>NC_088647.1:32351310-32603810 GCF_964019385.1 Sycon ciliatum
GTCGCGACAGAAGCACAAGCCCCAGCTTCTCCCGACAATCCAGTGAGAGAGTGGTTAGCAGTGTTGTTCTTGGTCTGCCTATCCTTCCCCGCAAGGCACCAGAAGCAGCAAAATCGAGAGCGACCTGTGGCGGTGCCCCTGATGGCATCCGGAGCACATGCCCCAGGAAGCTCCATCGCCTCGCCGAGATGTCCTTGGAGATGGGTTGGGTGCGACAGCGGTTGTAGAGTTCCGTGTTTTTGATTATATTTGGATACTTTATACGGAGCGATTAGCAAACGGTTAATCGATCATATCGTTTCAGCCCTAAATCGAATTCTCTTCACCTCCCACTTGGAACGAACCTAGTCGAACGTTCTAAAATTCGTTTCACCCCTAATATTTACGGAAGGCCCCCAAGAGTGTGCAACGTCAGCTATGGGGTCTGAGACGGCAGAAATTCACATCACATGATGAACCCATACACAATATTTGCACCGTGTGTATGATAGATACAGGGCTGTACGCAACCCAGCTTCGGGATCAACTCTCCTGTGGTTACTTTGCACTGTTTGTCAGCGGAACCTTTTGAACCCTGTCACATAATGCGAAGATCTGCCGGCGTAGCACAGTACAGAGGTTGCGCAGGCAGTTGCAAACTCTTGGGGGTTAGGTACTCTTGTTAATACTGTATGCATCCCTTACGGCGCTTGATGACATGCGTCATATTCAACCGTCCCAGGACGAATTTCTGCTGGCTATTGGAGGCGTTGAACTGCATGACTGCGGCGAGAGTGTCACCGACCGTCTGGCACAGGCCAATCTGATAGCGGTACTTCTTGCTCGCATCCGTCGTCTCAAAGTACCTGATCGCACACACACACACACACACACACACACACAAACGCGCGCATGCACGCACACACACACACACACACACGTGCACGCACACATACACACACACACACACTGTTCATAAACGACCACTGAAAAAAGATAGCGGTCACCTCCATCATACAATTCATCAACACATATCTACTTACAGCAGGCTAAGGCCTGTGGAGGATCCAAGACAAAACAATACAATACAATCCCAGGGCTGCCACTTTTCTATCAGAAGAAATCTGAATGAGGTTCATGCCCCCCCCCCCCCCCCCGGCCAAGGGTAAGGAGATAGAGCTCCTTTCATAAGCCAGCCAACGCATTTTTAGGATTCGAAGAGCCTGAAACAACAGATTACGGCACTTTCATGAGCAATCCTAGTAAGACAAAGAAGATTGTTTTCGGTAGGTTTGCCGGAAGGACCGGTAGAAATCAGAGCGTTTCCGAAAAATCGGAACACGTGGCAAGCCTGCAATCTAAAAAGTCATTCTACAAAACCACCTGTCTGTGAAGAGACTGTGAACACAACATTGCCATATACATTCTTGCCAGAAGATAAATGATTTTAATCCTGATATGTGGGTAAAATTTGCACCCACACGCGCATGGTGACGCAATATTCTTATGAAATTCTTCGGCAGAAGTCAGGTTATGGACAATTCCTCAATCTCATATCAGAGTGCATCCGTGAACGTGCACACATACACACACACACACACACACACACACACACACACACACACTCATTCTCTGTCTGTCTCTCTGTCTCTGTCTCTCTCTCTGAGCCAGGGGCGTCGGAAGGTGATTTAGTGTGGTACGGTCAGCCATCTGAAGTACAATTTACTCGTGGGGGAGGGGTGGAGATTTAGAGCCCAAATCAGTG
The DNA here is from genome assembly GCF_964019385.1 of Sycon ciliatum. Classification (NCBI taxonomy): domain Eukaryota; kingdom Metazoa; phylum Porifera; class Calcarea; order Leucosolenida; family Sycettidae; genus Sycon; species Sycon ciliatum. The sequence continues at coordinate 32,353,055 of NC_088647.1, forward strand.
CATTTTATCGATTCACAGGGTACTTGGGGCAAATAGTGGTGCGGCCGATACCGTAGTGACCGTACCGTGTTCGACGCCTCTGCTCTGCTCTCTCTCTCTCTCTCTCTCTCTCTCTCTCTCTCTCTCTCTCTCTCTCTCTCTCTCTCTCTCTCTGTGTCTCTCTCTGTCCCTCTGCTGGAAGATACTTTCAAGAAGAGGTTGGCGCAAATTCGGCGATATTTGGCGAATCGTGCGTCACCCACTGCATGGGAGCTCACCCCTTTTCCTGCCGACTTGAATTCTCACTTGACCACTCACAACTGGTGGAGTGGCGCTTTCTTGCAGGTTTGCCGAATGGAAGGTTCACTGGGGCAGGTTTGCCGAATGGAAGGTTCATTGGTGCAGGTTTGCCGAATGGAAGGTTCATTGGTGCAGGTTTGCCGAATGGAAGGTGCATTGGACTTCCCGTGTGCCCTAGATGGCAGTCGTGAGCAAGTGAGAATTCAAGTCGGCAGAAAAAGCGCAAGCTACCACGTAGGGAGCAACAAACACCAATTATTGACGATACTTCGCTGAAACTGATTACTTCGGGCACATGCAGAAATCACTGACATGAGCGGACCAACTTATCACGTTACAATACTTGTACTGCTTTCGCGGCCAAACTTAACGAATGTGCCTCAAGCTGCACATGAGCAGTGCCTTTGGCTTTCGTGCCTAGATATCACAATGCATGCTATCTGTACAGTATTAGTACCCGGCAGGTAAGTCTGAAAGTAAACAAACGGCGGGTTTTGAACTCGTGGCCCGGCATGAGTAAAATATGGATGTGGCAAACGGGATTTAGGCCTTTGGCTTATGGTTGGTGGATCTGATCTATCCTCCCCCACCGTTTAGGAGCCGCATCTGACGCCTGATCATGGGGTGGTGGCGTCCCACGGAAGCGGAAAGGTGGTTCTTGACCAGGGAGTTGTACGACTCCTTGTTCTTGACCTGCCCGGTACGCGAACCCGTCGATTTTTTTTAAAATTGTTTTATTGGCCACAATTGGGGCAGAGCACGAGATACTCGTAGTACAATAGAGCTCAAGTTTTATTGCATTTTTGTCTCCGAGAACACTATTTTCACGTTAATTTAACACTGCTCACATTTTCTCCGGATTAGCGTTGATGATTCTCTCAATAGCAGAGCCGGCAACTTGGCTCTTCAGGCACTTGTCGCGTGCCTTTCCCTCTGCAGTGAGCTGGCACTCAACTAAACTCCATGAGATTGCCACTGCCACAAATGTGAATACCACATTTCGCAAGTTCAAAATCGCCATCTTAGAACTGTCAGTTGATCTACTCAGAATGCCTCTGCTGAGAATGCTCGGGGATAATCGTAGCTGGAAAGTTATTGCGGCCAAAGAGCCAATTCTGGACAATCACAAACTTCTTGCCGCCTCTGACATGAGCTCATGAGCGTTGTTTTCACCCTCCAATCTGTTCAAGCAAAGTAACTAACTTCTAGAATCTACACGTTGAAGGAAATCATCCAGATCTCTTTCTTCCTTGTCTTTTTTTGAGCGACGCTGCCGTACACGTGATCATGGTGATGGTCCGATGAGGTAAAGCAGTGACGTAACTGTTCACATGCGAGTCTATGCGACTCGACTCAGAGCTGTTGCCAGGACAATGAATATGGCGTCACAACGCTACACGATCGATCAACCGGCCGGCGCAGTTTTGCAGCTTTTCTGGACTCCAAAAATGATTTGAAAAGTGGCATTTTCTGTGACTGACTGTTGTGTCGTGTGTGTGTCAAGCGATATGGCAAGCTGGGTAGACTCTTTGCCATTTATTACTTAGCTCCTTCGAGCCTCCTCCTGTGCTCCACCAGCTGGGCATAGGCTGGCACGGCAGAAACAAAGTCGCGCATCTGCAGTGACGCGTGACTGTCCCGAAGTCGCAGACACGAGCACATGCTATCCAACAGGCTTTCAGAGAGAAATCTCGGTTAGATGCCTTTCATAATTTGTTTGGCGGTGTTGTGCTGGAATCGAGGAATAGGAGATCAGGACAGCTACTAGTGACTGAACTGTGGCTCGGTCCACCCCCATCAGTCCGCCCTAGAGTTTGTTGGCATCCACGGTCTGAGTCACGCGGTGAAGCGAAGACTTCTTTCAATGATCTCATTTTGTTACTGAGTTCTCTGGTCTCATTTTTGGTTTGTATTGACTTTGAGGTTACGAATGTGCTGCACGCCAGGCGCACCGGCGGTTGTCTACACTCTTCACCTACCAGGTCACGCGCATCACTAGCACTGCATGTGGCGGCAGTGCAGCGCCGCGGTTCCCACTGCTCCACTGCTGCTCTTGAAAGGTTTCACCTCTTGAGCACCCTATCCCCAGGTCGATTGGTGCCCTCCAACTACATTGTAGCTCGCCTACCACGACCTGTGGCCACGGCCACGATACGATTTGTGAATACATGTGCGCGGAGACAACCCAGCTAGGTGATCGATGCTCTTATCTATGTACTTGTAACAGCTTACAAGCCATAGTTGCTACTTCTCCTGCTGCGTCTTCCAGTAGTTACTCAGAGTATGGCTCGAGAAGGTGCGACGGGCGCGAAGGTTCTCAGCAAGTGGGTCAGAGAGGACTACGACAAATCTGAGCTCGACCTTGCCCAGCTCTCGGTGAGTGGCAACAGTGAGCTGCCAGAAGCGCTCGCCCAGTGGCCGACCAGTCGCAAGAAAGTGAAGCAACTCGTCCGCCAGTCGGTTGGCGGATCGCAGCGGGAGCAGCTGTGGCTGACAGTTAGCGGAGGACAGCAGTTCAGCAAGTCGTCGGGAAGCCTCTACGCCGAGACACTGCAGGATTTGTTCGGTAGGAAGTGATTTATAAAATTAATTGTATATTTCACGCACTATAAACGTAACGTCGTACTGCGCAACACACTAGTCACTAGCGCTGGCCTTTGCTGTTGGGATCCATTCATTCGACTCACGGCTAGCGCTCCCGAACATAATCATTCAGCATGATTCGTTTTCAGTCCCACTCCCACAGTCCCAGTACAGTACAGACAGTCCTAGCTCCAGACGCACTCAGCCTCTCATTGTCATAGGTGTGGACTGCTAGCAGCATGACTAGTCACAGTAGCAGTTGACAAGGCCTAGGCTAGGAGTTTGAGTAGGGGTTGTGATGTGCTGCACACTGGCTGTCTATGTAGTCTGCTGGCAGTGTAGCTGGGGTATGCATGGTATGGGTCACGGTTGATGGGACACACCCCCACCTGTCACAAGTCATGATAGCACCTGGTGTGTACCAATGGCTATTTTTCTTAGTACATGATGACGTAGAAGCACACATAATGTACGTATATATTATAATATTACCTGAAGCCGAGTGAATATGGGCGAATATTCACTAGTAAAACCGAGGCGATTAATATTATACTTATACCTCTTCATATTTACCCTCCCAACAAACGAGTCCTGTTGGTCATACATGTACATGTACGCAGAACTAACGTAAGTCGTTGTTGCTTCAGTATCGTAAACCGACTGGCGTGTTCCTGCATGAATCGGAGGGCGGCGTGTTCAGAATCGTGTTCAATCGATCGTGTACACGTACTGGTGCATGTGGCATGGGAGGTGACGACCTTGGAGAACACGCTCGTGCCAATCACCATGGAGAACACGCTGGTGCAGCTTTGTGGCGGGAACCAATCATTAGAGAGGTTTCGTTTCACGCGAAGATTTGACCAATCCGAGAGAGGTTTCGTTTCACGCGAAGATTTGACCAATCCGCGATCATCGCGCCAATTCGGGAGTTGGTTTATAAACAGAAGATTTGACCAATCCGAGAGAGGTTTCGTTTCACGCGAAGATTTGACCAATCCGCGATCATCGCGCCAATTCGGGAGTTGGTTTATAAACAGCGAGCCAAGCAGTTCTACCCTCACTTCTTTTCTTTTCAGGCAGCGCTTCGGAGCTGTTGTGTGCCGTAGGAAAATTCTACGCTAACGTCCGTGAACAGGGCTGTTCTGAGTACAAACGAAATTCCTGGCTTGCCGCTTGATCCGCAATCATCGGGCCAATGACATGTTGAGCGTCCAAAACCTTGTTTGCTCGCTGGAACGCTCCGTCTGTGAAGATGCTCACTGTTGGTTGATGACTTGTCAGCACCTGGTCACATGCGGATCCAGCGGCAATGGCAAGCAAGGAATTTCGTTTGTACTCAGAAAAGTCCTGTTTACGGAAGTTAGCGTAAACATTTTCTAGGGCACTCGGCAGCTCCGGTGCGCTGACTGAAGAGGAATCAAGCGCAGCACCGAGTACGGCTCTCTTTACACTTACAGTAAGTACCGAGAAGTGGTGAATATAAGTGGTGAATATTCAGCAATATTCACCACTTATGTAGATGGCCAATTGTATGTGGGTGAATATGGAATGAGGTATAAATAGCAGATAGATAGCTGTGCTGTGGTGTGGTGTAGGCCAAATGGATACAGCCTTTACAGGTACAGTGAAACCTGTCTAAGACGACCGCTCAAGGGACCTTCAAAATGCGGTCTCTGTAACTAGGTGGTCTCGTTATCCAGGGTCATTTGACTGGAAATAGCATCCCTTGGCCTTGATCCTGGTTTCAGTGGTCTTCTTGGACAGGTGGTCGCCTTATCCGAGTGGTCGAAGTTTCTTTGGCAACCACTGGGTATGGGTAACACCTCGGGTACTAGGAGTACTAGTACCCGAGGTGTTACCCATACCCAGTGCTTGCCAAAGAAACTTCAAAGTATAAACGCCACCAATGGTGATACCCCGTGCTTGGTAGAGTATGACCCCCCCCCCCCCTTGAACCAATTTTTCGGGCATTCCAAGTGTATTCCGAGTGCAATACACAGTCATCTAAAGTAAATTCTAAGCGTAGTGTGTGTGGTATACTCACTGCATACATAATACTATGGTGTCTTGGAAAATGTGTTTTGTTGTATGCTTTAATATGAACCAATTTCTTTATACAAATTGTGTGGGCACGCTTGTGTGTGTGTGTGTGCGTGTGTATGCATACGTGTGTGCGTGCGCATGCGTATGTGCGTGCAGGCGACAGCGTGCGCGAGGACCTGACCTGTCCGCGTCCATTCCAGCCGCCGCTCGGATGCCAGTGGTGGCAGCTGGGCTCTGCGGGACAGGCGGCCGCTTGTCGCGTGCTGGTCGCGTTTGAGCGCAACCACCCGGACGTGTCCTACTGCCCGGACCTGCAGCCGTTCACCGCCGCTCTACTGCACATACTGGACGACGAGGCGAGCTGCTTCAGCGTCCTTTCCGGCCTCTTACAGGCGGGCAACAGCAGCGGCAACGCTGCAGCTCCCCGAGTCTACCTGGAGCAGTCGCAGACGGCCGTTACCGCAACGCGTCAGAGCTTTGGGCTGGTTGCCAGCAAGAAGGCAGTAAGTTATGCCACGTTTTTTTTGTTATTCTCCGTTTGTCCGTTATCGTTCCGCTAGCATTATGAGCCAGCAGTGTGCATTAAATCATAGTAGGGGATCCGTCAAGAAGCTGCCACGGATCAGCTAATTGAAGTAAACGAGAGATATAGCTTACCGGATTATCTCTAATATAAGCACAGTCTCCAATAATAGCACGTCTCCAATAATAGAACACCTTGGGGCGGCATTCAAAAAATAAAGTGCTCAGTCTCCATTATAAGCACACTGTGTAAATTCATTATCTGTACCGGCGAAAAAACCCTGAAATGTGTATGTCTGACATGAATTTGGCATGGCAACATGCCTCTGAAATGAGGTTGAAATAATAATGGAACAGTCTCCAATAAAGGAACGTCTCCATTAATAGCACGGGGCGGAGGTACATTGAAAAAATAAAGGACCGTGCTTATATTAGAGATAATACGGTATGCCCAGGGATAGCCATGCCCGATACTGTTTTTTTGCTTGTGGGAGCTAAAACTGCATGTAGGGTGAAATTGCAGTTCTGAATGATCTTTGCGGTGCTCTTCTTCATGCTGATGATGTTTGATCTGCCTTGATGATGTTTGATCTGTCACTGGTGATAATGTGGTCTGTAGAAAACGTCGTATCGCTGGCTGAAGTCTGGACTCGCTCGGGCAGAGGGTGCGGATGCCGGGCCCACTGCGACCGACGAGGAAATGCTCGAGGCCATGGAGGACTGGGTCAACTGGATTTACCGATGGCTGCCGATAATGACGGTGGTAAGTTGCAGCCGGTACCAGTTTGACCACGTGCACTTGTCTCTTTGTTTGGAACAGGGGAGTCACATAGTATAGTGGTAGGGATTTCAGGCAGTTTTTTTTGTTGTCAACAGTGCATACAGCAGTGATAGCTCCAATGAAACACAATGGATGTGATTATCAACCAGCCAAAAAAATCAGGGAAATCTGCCAAGGGAAACCCGAGTTATGATCATTTGAATACGGGTGGGTACCCTTCATCGGCAAGTATGCAATCAGGATAGGAAGCACGGCACAAAATGGGTTTCAAGAAGCCCATATCAACACCCTAACAACAGCCAAAGTGCTCCAAATCGCACCAAACTTGGACTGCATGATTGGTGGAGCTCATCGATATACACTATGTTAACTGGATTTTTATAGAAAAGAAAAAGGACCAAGGAACTACAAGTTACGCTATAATGTTCACTAACACCACCAGTTACTAAACAATCAGCTCATGCGATAACATTGAACGACACTGACCGACGGTACTGACGCTCTACAACTAAGTGGCTGTCAGTTCTGGTTTTTTTAATTTTTTTAAACTGAACAGAAATAAGTTCAAATAACAACAATGGCGTCCTTAGCAACCGGCTTAGAATCTATGAAGCTGCTGCGCATTGCCTCAAAATTCACCAGTTGGATAAATGTACATACAGTGGTCCCTCTATAATCCGGCACCATTTGTGCCACGGAAATCTGCTGGATTAGGGAGGGTGCTGGATTAACAAATTTGATTTACTGCTGCAATGTGCATGAAGAGGACATTTTGGCTACTGAAAATTGTGCTGGTTTATAGAGGGTGCTGGTTTATAAAGTGCCGGATTAGAGAGGGACGACTGTACTAATATGGCATAGCATACATATAGCTGCACCAACTAATGTTTGAACAAGAAACGGGACAATGAACTTTCCGGCCGAAGTAAAAATATAATACCACACTACTACATCTACAAGTGACGCGCTCAGTAAAAGTGGTTGCGGCTGGCCTCGCCATTATTACGCGACATTGCAATACGCCGTGAGAGAGGGAGGCACCGGCTCACAACAGTGGATGCTTAGCAGCCTCTTCTACAGCCGGCTCGAAAGCACCATCGGCAGCCTCTTCCTCCTCTTCTGCATCCTCGGTTGCTCCAGGGGATCTTGGGGTCACAGCGAGAACAGACACATCAGCAGGAATAAGAAGATGTGCCAAATTGGCTGTCAACTCATCCACAGCCAAGTCCTTCAGGCTCCTGCCCATGGCAAAATAGTGGGCAGGCGCGGACCGCTGCAGCGCGAACTTCCGAAACTGAAACTGAGCTTTCAGCGCTGCTTATTTCTTGGCGATGGAGGGGATAAGTGCAAGTTGTGCGCCTACTTCCTCCACAGTTCTCCACAAGCCATGCTGCTCAACTTCCTTCGACAGGTGCTCCTTTCTCTCATGTTGCACGTGCAGCTTCCTCGCGATCTCCTCCTGCTTTTTATCGATGCAATCCGATGTGCTAGGATCTCTTGCTGCCGCTCCTTGTACAGCAATCGCATGGCAGGTGCAGCTTTCCTGGTACTGGCAATGATCTCAGACCTCTGCTCTTCTGATTTGGCACTCAGCCACTCTGCTGTTCGATTGTTGGCAAAGGCAATCATCCCGTCGAGAGCCAGGGTATCTGCTGCAGGTTTCTGGCGCAGCAGGCGGTCAAGCTGCGCGAAGTCATGTTCTGAAAGAGCATTTGTCTTGAGGACGGAGGCGGTTTGCTTGGCAAGCTCGGGGCTTGACTCGTGGTAGCAACCACCTGGAAGATGGTCTGCAAGCAGCCAATGCAATTACAGTATTGTATTGGGTTCTCTGTTTTTTCAACAATACAATAATATTGTTTGAAAATACTATGTTGTATGATTGGTCAATCCGGATTCCAATATGATTCATTGGAGCAGCTGGGCGGGCTGGGCGGTTGGCAACTAAGCGACAACAATCTTAGGCCAAACATAGTGCAGTTGTCATAGCAATATTCATTGCATTCCCAACTCATCACAACCACGCGCTCTTCAGCCGAACCATACAGACACAGCAAGCACTTCCGTTCAGAGATAATATTGCTCCACGCCTCTAGACAGCTGTTTCGCTCCCTGTCGGAGCTCATCAGTAGAGGATGATAATGATGATAATGGAGGAATGATCATTCTTATACACCAGAAATGGCGCAAGTGCGCGCTTTCCACATATATCAATGGCATATGCAAGCTGCTAAAATGGTTAAGTGTGAGAACAGCGATAAATAATCATAGTACTCGCTCATTGGTGGAGAAACACACCACACAGGCGACGAAAATCTTACGCGGAATACTGATGCCAATGGAAAGTACATGTATGTTTATTATTATGATGTTGCAATGTTCATGTATGCAGGCGAGGCGAGACTCACCGCCGAGATCCCCCAACGCGACAGGCTCGGTTGCCGTACAGGATTCACACCGACCTGTCCGCCCGTCTACAGGATCGACAGCGGGAGGCCCCACTGATGCCGATGTCGATGCACACCAGTAAACGTGTAGTCGTGAGTGTGATACTAACAGGTCTAGCAGCAACCACTGACAAACGAGAGGCCAGCTGGGGCATTCACTCCAGTCAGGGATGCTTGGTCGACGCTTCGTATCAGCAGCTCAGCTCAGTTTGATCAAACAAAGATGTTGCAGATGTGTCTTACTTTTCTCCTTCCTTCTTCACCGACTCGTCTTGTCATCTCTCCTTCTTTCTTCACCGACTCTTCGTGTCCACTCTGCTCTGCCACTAACGGCGCATTAAAACTTCAGAACTAAATATTGCGACAGAGCTTTCGGCCATATTTTCAATTCATTGCATTCCCAACTCATCACAACCACGCGCTCTTCAGCCGAACCATACGGTATGGTTCGGCTGAAGAGCGCGTGGTTGTGATGAGTTGGGAATGCAATGAATTGAAAATATGGCCGAAAGCTCTGTCGTAATATTTAGTCATAGCGATATGGTTTTTTATCGGGCTTTGCAGCAACTTGTTCTGGCTGCTCCATACCCAGGGTCACAGTGGTCTGAACGCTCCAGAACCAGTGAAGACAAATCCAACGCCCTTGCTCTGAACAATCCTGTTCTGGGCCGGACCAATCGAGCGTGCATTCTTTAGTTTGTCTCCAACTTCAAGGCTCACCTCGACGGCATTGTAACTCATAGAGACTTCTGATAACTTCGACGTTATAGCCATGGTTTTCAGGGTTCTAGCCAGGTGAAAATAGGTTGGACGGAGGGGGGGGGGGGGGGCAGGAAAAACAGGTACCCTGTAACCCAGTATTCCATTTCAAAATAACTGTCTTGCAATGTGATGTGCCACGTACGGGGCGAATACCTGACTCCACCCCAGACAAATGTGCCTGTATGACCCCCTCTAGTACTGACTATCGACTGCATTTTTCGTTGAATGGCATGAAAAAAGCAAAAAACACAATCGGAAAATGAGTAGGGGGCGGCATTTTTTCACGGGGGGGGGGGGGAGGCTAGCTCCCCCTTGGCTAGAAGCCTGGTTCTTCTCAAAATGTAGATGCCTCCTTTATGGACATCGATGAAGGAACACCAGAGATATAATTTTCATTGCCACTGTATACCAATCAATCGATATCGATCGATGGGGTCACAGAGGGTTTGAAAAATTGTTCTGTAAAAAAAGTGAGAAGGGGTCTCCTACTTGAATCTCTTTCTTCTTGTGCTAAGCCGGCTGTATCTCTATTTGAATTCTTGCTTACGCTCTGTGCACAGATCCGCATCATGGACTGCTTTCTGATCGAAGGGCGGAAAGTCTTGTACCGCGTAGGTCTGTCGCTGATGAAGCTGACGTACCGCAACCTGGAGGCACAGGGTAAGGGAAATCCACCCGGTGGAGTCACCTCCGCTACGGTGTGTCCTACTGCGATACCATGCCTGCTGCGTTGCAGTGCACTCGTTATTTATGTCACCGTTGCCGTAAGTGCACGTTCTGTGCAGACTGTGGTGATCATGTCATTGGGGGGGGGGGGGGGGGGGGGAGGGGGGCTTTCCCTTGCCACGTGACCAGTTGCATAAGAGTCACATGATCTGTCACATAGTGCACCTACTGTAGTATGACATTGCTGTGATTTTAATTTTTAATCTGTCGATTGCGACTGGACTGAAGGGGCTCTGTGTCGCACTTTCCGTGTGCGTTTGTGGCTTGTTTGTATTTATCCTGTTACTTGGCCATCCCGTCCTGGTCCGTAGTGATCATGAAGCATGTCTCTACTGTCCTTTGTGTGTGTGTATGTGTGTGTGTGTGTGTGTGTGTGTGTGTGTGTGTGTGTGTGTGCGTGTGTGTCTCTGTGTGTGTGTGTGTGTCTGTCTGTGTGTGTGTGTGTGTGTGTGTATCCACTGCCCAGGTCGGAGAGCGTCAGTTCGAGCCAGCTTGAATGAGATCAAGACGTACTGCAAAACTTTGCCGTTCTCAGTTTTACTGCAAGTATGTATGTGATATTGTCAGAATCAGAATCAGAATGCCTCCCAACTGATGCCTAATGCCTAGGACGTCCATACTCGAACTGCTGCATTGTAATAGTCGGCATCAGTGTGCTAGTCCGTGACCCAGGTGCATGGGTGCTTTGTGTGTGTGCTGCAGTGTGCGTTCAAGATCCGCAACTTGTCGTCGCGCCTGATCCGCCAATGCCAGCAGGCCAGCAGTACCATGACAGGTGGCAGTGGTGCCGGTACGACACTGCGGCGGGTGGACAGCCCGACGGAACAGACGGATGTGGCCGCCGTGGCCGGAGGTGTGCGCTCCGCTATCATCACCGACAAGAAGCAGGTATGTGTGTGTGTCACAGTGTGTGTGTGTGTGTGTGTGTGTGTGTGTGCCGTGCTGCACTCGTACATGTATTATATGCCTGGGTTCTGCGGTAGAGTTTTTTGGTCCAGAGAAAAAATATGAGAAGAACAGCGTACATGACGTATAAGTACAGTGTGCCGTGTGAAGTTCATCCACCGTCCGTAGACGGCTTAATTTGCCGAAAGCAAAGAGCGGAATACAGTAACACAGACCAAAGAACGAGTAGTTTTTTTTCGTAACTGTGAGTTTCACGAACGGAATCGATCGTCAGACGAAAATTGTACAGCGTATTAAAGTTTGGAGGATACTAGTGTCGTTATTCTCACGGCCGGTGGTGGCCAATGAGAGTGTTGGTCCTCCTCCTGCTGCTGCTGTTGTTGTTGTTGTTGTTGTTGTTGTTGTTGTTGTTGTTGTTGTTGTTGGTTTCATGTTTGTTGTCTTCACTGGCGGTGCTCATATTCTTGTTATTGAGTAGCACACTGACGGACAGTTGATGGGTGTGTTTCTTGCAGTGGGATATGGTGTGGCAATGGCTACCCACGCGATACCAGATCATGAAGCCACGGCGTGTGTTCACTTCCGATGATGATGGCTACAGGTAGGTTTGTCTGTGAAAGTGTGCTCCCCTAAGGGGCCATCAGGCATTATCGATGATATTCACGAAAGGCAAAAGTTTAGTTAGGACCGAGCAGCCCCGCCCCCCCCCCCCCCCCCCCTTTGACAGCTGGAATGCATTGATGTCTCGTATATCACTATTAATATATTTTTTCAAAACGAAACTCCCCTTGACCCACCCACCCATAAACGAAACTTTTTCTTTTCGTGTAAAAGATCGATGATTACGGACGGCCCCTAATCCAATGCTCTTTTTTTTGCCTGGAAATGATACTGTTTAGTTCTGGTTCTAGTGGTCGTCTGGGACATGTGGCTGCGTTGGTGGAGTGCTGTCCTTGCCAGGTCTTACTGTCACACTAAAATACACTGTACCAGTTGAAACTGGCAAAAGGCGCTACCGAGGGCTGCCGCCAACCGGAAGTCCTGCCACGCGCCGTCGTCGTCTCCCTGCAGACGGCGGATCATGGCACGCTGTACGTACGCCTGCTCGGCAACTTTGCCGCGTGACCGCGTCAGGTCAATGGCCTTGCTCAGGTCTGCCATTGCTCCCTGAGCGTCCCCCTGCATTCGCTGCAATTGAACGAGAAAAACTGCATTGCCAACCAGCGTTAAACCGTAAACATTGTACCCGGAAAGTGGAACATTTTTGCCGCATTGTTTTAGACTCGTAACACTTTCAACTCGTACAGTATAACTCCCCTAAACCGGGCAAGTTGGGACCGAGCACTGGCCGTAACTGGAAATTGCCCGTAACTCAGAACGTTCATACGTTACGCATGCACGTAAACACACTTTTTTCATGCCAATCGTTAGTTTTTGCCTTTTTGGGATCGTTTTTTTTGTTGAAAAGCGATTTTTTGTGACTCTAGATGGGTCAGAAAGGTACCCGGTAAAACGGATATTGAAAACTACCCTAATTCGGGAATAATATTCCCGAATTAGGGTAGTTTTACTCTACATACAGTCAAACCTGGTTAGGACGAACACTGATAAGGCGAACTTTCCATTACTACGAACTAAGGCCAATCCTATGGTTGGCCAGGCATCAATTCAAGTCAAAATTATTCGTTTACGACGAACTTCTGTACAGCGAACTTTCGCGAAGACGAACTCTTTTCAAGTGTGATTTGAACAAAGTCAGTGTGGTCATGTACATGTAGTACGAACTTTCGGTCCACGAGCGCGCGCATGCGCTGGCTGCCATTTTTCTTCTTCTTTTTTTCAATAGTCGAGGTCATATTGTACGTACAGTGCAAATTGTTTTCAAGCGTGTTTTGCACAAAATAATCAGTGCGTTGTACGAACTTTCGACACAGTCGTGATTCATTGCACTTTGTCATTGTACTTACCTGTTTCTGGCTTATGCTAAGAATACCATGCTTCCCATGTACCACAGCATGCACCTTCACGTAAATACAATCCATCTGATATGCATATCGATTTTTTGTCAGATCTGGATAAGAAGAACTGTTTCTGGCTTATGCTAAGAATACCCTGCTTCCCATGTACCACAGCATGCACCTTCACGTAAATACAATCCATCTGATATGCATATCGATTTTTTGTCAGATCTGGATAAGAAGAACTGTTTCTGGCTTATGCTAAGAATACCATGCTTCCCATGTACCACAGCATGCACCTTCACGTAAATACAATCCATCTGATATGCATATCGATTTTTTGTCAGATCTGGATAAGAAGAACTCCCGATAAGACAAACAAATTTGTTCAGTCCCTTGAAGTTCGTCCTAACCAGGTTTGACTGTACTTCTATTTGATACGCCGTAAATGTGGTTGGCATGTCCTGGCCACGGTTGCATTGCTCCGTATGTTTTAAAAGTGTGTTCAGATACGAAGTACGTCGGAAACTATGTACACTTTGCTGTTTCCCATGAGAATATGCCTGATTAAAGTTCCACTGTGCCTGCTGTTAAGGCCACCCTTTCTTTTTTCGTTGTTTAACGTCCGCGCCCGCGTACCTTTTTGCCTCCGACCTGAAAAAAAAACAAGAAAGTAGTAGTACCAATAATATGCGAAGTTGTAAATACATGATTGTGTAGTTTCACAGTGTGCCGATCATGACCTTAAACTTATAATCTTGCCTCCCGGGCATGCCTTTGTCTTGTGTTCTTTTTCTTTTTTTTGTTGGCTTTTAAATATCGTACGGTGTGTGCCCTAGTAAAAATCCAGATGTAATGAATTCATGACATGCTAACTCCATGCTATGTACCTGTTTTGTTGGATTCATCAGGCATGTGCTCCAATGTACCATCAAAGAGTGTTGTTCATGCCTGCAAGTGCCGCTAGACCCAGAAATATTGTATATATCGCATGCTTTACTGGTCAAAATGTTTGATTGGGGTTTCCAGTTTTTGGAATGGGCTTTTGTTTTTTTTCCGCCCTCCCGCGTACCTTTTCGCGAAAAAAAGGACGTTAAACAATGAATTAACAAAGGGTGGCCTAATGTACATGTACTGTGACTGCTCTCGTGTGCTCTGCAGTTTATCAACTCTTTACGAACGTTGTGGGACTGAAGAACCGCTGTTGCTGCTTGTCCGGACTACTGCACGAGATGTAAGCCAAGAGCAATTTCCAGGCCTTCTATGGGTCGAAACCAGGCATTCAACAATTTTTCTCATGCTTTTCTTGTAACACTATCTGCAACTGGAGTAGACCCGGAGTATCCACGGTAGGATTGAGGTAATTTGTATCCTCCAACAATTCAGATGCCTAAAGGACTATTCCAAAAAAGTTCGAAGAAACCCACCGTCGGAAACAAACAAAATTAGTTTCGAGCACGACCCCCCCCCCCCCCCCCCCCCGGCACCCCCAAACCAATATACTTTCGCAATCCAGGCTTCGCACCATGGATACGTATACATACGTATACTAATTACTTTTTTGTATGTACATGTACATTCGTGAAGCCTGCTTTGCAATTTTCAGCTAGAACCCCCCCCCCCCCCCCCTACACACACACATACACAAAATGAGTCTTGTTCGTTTCATGGGCTTCTGCAAACTTTTGCGATGGTACAGGCTCCCTAAGCAGAGCAAACACCTGCGAGGTTCCGATAATGTATAAAGGATGAGAAGGGGTGGGGGGGGGGGGGTTCTACCAAGAGTACATAACCCCCCAAGAGTGTGCAACTCCCACATACCCTGCTGTCCCGACAGAATTTCAAGTTGACGTCATTATTAATGATGCAATGCTCCTTGCACCAGTGATTTACAACATGTGTACGGCTATCAACGCATCACACGTTTTTATTTGCAATAGTCGAATCACTCGAGTGGCACACTATTGGGGGGTTATGTACTCTTGGGTTCTACTCAGCTACATACCTGTTGTGACAGACTACTGAGCATATGTGTGTGAACGCTATTTATTTATTTTTTTCACCTTCCTGAGGCCAGGGAATATAGGCCAATGTGGAGGGAGGGGGAGGGGGGGGGGGGCGATAGCCAGCCATGGCAGTAAGCAAAAACAATGCAAAAAATATTACAAATTACAAGAGGCAATAACCTACAGAGGGCGATACTTTCGCTACGTCTCCTCTCCCCATCCTCATTCACCATCACTGTACCTGTTGTTCGCCTCTTAGGTATTCGGAGCATTCTTGACCGTGTCACTTCATGAACGGCTTCGCGGCACGAAGGCCTTCTCCTACTTCGGTTCCGGCGAGACGTTCCTCTTCTCGCTGCTGCCGCACGCGGACTGTCACCGCTGGACAGGGCTGAGCGGTGACGTGGAGGCAGGCAAGAGTGTGGACTACTTCATAGCTGGTGACACCAAGTGTCTGGTCGTCGGTGGCGGAGAGTAAGTACATGTACAGCGCTTGGTGCTCTACATCTCTCTGTCTGTCTCTCTCTCTCTCTCTCTCTCTCTCTCTCTCTCTCTCTCTCTCTCTCTCTCTCTCTCTCTCTCTCTCTCTCTCTCTTACTCTCTCTCCCTCTCTCTCTCTCTCTCTCTCCCCCTCTCTCTCTCTCTCTCTCTCTCTCTCTCTCTCTCTCTCTCTCTCTCTCTCTCTCTCTCCTCTCATCTCTCTCTTTCGTTCTTTTCGTTCTCTTCCTCTCCCCCCCCCCCCTCCCTCATCGATTGACCGAAAAGCGGGAAATCAGGACCTCTAAGGTCAATTTCAAAGTTTTTTTATAACTACATGTATACAGTATACTTGTCCGGAGTATAAAACACGCCCTGTGGGGTTTGGCCAGGAAATAATCCATCCAAAGTGTGGAGTACCCTATCCTCCAGCGAATACGCTCGCTGTCAAGAGCGCCCCCTCCCGAGTTTGCAACGGTGACCAATGCTCGCTATCAAGAGTGCATGCTCTGAGTGTGTAGCACCCATCAATGCCAGCAAAGTTCAAGTTCAAGAGCTCGGGCCTCTGTGATGTCACTGCATTCCTGGCAGTGCATAGGGCCCAATGGCGACAGATTGTGCTGGAGTGCCTTCCCAGCAATCACCTTTAATACTAAGTGCTTGAGAATATGCACAGCTCAGGTGACATCATATTCATAGTCTAACACACCTGGCTGGCATGGGGCAGTGATTTTGACGAAACTGCTACCCAACCGATTAGCACGCCCTGATGGTGTGGACTCTGAGTCACAAGTATTGCAAAATAAATCTACCACAAGCTATGGTGTAATCCAAGCAGCGACCGCAATATGGATGTTTTAGTAGTGGGAGAGGTTGACCTGTCTTCTATGGACATGCTTGGTTGATTTGCTTCCTCATGTCTATGTGTTTTGTGTGCGTGTGTTTGTGTGTGTGGGTGTACGTGTGTGTGCGGCACGCATATGTTCTGGCATGCACACGTGTATCCTGGGTGTGTGGGTGCAGTGGCTACGGTATCTGGCTGGATGCCTCTCTGGACAACGGTACAAGTAGCAAGTGCAGCACGTTCAACAACCGCTCGCTGGTCTCCGCTGAAGACGGCAACTTTCACGTGGCAGTGATTGAAATCTTTACCCTGGACAGTGAGTGAGGACAGTGGGAAATTCCCCAAACCGGCATCGTGCCTCGTGTAGTTTGCATGCGACGGATCCTGTGATGCCGTTGACTGGACGCTGCCAAGGTGGTCGCCCAGTCGACTCCTCCACACAGCCACACAGCTGCAGTCCCACAAGTGATTGTGCTCGGCTGCCGCCATGCTCGACACATGCCCTCCGTTATAGCGTGTGTTCCGACTCAGGCATTGCTAGGCCCTGTTAGCCCTGCAATGCAATCATTAGAATATTTTAGTTTTTACCCAAGTTGGTCCATTGAAATAGTTTTTTACAGCCTTGACCATTATTTCAGTTATTTTTGCAATTTTCTATTGATTTCTAGGATTGCGGACAGCCACTGGGCTGATTAGAAGAGAGAGCTAATTTGGAAATATACAACATCCTACTTGTTTTGTGTACCGTAGTGTCTCGTACAAAAGCCTGTCTCGTGTATACGCCTGTTTGAATGCAAGCCTGTATTTCAAGATGCACCATCAGGACATAAGCCTGGTTTTAGTGTCGATACACAACCATCTCTCTTATCCGGACCTCCAAGTTACGGGCACCTCGGTCTACCAGGTGCCCTCTGGGTGAGTTATAGTGGAGATATTACTACTCCTTTGCCATTTTGTTGACGTCATATCCCAGATCTCTGGCCCTTCCCAACATCGAAGTGTCCGTGACTCAGAGTTGCGGACATTTCCAAGTTAAGGGCAGTGCCCGATCCCGGACTGCCCGGATATGAGAGGTATGAGTATACTTGAGTGATCCGGCTTTGATTCGCGACCCTGTTGCCCGATACCAAGAGTAGATAAACAAGAGTGTGCAACTCGCGGATGGGTTGGCCCACGGCGGAATTTTTTGTTGACGTAATCTTTTCGACGACGCACGCGCTGCGAGCCTTTTGGAGAGGTTTCCCTCGTGCACTTGGCGGGGCTTTACACTACAAGGTCGGTGCCCAGCACGTGCTCTCACACAGCTCTGCGGCAAAGTCCGCGTTTCCCTGAAAAAAGGTGACGTCAACAAAAAATTCCGCCGTGGGCGGGGGTATCTGCAGATTGTGCAGAAGAGATCCGGAGTTGCACACTCTTGTTTATCTACTCTTGCCGATACCAGTGGAATTCTTTTTTTTGTGTGTACATGCACAGTCAGACCTCGTTTATCCGGTACTCTTTTATCCAGATTCCTCGCCATCCGGAAGAAAATCGTTGGTTACCGATTTACAGCATATGGCATGCATACATACAGAATGTTTGTTCGATTATCCGGTTCCCTCGCCTATCCGGATATTTTGTGGAAAACGGATGTGTGCGGTTATGCGACGTCTGACTGTACTCTTGGCTTTCGGCTTTTATTCAGCCAATACAGTCAGACCTCGCATAGCCGCACACGTCCGTTTCCCACAAAAATATCCGGAAAGGCGAGGGAACCGGATAATCGAACACACATACTGTATGTATGCATGCCATATGCTGCAAATCGGTAACCAACGATTTTCGTCCGGATGGCGAGGAATCTGGATAAAAGAGGACCGGATAAACGAGGTCTAACTGTACCAGGTCACATGATAGGGCTTGAACGTGCTACATCACAGCCAGCCCGGATCGCGGAGTCGAGTCGTAACCCGACTTTCGGATCCGCTTGGATCCTGTGTTTCATGGTCTGAATGTCTCCATACACGTTTGGGTGGGTTTCCTTCGCAGCTAGCCGCATCGTGACACATCCACCCCGGTAGTGACTGGACTGGTCAGGGCCTCACTCTTGGTACAGAAAAAAACATACCAATAAAGCCCTGCTTTAAATACATGCGTGTGACAGGAGGGGCTCACCCACAGTGACCATGGTGACACCACCCACTACTTCCTCTACATGTACTTCGCTATGGGCAGAGTGGATACAAGTCGATATTTGTCGTTAGATTTTGACTTAAGACGTGATCGCTTTCAAACCCTAAGGCTATGCTAATCTGCTCGTTGTAATTGGGAAGGCCACTACACTGTCTGTACACAAAGCACTAACTGTTACCTGTCAATGCAACGATACTAGCTACTAGTACTACTGTACTAGCTGTTGCCCAGTAACACATGCACTCAAACACTCCACAGTCCACAGACAGTAACGACGCTAAATTTGGGTCAAACACAGTTAGCATGCAGCTATGGCTTGAGGGATGCACCTATGGTTCGAGGGGTTGGAAATTATGCCCAACCTACGGTACACCTGCTGCATTTGCCCAAGTGCCTTGCGAACATTTGATGACTTCTTCAGGTTCAAGCGTGAGTACATAACGGCAAGAGGACAGTCAGACATCGCATAACCGCACATATCCTTTTTCCAGAAAAATATCCGCGAGGGAACCGGATAATCGAACACACATCCTGTATGTGTGCATGGCATATGCTGTAAATCGGTAACCAACGATTTTCTTCCGGATGGCGAGGGATCCGGATAAACGAGGACCGGATAAGCGAGGTCTGACTGTACACCCGAGGGGTATGTACTCTTGATAACGGGGATTGGGTACTCTTGGTTCAAGATAGCAGATGTGCAATATACTCGGATGTCAAATGCACATGTATGTCCGTGTACCAAACATCCAAACAGGGAGAAGGATTTTACGACTCCCTGGTCGTATTTTACGACTCCCTGGTCGTATTTCACGACTCCCTGAACCAAAACGATGTAGCAGAAAATCCAAAACCACGTACAGTAGCTTGCATGCTCCAAAGTTTGGCCAAATACTATCATGTAGCCTGGGTACTACGTCAATGTCAGCACTTTCCCTGCTATCCACAGTAGATGCACGGTTCTGCTGTGACCTGTCCTACTGTTGCAGATTGAGCTGTTATTGTTAGAGAGTGAGAGAAGGAGATACTAGTAGTCGCTAAGGACGTTGAGATCAAAATGGTCTAAAAGTTCAGCACTACAACTTTTACTTGTCACGACACAACTGTATCATGACATGAGACTCAATGGCCGACAGCTACATGTAAGTGATTTGTTGCCACGTTAGTTGTTGGGCACTAACACACTCTAAACTAAGTAATAGGCCCTCCCTGCCATGCTGCCATGCACTATTGATGGTACCATGGTAGTAACTTTGAACAAGACTTTAGTATTGCCGCTGTATTGACGCAAAATACGCAACATGTAGCAGTTTGTACAGCCACTCAATCAGGTCCTCCAACATGCCAGGGGCTGGGGTGACATGGCGACCGTCCGTAGAACTGATGATAAAAATAATGACTCTTATAATGAGTGCAATGATCCTCAGCTTACAATCATTACAAGCTTGCAAGATAGCGGCTTCGACTTCGAGTCCGCCACGCCTATGACTATGAGGCTATGTACTGTCCGACCAGCTCAAAGCAGCTGTGGCAGGACTCGTCGACCATAGTCTGCCGATGACATCGGCGATGTGTACGATCTCGTAGGTCTACGAGTACGCGTACTTGTCATGCCAAAATGATGTCCCGAAAATAAACGTTGTCCCAGGCCAACCGGCGTAGTGCCTAGTGGCAGTGCCTAGTGGCTATCACCAACAGTCTAGTCCAC
This sequence comes from Sycon ciliatum, assembly GCF_964019385.1. Lineage (NCBI taxonomy): Eukaryota > Metazoa > Porifera > Calcarea > Leucosolenida > Sycettidae > Sycon > Sycon ciliatum. The sequence continues at coordinate 32,373,266 of NC_088647.1, forward strand.
GGCCTGCCGGGGTCTGGTGTTAGGGACTCCTAATGATCTTGTTATCACACGCACTGCATGTCCTGACTGACATGCGGCAAGCAAGACTCCACAAATACTACTTATTGTACTAGTACAATCATGCAGCTTGCGGCAATTATGTTACCTGTCTAATCTTTACTTGTGACTTCTCAGAAGATGATTCGCTCGAGAGCATTCCACAGACGGCATATTGTTGCAGTTCATTGGAGCGAACAATTAATATTTCAAGCAGCGTGACAAGTCGAGTCAACAAAATTAAAAAGTACTGAAATGAGACTGAACTACAGTACATGAATATACATTGTACAACGACTTTGGTTACGTTACTAGACTTCTGAAGTGCAAGATTTTTGTCTGTGGATGCGCTCAGTCAAAGTCAAAAGTGGGAGTACATGTACGTGGGTCGTAACGTGACATGATCGTGACTACTTGTACCAAGAGTAGATAAACAAGAGTGTGCAACTCCGGATGGATTGGCCCACGGCGGAATTTTTTGTTGACGTAATCTTTTCGACGACGCACGCGCTGCGAGCCTTTTGGAGAGTTTTCCCTCGTGCACTTGGCTGGGCTTTACACTACAAGGTCGGTGCCCAGCACGTGCTCTCACACTGCTCTGCGGCAAAGCCGCGTTTCTCTGAAAAAAGGTGACGTAAACAAAAAATTCCGCCGTGGGCGCGGGGTATCTGCAGATTGTGCAGGAGAGATCCGGAGTTGCACACTCTTGTTTATCTACTCTTGCTTGTACACGTAGATCTACGTCTACGTCTACATAATCATTGTACTGGCCCGGCCAGTCAGATCATGCGTCGGCGATATCGCGTCATACGCCGGCCGGCCGGGCGCGGGTCATGCATGCATGACGTCGACGCTCGAGCGCTCGCTGATTTGTTTTATAAAAAGAAAGCACTGACTGTGTGTGATGCAGTCAGAAGCAAGAAGTCATTCGAAAAAGTACATTGCCTTATTATTTCGGTGCAGAAATGGCTGTGTCAACTCGTGATGACCGTGTCCTGGATTTGATTTTCGACCCTAACCGCCAGGAGATTGGGTTCCAAGATGAGAATACAGAGGAAATTCCGTGCCCTGTAAGTAATGGAGAACAGAACGGGCGTCCACAGGACAGCGACGATGCTGTGGCTGAGTCGAAACGTCTAGAGCTGGCTGGAATAGAATGTGCTGAAAAAGGTGACATCACTGCTGCTATGGACCAGTTTGACCGTGCGGTGGTGGCCGCGCCGCACTACGCGTCTGCGTACAACAACCGCGCGCAGGGACGGCGAATGCAGGGGGACACTGAGGGAGCAATGGCAGACCTGAACAAGGCCATTGACCTGACGCGGTCGCGCGGCAAAGTTGCCGAGCAGGCGTACGTACAGCGTGCCATGATCCGCCGTCTGCAGGGAGACGATGACGGCGCGTGGCAGGACTTCCGGGTGGCGGCAGCCCTCGGTAGCGCTTTCGCCAAGGCAGAAGCCGTCCGCCTCAACCCGTACGCCGCCATGTGCAACCAGATGCTGCGAGACGTGATCGGCAAACTCCAGCGTGGTGAGGAATGACCGACCGAACATCCATCTCCCGCAAGATCCTTCATGAAAGTCTATTGAATATTGTTGACATTCTGCATGAAATCTATTTCCACAGCCATCATCTACGATCATCTATAACCATCCTTTCTTGATGGTGTAAGCTGCAAATTAACGTCCAGCTTCCAGTCCAGCCATAGCTCTAACACACTTCCTTTTTCTTCTCAAAACTTCTCATGAAACAAAACATCACGTATGCCTTATGATAATTATATTTGGTGGTGTTTTGTGGCGGCATGTTCAGCTTTTTGTACAGCCGTAGCTATGACATACTTATTTTCTCCAAGCTTCTCATGAAAAACATAACATTAGTTTTCATTGTGTATGATTCTTATATTTGGTGGCGTTTTTTGGGGGGAATACAGATCAGAACAATACTCAATAGTACTTCGAAGCAATATAATTTTCGGCAGTGACAAAGAACACTGGATACGATGATTTGCTGAATATGCAGGTTTCTAATGCCACATCTGCTTGTTTGTCTTCTTTGGTGTGTGCCGCTGTGTGTGTGTGCAGGGTGTCGCTCTGTGCGTGTGTGTGTGTGCGTGTTACGCAGCTCAGGGACATCGGAAGGTATTCTAGTGTGGTACGGTCAGCCATCTGAAGTACAATTTACTCGTGGGGGAGGGGTTGTTGAACCGACATTTTTGGAAACTTAGAGCCCAGATCAGTGTATTTTATGGATTCATGGGGTACCTGAGGCAAACTGGCTATCACCCCTCTCTCGCACTTTGCGTGCCAATTGGTCATGGACCACGAGTTGAGTGAAATATAAAAATTTTTAAAAAAACAGTGGTACGGTCAATACCATAGTGACCCGTATCGTGTCCGACGCCCTGGTATGTTTGTGCATGCATACGTGTACATGTACGTGCATTGGCTTGTCGTCCCGAAACCAGGATGACTACAAGTACAAACACATGCATGTACACACACGCACCACACACACACACACACAGCGGCACACACCCAAGAAGACAAACAAGCAGATGTGGAATTAGAAAGAATGTTGATTGCGAGGAGCATGAAGCTGGCTCTTTTCTTGAGTGAGATTGCATCTTAGTCTCCAAGAAATGGGTGCTACAGAGCTGGCAACTGAAATCCGACCCCTGAGCGGTGCGCATGCGCTCACATCGCAAAGACCCAGCACGGGATTGTAAAACAACCAAAATAGAGATCGTTAGAGTGCTCAGGGGTCGGATTTCAGTTGCCAGCACTGTGTAAAGAGAACATACCCCCCCCCCCCCCCCCCCCCCGTGTGGCGCGTACGCCTAATTGTAGTGCTATGAGTACGAACCTTTGCCTTTGGCGAGCACAGCAGCATGCTGGTACACAGAAGAAAGGATAAGAACAACTCCAGTGTACTGCTCCCGACTGTACAGCAGTGCAACGTTCACTGCACAATCACTCTTCTAAACACACACGCACGCAAATCCATTTAAACTTTTAAATAGTTACGGCATCATTCACAAGCACGGCAGCAGATAACGTACAGTGATAACGTACAGTGATAACGTTTACTAGTAAAAAAAAGAGATAAACAGAAATGCTGTTTACGTCAATTGAAAATATTTATAGCAAAAATACTACTGATTGCACATGTACAGGGGCAATAACAAGGCTAATACACAATGGCGTCGCTAAAAAAATTTCATGACAAATTTCATGCGTCGGTTTCGGGCGGCCAAAAATTTACATTTCGTATGTACAGGTAGAGACCAATGAACAAAAATGGAAACCATTCCACAAAAATTAACACTGATGGTCGAGGGAACGGAGAACGCGGGCAAAAGACACAATACACGGAAAAAGGTATGTGCAATATGACCATACGACTACATACACGGTAGATATGGCTAATGGTAATGATAGCAACAAAAAAAACAAAAAAAACGATTAAAAACGACCGATAAAATTGACGAAGTAGATGAAAAACGGCTTCCCGAGAGGGGATGCGAACAAAAGTATGTACAAGTCGACGTAACTAGGCATATGGACACAGGAAAGACAAATGCGAGCATGCATGCATGCACACACAACCATGAACTATGATACAAGTTTTCAGAGGGCAACAGCAGGCTCACGCTAGCGGATCTGCACGGGCACCGAGCAAAACAGAATTGCTCTCTCAAGCGATGCAGACCCGAGCACTGGTGTGTCATTCAACAGACCATCACAAAGACGTGGCTGGCCAGCCGCTAACTAGATTCCAGGTGGGGTTAGATCGGCAGTGAATGCCGTGGTCGAATAAGCTCATCCTGTGAATGGTGCCATCGCTGCACGGAATACACGCAGGAGAGCAAGTGGCCCCAGCACATCCACGAGCATAGTGGTACAGTCACTCAAAGCCGGTAGTAAGGCTTTTCCGCGTTACTGCTGAGCTGGACGATAGGCAGTGGCGCGGCTCTGCTTCAACACCTGCACCTTTTCACCGGACTGCAGTATCATCTCCAGCGTGGCGTGTTCGTCCTTGGACAGATGGGCTTGCAGAGCTGGCAAGCAAGGCTGCTGCCCAATGTCAAGCAAGAAGTCAACCAGGAAGATCTGAACAAACAAAGCAAAAGATGGAGACGGAAACAGAAAGAGAGAGAGAGAGAGAGAGAGAGAGAGAGAGAGAGAGAGAGAGACAGAGGGAGAGAGAGAGGGAGAGAGAGAGAGAGAGAGAGAGAGAGAGAGAGAGAGAGAGAGAGAGAGAGAGAGAGAGACACACACACACACACACACACACACACACACACACACACACACACACACACACACACACACACACACACACACAAGTAAACTGGAATAAGATCTGGGTAATGGCCAAAAGGTGATGGGTGCTTAATCAGCCAAGCATACTTTTTACCATGTACCTTCGGAAATGACGGTGGCAAGTGGTTACTGCATTCTCCGGGGATAAAGTCTCCCCATCCCCCACCCTCATGGATACAAAGGGTCACATTTCTGCTGTGTTGCCTCCGAACCCGGACAACACAGAGTCAACAAGCAGAACGTGTATGAAAGGCAAACGTGTGAGAGGAATAGTATGCGTCCTGGGAGCGTGTAGGATGTCGGGGGGGGGGGGGGGGTACTAGCACAATAGGGTTTCCCCAAATATTTACGAAAACCCTAAATTTTCAAATCCAAATCACACGCATTCCAATACAGCATATTATCATGTACAAAAAGCAAAGTGCAAAGGAATGGGCGAAATATCGGCAGTCCTTTCATTCATTTTGTGCCGCTGAGAGCCTGTTCAGGAATGGAAGTATTTACAAGTGCAAAGAAGCAAAGTGGAGCCAACAATTACCACCGTCCGTATTCACAACACCAGTGAGCTGCTGGAAACACTGCACTGTCGTCCCTCTCTAATCCAGCACTTTATCAGCCAGCACCCTCCATAATCCGACATATTTTTCAGGAACCAAAATATCCTTTTCATGCACATTGCAGCAGTAAATCAGATTTTCTAATCCTGCACCTTCCCTAATCCAGCAGAATATCCGTAGCACAAACGATGCCTGGATCATAAAGGGATAACTGTACTCCTTAGACCTGCCCATCGCTTCAGCGAACAGCTATGTTAGACGAACAACGTGTGCTGGGATTACACTATTCAACAGCTTGTAAAGCTGATGAATTGACCGCCACTAATTTTAGCCTGGTCTACACCACACAGCTCATTGAAGTGGCTTTTTCTGGCCAGTGAGTCCCCATAATTATATCATTTTTCATTTTTTTTATTCTTTCTCTATTTTTGACAAGCACACACACACCACACCACATACTCCGGCATGCACTGGCTGTTGGTAACCACCCAGGAAGAAGAGCTAGGGGAATGAGAAAGAGAAGAAAGACGTGCGTGACCATCATCATCGGGAATCGAACCCACAACCTCTCGATCGAAAATCGCCTGCACATACCATAGCATACTACTTACTGGCAGATCAACATGCATGACAGTATCCTGTTGCAGGTCTAGATCTCTCGGACCGTCCAGGTCGTCCATTACTATTTACCACCAGCAGAGGACACACAGAACACAGCAAGACACATGTAGAGAGCAACGCTGTGTTTACATGAGAATTGTCGGGTTGAAAGTCAGTACGGCGGATAAATACAGTACTGTCGGTCGCCGAAGAACTGGGGGGGGGGGGGGGGGGGGGGGGGTTCAGCCTCCTAGCCTAGACTGTTCTTATTTTCACGTACTGTAAAATCGGGAATTTTCGGTGGTGTAATATTTTCGGTATTTCCCAAAGTCAACGGTTCGGTAGCGCAAAAATTCGATAAACCAGTTTCCCGTTCTGAAGTCGGGATGCATGTATGTATATTTTCGGTGCGTTTTATTTCAGGTAGAAATTATCTGTAAGGAAGTTGTGATGACGATAGAGAGGTTCCGCATAACGTAGGTACGTCAGTAAAAAACGTAGTTGATCTACGGAAAGTCTTTACGTAAACTGAATGCGCATCTGTGTTCCGCCATACGGAGTTTTCAAATCACGTAGCTGCCGTTGCCAACTCCGAACGCGGCAGTGTACGACCAGATCAACCTGGGGAGAGAGAGCCATAAATTTGTACCCCAATCCACTTACGGACCAGCTACGTTATCAGAGCCCTATCTACGTACTCTACGTAGACAACTTTCCGTAAGTGGAGTGCAAACTCGCGAATTCACGGGTTTTTCCCGCCCACTAACGTAAAGTTGCTCAACTTTACGTAGTGCGGAACATCTCTGATTTCTGATGAATATCACATGAAAGCGACGTTCAAATCTTTCTTTTTTTTCTTTTTTCTATTGTTCTCGTGGTATTAGGTTTCTTGTCTCCACGCCGACTTTTTGCAACGAAGTTTACTGAAAATGAAACTCCACCGAAATGTTCCGGTTTAACAGTATTACAGTCTATGCACAGTATGAGTTGAGTCACGGAGTGTATACATTGGTATGGCGTGCCTGGTGAAATTCTAGGCTGGCCGCAGTACTGTAGGCGAGTGCTTACTTACATGAAGACTGTTGACCCGGGTCGATTACTGATACGCCGGCAAAAGTCCATTTCTCTAGACTAGTATGGTTGCGTGACTACCATTCATCGCGGGGAAAGTCCCATCTGCAATGCTGTGCAATCCTGGCCTGAAGAACGTACCTGTACACGGCAGTTTAACTACAAGTATTTCAATATCCCCCCGAGGAGGGTCAAAGTCAACCCGGGTCAAGCACAATGCATCATGTAAGCGATCCAGTGAATCCGGGGTCAAGGTGGGCTGAAACTTAACCCCGGGCGAACTCAACCCGGGTTGAACGCCCTCATGTAAACGCAGCCCAATTGAGTCTGGGAGTAAGTGTGTGCACGTGTGTTGAGGGAGAGAGAGAGAGAGAGAGAGAGAGAGAGAAAGAGAGAGAGAGAGAGAGAGAGAGAGAGAGAGAGAGAGAGAGAGAGAGAGAGAGAGAGAGAGAGAGAGAGAGAGAGAGAGAGAGAGAGAGAGAGCAGAAGACGACATGGAAGCAGGCGTACCTCCGCCAAGGCCACCCAAGAGAGAATCTAGACCGTTGGCCAAGTCACCATCGTCTCCATCATCACAGTCAGCCCAATCATCCTGTACCATTACACACACACACAGATACACACACACACACACACACACACACACACACAGATACACACACACACACACACACACACACACACACACAGATACACACACACACACACACACAGATACACACACACACACACACAGACACACACACACACACACACAGACACACACAGACACACACAGACACACACACACACACACAGACACACACACACACACACACACACACACACACACACACACACACAGATACACAGACACACACACACACACAGATACACACACAGATACACACCCACCCACACAGACAGACACACACACAGATACACACACAGACACACACAGATACACACGCAGACACACACACAGATACACACCCACCCACACAGACAGACACACACATACACACACACCATACAACACAGAGATTTGGCAATGCTCATTAATAACACTCTCTCTAACTCTTTTCTATGGGCCAGATGAGCGGCACGCTGCCTTCATTACATCATTCAGCTGCAGTCCGGTCCTAGTCCGCGCACTGCGGAAAATCAAACACCGCACTTTCCCTCTGGGTTGAAATGAACTTTCGCACGGAACTGGAGTTCAAGTGCCAAAATTTAGAGATCGCGTAGGTACTGGAACGAATCGAGCAAAACGGATTGGCTTATCCGAGAAATTGTGGGTTTGAGTGCATGCTTTCAGAGCGTGATGGAGGCAAGTTACGTAATGAAGGCAGCGCGCCGCGCACTGACCCATAGCCACAGTTGCATGCTTTTGTTTATGCACTCTTAATACTCATGAATAGCCTCTATAAAAGCACCGATTTTGTCCAGCAAACGTGTACGGATGACATCACTATGACATCATGGATGAGGTATACAAAATCACCCATTTCGCGCAGAGAATGTGTATGGATGACATCACTATGTCATGATGGATGAGGTCTTTAAAATCACCCATTTTGCGCAGAGAATGTGTACGGATAACATCACTATGACATCATGGGTGAGGTCTATAAAATCACCCATTTTGTGTAGAGAATGTGTACAGATGGCGTCACTATGACATCATGCATGTACGGGAGCAGGTAAGTGCATGGCATGCCAGCACTAAACTGGCCAGGTTCGGCACGCCGCAGGTGCACTTGGATCAGTACAATAGAGCATACCGACACACGCATGCTGCTCGACTCATCTGTGTGCGTGTCATGTCTACAGACAGTACATTGTCTACACTGGCCATTCAACAAGTGTGAGTAGCGCTTGGAAGAACCTCTACGGGGGGGGGGGGGGGGGGAGAGAGAGAGAGAGAGAGAGAGAGAGAGAGAGAGAGAGAGAGAGAGAGAGAGAGAGAGAGAGTTTGTGTGTGCGTGTGTGCACGCACTTGCGTGTGGCTATCACTTACACCTTCATCGCCGTCGTCATCATCAGCAACGTCGCCCTCTGCACCGCCTTGCCGCCCCAAAGCTTGATTGGACGCTGCAATCATCTTCGCACCTGGGCGGAGAAAAAAATGGCACGAAGGGTACAAGACGTATCAGAGAAAGGACCAACATGTTACAATTTATGACTAACAGTCCACCAAGCTAACAAGGTAATATACAGTCAGACAGGTGGTGGACTGGTCGTCATAACTCGTAACATTTGTTTTCCTCTTACACATGAATACTATCGGCTCACCATCGGAAGAAGAGGTGGTACACATAGCATGATTGTTGATTGTACAGTAAAATCTGGTGTAAGCGACCTCTGGTTTTAGCCACCACCTGCTGTTAATGACCGTTTTTCCACACACGGCCAGTTCTACACTGAGCCTGTTGGACCTGGTTCTAAAGACCACCTGGCTTTAACGACCGCTTTTCCTTGCACCGCGGGCGACCGTTTTTGCTTGCACTGTGGGGTGGTCGCTTAAACAAATTTTTACTGTACTGCCAAACCGAACAAGTGAACAATCAGGCATGTATCTGAACAGCTGATGGCTTACGACAAAGGCACGGCCAAAATGGCAGCAGATGGACGAATCGCTATGCTTGCGTCCTGCCAATCGACAATACTCCCGAGAAGACACAACATAGTGATGACCACCGCAGGGTAACCCCCTCTCACGCACAGAACTCTCGTAACTCACCAGCTGTCCGCTTGTTCAGCTCAAACTGATACGTCATTTCATTGAGGAGGAGCTTGAAGATCTTGACCAGGACAGGGATGATCGTCACCTGTCGCGGTACTGCAGTTCGGGGAAAGCAGTAAATCAGGCGAAAGAACAACAGACACTTCTGTTTAGGACACTTGCAACAGGCCCCAAGGCCTTCTTCTTACATGCTGCCTGATACACGACGGACAATACGGCGGATGGGGGAGGTATAGTGTGTGGAGTGGACGGGGAAGAGCATCGGAGTGGTCAGCATCACGGCATGAAATAGATTCGCAGACAGCGCCAGTAGCTGTGAGGCGCACAGCAGGGAAGTGGTGTGCATCTTAGCGAACAAGTCCGTTTGTGCAGCGCCGGCATGGTGTGTCTGTGTTTTTTTTTTCTACAAAATCCACATATCTCCAGACACTGGGGTGAATGATGGAGTGTGGTGGTGGGGTCCATTAAGCTCCGCCGACCAGAGGTCTCGGCTTCATAGCTCCATGGACGCAAACTGTGTGTGTGCAAAGAAGCCTACAGCCCTGAATATCACCACTCTCGATAGGGTCGATGCACAAACGCAACTGGGCACCTGCGTGGGACCAACCTGATTTCGTTTTCGATCTCGTCCGAATGCCTACAGAAAGAGAAGAGGACAGCATGCGCACGCACGCATGCACACACACACACACACACACACACACACTGCAGTTGTATTAACAACACACGAGTAACAACAGTATTGGCTACACAAACACCAGGAGCACAATGCCTATCACACAGCAGCAGCAGCTGGAACAAAAGAAGCAAGCAACCGCTGCCTCTCCCTAATAGAAACCCAACAGTGCAAACACATAGACCAACAGTACACACACACACACACACACACACACACACACACACACACACACACACACACACACACACGGACTCGGACATGCCCATCGCGGAAGCGATGATAGCGAACAGCTATGTTAGACATAGCAACTTGTGCTGGGATTACACCATTCAACAGCTTGCAAGGCTGATGAATTGACCGCCACTAATTTTAGCCTGGTATCCACCACACAGCTGATTGAAGTGGCTTTATCTGGCCAGTGAATCCCTATTTTAGTATTTTTCATCTTTTTTCCTTTTTATCCACACACACACACACACACACAGACCAACAGTACAAGCACAGAGTGGCAATCCTATTCAACGGGCACCTACCTTCATCGGCGCTAAATATCTCATCACCAGGGACTGTGAGTTCCTGCAACCGCTGATCACCAGAGTTGAGGCCATAGCGCAATAAATGGCACAGGCCAAACACACTAAACAAGAACAGAACGGCAAGAAGATACTGTTGGAGAACACCACTACATGTAACGTTATCACTGATCAGGGAAAACGGGAGAAAGGGCAAGGCAATAGCGGAAACACCGGTACGGAGAAAGCGATACAAGTTGAAGAACCAAAGCGGGAATTGTTAGAATCTCTACCCCCTCCCAGAACACCACAGATCCCCCCCGCCTATACTCATACTTGTACACTGTCTATGACTATCTCTTCTACCGCCGACGGCAGAGAACAGACAAGATCCGAATGAAACCGGTCAAGACGTCACGCCACCAGGCATACACACTTCAACTCGATTTCCAATACACATCCGCAATACGTCCATTGCGCATTGCCAAATATGGAACGCATGAGTAATGCATGTGAGTACGCTGGGATCAGCAATGCACTGTCATGTCCAACACCCTACACGCACATACCCACTGTGTGTGTATTGCCCAGGTGGCTGTGTGGAGTGGTTACCGGTATACTGTAAGACTAGTAATGTTAACGAACATTTAATTCTAACGATTTAACGAATTTAAAAAATTGAAGTCGTTACGTAGAAAACGATATGTACATGTACAGGCAGTTGCCGGTTTTGAGACGGAATTCGTTAGAATTTCACCTCGCTAACCCACAAAAATCCGGAGATCATTAACTTTAATTGATGTTAAAATATCTGGCCTGACAGTAGTATAAATTACGTCATTGCGCAATGGGCTTATAGACCAGCCCGGTACACAAAACGAATGCAGGCAGACAGCGGACACTCACCACACGGTTTTCTCGTAGGCGGAGAAGAAGTGGCTCTGCGACGCACACCAGCGGGTGAGCACAAACTGTAGTGCCGACTTGCCGTCCGGTCCGCAAGTGTTGCTCAGGAAGGACACGACGTCCGTTAGATGGAATTCCAGCAGTCGAGCAAAGACGGTTATAAGGGACTGAAAAACACAACGGAAACACGTACAGGACCTTAATATTGTAGGCACGTTTACTTGCATGGTAATGTCTAGGGCACTAATACAGTTTAGAGCGTTAATAAGGGGCCATCCGTAAATCTAGATATTTATTTAGAAACGAATACGAATACAAATAGTCGTTTAGTTTGAGCGCCTGTTCGTTTCTCGAAAAATATTGATGTACATGTTGCGTGTGTGAGCATGTCCAGAAAAAAAGAACAAAAATATCGATACTATGTACCATTTGTATGTGTTCGTTTCTCAGGGAGGTGGGAGGGGGTTGAAGAGAAATGACTAGTTTTCGTTTCTAAATAAATATCGGTATTTACGGAAGGCCCCTAAGCATTGTTGTGTGTCATTATTAATTTTCATATTATCTGCACATCATGCTACATAATACCAAGAGCACATACGCCAGATTGTGCAACTCTCGGCAGCAGTTTCGGAACGCAGAATTCGGCATCCACATCAGGATAACTACCGGTATAAGCATCACGTCGCTTCGAATCAAAAGTCGACTTGCACAACGGCTGAGCTATCCGTGCCCAGGGCAGAGGCCTAGCTGCACACTTGGAACTGAATCCTAGAGGGCGGTGGCGTTCCTGCGCGTGCGGACAACTCAGTCTAACTGAGTCTCGTGGGAAACGTGAATTTTTATTTAATTTGTTCAAAACTGAATACAAAGAAAGGGAACATGCAAGCTATTCCTTTCAAGAGAGAGCGACAGAGAGAGAGCGAGAGCAAGAGAGAGAGAGAGGGGAGAGAGAGAGAGAGAGAGCGAGAGAGCGAAAGGGAGAGACAGACAGACAGAGCAAGTCCTCACCTGTACATTAATGTCTTTCTGTACTTGCTGGAGTTTGCCGAGAACGGACCGCAGTATGTCGTTGAGCTTGGGCGTGAGATGGTCCCGCAGCTGTGACGGGAAAAATGCGGAAAAACACCTGATGTTATGGTGTGGCCAACCACGACAGTGTCAAAGTAAACATTGCAAGTCTGTTTCAGCCATTCCCTGGACCGTTCGAAACCCAGTGCACATGTGTGTGTGTGTGTGTGTGTGTGTGTGTGTGTGTGTGTGTGTGTGTGTGTGTGTGTGTGTGTGTGTGTGTGTGTGTGTGCGTGTGCACACACGCGCGTACGAGGAGAGTTGTGATATGAGTACATCGAGTGCGTGATGCGTTGCAACCTCGCCCCAGGGCATTTCACTACTAGTTCGCGATAGTCCCAAGCCAGACTGGTCTCGCCACTAGCTAAACAACTCTTCGGTTGCATACAGCAGACATGCCCATACGCAATCACACCCCTCTGCGGACTCAACATCACAACAGGCGTACATCACGGCAGCACCGCCGCCCACCTTAAGAGAGAGTATGCACACAAGCCGCCCGACAAACATGGCGGAGTTTTCCGGACGGCTTGGATGCAGCAACTGACAAGTGGCCAACACAATCACGTCCAGCGCCTTGGGACTCTCGTTCGGAGGCCTGTGATGCAACACACGAAGAAAGAGGCCAGCGTTTGTTTCATGCACACCACATAGCAATGCAGGTATACTGGACGCTGTCCCCACATAATAACGTTACAGTGGGACTTCAGTACCTAGAAATTTTAGGTACAGAGAAGCAGTTCCCCATTAGATTATGTGTGTTAGTGTTTGTTCGGTGTATTGAAATTTAAGGTATGAAGCAGACGCACCGAAAGTACCGAAAATAAAAGTACACAGAAAATTTGTGAAATTCCAGTACTAAAAACTGAACTGTTTCGCAGGCCATGTACATGAGTCATGATGTCTGGACAATGCATATCAGCACTGTTTCAGTATCTCAGGACTAATGGGTGAGGAACAAAGACGTGGTATTGGAGCTGAGAGCTAGAAGGGATACAATTACCTATGCCGAGGAAAGATCCGACCCCATGCAAGATAAGGAGATTTTGTCTCCGAAATTGACGGGTCCACCTTGGGTGGCAAGCGAGCATAACGTATCACGCTTGGCTCAAACTTGAACAGATTACATACCAGGTGGCCAGCTGTTCCCCGGCTGCGCTGGCAAACGCTCTCAAGCACTCACTTCCGTTCTGCGCACACGGTGAGAAGAAACACACAACGAACAAGCATGATCTTTTATGCACGGTGAGCGCACCACATGACACTCGTGTGATGTGGAAAAGGGACGAGCGAGAGAGAGGGAGAGAGAGAGATAGAGAGAGAGAGAGAGTGTGTGTGTGTGTGTGAGAGAGAGAGAGAGAGAGAGAGTGAGAGATAGATAGATACAGAGAGAGAGAGAATAGAGAATAGGAACCAGGAAAAAAAGTGCATCATGCCCTGTGCTCAATGCACTTCGCAATGAAATCTCCACATGAACTTCTCATAGTAAACCACCGTCACATCCTATCGGGAAGACGGATACCTCCAGGTATTAATGGATGTCTCAAAGGCAAGGAACTCACAAAGGGCAAACAAACCAAATTCGAAGGAAAAACCCATTCCCGACGCAAGAGCAGTAAAAGCTTGAAACACAAGTTACAGTGGGTGACGAATAAGTCCATTGCGCATTTCCAAATATGGATTGCATGAGTAACGCATGTGAGTACACTGGGATCAGGAATGCACTGTTCAACACCCTACACGACCATGCCCAGATGGCCGTGTAGGGTGTTCGCGGTACAAATTATGCCAGTGCGCAATGAGCGTATTCGCTGTGCAACGTACGTGCATGATGCTTTCGTCGTCCGTGTTAATGATGAGCATGCCGATATGCACGCACTCGCGTATCAGCGCGTCGGGCAACGGTGCAGGTGTGTGCCGCACGATAGGGCCAAGCAAGTCTAGAGTGGCCTGCGCAATAGGGCAAAGACATATACACACCCACATACACACACACGTACACCCACCCACACACAGCGACACACCCACACACGCACACCCACCATACCACACCCACACACAAACACCCCCACACCCACACACGCATACACACACACATACACACACAGGAGAACAAGAGAAAAAGTGATCAGATTATTGATGAATATCACGATTGTGCTTGTTGCATAACAATTTTTAATTTACACACTTGTAACGCAACAGAAATTCAACCCCACTCTCATGTGCCTTGACGTGCGTCTCGGGGGTGGGGGCGATAACAGAGGTTCGTGTGGCGCTGCACACTGTGGGAGTTTTGTTACTCTTGCAGCTTTGGAGTGAATGAAGATGGTGGACAGGTGGAGGACGTGACAAGAGACAGAGATGCAGACAGCAACATAGGAGCAGCAGCACTACAAGCCCATATGGCTTCACGCAGATCCCTACAGTCAAGACTACAGTGAAACAGCTGTCTAAGACGACCGCTCAAGGGACCTTCAAAACGTGATCTCTGTCTACAGGTGGTCTCCTTATCCAGGGTCATTTGACTGGAAATAGCATCCCTTTGTCCTGGTTTCAGTGGTCGCCTAGGACAGGTGATCGCCTTATCCGAGTGGTCGCCTTGACAGGTTTTACTGTACATGAAAACCAGAGTGTGCAGCTTGGGGCTTTTTCTGCTATGGTTGTCTGTCACGACGGAATTCCGTTATTACAGCATATTTGGCGCAGATCGCAGATCTGAGGCGGGAAATTGCGTAGTGCATACAACTGAGCTGCAGCTGTGCAGAAAGAGACCTGCTTGAATCCTGCTGGTACGCACTGCATCACTAAAATGATGTAATCACGGAATTTCGCCGTGACAGCCGCCCATCCGAGCTGCACACTCTGGTGGCTTTCCTGTACTATTGCTACAGTGCATCTCAATAACACAGACGTGCAGTTTGTTACCATTTCCAGCAAGGCCTTGCAGTCCTTGCAATTCTCTGGACTGCACTAGTATAATGAGTTGCGAATTTAACGAATATCGATAGAGTATCGAAGATCCGCAGATTAACCCCTCTCAATTTTTCGCAACTCGGCTTTTTCTTGATGGGAAATCGAAAGGTCTATTCGCATTAGAAAGTTCTCTGCTATCGGCTCGAACAGGTCCGAAGTCGGTCCGAGGTCAAATAACGGAGTTACGGCACTCGCATGGTATTTTACATACTGCAGCAAAATTTCACCACATCGCATGCACCAAAAAAAAAAAAAAAAAAAAAAAAAAAAACCTCTGGTACACTTCAGCACAGCAGAGCACTGGTCCGTACCGCCATCAGCATGGGCTGGACTTCGGAGGAGAGGATGCGCGTCAGCACGGGCAGCGCGTTCGTGTGCAGCACCTGTATGCACGCCGGGTTCTCCGCCATGAGTCCAATCAAATCCTTAACAGTGTCAACGAGCACGTGGTCCTGGCTGAACGCGACGAACAGCTGCACTGACAAGTCGGTGATCTGGTGACAGCAGGCGGCCGTCGTTTCCGGCGACATGGACAGAACCAGCACCAGCGTTTCCAAGCCCAGCTGTAGCATGTAGGTGCCGCTGCCCTCGATCATACTGAGCAATGCCTGAAAGCATACAGAGAGAGAGAGAGAGAGAGAGAGAGAGAGAGAGAGAGAGAGAGAGAGAGAGAGAGAGAGAGAGAGAGAGAGAGAGAGAGAGAGAGAGAGAGAGACACACACACACACAAACAGCTGGAATCTCAGAGGAAACTGACACGCTCAGCAAGAACTGCGGCAGGAGTTGAGCGGACGGTCATCTACGGAACACAAAGTCAGAGTGAGCATACGGTGCGTACTGCGTACTGAAGTCACTGCACCACACCACATGGCACTGGCCTGTTAACCAGCACACACAACTAGCACGCATCACCGGACCACCAACGCGCGAGGGCTGGTGGAGAGTGGCAGCACTAACAAACCCTTCCACATACTAGTACAACGGGAGCATGGTAACAGTCTTAAAATACAGTCGACTCGTAGCCGAAACAGCTCGCTTTCAACAGCATCGGGTCGACTCCACTTACAACGAACTCTCATATAGCGAATTTCGTGAAATAGCGAACCGCTGCCCGTGCCCCAGTTTGAACCCACAGTGTAAGCTGCAACACGGTGCAAGGCGCAAACGTGAGTGACACGACTCTGGATTTCATTAAGCAGGATCGTAAATGCTCAATAGCAAGCCACATGGCAAGGTCAACTCTACTCAGAAGCGACTTCGCCTATTGCTTACCGTCGCCAGGGACGCAACCGACGGTGTAAATAGATTAGAGCGCTTCACAGCCCGCAGCGTTGTGCAATACCTGCAAAGACAGCGATCAGATGCGGGAGAATTGGAGCAATACAATATCCAGCCCATGTACATGCATACCCTCGTTAGTACACAACCCTCGAGGTTTCAACATTTTGTCTAGAATAAAAAAAGTTTGGTCTACTATTAGGAGTTGCATGTATAATGTATGACTATTAAGCATGCTTCGTTAGGGGAGTTTGGATCATTATCTAGTACAGAAATGAGGTTAGTCGTGTAACCGATGCCGTACTAACGAGGGTAGCCCGGAATAAGGGCAAGAATCAAAACAATCGTTGACAACAAGACTAGAAGAAATGCACAGAGAGAGAGAGAGAGAGAGAGAGAGAGAGAGAGAGAGAGAGAGAGAGAGAGAGAGAGAGAGAGAGAGAGAGAGAGAGAGCCAGAGAGAGAGAGCCAGAGAGAGAGCCAGAGAGAGAGAGAGAGAGAGAGAGAGAGAGAGAGAGAGAGAGAGAGAGAGAGAGAGAGAGAGAGAGAGAGAGAGAGAGAGAGAGAGAGAGAGAGAGAGAGAGAGAGAGCCAGAGAGAGAGAGAGAGAGCCAGAGAGAGAGAGAGAGAGAGCCAGAGAGAGAGAGAGAGAGAGAGAGAGAGAGAGCGAGAGAGAGAGAGAGAGAGAGAGAGAGAGAGAGAGAGAGAGAGAGAGAGAGAGAGAGAGAGAGAGACAAAGAGAGAGAGAGAGAGACAGACAGACAGACAGAGAGAAAGAGCTTCCATCAGAAAAGACAACACAACACCGCCGGACGCCAAAGGACGGAGAGCCGAAGAACGAACAGGCTAGGATTTCACCAAGCAGAGCATACCAATGTATACACAGTGACTCAACCGTGCATAGACTGTAGTACATGAATAAACAAGAACGGTCTAGGCTACGACTCTGACCCCCCCCCCCCCCCCCCCCAGGTCTTCGGCGCCCAACAGTCCTGTGGTAGCACTGTACAATCACGCTCCGGCCGGGCACACATCTCCCACTTACTGCGCTACGGCCTTGCAGGCGTGCACTTGCAGGACGGGTCGTTCCTTCTGGCTGATGGCCACCGCCGTGTGGTGTAACGCGGCCGTGACAATGCCGTCGGCCAGGAACTGGCACACACTTGCCTGGAACTGCAGGTGACATCAACGAATAGAACAATTCCACAAGCCACACGCATCCTCACACCACTCTTTTAAACCCCTTTGTGACACCATCGATATCGATCGATTGGTATACACTGGCACTAAAAAAAAATATCTCTGGTGTTCCTCCATCGATTTTTACAAACAAAGCATCTACGTTTGGAGAAGAACCTTGGCTATCACGCCAAAGTTATCCGAAGTTTCTAGGAGGTATGATGCCGCTGTGGTGAGCCTCAAAGTCGGAGTAAAACTGAAAAATGCACTCCCGAATAAATGTGTTGCCGGAAACCAAATTTTAGGCTGAAGAAGCAAGCAGCAGCAGCAGCAGCACGCGCGCCAATACACACGCTCAAAGTTCTCACTTCCATTATCCGGCCGACGAGGAAGTCGGGACTATTGCCAAGCTGGAAGTTGGCCTTCATGATCTCGAGCAGTGGCACGACCCGCTGAGCAAGCTCCTGATGCTGCATCAGGTCAGGCGAGTGAATAGTCAGAATCGCGGCGATCACTTCAAAGTACTTCCACCTGCGTACCATCAACCAACACAAATCATGGCACAGCGACACACACATCAGCAACCAGATGATACATGCATAATCAAATCCCGCATACGAAATTCACTACAGCCTCGACTTAGAACATTACAATGGACAGAACTATGTGAAATCGAATGCGCCCATCCTCGAATTCCCTAAGAAAGCTGTGGACATCACGCAACTGCATTATGAAGAAAAGGGGGGTTATCAGCTGACAACCGCGCTACTCAGTTGCTATTCACAATCTGCGCATACGCTGCACTAAACATTCTTTATGATGTTGAAAAATGTATACGCTTCGGGCCAGTCACCCAACGTCGGAATTCCCTATGGTGCATAATAATTATACACCAGACAATTGCTTCGTCAGAATCCACATGGATTACAATTCCACCCATTCCGAAATGAAAGCAGAATTCCTAATTCTCCCACCAGAATGCATGCATTTGGTGTACGCTTTCTTGAGAGAGATAGATATAGATAGCGCAGATTGGATATATATAGATAGATAGAGTGAGAGATGGGCAGGCAGCAAAACCGGAAAAGAAATCACTGAAGGCACCGCTGATGGTCGCTGCTAGTCTCACCGGTTGGGATCCTCCGCCTGGTCTGGCTTAGCTAGTTGGCTGTACAGTTTCTCAATTGATTTCCAGAGAGCAAAGGGAGCATCTTTCGTCAAGTGTGTGTCAAATCCGGGATCAAGCATTTGCTACACGCAGAGAAAACACGCAAGCACGCGCCCATACCCACACCCACACACCATTGGACGCCCATCGCCGGAGGCGATGATAGCGATGCTACAGCAGAAGCCATAGCAGCTTGTGCTGGGATTGCACCATTCAACAGCTTGCAAGGCTGAAGAATTGACCGCCACTATTCAGCCTGGTCTACACCACACAGCTATGAAGTGGCTTTTTCTGGCCAGTGAATCCCTAATTTTTGGCACACACACACACACACACGCACACACACACACACACACACACACACACACACAGAGTATTATTATTCACAGGCTTGAGGGAAAAATTGACTACACCTCTACAATAATATGTTGTGGGAAGACGCCTGGCCTGGATATCCAGTATGTAGTCCCATTTGTTCCACGGTATTCTTACTACACGCACCATTACACTCACATACGCCATACTTGAATGAAGCAGCACCTGTGAGCACAGGTTTCCTACAAATAATCATTGTCAATTTGGCAGTGGCATAGGCAAGACGAGAAGCGTACTCATTACGGTCAACATGTTGAACACATACCTGTCGCGTATTAAAGCCGGGCTTATTCCTGTAGAAGCCGATGTAAGGGCTAGGCTTCTTCTATTCACATCAGGCTTCTATTCAAACAGGTGTTTCTATGCGTGTCAACACTGAAGCCAGGCTTATGTGGCGACAGTGTATCTTGGGGGTCAGGCTTCTATTCAAAACAGGCTTGTATTCAAAACAGGCTTCCATTCGAGATAGGCTTTAAAAAGCCTTTAATACAAGACACTACGGTATGCACCCAACAAGAGTACTTTGTAGGGAACAAACACCAGGCGCCACTGTCCCCAGTTCGCATTTCACACAACAAAGGAATCATCAGGAGAGTGTTCTCCGGTAGAACTGGTTACATACTGCTCACATACAACTACACTACACTACAATACAATACAGCCACAGTTGCGCTCCGTGAAACCCGATCCAAAGTGCATACTCGACGCCCTCAACTTGCATGCCCTCGACGCCCTGGAAGTGGCATGAATGTGGCTGGACGTACACATGTGCACATACAATGAAGTACTGGTAATCGGAACTTGTCCAGGGCGCCGGCTTTGCACTTTGGGTGGGATTTCACAGAGAGCGCAACTGTAGCTCCGCCATACCATGAGAAGATCCTTAGCGCCAAGCCGCACAGAGTATGACAGCGTCTCCTCGTCTTCGTCCTCTACGTATGTATTAATCTCCATGGTCCACGTTTCAATCTGAAGAATGCACGGCGGAGCAGAGAATAACAACAACAACAACAACAACAACAACAACAACAACAACAACAACAACAACAACAACAACAACAGGCACCGTCTCTGTGTGCTGTATGGAGAATTTGAGACAGCGAGCACTGCGACATGGCACCTAGCCACCAATCTCTCCCATCAAGAACACTTGACAACAAGCAAGCATGTACAGTAAAACCTGTCAAGGTGACCACCTGCCCCAGAAGACCACCTGCCCCAGAAGACCACCTGCCCCAGAAGACCACCTGCCCCAGAAGACCACTACAGCCAGCACCAATGGATGTGATTTCCAGTCAAATGACCCTGGATAAGGAGACCACCTGGTTCCAGAGACCACATTTTGAAAGTCCCTTGAGCAGTGGTCTTAGACAGGTGTCACTGTGCTGTGATCTGCACTCACATCTTCATTCGTCATCTGCATGTAGTAGAGTGAGTAAAAGATGAAGCCCGGCAGGTGAGGCATGAGTAGAGGATGAAAGGACTCTTGCTGCACCAGCGAGCCAGTGAATTCGAACACCGCGTAAATCAACGTGTCCATGGTCACTGATTCGCCTGCAGTGGCCAAACACACACACACACACACACACACACACACACACACACACACACACACGCATATACGCGTGTACACACACACACGCACGCGCGCATGAACACACATACACACATACACACACACACACACATACACAGACGCGCACACACAAGTTACCACACACACATGTATGGAAGGTTGCGAAGAACATGAACAATAACAGTAAACTAACATTCCTTGTTGAAAGAGTTACAAAGTGAATTTCGTAAATTTCCTTGCCTGGAGACAACTCTACCGCAAGAAACCTATATAACACAATACACGTTGCTACAACACAACTCACCATCACTGTCCACTGCATCATCTTGTTCACTGTCACCGTTGACAACCGTTTGAACATAACTATTAGCCAAAGTCAAGGAGTAGCATTGAAAAATGTACATGAAACGAGCACAAAACGTGCCACTCTCTCCCCCCCCCCCCCCCCCTCCGTCTCTCTCTCTCTCTCTCTCTCTCTCTCTCTCTCACACACACACACACACACACACTCAGACACAGACCAACAGACAGATACACTTAAAAAAACAAAAGTAGTCATCACCTAACAAGCAGTGGTCAGTGCAACAGCAGCCACAGCAGCATAGGTGGATACTGGGCGGCACAGTTCGTCAAGACCTGCCATAGGGGCGGCATGATCTCCTGGAAAAGCTGCCGTACCATTTTCGGAAAAACCTGTACTACGGCTCCTAGGGCCTATCCACACAACACAAATACACACACACACACACACACACGCACGCACACATGCACACACACACATGCACACACACATGAACACACACACACACATGCACACACACACACATGCACACACACACGCAAATACACAACACAAGCAAATATTAATTCACTTTCCATTCCATATGTTTTAGATCAGAAAACGTGGGATTTCTCTTTACGGACACCTGTCACCAGGAGCAGTGCAGGAGTTGCCATCTTCACTCAACTCCTGCATGCAGCAGTGACGGCTCACTTTGCACAAATTCCAGAAATGGCGAAGAAGAGACGACTAGCAACGGAGTAACAAGTAGGAAACATGCAACTCAAGCCGAGACAACTCCACCTATCCAGTCAATCTTGGGAAGAACGACTCTCGATCTTGCATTAGAAACGTGTCATTGTCCGCGAGCTAACATCATTCGTGAGGTTGAACGTAGGCAGTCTAGTGGTCACTGTCTGAAGATTGTGTTGTAATTTGCGAGTTGTTGCTATACTCGAGGTCATTATTCACGAGGTTGACTGCACAGCAAATTTAATTTATTGAGCACCGAATATGGGGGTACTCCGGTAGCAGAGACAACACGGCATGAAGGACTGCAATTCGGCCAGTCCCGCGGGTGGGCGATGAGATCAGGTGTTACGCCCACACGCGCATCCACCAAATCGAGATGGATGCCCGCAGCATACATGGCAACTCGAACGGGCATCCGGTGCCTTTTGTGGGTACTGGCCAGGCAACAACATAGACTGAGGTGTGCTGATATGCTACTTCGGCGCAACAGATGTATGGAACGAGCACAGGGAAAAAAGCCACACAAACTAATGGACAGAGTGCGGGCAACAGACCTTGAATATTTGCTTCTGCAAGCCGATATCATGGTCAGGTCCCAATGGCACCGCTAGACCCTTCGCCAGATCCTTGACAAACTGTGGCAACTGGGGTGTCAATAGTTTTCGGTAGTCCTACAGAGGAGGGGAGTAAAACAAAGAATGGAAACAGCAGAGAGTGAGCACATCAGTGACCACTTCCAAGGCTAGGTGACGTAAAAACGTAAAAAGAAAAGAAAAAGTGCATATCCTGCAAATGTTGGTACATACAAATAGGGGCAAACTACTAAGCGCCTCGGCCAGTATTGCCGAAAACACGGTGTGTTAGGGTGATACCCGCTCAGCAGCAACGGCAACAGCAACCGCAACAGCAGCAACAACATCAGCAGCAGCAGCAGCAGCAACAGCAGCAGCAGCACCACCACCAGCAGCAGGAGTTTCAGTAGTGCGCGCACAGCACATCTTACATTCCTCAAACTGAAGTACTCGACAGTCTGTACCATCGTCGTGAAGATCTCAATGGCACGAGCTCTTGTGCGCACGTTGAATTTCTACACAGAACACAAAACAGGAGAATTGATACAAGAAGATACAAAATTAATACAAATACACAGCACAGATGCTGAACAAGTACAACTACCGTATGTGTCTGGGATAAATGAAACCTGTATCGAAACTCAAGCACGACCTAACATCAGGACCAACAGACTACCAACGCACAGAACAAGATGCTTTCAGTGCAGGCATGGTGCTCTGGGTTCACCCCACAAGCACCCTGCATATGTCTAGCTGTGTGATGTAGACCAGGCTGAATAGTGGTGGTCAATTATTCAGCCTTGCAAGCAATCAAAACACAAGGTGCTTTGGCTTCTGCTGTAGCATCGCCTCCGACGATGGGTGTCAAAAGGTCAAAGGTGTATGGATAGGATTTCCTCTCACTTCATTCAATATTGGCGGTTCCAACACGTGAGCAGGTGCAGACTGAAATCCATCACAAGAATTACATAGAAGTGCATGTGCGGTTAGTACCTGTTCTCCCAAGTAGATACTATAGAGATGGGGAATAAGAATTGGTGTCACAACTGCTAGCTGATCTTCAGCCAGCTCTCTCGCCGTCTCTGCAGAGAGAACACGTACACCGGTCAGAGGATGTCACACACGTTCCTATACCAACATATATTATATTGGTATAATTAATACTTTCCGTATTCACTCAATTAGAAGCCCCTCTCGAATAAAAGCCCCTCTACAATGGCCGTTTGAAAAAAATACAAGCCCCTCTCGGATATAAGCCCAGACTACTATTCGCGAAGCGTATACGCAGCGTGAGTCTGAACTATGAAACTGACTTGGGGCCGAGTTGCTCTGAATAGGAACATTTTAGGGATTTTATTGGAGTACATGTACAAATATTGATTGAAATAAGAAAAGCCCCTTTCGAATAGAAGCCTTCTCAAAATTGGCTGTGAAAAAAATAGGCGCCCCCCCCCCCCCCCCCCCCCGGCTTCCAATCGAGTGAGTACGGATAGAAACAAAGGTCACAGAAGCTATACAACAGACAGCATAAACATACTGTAAGACCAGATATTTTAACGTCAATTAAAGTTCACGATCTCCGGATTTTCGTGGGTTTAACGAGGTGAAATTCTAACGAATTCTGTCTCAAACCCGGCAAATGCCTGTACATGTCGTTTTGCACATAACGACTTCACAAATGTTAACGATTCTTTCAAATTCGTTAACTCGTGAGAATTTAAAAATGTTCGTTAACATTTACTGGTCTTACAGTACGAATGTTTGTGCTGAGCACCAGTGAGCGGAAAACCAGTGTGCATGATGTCACTCCACACAACACACACACACAGTCACACAGTCACACACCCACCCACACACATCTGATGGTGATGTAACCTCCCAAAGAAAGGATGATGTAATCTCCATAACCTCCAAAGAAAGGATGATGTAATCCGCAGAACCTCCACAGAAATAATGATGCATTCCGCATAACCTCCACAGAAAGGATGACGTAATCTCCATAACCTCGACAGAAACGTACTTCAAGTACGTTTAAAAAATACTTCAAGTACACCAATTACTGTAAGACATGTTATTATAACGAGTCGCAAATTTAACGATTGTCCGAAATTCATAGGTTAACGAGAAGATACGTTAACGATCTTGCGGTCTTCAGGCGTATCTGCACATAACACATGTAAGGCATTACAGCCTCAACAGAACTTATTATAACGAAAAAATCGCACCCGTTAAAACGTTAGTTTACTTCCTCGTTAGAATTACATGTCTTACAGTATATAAAGTATAAACCTTAGCTTTTTACGTCTCTACAAGATATAGGAGAGAAAAAAAAGATCGAAACGTCTTACACTCACCGACAAGCACACGCATTGCGCCATGCACCAAGTCTGGATTTCCACTACTGATGGCACGGACCAGCCAGTCAAACAGGTTTGGCCAGTCATCGGGAAAGTCAATGCTAGCAATCTTGGAGAGGGCATACGCCTGCAGAGAGCGCCGCACACAAGGCCATGCAAACACACACACACAGACATAAGCTAGCCTTGCGTACCATCACTATTCAGACAGGACACACACACACACACACACACACACACACACACACACACACACACACACAATCTCTTTCTCTCTCTCTCTCTCTCTCTCTCTCTCTCTCTCTCTCTCTCTCTCTCTCTCTCTCTCTCTCTCTCACACACACACACACACACATACGCACACACCTGGTCCTGATCCTGGTATACACTGCCATGTAGGTCATGTGTTTCTCGTTGAGCGAGAAGAAGACGAGAGGAGGCACGAGCGTTGGTTACGAGATAAGTCGTTCGCCTTTTGAAACGCCTCCGGCAATTTCGACATTGTAATCGGAACTTGTCCCCCCCCCCCCTTTCATCAGCAGTTGGGCGCCCGGTGGATCAGTTGCAGTTGTGGAGAGCAAAGCCCCAGATTTGACTTGCAGTAGTACCTCTGTGTGAACGCACACACACGCACACACACACGGGGAGGGGGGGGGGGGTGGGGAGGGGGGTTGAGATCGCTTACCACGCTGTTTCGAACTTTGCTGGATGGGTCGGCCAAACCGTCCGGTAGCATTTGACGAATGACTGCCTTGGCCTAGCAGAGCACATAGCAAAACAAAGAAAAACTTTGGTCTAAACTCAAATACCGGGAAACTTCAGAATAAAGTACCCTGGATATAGCATACTCCTCTTTCCATTGGGTACAAAGTACATTTTCTGAGGACCATGCATATCCCTTTCCAATCATGTGACCTCGGTGGATATACATGCATAATTGCATATCCATTTCCAGTCATGTGACCTTGGTGGATATACAATACATGCATATCCCTTTCCAGTCATGTGACCTGGGTGGATATACCTGTCCCTTTCCAGTCACGTGACCTCGGTGGATATACATGCATAGCAGTACATTGGCTATAAGCGACACTTGTTTTTAGTTGCTATGTCCCCTAGAGGTATGGTATACTGAAATTCCGCCGTAACGTTATTATGGGGAGACAGTGTACTTCTTTATTGCAACGTATTCAAAATTAAAATGCCGGCCATTTTGGGTACTACGATCTCGTGTGGTCTCCCTAGATGCTACGAGTATCCGCCACATCGTCACAGTGAGTTTAATCCCAGTTTATCTCGTACCCCTCTCTGGGTACCACACCGTAGCAGAGTGAGAGAACCCATCCATGGCCCGGTGCAGTGCGTGTACATTGGTACGGCTGCACACGTGGGTCAGCATGGCAACGGTGCAATCGGTTTGAAACGCACCTGCGGTGGCGTGACAGGCGGCCGGAACTTGTCTTGTCCCGAACACCAGTGCGCTTCAACATATTGCTTGAGCAGGACAGAGGCAAGCTGCAGCAGAAAACAAACAACAGCAGCCATATTGGAGAGAGAGAGAGAGAGAGAGAGAGAGAGAGAGAGAGAGAGAGAGAGAGAGAGAGAGAGAGAGAAAGAGAAAGAGAGTATTTTATATTGATATCACAAACAAGTTCAATAATCGAGCACCGAGACCTCTAAAACAGATTATGCTATGCCTGAAAGCAGGCACATTGGAGAGAGAGAGAGAGAGAGAGAGAGAGAGAGAGAGAGAGAGAGAGAGAGAGAGAGAGAGAGAGAGAGAGAGAGAGAGAGAGAGAGAGAGAGAGAGAGAGAGAGAGAGAGAGAGAGATAGATAGAGAGAGAGAGAGAGAGAGAGAGAGAGAGACTTCTGAAGTAACATAAATCGGCGTACCTGTCTTCCAGATAAATCACTCTCCGGGCTGATAGTAAATTCCGTTAAATATACACCAAACTCTGCACAGTCACAAGATAACAGCAAACAGTACAAGGAAGTAAATCAAATTTCAATTAGCTAGGCTCAGAGTACATGTACATACTCCCCAGAACTTGAAAATCATACCAACCTGTCCCCGGCAACTATACGTACATGTGACGGGAATGGTCTTAGAGACTGCTTCTCCCATTTCCGTTGGCCTTCCAATCACATAATTACTTACACTCTTTCTGCATGCTCTGTATGGTGATCCCCGAATTACTTATTATTATTCATGCATAATGGACAACTATTTCTCTACACACTATCCACCTTCAGGAACAATCTTCACTTCTACACATCCTTATTCTACCTCCCACACCGTACTCTGAACACAGCAGGGAGTCGAATATGACTCCCTGCATTTATTCTGAAATATGAAGCTGGCCACGACGAGGGTTTCCCCTCAGTTCTTGGTTAGTCCAGAAGGAGTGAGTTTGATTTGTTGTGTCGACTGGAGCTGCTAGCATATTTCCTGTTACAATACACTACTATAATAAGAAGAAAAGTTTGTCGGCGAATTTCGCCCAACTCTAAAGAAACACAGTTTGTCTGCTTGAAATTTTCGGCCGCAGATGTGGAAATGCACTGATAGGCTAGACAAACCGACATTTAGTCCTTCGTCCACTTTAGTCCAAAATCTCTTTGGATGAAAACGACGAAACTAAACTCCCCAACGAATGCTTCTGCTTGTACTGTATTTCAGTAGTAGATGGTTGTGGGTTCTCCCCCCCCCCCCCCCCCCCCACCCTGAAAGGGGGCACACAATGTCCTGTGCCTTTACGGAGCAGCTACAGTACAAGTGCACTTTATCATTGTATTTCGGGGAAGGGGGGGGGGGGGTACAGAATGGAGACTACCCGTATGGCAAAAGTAGTTGTTTGCAGCGCTATGGCATCTTGGTAAATAAGGACGGCTTCGCAGGGAACAAGATAAGCTTCGAAAGGCATGACTGGTGTATGGAGAACGCTACATCATTCGTTCGTTTGGGGAATCGGTTTTCGGGCGAATATCAGTTGTGCACAACCTCTCTACTACAAAGTATGTGCAAGGAAGATTAACACTGCGAATTTGAACACATACACACACATGCAGAAACACACACACACACACACACACACACACACACACGCACACACCTGGTCCTGGTATACACTGCCATGTAGGTCACGTGTTTCTCGTTGAGCGAGACGCACACACACACGCACACACACACACACACACACACACACACACACACACATCCAGAAACATACACATACTGTAACTGAGTACAAACACACACACACACACACACACACACACACACACACACACACCACCACCACCACACACACACACACCACCACCACCACACACACACACGAGCACACACATGCACACACATGCACACTGCAGACCTAGCCCTACACATTGTAGCTATCGGCCACACAGATCTGGCCATTCAACAAGCACTAAATGAATGGACAAATCTGAAGTGCATTAATTTGCCCGCCCATTGAAACTAAGATTACGTATTATTACACACCACAATGGCAGCCCAGTGCTGACCAACTCGGTAATGAGTTGATAGCTACATAAATTTACTACCAACAAAACATAACACTGAACAGGACATGATTCGCTTCACAGTGCTCATCCCAACGATCCACGCGGCGCACCTAAGTACTACTACTACTAGTAGTTGCATTTCCTGCGTGTCTTCGGAGGACTTGTGACCAAAGTTATCAATGACATTGGTACGCGGATATCGAGATCAAGGCACCCAGGGCATGATGCTACGAGAAACTAACTACAGATGCCCCACTGGAGCCAAGCTCCACATGCCCTCCGAGAGAGAACACACGATAATTATGTCAAAACGAGACAATGCGCATGCACGGTGCTAACGCGAACTGACACTTCCTCTCCAAAGCCCGAACAAACAGCTGAGGGCGACAGAGATAAAATGCATCTTGAGAAAGTTTTTGAATTGCTTACCATCTGTGGTCTCAAGCATTTTTAATTGCTCCTCGGCTGCGTTCCTGATCTCCTGTGATGGTGACAATATGCCACCCAGGCATTCTATCAGCGACTGACGAATGGCAGCGGATGTCTCGCCCGCCATCGTCAGGCATTTGCCTCGAGCCAGCAAAGACAAACTCCTGCGATCGATGACTATCAAAATATTGATAGAACACAACTTCACAACCACTGAAAATTTATCCAGGACAAAACCCACTCAGAGTCAGACCGGCTCATGACCTCAGCCAGGCTCCACATGCCGTAGATCTACAATGAATTTATGTGCATGCATGCAGTACCTCACTACCTGGGCTGTGCATGCACTGCACATGTTCCATCGGCATCGATCTGGTACTTGGTAGGTCTACTATTACTATCGCACAGCCTACAGTATACATCATGTACATGTACAGTACAGAGTCATGTGGTGATTTTTCAGTAGCAAAATGGTAAAAAATCTTTTGTTTGGATTTTCCCGCCAAAGGCAAAGTCATTCCCGCGGGATCGAACGACAGACGAGCGCCGCCTGTCACGTCTCCGGACAGTCACTGACGCAAGTATTATTATTCTTTATTTCCACGATGGCCCATGGCCAATAAGGAAGATAATATGATTCAAATCAGTCCAGAATCATATAAAATCAGTCTAGCAAGTAAGGAAATCAACACATTGCAGGGGGATGGGGTCACGATGGGGTACAGTGTGAGCTACTACAGGAGCATATGGATGATAGAATGAGGCTAGACGCCATTGATTTAAACGCATGCTTGCTATTTGTTTCACGCAGGTCGGGGGGTAGTTGGTTGAAATTGTGAAGGGATAGGTTGATGGGTGAGTTGGTGTGTCGGTATGTGTGTGATGTTCTCAATGTGTATGTTCTCATGTGTCGTAGTGCATATGGCTGCTCTGTGATTGGTCGTGCAAGGTGAGGCTGTTGCAGGTGAAGGGGAGCGCGGATGTACTTGATGTTGTGGGCAAGAGTAACCTGTCGTAAGAGTTGCCGGGAGACTAATGTGGGGAGTTGGAGATGATGAAGAAGTGAGCTGTGATGGACTGGTGCAAAAAGGGGGATCCGCAGGCAGATACGGGCTGCTCGTCGCTGAACGCGTTCTAATTGGTCCTTCTGTGTGCGGGTGGTGTTGGATAACACGAGACTGCCGTACTCTATAACCGGGCGAATGTAGGCGGTGTAGATTACGAGCAGACTGGGGGTGTTAAGTTGGCCTCGTGTTTTACGAAGTTGGTGAAGGAGTTTTTTGGATTTGTTTATTATGTGCGTGACATGTGAGTTCCATTGGAGGTTGTTTTGTAGTATGATTCCAAGGTGACGGTGTTCTTTGACTTGCTTTAGGGGTGTGCCATTAAGAGTGATGTTGAGTTGGTGGTTTGGTGTGAACGACAAGGTAACGGTCTTTGAGGCATTGACGAGGAGGTGCCATCTGCGCAGCCAGGTTGCGGCAGCTGAAACGGCTGACTGCAGGGACAACTCCGATGTCAAACGGCTCTGGTGTGTTGCGATGAGCGCCGTGTCATCTGCAAATTGGCTGCACTTTGTGTTCGAGTTGGTGCAGGCAGAGGGCAGGTCAATGGTGTAGATCAAGAACAGCAGGGGGCCTAGAACGGATCCTTGGGGCACCCCTGCTGGTATGGCTTGCCACTCACTGAAGGCGTCGCCGACACGAACACGTTGACGGCGATGGGTGAGGTAGCTGACCATCCATTGTAGGGCGGTATCTTTCAGGCCGAGGTGTTGCAGTTTCTTGAGGAGACCGGCGTGCCAGACTCTGTCGAAAGCCTTCGAGAGATCGAAAAAGCAAGCTGTGACGGAAAGACCTTTATCTCGGCTCTCGGAAACCTCGTGCACGAGTCTGGCGAGCTGGAGTTCGGTGCTATCATTGGCACGAAAACCGGATTGATCCACTGGGAGGAAGGGTGTGACGTGCTTGTAGAGTCGCTTGTGGACGATCCTCTCCTGCACTTTACTGATAACGCTCAGAAGTGATATAGGCCTGTAGTTTGTTACCAATGACCTTTCGGCTTTCTTGTATAGTGGGCTTACAGTGGCATCACGCCAGTCCTGTGGTTGTTCACCTCTCCGAAATGACTCATTGAAAAGTCGGGAGAGTGACGGCGACAGCTCACGCGCCGTGGTCTTGAGGAGTCTTGTTGGGATGTCGTCAAACCCAGGGGCTTTGCAAGGATTAAGGGCTCCTAGGAGCTGTTCTACCTCGGCGGGTGTGGTGGTGATTTGGGCAAGCTCTCTCTCGCCGGATGTAGTAGATGTACAGTCATGTACATCTGGACTCCTGGGGGCCGGGGCAGGGGGACTGGAGCCTGGAGGCAAAAGTTCAAGCATGGAATGATTGAGCGACTTGCCAGCTACACCTCCTCACGCCGCATTTGCTGCTTTCGTCTTCGTTTTCGGTGGACATTCCTCCAACGCACTATGCCCACTTGTTGGTGATCACATGCAGCCTCTACTGTGAGGATGCTATTCGCAACCGTCTACTGCAAGCTCTTTTTTTACTAGTACAGTCGTCCCTCTCTAATCCGGCACTTTATAATCCAGCACCCTCGATAAACCAGCACAATTTTCAGTAGCCAAAATGTCCTCTTCATGCACATAGTCATTGCAGCAGTAAATCGGATTTGTTAATCCAGCACCCTCCCTAATCCAGCAGATTTTAGTGGCACAAATGGTGCCGGATTATAGAGGGACCACTGTATTATTCACAAACCTAACCAAGCATGAATTGAGCGATTTGGAGATGGAGATGGTGGCTCTGCCTGCTCGACATGGAGGCTTGTCTTTCGACAACCCTGTTGAGGACCGTTTCCGCGCAAGCACGCTGCGTCTTTGGAGTGCACCACCCACCTCGCAGCTCAGATCGCTACAGGCGGATCGGAGTTGCTGGAGAGCATTCGGCTGGACCAGGCAACCAAATCAGCAGTGCGGATTCGCCACCGCGCAGTACTGGACGCAACAGCGATCGCCATCCAAGATCGCCTGCCGCAGCCACAACAGCGAGCAATGTCCTTGGCACGCGAGAAGGGCGGGTCCAGTACCCTGACCACCGTCCCTCTGGCTGAGCACGGTTTCAGCTTTGATGTGAAAGCTGACTTTCACGATCATATCCGGTTCCGATACTGTTGGCCTCTGGACAACCAGTTACCTGCCAGCATCCAGTCCCTGTGGCTCAAGGTTTTCAGTTGACCATGCCCAAATTTGCAAGCTGTCGGGGTTCATCCACATGCGACACAATAATAATAATAATCAACGCAATAAATAGAGTAAGCTGCGCACTCAGTACAAACACCATTAGCAAAACTTGTTTTCATGTAAATAAAGAAGCTTGTTCCTAAACGTTCTATCCCGTCATCATCGTTGGTATCTGCGTTTTCGTCTTCTTTGACTTCCTTGGTACCGTCATCCGGTGTGTCCACCTCCGGTGGCAAAAAGCGTGGCCGGCCACCGAAGAAACCACCGGATGGTGTGTCTGCGGGACCAGTGACTCGCTCTAGGGCGAGGTTGGCAGAGTCTTTATCGTCTCCGTCGTTGTCGTCATCGTCGTCGTCAGTATTTTCCTCATCTCCCTCCTCCTCTTCATCAACATCAACAGCCATTGGAACGTCAAAGGGAGCATCATCGCAGCAGGCAGTGCCATTAACGGACGTGCCTTTGGTACTGACATCTACATCGGCCTCGTCTGGATTGGCAGTAGCGGCAAGGAATGTCAGGTCGGTTTCATTGTCACGTAATTCCAAAGTATGTACTGGTTCTAGTAGTGGTGTTAGGGTGTATGAATCTTCTGTTGATAACCATCTTGTTCAGAATAGTGATTGTCGTTCTAGTTATACTGATGATTGCTTTTCTGTTTGGTCTCGTTCACGTAGTCAAAGGTATTTGCGTGTATTGGAGTCTATCTACATTTTTACCACCAAGCCGATTTTGTGTAGGCAGAAAAAGAATTTGTTTACGTTGAAATTGTTTGTGAATTTAGATCAGTAGTTCTCGTTTGTGGTTGCATGGTTACTTTCTAGTGGTGAATTTATCGCATCAGTTGTCACCTGATATCGTTGATTGATGTAATGTTTCTTTCAGCTCTCATTTTCTCGCGCTGGTTAGGGTCTAAATTATTACTTGCATTGTGCGTATATATTATATTGAGTTTAGAGCTAATGTTGATTTGCCAGTAATCCTCTGATGAGATGGCGACGAAAACGTTTAGGAACAAGCTTCTTTATTTACATGAAAACAAGTTTTGCTAATGGTGTTTGTACTGAGTGCGCAGCTTACTCTATTTATTGCGTTGATTAATACTTCAGAAGTAATAATAATAACTTTATTAGGATGACCCAAAGGCTGACCGCCTATCGTGGGGTCCGTCGCATTGAAGGATGATGGTACAAGAGAGTACAGATTGGGAAAGGGGGGGGGGGGACTACGATGAACAGGGTAACGGCATGCCAGCGAGTAGACCTGAATACTGACAAGAATGTTTGCGCAGCTCTTTCTTGAATACATGGACAGAAGATGATCCCACCGACTTCCTCGCGTCGTGCATGAAGGAGCTCGATCATGATGTGGAGGTGGAGCCACCATTGCAGCCCCTAACTGGTGAAACCTTTCACCATTGGTCAGCCAACACTGACCCTGATGCCCGTGCCGACCTGCGGGTGAAGGGAAGTACATGTACTAGAATTTCCTAATGCCAACGAAACCAATCTCTGCCGGTGTTCTGCAGGTGATGACCATGAGGCTACAGGCTGTTGTGAATGGCCAGAGTTCGTCGCCCTACCCTATAGAGTCGGGAGTACCCCAGGGGAGCATACTGGGGCCAACTCTGTTCCTCATCTATGTAAACGATGCGGAGCAGTGCCTAGCTCCTGGATGTTCACTGGCCACCTTCGCCGGTGATACAACGGTCTACACTTGTATCGCCGGAACTGCTCCCAAACAGTAAGAAAAGCTTACAAGCCACCCTGGATGCGCTCCCATGGCTGGGGCAAGAAGTGGCGGATCAGGTTTGAGCCCACAAAGTCACAGCTCATGACGATAGCCCATCAGCGGCACAGGTGGCCTATCATGGACCTCACGTTTGGAGATCACACTGTGTCTGAGCTATCGGAGGTAAAACTCCTCGGCATCACATTTGACTCGGGCCTCTCCTTCAAGACCCACCTCCACAACACAGCACTCAAGGCGAGTTCTCGCCTGGGCTTCCTGCGCAAAGCTGCTCGCGTACTCGATGGTGCTGGTAAACGAACCGTCTACAGAGGTTTTGTGAGGCCAGTCCTAGAGTATGCGCCATTGGTATGGATGGGAGCAGCTTCAAGCCATCTGCGCCTTCTCGATCGAGTGCAGAGACGCGCCCTCCACATTCTTGGCCCTGATGTCCTCCTCCAGAGTTTGGCAGCAAGGAGATTGGTCGCCGGCCTCAGCTATATTATGTATAACCTGATGTGTCTGGCAGGGCCACCGCAACTAACGTCGCTGGTCCCCTCACAGCTTCCTCCACGAACATTTCTTCGAACTCGGTCCGACCACTCGGTGTGCCACGAGTCTCAGCTACAGAACGTCCTCCCGGCTTCCTCTCCTGATTACGTGCGACGCTGCTTCCCATACAGCATCATTGACGAGTGGAACAACTTGCCCCCAACTGTGCTGCAGTCTCCGCCACGCCTGACGTCCCTCCAGTCGTTCAAGGGCAAGGTGCATCAGCACCTACGACAAAGCCGCTGGTATTGGGCTACAGACTCGCTGTAACACCCCATATATCCACAATCAACTCCCTCCCCCTCACTTATCTATTTACATGTGTTTCGTAATCCCGTCCATGGTGCGCTGGATAGCGCTAACGCCGACACCCTAGGTCGGCGTTGCTAGTCCCGCCTCACCGGCACAGGCTCCCTGAGAGCCCCTACTAGTACATTGTCTGTCTTTCTCCTTTGTTGTCTCGATCATTATTTTCTTTTGTCTTCTTCTTCTCCTCTCTTTGTTATGGTCTATCAGTAGGTGGTGCATTCTGTAAAAGAAAAAGAAAGAAAAAAGATGACCCCACAGCAGGAGGACATGATTCACGAGGAGGTTGCATGCTCAACAGCTCAGAGCGCAGTATCGCCAGGTGAGCTGAGCTATGGTGGCCAGCATCTCTGCATTGGCACATCCCAGCCCCTAGGCCCAGGGGCGTAGCTGATCCCCTTTTTAGGGGATGCTGCACGACCGTACATGTGTATGTAGGGTGGCTGGTGCATGTCATTCATACTATTACTAGTCAGTATGTACCTAGGTGCACCTGTGTTGGTGGTAGATCTACATAATAGACCACCCTTTTCAGGTGATCTACGCATATTTCCCCTAGTTTGAGGGGATTATGGCTCATAATCTCTCATAATCCCCTCAACGTGCGCGCCTTGGGGATTTGAAAAATAATCCCCTCGGAACCGTGCAATATCCTATACGTACATGGTGGTGGTGCGCGTCGTGACTTTCACGAGTCGACTATTCCAAGACATGGGCCCATCGAGCAAGTCACTGTCTGTCCTTTTATCTTGTAGTTGTACCGAGTTGCCCCATAATCGCCCCGGCCTATGCCTTGCATAGCCCAGCTATCCAGACTTGTCTCCAGAGTCCAGGCCGCTGGCCCGCGGCCCGGTGCATCACTCCACGACCGCCCCTGCACCAGGCCAGGCCCAGGGCTAGGGTCGCAGGGATCCCCGGGACCACGACAGTGGCAGAAGGTAGTAAAATACCAGTAGTTTACTACTCGCTGATCTGGCTGGTTGCCCAGCTACGCTGTCTCCAGGTGTCAGTTCAAAACATCTTTCACAGGAGAACGACGTTCATTATGTACGTCGTCACAGTCATGTACATGTGGTGGTACTCATGCCATGGTAGATCTACTGGTAGATCTACTCTCCAGACAGACTAGTCTAGAGACTGAGTACTCTCCCAGTACTAGTACCATACTTGCCTTGGTACATGGTCTTCACACGTACGTAAACAGTCACTGACGATTACCCCGGCACACTGTCATCATACTCATACCACACTCCCACCAAATCGCAGTCATTCAAATAATCCGGGGCTCGGTCGCTGCTGTTTGTTCTTTCTCGTCGCTTCGACTCGTGGGATTGGGCACCGACTTAGCGGTGCGGTATCTTCGGAGGGCACACGTTCGGTGGGAACTAACCGAGCTGTGGGCGAAATGGCGACCACATTCAGCCCCTCACCTGCCGTCCTAGCGCAACTTCAGGAAAACACGCGACTGCAATCAACACTGACTCAGCAGCAAATACGTGGGGATCGGCAGCGCAATGACTTGGACATACTCCGAAGTCAACAGAGACAACTCCTGGAGGTACGGCGCGCGACTTGTCTTCGAGTGCGTGCGTGTGTACATGTCCGTGTGTGTTTGTGTTTGTATCCGTACATGTGGGGTGTGCTTGTGTGTGTGTGTGCGTGTGTGTGTGTGTGTGTGTGTGTGTGTGTGTGTGTGTGTGTGTGCGTGTGTGTGTGCGTGTGTGTGTGTGCGTGTGTGTGTGCATGGGCGTGGGTGTGCTTGTGTGTACGTGTACAGGTGTGTGTGTGTGGGGGGGGGGGGTGCTTGTGTGTACGTGTGTGTGTGTGTGAGTGTGCCTACATGTGTGTGTGTGTGTGTGTGTGTGTGTATGTGTGTGTGTGCGCGCGCGCGCGCACCTTTGTTGGTTTCAGGGTTCATATACTTTCTATTTGAAGTATACATACAGTCAAACCTCGTTAGGACGAACACTGATAAGGCGAACTTTCCATTAGTACGAACTCGGGCCAATCCTATGGTTGGCCAGGCATCAATTCAAGTCAAAATTATTCGTTTACGACGAACTTCTGTACAGCGAACTTTCGCAAAGACGAACGATTTTCAAGTGTGATTTGAACAAAATCAGTGTGGTCATGTACATGTAGTACGAACTTTCGGTCCACGAGGGTGCGCTGGCTGCCTTTTTTTCTTCTTTTTTTTCAATTGTCGAAGCCATATCGTATGCACGTACAGTGCAGTGCAAATTGCTTTCAAGCATGTTTTGAACAAATAATCAGTGCGTTGTACGAACTTTCAGCACAGTCATGATTCATTGCATATTGCCATTGTACTTACCTGTTTCTGGCTTATGCTAAGAATAAAATGCTTCCCATGTACAACAGTATGCATCTTCACATAAATACAGTCCATATGATGTGCATATCGATTTTTTTGTCAGATCTGGATAAGAAGAACTCCCGATAAGACAAACAAATTTGTTCAGTCCCTTGAAGTTCGTCCTAACGAAGTTTGACTGTACCTGTTAACCATGGACTGCTTCTGACTAGTGACACTTATATCAGATCCACTCTGATTTAGCCACCCACACTAGTAGCAAGTGTTACCTTCACTGGGGGCAGGGGTAACTGCAGTTGGATCCCAGGACGGATACCCTGATGCCGTCAATCCTTTTTCTGGACCTTGTCCTCGCCCACTTACGAGAGAGCTTGGAAGCTCAGGGCCCTACGCTATGCTTTTTTTGCCTTGACGACCTACGCAAAAAAAGCATAGGGATGTTATAATTTTTTTATTTCTAAATGGCAATAAATAAGATAAACTGTGCACTCATAACAACAGCAAAAATGAAGAAAGTTAAGTTCCATAACGTTTTCTTGTGACTGTCATCAGTGGAACGCCGTCACATAAAAATCACTGATGACAGTCACAAGAAAACGTTATGGAACTTGACTTTCTTCATTTTGCTGTTGTTATGAGTGCACAATTTATCTTATTTATTGCCATTTTACGACTATTGTCTCCCCGTCGATTGTTTTATATTTCTCCTATTTTTTTCAAGTCATAACCTGGGATTCGAACCCGCACTATCGCCCTGCATGCATCCCCGGATACACTTCGCATACATACTAATTCTTCCAAGTTGCTTCACGTTATGATCTTGCATTTGAAAGCCCGGGCTATTTGAATATCGTGGCCAGCCGTCTTTGATGGTACGGTACGGTACGGGACAGATACGGTCGAGGGTAATACGACATCATCTACCACCTTGATGACCTAGGCAAAAAAAGAAGTGGCCAGCTAGTTATGTTTGATGGTACGGTACGGTACGGGACAGATGCGGGATAGCGCCAGGCGTGACACAAACAAACAAACACCAAATTAAAGCTGTGTGGACCCTGGCTAGCGCCAGACGTTACTGAAGTAACGTCTTCTGCATAGCTACGGGAATAAATGTCACTGCGGTGTGGTGAGCCCATAAGTGGGATCATTTTCGAAGTCCACCCGTAGTTTGGGGATTTCAGGGGGTGTCGTCCGTTTGGCGGCTCAATAGCCAATTGAGCCATCTTTCCAAGATTCCTTTTGAATCTTTCTCCCCTCTCCCGGAGAGACCCACGTGACCAGTTTTGGCAGTGAGCAAGTACAAATAATTATGTGTGTGTGTGTGTGTGTGTGTGTGTGCGTGTGTGTGTGTGTGTGTGTGTGTGTGCGTGTGTGTGTGTGTGTGTGTGTGCGTGTGTGTGTATCACAGTGTGTGTGTGTGTGTGTGTTGTGTGTGTGTGTGTGTTGTGTGTGTGTGTGTGTGTGTGTGTGTGTGTGTGTGTGTGTGTGTGTGTGTGTGTGTGTGTGTGTGTGTGTGACTGAGTGTCTGTGTCGTCGGTGGAGGATACGACCACACGTATGAATAAATGACTCTGTCTCTGAATGTATCATCATGTCCTAGATTAGTCGATGCAGCACCGGCATATTACAGGCAGTGTCATGCGCTGTATGACAGTGATGTGAGGGCTATATTGGAACAGGCCGCCCATACAATACCATGCCTGCACCTTCCTTAGCGGAGAAGGTTCCATTGTAGATGCTAGATGACTTCGGTTGAGGTTCGTGATTGATGAGAGAGGACAAAAGGAGAATGGACTCCAGTGCCATTACTAGTTGTATGGAGCCACAATCTCTATACGGGAATACATTTAGACCTCGCTTAACCGCACCCATCCGTTTTCCACGAAAACACCCGGATAGGCGAGGGAACCAGATAACCGAACGCCGGTTATGTCGGATGCACCATGTATGCTGTAAATCTGTAACCAGCTATTTTCTTCCGGATGGCGAGGGATCCGGATATAAGAGGACCGGATAAGCGAGGTCTGACTGAACGCAAAACCAGAAACAAATCGGATTACCGGTAGCCACTGACAATACTGACACTGCGTAATAAATGTAAAAGAAACCCGGGTTGTTGCTCTGGCTGATAGCGTCACTGGATGTGTGTTCAGCTGCCCATACCTAGTGCATGGACTCCCTTTGTCCCAGGGTATCAGATCTGTACTCACTTGCACGACAAAGCCGAGGCCGAAGGAAGACATACCGTATGTTCCGGATAGGGCTGAAACGATCGTGGATTTTCACGTATCGATTACTCTTTAGCTTAACGATCGAGTAATCGATTATAATCGTTAGCAAATAGAGTCAAAATTCTGTGCAAACATTACTCTGTTTCCACAAACTATGCCTTCATAATACCAACAAATCTGCATTATTGAAAGGGTAGCTCCGAAACATGGCAGTTTTGAAGTCAATTTAACCTCAGAACATGAACCATACCCCTGGCAACTGCATACTCCCAGCGGAAACTGATTCAAACTTCACAAAACGAGGGTTTACAGTACTTTCTGGACACAAATTTAAAAAACGCAAAATAATCGTAATCGGTAATCTAAACGATTGCTCAAGCGTTAGAGTTATCAAACGAGTACTCGATTATTCGGTATAATCGTTTCAGCCCTAGTTCCGGAGTATAAGCCACAGTCTAAACGTTCGTAATTCACCCCCCCCCCCCAAAAAATAGGTCAGTGCGGCTTCTGCTACGATCATAGGTCAAATAAACTTGCAGCGGTGATAGACAGGTTAAAAAAGGAGAACTGGACAAAATATTACGAGTTATGACTAACTATCCACCAACAGTTAGTCATAACTCGTAACATTCTGTCCTTCTCCTTTTTTCACCATGATTAAATTGGCTCACCATCCGAGTTCAACTGTATAGACTGGGTAGACGTCTGTATTTCGTGACAAGAAATCTGCATGATGCGGCTTATACTCCGTACAATACAGTAGGCAGACACAGTGGGACATAGACTGACTGAGGTCATGACTTTGCCTTTCTAGGCTTAGTTTAGCAGAGGGTACCAGATTCAAGTTCTGCTTGGAATCAGAAAGGTGCTGTGACCCACAGTTAATCGAGGCCTCGGTGCAGGCAGAATAGCGGTCTTGCAGATCAGATTCCCTTTCTACCAACACCTTTCACCTGCACTCTCACTGTCCACACATAGTCACACTGGCCTAAGCTGACCCGGCAACTGTTTGATTAGTCCAAAGCTTGGCACTTCCTTGATGCTGCAGTGAAGTACTTTGTTAAAGCAGACATCGCCGGTTGCCGCAATCTCTGCTTGCATTGTGTGCTGCTAGAACTATCGGCAGCTGGAGGAGAGTGCTACGGATGAGCGCCGCAAGCACGTGGAGGCCGACCAACAGGCACGTGATGCCATTGTGAGGCTGACACGAGAGAGGGACCAAGCCAATGACATGGTGGATCAGCTACGTGTGCGGGTAAGACATTGCTAGGCACGCCAAAATAGTGATAATGATGGTAGAAAGAAAAGAGCGACTTGAGTGTGTCATTCCCCGTATGGAGGTGGTCTTAGTGGCAGGCCACTGTTCCGGAAAGGGGGTATTGGTTGTTCGGATCTCACCCGTACATCCTTCTATTGCAACAGGTGTGTTGACGGAATCACTCCGCCGTGATATGGTGGCCGGCCACTGACCTGCCCCAGGCCGCCAGAGAGGACTAGAACATGGACTGGGGGGGGGGGGGAGGATTTCACTTGCAGTCATGTGACCCAGGGTACGGGCCCAACCCAACCTGCTTGGGGACTGCATTTTGGAGTTCTCTAAGGCTATTAGAGTTTTCTTGAAAATGTCACAAATTTATTGAAGTTTTATATCTCCATTTTCCCACCAAATGTAGGTGGGTACGGTGCAAGGGTGGTTAACTTAGGTCCAGCCGAATTTTTTGGTCCCCCCCCCCCCACACACACACATGCATTCGACAAGCCATTTGATTAAAGATATGTGCCCACCCATGCTAAAACTACAAACCCAAATTCAAGATGCAATTCATGAAGCCGTAAATCGACTACATGCTATTTTCTAGGGGTATGGCTTACTGCTTGCAAGCCCTATGCACACGGGGCATGCATGTGATCACTCATGATTACGTGATATGAACGCTGATCAATTTGTTATTTCCCCAACTCCGGCGAAGTGCTAGAATTGCCTAATGCCAACGAAACCAATCTCTGCCGGTTTTCTGCAGGTGATGACCCCACAGCAGGAGGACATGATTCGCGAGGAGGTTGCCGAAGAGCTCAGAGCGCAATATCGCCAGGTAAGCTGAGCTATGGTGGCCAGCATCCCTGCATTGGCACATCCCAGAGGCGTAGCTGATCCGCTTTTTAGGTGACGCACAGCCGCACATGTGTAGGATGGCCGGTGCATGTCGTTCGTACAAGTAGTCGTTATGTGCATGCTGAACCTAGGTCGAAAATTTAGT
Source organism: Sycon ciliatum (assembly GCF_964019385.1). Taxonomy (NCBI): domain Eukaryota; kingdom Metazoa; phylum Porifera; class Calcarea; order Leucosolenida; family Sycettidae; genus Sycon; species Sycon ciliatum. The sequence continues at coordinate 32,414,861 of NC_088647.1, forward strand.
GGGGGGGGGGGGGTGCACGTACCCCCCCCCCCCCCCCCCCCGTGCTCCATGCGCGCCTCCATCCTGTGAACAGTGTTTATGGTCATCAAAGACCGGTTTCATAGTGCATGCTATGCAGCCAGTTTCCAGGAGTGTGTGTTGTGTGTGATGCTGCGCTGTCTACTGCAGAAGCTAGCCGTACTCCAAGACGAGGTCAGCGAGGCAAAAACGTACGTATCATTATCGTCGTTATTCCTTCACCAGGGATTACAGCAAAGGGTGATCTTTTCATTTTTTTCTTCAAATGCTGACTGTGCATGTACTGGGCAAAGTCCGAATTGATCAGATCAGCCAACAAGGTGTGAGTTTAGCTGAGTGCACAAGTGTGTCTGTCTGTTTGTCTGTCATCTAGTTTTTATCCACGAGCATATTGTGAAGTCGTGCAATCTTATGCAATGCGCAACCCGTCACTGAGCTGTCACATGTACTGTTGATAGGGGTGAAACGAAGGTCTCAATGTGCCAAACGAACCTTCTTCATCAAAACGAACGAAGGTGTTGAAGGATTCTTTTACCAGTTCACAGTTCCTCTTGAAGCACACTCTGTGCATGTGCCCTACAAAGTACATGACTTTGCATTATATTTGCTCTGCAGTCACCACAATTGGCACGCCCATAGCTTTTGCACTGCGCAGTTTGAAGCTCCAACTGCGCAAGACTTCTTCTGCACACAGTGGCCGTGAATGGCCACGCTCAATCGCAGTCCGTGGCCTATTACGCACTCGCAATGGCACCTACGGGAGCCAAGTGGACACAAAACTAGTGCACTGTACAAACTACAGTACAGTACCTCCTGTATACAAGGAAGATCAGTGCATGTGTGTGCATAAATCGTGTGTTAACCTTCTTTTGAATTGAAAACGAAGGTTTGTTTCAAATGAAAACGAAGGTTCTTCGAACCTTTGACACCTTCGTTTCACCCCTAACTGTTGATGTTTTCAGGGAACTTGTCCGTGCCCAATATGATGCACAGTTCATCAAGACAGAGCTGGACCATGAACAGGTTAGTACCCCCCCCCCCCCCTGCACACACATACACACTTACTTACTTGTGTACACCTGCCGATGACAGTCAGTGGCGGATCAAGCGATCTCTACAGGGCCCAGTATAGTCAAACATGAATAGCTGATACATATACGTGGACACGCATATGGTTGCCAGTAGTACTTTTACAAAATTAAGTTGGTTCTGATGAACCTCTGGAACCCCTCCCAGATTCGTCCCTGATGATAGCGAACAAGTTATGTTTGACATAGCAACTCGTGCTGGGACTGCACCATCCAACAGCACAAATACGCACACACACACACACACACACACACACACACACACACACACACACACACACACACACACACACACACACACACACACACACACACACACACACACACACCGTGACACACACACACACCGCCATCACCACCACCATCACCACCACCAGTCCATTCCTCCTGAAAAAAGGTAGACATGTGCATTCCCTTAGGCCTTTCCTGAAGCCTTGCCGCAAGAGCTGAATCCTTGGGCATGTTTAGCAGACCAAAAAAATCATAGCGTACGTCAGACTCGGCTAAAGACCGAGTATTCCGCATCCGTAGGAACGCCACCACCCTTCAAGGATCAAGGCGCAGATGCAGCTCCTATACCAGACCAATATTGGATCTTAATCTCCACCATCAAACAAAGCAAAGAAAAGACTGGGTGATTCTTTGTGTTCTTTGACACTTTGTTGATCTACAGAAAGAGAACCAGCGCACACTGGTTGACCTGATGGAGAAGCATAGGATCCAGGTGAGAACGACAGTGTTACTTTGTGACGCTGTATGCACGGTGTCTGATTGTAGCTTGTGATGTCACTGCATACAAAGCACCTCTAATCATGACATCATCGCCTAACCGCTACTCGGCATTCCTAGGTTGTGGTCCCTGCTGCTGCTGTCGCTGCTGCTATTGTGTGTCTGTATGTCTGTGTGTATCATGTATGTGTCTGTGTGTGTATACTGGTATGCATGTATGTGTATGCATTTCTGTGTGTATGTATGTGTGTCTGTCTTCTGTCTGTGCATGTGTGTATATGCATGTTTCATCAGATTGAACACATTGAACAAGACAAGGGCACCGCGGCTGAGCGTCTGGAGATGGAGAATACGGAGTTCAGCCAACGCTTTCACATCACCCAGCGCGAGAATGCACAGGTACATACCGGTGGTGTGACTACCTAGACTGATCTGTTTCGGTCAGTGTAGAAATCTGCCTGCACATTTCCTGTTTGATTATGTAGGTATGTTATGCTAGAGAAAGTGGAAAGTGCACATTGGTACGGTCTGTCTGTGCTGTACTGGCCGGACTGGCATGTTCAATTGGCCTGCGTGGCCAGTTCTATAAGGTGTGACGTGCACTCTGTCTGGGTTTACTGTGCTATTCCAGCACTATCCGAACTGGACCATCATGTTCACTTGGCCTGCATGACCAGCTCTACAATCCCATCATGTTCACTTGGCCTGCATGACCAGCTCTACAATCCCATCATGTTCACTTGGCCTGCATGACCAGCTCTACAATCCCATCATGTTCACTTGGCCTGCATGACCAGCTCTACAATCCCATCATGTTCACTTGGCCTGCATGACCAGCTCTACAATCCCATCATGTTCACTTGGCCTGCATGACCAGCTCTACAATCCCATCATGTTCACTTGGCCTGCATGACCAGCTCTACAATCCCATCATGTTCACTTGGCCTGCATGACCAGCTCTACAATCCCATCATGTTCACTTGGCCTGCATGACCAGCTCTACAATCCCATCATGTTCACTTGGCCTGCATGACCAGCTCTACAATCCCATCATGTTCACTTGACCTGCATGACCAGCTCTACAATCCCATCATGTTCACTTGGCCTGCATGACCAGCTCTACAATCCCATCATGTTCACTTGGCCTGCATGACCAGCTCTACAATGTGTGCTATGTGTTGATGTGCTATTCACTGCCTGCTTGTGTGCTGCCTTAGCTGAAAGCAAAGCTGATCAGCATGGAGAACGAGATGGAAGAGCGGCGTGCCACTGAGGAGCTGGCAGAGAGCAGACTATCCGAGGTAATCACTGCTCATCATGCTGCAGCTACGACTTAGAATGTTTCCTGCTGTGTTCATACAACATGCATACAGGTGTTACTGTTACGCGCCTCCCGGCTAAACGAACTCCCCTCACTCTCAGTTTCAGAACACAGGGGGTTTATAGTATTGAATATGGAATAAGTATTTCGACAAGAGAGTAGGCAAGAGTGAGAAGGAGAACAGGACAACGACAACACAACTCAAGACTAGAGAACCAGTGGAGCATGCGCTCTTCTATCATTGCTGAGGGGAACGAGCGGGAAATACGAATAGTGAGTATGTACGTTCCTATTAAAAATACACCTATTACACAGGGTGATACTAGTCCTGGTGGTTGGGGGCGACAGGGTTGATGCTCTAGAGTTGTCACAATTACATTATCGTTTGATCCGTTTCGTGACACATGAAGCAGATCAAATGATGACGTAATTACTACATTGTAATGACATCATAAGCTCTGGTCTGCCTCTCTATATGAAACTTATGTAGTGCCACGGAAACTTCCCATAGTACATTGTGCTGGGGTTTCAAGGTACCATGATTTTCTATATCGTCAATTCTGCATGGCACTATGGCATACTAGTATGATACTCCTACAACTGGGAACTCCACTTTCTTACCAATTAAATCGTATTGCTTAGACCTTTTTTTGCGTCAATCTCATACATCACATGTGTTCTCTCCCCCCCCCCCCCCTCCCCCTTGATGATGTTTCTGTATGTTTGCTGCACCAGACCTTGGAGAATCATGAGATTGTGGTGTCACATGTCAAGGCTGAACTCAAGGCAGCAGAGGTAGGCGAGCCATTCACTCCTGGCACAACTATACTGATTGAGGCATTCTAACATTAGTTGTCATTGCAGGGCCGGCGGAACCGGTCAGGCTGGTCCGGCCATGGCCGGACCACTTTCCCAGCTGGATGGTCCATGTGATTCGTGCAAAACCGGTGTAAAAAAATCCACTAGGAGGTACATGACTCGACTGTACTGCCGACGTGTGATGTGCTTCGAAGTAGCTCAGGACTCCGTGACCGGCACTGTATGGCTGATATGGATAAAAAGTTGTGTTTGTGTTCTTTTACTATAATTTTCTGCATTTCCTGGAGCCTTAGAGATGCCCAAATTCGCTCTATTTCACTTAAATTTTAAATATTTCTCCGGGGGACGTCCCCCGGACCCCCCTCAAAGGTTGGCCGGACCACTCCCCAACTCCTTCCTCCGGCCCTGCATTGGCAGGCACACTCGATAGAGGTTACTAGTATGCGACCTTCAGGCGCCATAATGATGAGTCAGCAGAATTTCGGAATTGCTTATGAGCACTAAGTACAGTACTAGCATACAGTGGAGCCGCTCATGGGCACTATGTACTTGAAGTACATTTTTAATTTTTTATTTTTAAAGGCCGGGATTCCCCAAAGCGGCTATTCGCCTGTTGAAGGGGTTTCCTCATGGGCGCTATGTGCATGACAGTGAGACGCCAGCTTTTGGATCTCGAGTGCATCGCACGCGTGCGTTGTGCTGCGACTTTGCCGATGCATCTCAGCTGATGATGTAGTCGCCTCTGAACCCCTATAACACCTGTAGTTAGGATTGAGTGTCAGATGGTATTCCGCCCGAGTGCCTGCCTGGCAGCAGCCTTTACCTATCCTTGTGATGCGTGCTGCCTTCCTTCACGAGGTTGTCACTCGGTGTTGGTAATTGACACGTTAAGCTAGCCGGCTCTAGCACAGTGTATGCAGTGCCTGGTCACGCCTTGTGAAGATTACGCAACAGTCCGATGCGTTTCTTGCACAATATGTGTTTACAGTGGTCAGGCGCGTTGCCCTTTATGGACACGGGGGGCACGTCACGCACTCCCTGAAATCTGCAGACCCGTTTGTTCAGCATGTGCGTGTGCTGGGTCTGCCATGCCTAGGCCTGGGGGATTGCAGTTCAATGCCTGCTCTCAGGCAGAGGTCCACCAGACCCCGGCGGCAGAACCGATCCAGTTGGTCAGGCCATGGCCGGACCAACGTTTTCACCACCAACGTGTGTTTACTGCTGGTTAGGTAATGTATAGCCTCCATGATGTCATACCCAAAGTATGACAGGCTTTGGGTATGGCCAGACCAGTCAAAACTCCTTCCGCCGGTCCTGTCCACCATCTAAAAGATGGACCAGCCTACACCACTGGTAGTGTAGGCCGATTTGCTTTTAAAATCAAGGTATGCTGCCATGGAACCAGGTAATTCCGGTAATTGTGTCAGAAAGGCGTGTTTTACCACTGTAAGCTGCACTGATGCCGGCATGCATTACAGTTAACGCTGCGAGTAACGACGCTCGACTAGGCATGCAAAAAGTGATGTTATTTGAGAGTTGTCGTTATTCCTGAAGTTGGTAATATGCAAGGCCAAATGGTAAGTACATTGTAGGTCTGGAGATTGTGACGTATCCATCCGGATCTTGAAGATAGTGCCGCTAGTACAGTCAACTTTGCGTATAACAACACTCGACGGGGCATCAGGAAAGTGTCCTCATTCGCGAAGTGTCGTTATACCTGAAGTCTCATTATATGTATTATAGTTAGATGGGACTTTGCTCTGGGCATGGACATTCTGTCGTTATTCGCAAATTGTCGTTATATCCACAGTCGTTAATGGCCGGAAGTTGACTGTATTCAAGATGTTGACTGTATCTAGATTAACTTTGACAGTTGTGAATGGACCCAGGCCTATGCTCCATATCCTGCGTGCACCGTGACTCTGCGTTAAACATAGGGTCGTGTGTTCCCGCCATATCGTATACGACGTATGAACGGCTGTGGCATGGCCGGACAAATCAAAAACTGCTTTCGCTGGTCCTGCATAGCATTTCTCCCCTCCCCTGTGTCATGTGTCCGGAACAGGATTCTATGGACGGCGCAAACAAGAAGATACACAACCTGCAGACGGTCATACAGAACCTGAGGGCAGAGCAAGTGAGGCACTTTTTTAATGAAATCCATGGCACTTATGGTGCATTGATTGCCAGTTACTTGGACGTCATGTATTGCTCTGAGGAAACTACACCCTTATTAAACACGTTATGCGAGCGACATCATTGTGCTTCTGACCCACATACAACTGTGAGGCAATATGTGGGATATTTCCAAGTCGGTGCTAATACTGCTGCAACCAACTAGGAGATAGCATCGAAATAAGTGTTCAATATAGCAATGATTAATACAATTACAGTCCGCACTCATATCACAAACATTTGTAACTAAAGGATACTCTAACTCACTAAAGGATACTCAATCTACGGACAGAACTGTTTCGTACTTTGTGGACTCATCAGCGCAGCACATAGGAAATGAGGCCGAACCTGATAGCAATGAAAAATAATATTTCCAAAGCCAGATTTAAACCAGGCCCAAACGTACCTTGCCAGAGTGCTCAAACTGACAAGTCAGTGAGCTCTGCATAACGAAAACAGCAAAGGCACTACCCCACACAAGAGTGCTCAACTGCTACAAGAGCAGGAGCGAAATACTCAATCTGCAGACAGAACTGTTTCGTCCTTTGTGGACTCATCAGTGCAGCACAGAGGAAATGAGGCCGAACCTGATAGCCGAATGAAAACTAAAGGATATAATTATGTATTACTGATTGAGTAAGTGGCAGGTAACCAATATAATCGTGTCAGCACCGTACTACTGAACTGCCTTTGTTGCCCGCAATGTTTTCTTCTCGTGTGCAAACCCCGTGTTCTTGTTTGCTTTTCAGGAACAGGTACGCTGTCAGAATCGCGAGCTCGAAGCGCAGCAGTTGGAGCAGACGAGGTAAGGGAGTATTTCCGGTTTAAGCCTTTAGTTAGGGAGACAGAAATTGTAGGTGTAGAGAAGCATTTTCCTGCGGCCCTCATTACTTCTGTACACGTTGAGACTTTGGGTATAAAAGAGACGAACAAAAATACAGCACTATAGGGTACACCAAAAATACTGTGACATTCAAATCACAGCATTCAATCTAAGGACCGTCATGTTAATTGCTGTAGGGGTTAATTGGTGTAGCATGAGGCCAAACCCAGAAGCAATGCAAAACCGCCAGTGATTTTCTCACCGTCAGAATCTTAACCAGACGTGCCGGTACCCGGCCATGCCTGAGTACTCATACTACATATCAGTGGTGTCTGTCTTCCTGTTCTCCAGCAAACTTCACGGCATCAAGCGACAGCACAAGAACGAGACTGCCGACATCCAGCGAAGGTAGGCATGGCACTATGAAGAACACTGAGCATTTGGGCGTTTAGCGGTACATCTCGTAGCTGTGTGCTATTTCACCGCATGCTGTGAGAATGTTTAATATGCATGGGAAGTGCATGTACCGGTTCATTGCAGAGTGGAGAGCAGGAGAACTAGGGTGCACCGTTTCAAGAAAACAACCCGATTACCCGTTTTCTCCACTCATGTTTACGCATTTTGGTATTGTTTTTTGCACACTGAACTGTTTGTAGACTGCAACACAGCCGTTTTAATACATAATTACTCGAAACGTTTTGCATTTCTGTAATTTCAGACATCAGCAATCCATCTCTGAATTAGAGGACAAATGCACGGTGCTTGCTGCTGAACTGCGCACCTGGAAGTGCCAAGCGGATGAGCAGAAGGTTGCTGCGGAACAAGTTACTCAGCATCTTGGGTCGAAGGCAAGTTAGCTGCCCAGACTGACGCATTGCCCATGATCTATCTACTACTATTAGTATTACTTCACTACTTTAAAGGAGAATCTTCTGCGGTGCATGTGCATGCACCATCCTTACCACGTCCCGACGGTGTTTCTACGGGATTTTGTCTGGACGGTGCACTTTCTTTATCAAGCCCTTTACAGTTGACCTTCTCATATACGGGCAGGTCGGGACCGGTCACTCCCCTAACTTGGAATTGCCCATAAAATAGTGCATACGTCCATGCAAGTTAACATTTTTTTGCAAATCAATAGTTTTTGGGGCCGTTGCACGGTTCGTTGACAAGTCGATATTTTGTGACTCTAGAAGGGTCAGAAAGGTTCCCCGTAGATGGACGTGCCTGGATAAGAGAAGTTCTAATGTACTTTAATTAAAGGGGAAGTGAAGGCAAAAATCAAAATTTCACCAGTTGTAGTCTTCGGGGTGCTGAGTCGAATGGTCGTGGTCCGAGGAAGCTGAGACGCTCCCTTCCTACTTGAATCCCAATCGAACTCGCGCACTTCCACCGAAACTGGATGACTGCGCTCTACAAGATGGGGATTTGTATGCAAAATGTCACTAAAAGCGCCATTTCGTTCTTATAAAAGCACGGATGACCGCGATTGGCCCATATGTTGTAGTCTTTTGGACGCTGAGACGACTGGTTTTGGTCCGAGAAAGCTGTGATGCAGCGTTCCTCCTTTATTCCCAATCGAACATGGTTGAACAAGCGGTCACGTACTCCTGCGTGCCCAAGTCATCTGGTCACAGCGCCAGCAGACGACAACTTTCACACCAAGGTTCAACTCGAGTTCACCTCGAGTGACAGGACTGCACCCAAAAAAGGTCAAACAGGCTAGTAAGTTGTACCCAGCAGGCACGATGACCAGGTGACTGGTGTACGCAGGAGCACGTGACCGCTTGTTCATGCATGTTCGATTGGGAATAAGGGCCGAACGCTGCATCGCAGCCTTTTCGGACCAAAACCAGTCGACTCAGCGTCCAAAAGACTACAACATATGGGCCAATCGCGGTCATCCGTGCCTTTATAAGAACGAAATGGCGCTTTTAGTGACATTTTGCATACAAATCTCCATCTAGTAGGGCGCAGTCACCCAGTTTTGGTGGAAGTGCGCGAGTTCGATTGGGATTAAAGTAGGAAGGGAGCGTCTCCGCTTCCTCCGACCAAGACCATTCGACTCAGCACCCCGAAGACTACAACTGGTGAAAATTTGATTTTTGCCTTAACTTCCCCTTTAATAGTATCAAGAGCTGCGGGCGTGCAGTCGGGACGGGGACGGCATACGTAAAAGACCCGTAAAAGAGACCACCTTAGCTTTTGCCTACATTGCACCAGTCGCATAGTCTGTGCTGGAGATCTCACCTGTCAAACTGGATGTACCATGTTACGAACCACCCCCTTGACGACACTAGCCAATGAACTTTTGAACTTAACAACTCACCAACATTTTACCCGTTGGCTTGCCAACCATTGACCTTTGACCTTTTGACCCAATGACCTGTGAACCTTTGACCTGTGGCCCATTGAACTTTGGTTCACTAACCAATGTGATGATGATCTCTTCTGACCCCACTGCAGGAGAAAGAGTTTGGTCTACGCCTGCAGGCGGTACGTGACGAGGAGTGGAAACGGATCGCTGCTCTCGAGCAAGAGAAGATAGAGCAGGAGATGGCATTGTCCGAAGAGCAAAGGTGAGCATATAGCTCCTCGGCAGGCTTTAGCCCCCTTAGCCGCCTCGCCATCCCCCCCCCCCCCCTCCTCCCTACCCTCCCTGGCCCCCTTTGGTATAAGTGCTACTTGAAGTACCGTATTTTACCGGTTATAGGTCGACCCCCGTATCCGGAGGTCTCAATTCTGCGTTTTAAAGTTTTCGCCCAACGAAGCACTACTAACCACTCCCTGCTACTAACACATCAACAAATCATGTAAACATTCCTTATTGGAGGGTATAATGTCCCAATCCTTGAAAAAGGCAAAAATGTGTACCCATGTCATGGTGCAGTTGCACTCGTGCATGCAGTGCAGGTCATTTTTGTAAGATACTGATAGTTCCTGGTTATAAGTCGAATCCCAGTTGTAAGTCGACCCCCACCCTTTCTCCTTCTATTTTTAGTCGTAAAAGGTCGACTTACAACCGGAAAATACGGTATGCATAATAATGAGTGTCTGATCAACCTTATAAAGTAGAGCACGACCCGTGTGTGGCCAGCAGCAGACTTCAACAAAGAGATTATCAGTGTTCATTACTATAGCCATTTCGCACGGTTCTCAAGTGCCAGAACTCAGTTTTTTTGTTTAGGGCAAACCCTCGGCCACAACTCAAATTCGCGTGGTCTTTGGTAAAATATGATGTGAAGTTGCAAGAATCGTCCAAACCGCTTCTAAATCATCAAGTGCCCTATGGTGAAAGCTACCCCACTGTGCACCGTTACCATGGCTATTTAACTTATGATATACATGATTTCCTGCTCCGGTGTGTGCCTGTGAGAGCATTGAGAGAATGTACAGTGGGCGTGATATAGCTATTTATACAAAAGAAAAAGGACCAAGGAACTACAAGTCCGGGTCCATTCTTGATTATAGCTATATTCGCAGTTGTTGATAGTTTTGAATGCCATGCTCATTCTGCTGCTTCACAACCCCACACAACCCCGCACAACTCCAGGCTTCGACGAGAAGCGGAGGAGCAGTGCGCCGCCACCACTGACTCTCTACGGCAACACCAGCTGGCGTCCGACAAAGAAAAGGTCGGTAGTCGTAACGTCACGGGTATACTCACTGGTACAAGCACACCTACATATGTGTGTGTGTGTGTGTGTGTGTGTGTGTGTGTGTGTGTGTGTGTATGGCTTTCAGGTTTCGTGTTGGATTACAATACTGTAAAATATGTAATTTTCGGTGCAACTTTAATTTCGGTGATCATGTTCCGTAGTGAAAACCAGCACCTAAATTTAAATTACACCTAAAAGGCACCAGAGTATACACTGTATGTGAAGGGAATGCTGGCCACCTAATTCTACATTACACCTGAAACCTGGCAGGTCCCTGGCACCGAAATTTTGATGCACCTAAAATGACATGTTTTACAGTATTCTTGATCTAGTACCGAATCTTGACATGCAGTGACGGTTTTCGTATTAAATTTGTGAACAGGCACTCAAGCATTCTACTTCTAAGAAAGCATTCTTTGCTCTGCCAAATTGTGCTCGTCATCCACGCTGAGCAATGATCCGGTCACTGGCACGTGGTCACGTAATTATTTCACCTCTGGTGTGCTATCATACCGTTGCTACTTTTTGAATGTAGAAACGACTCGTTGAGGACACGGAAAAGCTGAGGCAACATGTCTCTCAGTTGCGAGAGCGCCAAGCACAGCTGGAAAAGGTAAGAACGGTGACCCAAGGATGCACTCCTGTATTTGTTTAAGCACGCACACATGCACACACAGACACACGTACATGCACAAACGCACAGACGCAGTGCACACGCAAATCGCACATGTCTTCGCTTAACTGTGATAGCAGGGGCGTTGGAAGGTAGTTTTGTGTGGTACGGTCAGCCATCTGAAGTACAATTTACTCGTGGGGGAGGGATGGCCGAGCCGAACAGTTTGGAAATTTAGAGCCCAAATCCGTGCATTTCATTGATTCACGGGGTACTTGGGGCAAATAGTGGTACGGTCAATACCGTAGTGACCGTACCGTGTGCGATGCCCCTGGATAGTAAACTCCGGGAACACTTGCAGAAGGAAGCCTTGCACTTGGAAGCTCATACCATACCTGCTGTCTTGACCTGACACCTGACTAACCCTCAACTGACATTCAAAACCCACAATAAGCCCATCCTAACTTCGCACACTGCTTTGGCTACCATAGTACGAAGCCAAATCCAACCTTCGCATGCTACTTCGTTTACCTTCATTTCTTCAAATCGCTTCTTTCGTCGTGTCCTCGCTCCAGGACCGAACTTCCTCACGAGAAGTCGAGAGGAAGTACCGTGACCTGCAGCTTCAACACCACAGGTAGGTGCAGTAGTGACTAGCTTGGCTCGTTGCTGTGCTAAATGCAGGCCTGGAGCCAGCTCCTGTGTGGGGGGGGGGGGGGGGGGGAGGGGGGTACGGCCCCAGGTCGGCTACAGGACCGACTATTTCCACACGCCCAATTTCGAAATCCTGGGAGGATACATATCTACCTCTATGCAGTATCTCCCTGCTACATGGCAATATGCCCTCGTTGTGTTACCACACATTTGCTCTAGGCACCAACATATTACACAAACGTGTAGCTCCCCAACCCTCCCTATTATTCAACGTGATTTTCTATAATGTTGTGTTTGGCCTGGGACAGTACGGAGAGGGACAATGCTGTGACAATCACTGTACACTGCATGTAATGTCGTTGTTCTTCTTCACTGCTTTCCTGCTACATCCGCATGGTCAGTGTACAGGCCAATGAGCAGGAGCTGCAGAGTGGTAACACACAGTTGCAGTCCGCTATCGTTGTTCTCCAGCAAGAACTTGGTGAGCGAGTCCCTAAACCAAAATGTCTGCATACACCCTTCTGGATAAGAACAATATTGTATAGTCACGGCCTTGACTCTGGATGCTGAGCCAAACGCTCTTGGGCCGAAAGAGTCTACAGAGCACCACTCACCACATATCCTGGAAGTCCAAATGATTCAATTAAGAATGGTGGTGTTGGTTTTCTGGTAGCTTTCAGAATACATCTGATTTAGTACGAGCTGTTTCTAAGAACGTGCTATAAGAACGCAGCCAGAGTGCTGAAAAATGAGACCGCCGGTCCCAGGCCACACTTTGGAAACAATGCTCTTGGGCGCACGGCTCTACTGTAGGCTGTTGGGGAGTACCCAATGTAATTTCAGTGTAAAGCACCTTTGGAAGGCATTTGCTTGTGGGACGCCGCCGCGCTGCAGCTTCTTTGGCACACACCGATGTAGAGAACACTGTGCATGCTCTGAAACCCTCAGTTTCCATGCCACAACATGTCTTAATCCCGTTCCAGTCCACCCACTTTTCTTTTCTTTTTTTTTACATCCATGGCATATGTTGGAGTGCCCGATATAATGTTGCAGGCTCAAAGTCCGAATACGGAGCATGTGCAATTGGGAATTTCTAACAAACCTTGTATCCCTGTGTCCTTGGAGAAAGACTACAGATTCCCATGTTCGAATTATCTCTCAAATTTTCCTTTCTCAATGATTTTTTAAAGCCCCAGAATTAGGCTGATTTCTCTCAGATTTTGACCACGCATGACGTGCTATACTGGATTCTGAATTTACTGCTGCAGATAGTGCCAGACATGAGCTACATGCCAAGGAGAGGGAGGGTGAACAGCAGTTGGAAGAGCTCAGGTCAGTGCTAGTAGCAGTTTGAACTAGTTTACATGATAAGATAATTATGTAAGAGACTATGATCCAAGTCACGGAAAAACTGGTGTAACTTAAAGTTTCATGGCAAAGAAATCATCGAAGCAATCATCAGCCAATGATGTATAAAGTCGCAGTCTGCGCATTGCGCATTGACCACCCTTCAGGCAGTTTGCTACACCTTTTCTACGCGTAGGATCGACGGCTTTTTATGCAGATAACATCACAGGCCTCACCGTTATCAATGATGGTGTACTGACTATGTATGGAGGTGCAGCAAATTTGATGACTTCATTCCTGTAACTGACTTAGCACCACAGCATGCATGTACCCGTAGCATGACGTCATCTTCACGACTTGTTATGCTCTACGGTTCTGGCCATGCAGGTTAACTAACCAGCAGCAGGACATACGAGTGCAGGCGCGACTGCAAGAGCTTCAGGCGACGAACACCGACGTGCAGAACAAGCTGCAGCGAGCAGTAGCCAAGGCCAAGAAGGTGAGAACATATTAGGTACACGGTGTATGACCGGAATCGTGGCGAAAGGAAGGGGGGGGGGTTGTAGATCGATAGCATGCAATCTAGGCGCAAGCTAGGGAAATCCCAACTGGGTACATGTACTTGAAAGCGGTCGAAGTGATGTGGTCAACAGATGAATGCGACCATATTCTGACTTGAGCCACAACCCGCTTGGAGGCAAATTTCACTTGAGTTGTACACTCAAACGCCTCTTATCCGGACGCCTCAGATACGGGCACGTCTCTATACCGGGCACCTTCAGCTTGAGTTCCTATAGCACAAATGCGTCGAATTTGGGTTTTTTGAACTTTTTTTCCGTATGTGGAAGTGCTTATGTTTCACTGCCAACCTATGTAATCCCCACATTTTTATCAATGGGTTCCTTTTGTATCCTCAACATGTGCAATACGTGCCAAATACACTTCTTCAAAAAATGATATCATACATGGTAGATGAGTTATCCTGAGATACGGGCAAATCTGAGATACGGGCAGTGCCCGGTCCCAAGGTGCCCGGATAAGAGACGTCCGAGTGTATTTGATTCCAGAAAAACAAATGTTTGGTGCGTATAGTCTATGATCAACAGGGGAGATTTGAGCCCTTTTTTTTGTAAAATACAGTGCAGGTTTGACCCCCTAAAAATGGTATGCCATAACCATGCGGTCAGTTACCTCTCCCCACTCCATGCACTAAGTGTACTCGTGTTCGCTCTTCCCAGTCCATGCTTGCCTACCATTCGTTTCCCTGTCGAAATGATGTCGCGTGCGTGAGCACTACATATACGCCATGTGTCCGTGTGCAGCTGCTGGGCAGTACTGGAGTTGAGTAGTAATTATATTACTTTGCGAGTGGTCTTGACTTTAGGCCAAACTTGGGCAACTTTCTGAAGTGCTGACCAAAACCCGACCAAATTCAGATAGATTTCTAGTCAACCCTAGGAGTATTGGAGTGTGCATGTATGCATTAAAATAGCGCTCTCAACTGAATTACCAGCATTCTTATTTTACAGCTATACGAGTCTCCCTTTGTTTCTCCTGCTCTGTGCACCCGGCGATTGACAGATACGGCATCAGGGCCAGTGCCGGGAACAAGAACTTCAGGAGCAAATTGAACTGCTGCAGGCCAGACAGCTGCATGTGGAGCAGGAGAAGGAACATGTGCGGTAAGTCGGCCTATGATCATGTCCTGCAGTCAGTGCAACAACACAATGAATTGGGAGCGTGACATTTCAAGCGGCTGCTTGCAGCGGTGGCCAATATCATGACAGTATCACCTGTCTGTACAGTTTGTGTTTCCTGGTGTCTATAGGTCTTTGCGTGCAATACTTGGCATCCATCAGGGCCATCTCTCCCGCCCTGTCCCTGAGCATGTTAGCAAACAGAAACTATTCTCGTTTGTGCCAATGAGAGGATAACGTTTGACTGCCGTACCATTAGATTTGTGTACTGCAAGAATTTGTATACTGTAGGAAGTTGAAGCCTCGCTATGAGAAGAGCAAACACACAAAACACATGCAGTCAAAGTATTATCTCAGACAATGCTGCAAAGAGCACTGCGGTGCATTTCTATGACTGTACTTTAGATGATGCTCTGTGATTTCTCTGTTTCTAGGAGTCGGATGCAAGGCGAAATTGACAGTCTCAAGTACAAACTCAAGGAGGTATGGATCACAAGACCCCCCCCCCCCCCCCCCCACCTCCACCTCCACAGCCCGCGGGCTAAACTGAGGGTGCAAACAATATTGATAGCCGCCTGTGGTATATGTAACTATATTGGCATGACCTAGCATTGACGGCATGCGTTTGAACGTACTTGGCTGAGTACTTAATGCCGTTACCCAGACTCGCTTGTTCTCTTCAGCGTTACAGTCAGACAATCATGTGCTTGGTTTTTCATATCTCTGTTCTTGATAAGAGAATCGTAGAAGCTCCCTGATAATGGTTTCCTGGGCGAAAATTTGGAATAATTAAAGCGATTTTGTGTAGACAAGGGTTTGGTATGGCTATGTGCTGCAATTTTCGAAAATACTAGAACTTATCAAAGGCTTTAAGAATAGAAGTTGCGACTTCGGTGGTATTGGTCGTGAAGATGGTTGTTTCAACGAGGAACACACACTGAATTCCCCGAAACACTGTGTATTGAGCAGGGAGTGGCAGGTGCGACGTGCTCCTCGTGTGCTCCGGATGGCAGTCGTGAGTCCGTCAAGTATCAAATTCGGCAGGAAGCGTGTGTTCCTCGTGGGAACAACCAACTTCATTATCAAAGGCTTTCCTTGCTAAGAAGAACTCGTTGTTATCTTCACAGTGTTTAAGTGTCATTTATCACGTCTATAATAGTCTCTATAATAGCCTTGATCCTTGAAGGGTGGTGGCGTTCCTACGGATGCGGAAAGCCCGGCTTCTAGCCGAGTCTCACGCGAACCGTGAATTTTTTTAAATAGTCTCTATGTTAAAAGCAAAGAAACAATGACATGCCCTCATGCGCATGTTCACATTTATCATGTGCGTCGTGGTAGCTTCTCCGTCGCCACGGTGAATTCAACTTTATCCTGCATGGCGTTGGACAGCCGGGCAAGGCAAGCCTGCCGACGATCCCACCGACACCTGGACCACCGCTGGCCAATCTGGCAGCTAGTGACAGCGATGCAAAGGAGCCCGCGGCTACCAACGTAAGCGTGCTTTTGCATTTGTTCTCTCTCACACCTCACATTAGCCGTAACCAGTGCAGAGTTGGCTGTGCACGGCCATAGTGCAAGACAAAAAGAAGAAGAAAAACACGCATCGCAGATGTTGGTCGTTCGAAAGATCAATGCTTCTTGTGTATTTCAATTTTCAGCCTACGAGAAGCGTACATGCCTTGCATTTGAAGGTTATGAGTTGCTCAAAATTTGCTCAGTGTATAATTCGCCATCTGGCAAAAACCCAAATGTGATACATGCCGGTTTGGTCTCTTTATGAATTGTGTATCGGCTGCCATCTGATGCTCTCCCGCTTGCTTAGCCTTTCCTTTTGTCTTCCTGCTGTCCATTCACGGTCAGTCAAGGCATTAAAATGTGTTCATTACTGTCACTGAGTTCTGTCTCCCTGTGGAATGGCGCATACACTATCCTCCTGTGTATTCAGTTTTGACAGAACTAATCACCGGATTTTCATCATAATGGTCACCCAAAAACGTTGTGTGTGTGTGTGTCTCTCTCTCTCTCTCTCTCTCTCTCTCTCTCTCTCTCTCTCTCTCTCTCTCTCTCCCTCTCTCTCTCTCCGTCATTCTCTCCTGGTCCGGTGTCCACCATTCACACAGGGAGAGCATGAGCGAGACTTGCGTTCCGTTCACCGTCGCCTCGCACAGCTCTCTACCCGCAAGCCCGCCGCGCAGGCTACCAGCACCGGTGTGGGGGTTGCAAGAAGGACTGGTCTAGCAGCTACCACGACCATAACGGGTGCCATGAAAGATGGCCATCGGCAACTCGGTGCTTCGCAGTCCAGCGCTGGCTCCATGTCATCTCTAAATGACTTCACCGACGATAGTCAAGCCGAGGAGCATTAGCACTTGCACTCCAAGTACAAGTAGTCTCTGCAAGAATGTCTGCTGATGTCTAGTGCTCCATTGCTGACGATTTCATTTCTGACTATGCACAAACTACATTGTTGATAAACTCCGTCCTGAAATGCTGTCGGCACTATGTCGGGCGGTCGGGGCGGCGTATTTGAATGGCACAATGCGAACAGGCGGTGTTGTGCTTTCTCAACGCGTCACACGAAGAATCTTGATATGACCTTAGGGTGCACCAGAACGTTTATGAGATCTCTGTGGATTGCACAGTGCGATTATATTATGCTTTCTAATGCTGGACGTTGAGAATGGAGCTGAAAGAGTAGGTACTTCTTATTTTGAAGTACATGTTTTAAGCTACATGACATTGTTGACTGGAACTGACCTAGCTCTGCATCATGTTGTACAACTGTTACTCAAAATAATGATAGGATATTGAAGTTAGTTTGCCGAGGAAACCCATCTAGCCATATCAGCGGTCAACTTTTTTTTATTACTTTTGACTGCTAGCTTGGCTGATGCAACACTTTTGTAGACTATCGCATAGAAACATTAGTTGACGTCGTATGTGCCTGGAGCATTCACGCCCTGTATTGTGTACCTAGCCGGAGTCCACAACTCCCTCGCCATTCCGTCTTGACCGCTAGCTGTTGATGTATATCCCATGCTAGATTGACTACACGACATTTGATGTTTTTTTTATTGTAGTTTCTTGCAATGATGCCTTTGCACATCAGCAAGCTAGATGCCATGTTTGTACTCTTGATATTGGTTAGACTTTGAACTGAAGTACAATCAAACCTCTCCTAACCGCACACGTCTGTTTTCCTCAAAAGTATCCGGATAGGCGAGGGAACCGGGTAATTGAACACACATACTGCATGTGTGCATGACACATGCTGTAAATCGGTGACCAACGATTTTCTTCGGTGACCTACGATTTTCTTCCAGATGGCGAGGGATCCGGATAAAAGAGGACCGGGTAAACGAGGTCTGACTTTACTTGATATGCTCTGTTCTGTCCCGCGAGAATTCCGCACAACGGCAGGGGCGGGATTTATGATCAAGTGCAAGGATTCTTAGGAATGCCTGCACTTGTAGTATAGAAGACTCTTTGTCAGCTGCCAAGCAACTGGAAAAATGTTGCCTGCCAATCAGCGCTGACTGCGTGGTATCGGTTCCCTTGCGTACCTCTACTTTAAAGTTTATGTCTCCTTTCACAGCTTGTGGCGCCAGTTGTGCAGAAATCCGTTGGTATACCACCCTGGATCTTCAGTATTCCACACATCCATATCCATGGGCATGCCTACACTCCCATGTACAATGAAACCAGCACTTGTACATGCACTGTACAAATGCAACTACTCTCCCTACTGCTATGTTTGTTTATGACGGTGGTAATGATAACTCAGTCCCTGTGAATTCTTTGACGAAACACCAAAATTCACCGCAGAATTCTATGGCACTTCTGCAAATCTGTCTGTCATTCAAATGGTTCAATTGAGCATAACACTTTTAAATAGAATCTACACAACTGCACCAAAATTCGTTGTCCCTAGCTATAAATACTGGACCCTATAATTGTAAAGATTTGAAATACTGGGCCATGAAAGAAAACTACAAAAATTGTCCCGCAAATTTTGTTTGAACGGCATTATCAGGTTGGTGTTTGGCTGTAGAAAACACAGCGGATCTTCAGTTTCTCGTCCCTTTCTGCAATATCCCGCAGACACTGCTAGATCCTGCGGAAATTCTGCAGTCCGTGGATGTAAAATTGTTCACAGAGGACAGGTAAATACACGCGTTATCATGGTTACACCGTCGACGTCGCCTGGTTCTCAGTACACACAAGCGGGAGCACCTAACTCCCATCGCGTGCGCTTGTCACAAGGTACAGTGGTCGGTTAACACTGGCAAGTCTGGCACATATTGACCATCTACAGATCAAGACCTTTGCACACAGGGAACTCAAAACGAGAATGACGCCAGCAGGGAGGCAGCATCTTAGAATGCAACGAGAGGTCGCTGGCAACGGGGAAAAAAACAAGAGAGAGAGAGAGCGCCACGGGCCGTGGGCAAAACACAACGGCGGGATTTTCGGCAAAAGCTCATCAGGCAGGTTTTGAAAGCAGAGGACATGAACAGATGGTTGGTGAGCTTGCTGCGCAACAATCTGTTATGATGCAGCTTAGAGAGCAGAAGCAAGCAATCACAGTCAGAATGCGTTAAAAAAAAGAAGAAAAGAAAAGATGAAATCATTGAAATGGATAAAAGGTCGCTATGGACAACGTCGCTCGCACAAAGATCCGTTTAGGACAGGTTACAGGTTTTATCAATATGATGGGGCTGCAGCAAGGAAGGGCGGCTGTTAGCCGGTTAGAAAAAAAACGGAAGAGAACGCAGGCCAGCTTGCAAGGAGCTGGGGCAGGCAGGACACAGTCATACAATACGCGCTGGTGTCACCGCCACCATTGCTTCCAAAGACACCTTACAAGTCGCAGGTTGTCGAAGAAAAATCGGGGAAAAAACGGATGTGTGTGTTTCATGACTTGATAAAATAAATATACAACGATGGGAGGTGGTATTAGTGGTTTCGTCTTTACCTGGACACAGAGTAATTTGACAAAGAAACGAAGAAGGACGATGATGATGATGCCTTAAACCAGACCGGGTGACTTAAAAAAAAGACCGACTCGGACCGGTGAGGTTAGGTTGATGTGCTGCATCATCGCATGCCCAGTACACGGCCGCCGGGGACCAGGTTGGAGGCACCGGCGATGTTTCCGTACAGCGAGCTGTCGTCCGCCTCCTGCTCGGCCTGGATGCGCGTCTTGAGCGTGTCGATGTGGTGCTTGACGGCCAGGTAGCAGAACTTGTACTGGGCCTCGGTCTGCACCATGCCCGACCGCTGTGTGCGCACCGACTGAATTGTCTTCATTATGTCCACGTCCGTCTCAATACCTATCCACAAGAGAGGCAGGACACAAGCAGAAAAATATTGTGCATAATAACATTATACGACTTTACCACTGCAGAAGGCAGGGCCTTAAAGTCACTCGGCAAGGCACACGCGTACACATGCAAACGCACACACACACATGTTAACGCATAGACAAAGGAACACGGAAACCGTAGGGCAAAGCGGGCGTATGAGAGTAGGTGCTTACCATAGATAGCTACGGCTGTGATGATCAGATCAATAATGATCAGAGTACCTGTACGGCCGATCCCGGCACTGTAGAAAGGACAACAAAGATGGGGTGGTACACAGGAATGCAGCAGTGATTTTAGAAAATTCGGACAAGAGTTAGGCAATTTTACTCTCTGGTTGCGTTTGTGTGAGTGTGTGAGTGTGTGTGTGTGTGTGTGTGTGTGGGGGGGGGGGGGGGGGGGGTATTTTACTATTTTTGCATGGGCAGAATCCTTGGTCTATGCCGGAAGAAGACACCAGCTGAAATCGACAGTGTTCTGCACAGTGGATAGTGACAAGGCTTGCTCGAAAGATCACGATGCAATCGCTTCACCCCTACTGAAAATTGTACGAGGAATGCGATAAGTTTTTTTAAACGCATTATTTTAATAGCTCGGTGCACTGACTCTGGTGCCAATTCCTGGTATACATGCATGCCGCCGAAAACGCTTAACCAGTTTGAACTACCCAAACTAGCTAGTCTCAGGCCAGCTATCGGTGAATCACACGGCAGGAAAATCTGCAGGTGATCTGATAGGTACGTGAATCAAAAGTGAGCACATGGGAAAATCAGTGCATTTGTGCAGTATGTCCAACACACTGCACAAGTAGATTGTGTCAGTGGTGCAGGCAAGCAGTGGAGAATCCCCACTGCTTGCCTGCGCCTACATCCACCTCCTTGCACAGGCACTCACTCACCTGCAGTGGACAACCATTGGGCCAATTCCGCCGCGGACGCTGCGCTCCAGCGTCCGCTGCCTCTCGTTGATGTCCTCCATGAAAGCAAGGACGGGACCAGGCTGGGCAGGTACTCCGTGATCCGGCCACGACATGAAGTAGAAGTGGTAGATGAAGCGCGCCGGTTCGTCGCAGCGCGTATTCTCTAGCTTGAAGACGCGCAGGATGTGATCAGACAGCTGGTCCTCCTTCGTGTGCGTCACGCAGAAATTACGGTAGTTTCCAGTCTTGTTGATCTCTGGCCAGTAGCGTGTGCATTTGCTCTGCGAAAAACAGGCAGACAGGCACCAAAACACAGAGACCATTGTACAGGCAGATAAAATCCAGCCCAGTCAATACCGCATCCGTGCCAGCCTCAGCACCATACCACTGCACTGGGCAATAAGAGCAGCTGTCCTATCCACGGTACGTGATTCTACCCGCATCAAAGACAGATGAACATCGTGAGCCGTGGACAATCTAGTTTTACCAGTATTTTTTTGGATGACACAAAGGGGTAGATACACTGAGCAACAAGCTGTCCCTTTGGAAAAACGCGGCGAAGAATTCAAAATTCCGCGGGGAAAAGGGGGGTTTTCTGCGGCATTTTCTGCGATAAAATCAAAACTCTGCGGCACTTTCTGCATGTTTTTCACCCTCCTCTTAGAGGATATGACAGCTAGTCGCATGAAGAAGCACTTTTCTTACTCTCCTTTGCAGTCACAAACTGAATAAGAGTGAAGAATCTTGGAGAGACCTGCACTGGCAAGAGAAATGTGCTCAAACAGATCGCAAAGTAGTTTTTTTGCTGCTTTCTGAGTAGTAATTTTAGTAATTTACCCTAAAAATTTCAGATTCCGCGGGCAAAAGTGTGGATTCCGTGATTTCCGCGGATGATGGCAACTTCTGCGAAATTTGCCGCGGCATCGCGTTTTTCCAAGGGGACAGAACAAGGAGGACGAATTGTGCCAGAAACATTCCTTATTTGTTGATATGCATACACCGGTAATTGTATTCATGCCGACAAATAAGGAGTCCTTACAGCACAATTCGTCCTCCTTTGTCCATATATTATGCATGTCGAGAGGTATTGTCGACCAATAAGGAATGCGTGCAGCTCAATTCGTCCTCCTTGTTGCTCTATTGAAGCTTTTTGTCTCCAAAGCCGTCGTTCACACTTGAATGGGATGTTTATAAACAGATGAGTTGACATGTGGGGATTTAACCAACTAACACTATACCACCCATCCGGGTATAACCAAGAGCATATAACCCCCCAAGAGTTTGCTATTCCTGATACCCTTTCTAAGGTGTACGCTGACAGTGAAACTCACACCATGTGGTGTAGTGTCGCAGTTGTACGTTTCCAGCCCGTTTTCAGCGAGCAGCGGAGTAATAAACTTTAAAAAGAAAGCACTCTCTGACAGAAACTCACTGTGGGTACGCAAATCCCCAGCATGATCATGGTAGATATTCGGATTGCGCGCACGCTATCCTTCGTTTGCAAGTAGTACGAACGTACCTGAGACACGTGATGCGAGTTTTCGCCGCCGGAGACCCCATATGCAGAGTTGCTCACTCTTGGGGGGTTATATTTATTATACTCTTGGTATAACTTAGTGGCAGTTGTGACACCTAATGGTGGTGGAAGGAGGAGATAAGTCTCACAACCACTGGTGCAAGTGCTGAAAGCCACATTCCGGGTGCAGTCGTCATGAGTTCCTCAGGAATGGAGAAGAAAACCTTTTTTTACACCGGTCACCAGTTTACTTTGAGCGACGTGAACAACTTACCCGGCCCCGTTCAACTTCACTGGTTGCCATCACAACTAGACGGCTGTTTTCTTGCCAGACCATCTGCCAGAAGTCATCGACCGTTCCTGGCAGGCAGCCCTGGGTTGCGATATACTGGTTCTGAAGGTTCAACTCCTTGGCCTGCGGGCAAGACGGAGAGAGGGAACAGGGAGAAGACAACACTGGATATCGCCGGTACAACATTGGGTGGGAATGTATCACAGATCAATGTCAGTCAAGGAGCATAGTTGCGCTAGGCAAAGTGCGACCCAAAGAGCAAATCTGTCGCCTGAACCAGTTCTCATCGCCATCATCAGCTTGCCAATCGAAACAGGTTCATGGAATGTTCTGCGTGCCCGTGTGTGTTCACACACAGCTCACTCTCTATGCCTCTCGCTCAGGGCACGATCACTTACGGAGATATAGCTGGCATTGATGTAATCTGATCCAACCACACTGGGATCTGTTCCCTTCAGCACCACGCGGGTATGGTCAACTGAGGTGCAAGGAACACCAGCACACACACAAACAAATACACACACATACGCGCACACACGCATGCACACAGTGACACAAACACACACACACAGAGGTTAAGTGCGATGTTATGTGCACTGATGCAGTTCATAGTATCGTGGGAAAGCGCAGGACTGAGGCTGATACAGCGAGGTAACTCCAAAAGTAGCGACAAATATCACCAAAAACTAGTGGTGAAACGAATATTCGAACATTCGTTCGGTTTGTCACATTCGAATATTCGTTAAGTCACATTCGAGTATTCGTTACGTCACTTTGAAAGCAGTGCCTGTACATACATGGACGCCGAACACGGTACAGTGCAGTGCGTACAGCCTGCCTGTGACTTTGTACTGCATGTTTGCACATGTATGTCCATACTGGACTGCCAATGTTGCACATAACATTTATGAACTTCGAAGTAGCCTTATGTGGCAGTATATTGTACGTGGCACTACCGTTTGTCATACCTAATAATATATTAATATTGACAATATCCATCAAATAACTGAGAGGAGGGCATGTGATGTCATCTGTGTTACCAAAAGAATATTCGTTCATTCGTTCGTTAAGCTGAAGAATATTCGACTAGTAGGTTTTGACATTCGTTTCACCACTACCAAAAACCAAACACTGGAAAGACAGTCATTGGCTCTCAAAAGTCGCACGGGGAGAATTTGAGTGCCAGAGAAACCTACATGGCAAGATGTTCTTGTAGCGATTCTTCTTCTTGTTCTCCGGACGCGCACCCTCTTTACGGCTAAATGTGTGATTCGCCTCCTTCGCCTGAAGTTCCTGCATAACAAATACATATGGAGAGAAGCGGAAACACACCTCGGTTGGGTTGGATAGATCTCAAGTGTACAAGAGCCAACGTTAAATGAATCCACAGCTGCTGTACAGTACTGTAAAAGCAGAACAATGTCGGTGGTGTTTAATTTTCGGTAACTTCGGTGCCGACAATCTTTACCTAAAATGAAACAGCTCGCATGAGACTCAAGTCATACTGCAACACAACTCAAAAGAACATGTTAGTGCTAAGTCAGATTGGGGGGGGGGGGGGGGGGCTCTATACTTTCTACAGAAGAGTAGTAGTTGCTAGTACATGCAAGTGGATGAAGTATGAGAAGAAACACAAATTTTGTACGAGTTTGACCCGCAATCAGGGCATGTACACACCTCATACTTACTTCAAACTCCTCGAAGAATCCACCCTTGCTCTTGTCGTCGTTCTCCGATGACTCGAGCTGTTCGACTCTCTCATTGATTCCCTTAATGCTAAACTTGGTGGCGTTGAATGGCTAGACGGTAGCGGAAAACAAACACGTGTTTACACACCAGTCAGCCATAGAACAAACACGTGTTTACACACCAGTCAGCCATAGAACACAGCTATACACGGATAACTGGATCCAGATCGAAACACTGTAGCATTATCAAGACTTCAACTATGCTACCGTATTTTCCACAGTGATACCCGCACTCCTCATGGTGGCAAACATTGCATTCCACTTCGCCTTTGTTTGTATGGCAAAGAAGGTCAGTATGTCCGCCATGGGGTGACTGTCCCGATTTGGGGCGAAACGAACAATAGCGAGGTTCTGCTATACGTGAAACGTAGAGAAATCACATAGAGAACGGGTGTCTGGGTTAGAGTCTACAGCTTCTCGTGTTTTGGGTCCAGATTTCTACGCGGAGATGAGGTTCGCTACGTTGTGGCTCGTGCAAAGAAAATGCATACAGATCTGCCGAGCATCGTTTGAATCAGGCAGAAAACTGTCAAATTTGGAATGGGAAACTCCCAGTACACGTTCCACGTGATTTCTTTACGTGAACGTAGAGCAGAACAGGTTTCCTTTACGTTATGGGAACGCGAAGAGAGTTCCCGCGATTCTCCGTGCCACGTTCCCGTAACGAAGAGCAGAATATCACTAGTGGCTCATCAACATATTTATTGAGTTAAACAAATGTGTGGAAGACAGGGTTGCCCACGCACTGCGCAGCAAGGAAAGGTACAATCCATGTACTGTTCATATTGAATTGTTCTATCCTGTCCGGTCCGGGGCTCCACCTCGGAGAACTTGCAAGTAACATGTGCTCCGGAGGTGTGCATCCGTTGCCGGATTGTCTGCATACACAACTACCCCAGCAGTGAGGTGAAGGATCGCCCTGATCCACATGGCTATATCCTTAC
Source organism: Sycon ciliatum (assembly GCF_964019385.1). Taxonomy (NCBI): domain Eukaryota; kingdom Metazoa; phylum Porifera; class Calcarea; order Leucosolenida; family Sycettidae; genus Sycon; species Sycon ciliatum. The sequence goes on from NC_088647.1 coordinate 32,440,586, forward strand.
CTGTCGGAGCTGTACAACGCTTCCGTTGGTCTCGACCACCGGGTGTTTCTTGTAAAAGTCAATTAGGTCGGGGAGGCTACTGAAACTCTCGCCGTCTCCCACGTCAAACCTGGCGTCCTGTAGCATATAACGGCAAGCATGAGCGAATCAGATAAAATCGATAGGGAGGAAAATCGGAGTGGCGGCAAATTATCAGTGCTTTACCGGTCCCCATGTTGCCTGATGATTGCGTAAGCATAAAACTCGGAGTGGTGCCAAACTGGCCTTGCTTGCCCTTGTTGTTCCGTGTACAGTAAAGCATGTAATTTTAGGTGCATTAAAATGTCGGTGTCAGGGACCCGCCAGGTTTCAGGTGTAATGTAGAATTAGGCGACCAGCGTACATACAGTGCATACTCCTAGTGCCTTTTACGTGTAATTTAAATTCAGGTGCTTGGTTTCTCTACCGAAATCACCGAAATTAAAGTTACACCGAAAATTACACGTTTTACAGTACTTTACCAGTATACAGTAAAACCTATCAAGGTGACCACTCGAATACGGCGACTACCTGTCCTAGAAGACCACTTGGTGCTATTTTAAGTCAAATGACCCTGGATAAGGAGACCACCTGGTAACAGAGACCACATTTTGGTCCCCTGAGTGGTCGTCTTAGACAAGTTTCACTGCACATTTACCGGACGTAATATTTTTTTATCCAAGCTCAGCAAAAACGTGAGAAACAGGCATGGAACCACAGGAACACAATACAATCAAGCGACAAAGAAAGCGGCCAGCAGTCAGATGTGTGTGTGTGTGTGTGTGTGTGTGTGCAACTCAGCAACGGATGGTGATCACTACTTATGGAATGAACCAACGGTACTACCGGTCAACTTACCTTGAAGCGGATCATGATATGAGTCACACGATCCTCGCACCTGCCAGACACGCAGAAGGGGCAAAGCGAATGCAAACAATATCAACACGGTCAACAAGACGTTGCCAAAGGTTTAAAAAAAAAAGCCAAAACAAAGATTGTTCACACGCATCATTTTTATAAACACCTCAAATGCACAAATTCCACCATGGACACAATGCAGTCCCCCCAAAACCACCTAACTAGCTACAAGCACTCTTCTACGGAATGGCGAGAAGCGTGCTACACAGGGACACAGTCGCTAGTTGTAACTATCTAGCCAACTACCGCAGTGTCTTATATTAAAGCCTATCTTGAATAGAAGCCTGTTTGGAATAGAAGCCTGACCCCCAAGATACACTGTCACCACATGAGCCTGGTTTCAGTGTTGACATACATAGAAATACCTGGTTTGAATAGAAGAAGCCTAGCCCCTACATTGGCTTCTACAGGAATAAGCCCGGCTTTACTACGCGACATTACGGCATGCACTCAACCAACTGCCAAGAAGAATGCCCGTGCAATCAGCCGAGACACCATGGAGATGTCAGGAATAAGCCCGGCTTTACTACGCGACATTACGGCATGCACTCAACCAACTGCCAAGAAGAATGCCCGTGCAATCAGCCGAGACACCATGGAGATGTCGAACTGCACAAAACGTTTCATTGTGAGTTCCAAACGCACCAAAATTAGCAGTGAAAATACGTCGGATGTCACATGAACAAAGCATCAGAATATGTACTATCTATGAGAGAGACGATGAAAAGGGGTATGCATGCAACCAATGAGTGTAGATACTGAAATTTGGGCTACATCTAAACATTAGACACCCTTAGCAAACAACGGTAACGCTATTTTTTACGGTACTCGTACCTTGATCACCCAAATAGCGTTGAAGCTGCAGCGTAAACACGTTATGGGGGCTGATTTATCGTTGTGACCAACGGTACGTTTTTTGGCCAAATATTGCATAGTCCGTACGCAGTTCACCTTGTATCGCGTATATGGTGACATAAATGGTTGTACCGCGCGAACTAAAAGCTATTCTCGTGGCAACCACGTACTAAAAATAGCGTGCATCTTGCTAAAGGTCGAGCTCAAATCACGGTATTTTCCCCCTTACGGTAATACCGTTACAACATAACGTTGTTTGCTAAGGGTGTCTATTGTCACAGTATTAACGTCTCTGCTGGGATGACAGCTACACCATAGCTCAGTGGTCAGAGCATCGCTGGCCTCAAGCGAAGGTCCCTGCATCGATTCCTGGTGGCAAGAGTTCATAACCCCCAAGAGTGTGCAGCTCCTGATCAGTCCCTGTATGGAAGCCCGCTCGGCGGAATTCCTTCATTGCGTCATTTTTGGTGCAGTGCGATGAGTCACGCCGATGAATTCTTCTAAAATCTACAGTAAAAACCAGGATGCTTCCCCAGGGTAAACTGCCTAAACTGCGATTCTAGTCTGAGTCTGAGCCTCAAGAAGCATAAGTGAAACAAAGCACACGATCCTAAAGACAAAACTATTTATTTATTCGATGCAATGGTGACTCTTCATGGCCTTCTTCTTTCACCAGTGCAGTCACTAAGTCCGTCTCTTCAAGAACAATTTCTTCCCCAGGCCATCGGCATATTTCCGGTGCTTTCCTCGAAGATGATTTCAAATGGTTGAGGAACTTGAGAGAATACGTCGAAGGAGCATTTTTCGGCTGAGTTGCACAGCTATCAGAATGATTGTCCTCGACGGCAATGCAATATTTTTAACAGCGTCCTCACTTCTTCCTGTCGCGATGTCTAGTCCATGGATTCTTGGAGAAAGAGTTTGTTTTTGAGAAAGTACGACTTGTACGTCCGAAATGTCTTCAAAAAAGTTTCGAAAAGTCGAGGCTACAGCCTTGAGTTAGGAGCGGTTCAGGGTATAGTTTCCATAAATCGCAAAGAACCCAAATTTACCTCGGATGACAAGCTGCGCATGACGTATTAAATGTAGGAATTTCGCCGAGCGCTGGGTCTATGCCCGTTGCACACTCTTGGGGGTTATGAACTCTTGCTGGTGGTGAGAGTCAATTTTTCTTCAGACTTTCCCGTTTTCCCTTCCCTCAACTTCTGAATACAGTCAGACCTCGCCTATCCGGTCCTCTTTTCTCCGGATCCCTCGCCATCCGGCAGAAAATCGTTGGTTACCAATTTACAGCATATGCCATGCATACATACAGTGTGTGTGTTCGATTATCCGGTTCCCTCGCCTATCCGGATATTTTTGTGGAAAACGGATGTGTGCGGTTATGCGAGGTCTGACTGTACTGTAATTTCACAAATTTTCGGTGTACTTTTATTTTCGGTACTTTTGGTGCGTCTGTCTCATACCTAAAATTTCAATACACCGAACAAACACTAACACACAACACACATAATCCAATAGGGAACTGCTTCTCTGTACCGAAAATTTCTGTTCACCTAACCTAGCCTGTTGCCCTCATACCGAAAATATTGAGCACTGAAAATTTCTGAAATTAGAGTATTGTCATAGTACATAAGTATTTCAGCACAAAAAGAGATATGAGTTTGCGATTATTTACCTTGCAGTAAGGACGTAGTCTCCAGGGTGGCTGATACTTGCTCGCACTAGATAACTGCCATTCTGACCTTTCTCGGCCAGCAGCGCAGTGGCATCAGTGCCTGTGATATGACCATGGAACCATCTGCAGAACACACACACACACACACACACACACACACACACACACACACACACACACACACACACACACACACACACACACACACATAAACACACACACGCACACACAAACAAGAACATCGTTTTGGACAAGGGAAAGAGTTTACTAACACTGCCATCTTATAGTCATTCATTTTTAACCTCACTCTTGCGTTTTGAGGTCTCCAGCCATCGTTGCCCACTCAATTTTGTTCGTGCAGGTCAGCTTTACACCACTCGACTCATAAAACGATACTCGTATCTTCCCATCCTATCAGATCAAGACTACAAGTGTGTCTTGCTTGCTCTTAACAAACTGTCCCTTTGGAAAAACGCGGCCAAGAATTCAAAATTCCGCGGCAAATTCCGCGGGGAAAAGGGTGGTTTTCTGCGGTAAAATCAAAAATCTGCGGCACTTTCTGCAAGTTTTTCGCCCTCCTCGTAGAGGATATGACAACTACAAATATAGTCGCATAAAGGAGCACTTTTCATACTATCCTTTGCAGTCACAAACTGAATAAGAGTGAAGAATCTTGGAGAGAAATGTGCCCAAACAGATCGCAAAGTAGTTTTCTGCTGCCTTCTGAGTAGTAACTTTAGTAATTTACCCTAAAAAATTCAGATTCCGCGGGCAAAAGTGTGGATTCCGTGATTTCCGCGGATGATGGCAACTTCTGCGAAATTTGCCGCGGCCGCGGCATCGCGTTTTTCCGAGGGGACAGAACAAAGCTGCCACAACGTGTGTGTGTCGTATCCATACTATTGACACGTGCCTTTTAGGCCTCTACGGGACAAGTCTGCCTTATTTAGGTGTCTAATTATTTATCTATCTCCCGTAGACGGGTTCATAATCGTCTTTATTTTATGTCTTCACACAAGGCCTGGGGCCTTCCTTATTTGGTATACGCTGTTATTTCCCCACCTGGCTCCCGCTCTTTGTGCAACAGTTCGTACACATATTTACTACGGTTTGATACGCTATTGCATGCGGGACCAGCAATCTCGTGGCCATGGATTTCCATGGCCGCAACTAGATATTATTGCTATCACCTTCCTTTTCTCTCTCTCTCTCTCTCTCTCTCTCTCTCTCTCTCTCTCTCTCTCTCTCTCTCTCTCTCTCTCTCTCTCGCAACTTCGTCTTTACGGCAAGTCACGACTTTCTTCCTTCTCGTTTGATCATTATGTCTGACCGTAAGATGTGAGTCTCAATGTGAAAGTATAGGCGTGTGTGTGTATGTGTGTGTATGTGAATGCGAGTGCTGTATATGTGAGGGCATGGCGAGTGAGAGTGTGACCAGGTGTGGTGTGACCCGAACATGTCTAAATATGTCTGATTCGCGAGTACATGTGGTGTCGGAACGTCTAATAAGGTAATTATAGTTACGGCCACCACTGCACGGCCATGTAATGGGATAGTCGTAGGTTAGTCATGTTGGTTCCCCGGCTCCGGGGCCTAACTCCGGGCCGCCAGACTACGACATGTGGCGCAGTGAACAGGATCCGATACTATTGTGTGCTGTGTGTGTGTTGTCATCACTACTGTAGGGTCCCGTCACACCCTGACGGTGCAACTACGGGCGGCACGGAACGCCGCCGCCCCGCATCGCGACAGTGATGGCCGACGGGCACTTAAGAAATTCCAGAACTTCAAAAAACGGCGAAACGCCAACAAGTCTCGGGCGGTTCGGGACACCGCCGCCCGAACCAAGCTGCGGAAGCATGCCTCGCCGTCCCGCCAACGGCGTAACTGGGAGCGGGTGCTCAAACTCCGCGAAAAGAAGAAGCAGCAGAAACGACACATCCCCCCGCTTACACGGACTGGTTGAAAGATTCAACCAGACGCTTGAGCGTGGCCTGGCGCACTATGTCTGCAGGAATCATCGAGATTGGGACATCAAGTTGCCAGCCTTCTTGATGGGATACCGCTCGACGCCGCAGTCTAGTACCGGCTACAGTCCAAGCTATCTACTCTTTGGTCGGGAGTTATGCCTACCTCAAGACTTGGCATTTGGATTACCGCCAGGAGAAGCATCCGCAGTATCGTCACAGCCGGAATTTGTGAGTGCTCTCCGCCGACGCCTGGAGGACGCTCATGCGCAGGTCCGGGAACACCTGGGCAACGTGCACCGTTATCAAGCGCATATCAGTGATCGCAACGCTAAGGCCGTGACGATTGCAGCAGGTGACGCAGTGTGGCGCTATTCCGACGGGTACAACCGCCAAGTTTGCTAGACTTTGGCACGGACCGTACCTAGTCGAGGAGAAGCTCTCAGCCGTCACCTACCGCATCAAACTGTCTGAGCCCACGGCGCGTCGGCTGATAGTGCACATCAACCGGCTGAAAAGTTTCCATCATCGACCGAGTCGGCTGCAAGAGGTCCACGAACAAGATGAGTCGGACCCACCGCAACCCATGGCATCCACCCTGACTCCGTCTTACCAGCCTGATGCCACTGATGCCGCCGCCCGAGACGAGGAGGACACCGGGGGATATGTCGTATCCATACTATTGACACGTGCCTTTTAGGCCTCTACGGGACAAGTCTGCCTTATTTAGGTGTCTAATTATTTATCTATCTCCCGTAGACGGGTTCATAATCGTCTTTATTCCCGTAGCTTTATTCCTTATTTGGTATACGCTGTTATTTCCCCACCTGGCTCCCGCTCTTTATGCAACAGTTCGTACACATATTTACTACGGTTTGATACGCTATTGCATGCGGGACCAGCAATCTCGTGGCCATGGATTTCCATGGCCGCAACTAGATATTATTGCTATCACCTTCCTTCTCTCTCTCTCTCGCAACTTCGTCTTTACGGCAAGTCACGACTTTCTTCCTTCTCGTTTGATAATTATCGTTTGATCATTATGTCTGACCGTAAGATGTGAGTCTCGATGTGAAAGTATAGGCGTGTGTGTATGTGAATGCGGGTGCTGTATATGTGAGGGCATGGCGAGTGAGTGTGTGACCAGGTGTGGTGTGACCCGAACATGTCTAAATATTCGCGAGTACATGTGGTGTCGGAACGTCAAATAAGGTAATTATAGTTACGGCCGCCACTGCACGGCCTTGTAATGGGATAGTCGTAGGTTAGCCATGTTGGTTCCGCGGCTCCGGGGCCTAACTCCGGGCCGCCGGACTACGACATGTGGCGCAGTGAACAGGATCCGATACTATTGTGTGCTGTGTGTGTGTTGTCATCAGTACTGTAGGGTCCCGTCACACCCTGACGGTGCAACTACGGGCGGCGCGGAACGCCGCCGCCCCGCATCGCGACAGTGATGGCCGACGGGCACTGAAGAAATTCCAGAACTTCAAAAAACGGCGAAACGCCAACAAGTCGCCACGGTCTCGGGCGGTTCGGGACACCGCCGCCCGAACCAAGCTGCGGAAGCATGCCTCGCCGTCCCGCCAACGGCGTAACTGGGAGCGGGTGCTCAAACTCCGCGAAAAGAAGAAGCAGCAGAAACGACATATCCCCCCGCTTACACGGACTGGTTGAAAGATTCAACCAGACGCTAGAGCGTGGCCTGGCGCACTATGTCTGCAGGAATCAGTGTGGCTTCTGGTGCCAGCTATTCCGACGGGTACAACCGCCAAGTTTGCTAGACTTTGGCACGGACCGTACCTAGTCGAGGAGAAGCTCTCAGCCGTCACCTACCGCATCAAACTGTCTGAGCCCACGGCGCGTCGGCTGATAGTGCACATCAACCGGCTGAAAAGTTTCCATCATCGACCGAGTCGGCTGCAAGAGGTCCACGAACAAGATGAGTCGGACCCACCGCAGCCCATGGCATCCACCCTGACTCCGTCTTACCAGCCTGATGCCACTGATGCCGCCGCCCGAGACGAGGAGGACACCGGGGGATATGTCGTATCCATACTATTGACACGTGCCTTTTAGGCCTCTACGGGACAAGTCTGCCTTATTTAGGTGTCTAATTATTTATCTATCTCCCGTAGACGGGTTCATAATCGTCTTTATTCCCGTAGCTATGCAGAAGACGTTACTTCAATAACGTCTGGCGCTAGCCAGGGTCCACACAGCTTTAATTTGGTATTTGTTTGTTTGTGTGTTTGTGTCACGCCTGGCGCTATCCGTATCTGACGGCAAAAAAGCATAGGATGTTATAAATTTTTCAATTCTCCTTTTTTTCTTTCAGGCATATCCTGGGATTCGAACCCGCACTATCGCCCCACATGCATTCCCCCATACACTTCGCATTCATACCCATTCTTCCAAGTTGCTTTACGTTATTATCTTGCGTTTGAAAGCCATATTTGAATATTGCGGGCAGCTGTTTGTGGCCAGCTGTGTTTGATGGTACGGTACGGTACGGGAGACGGTGTCGTATTACCCTCGATCGTACCTGTCCCGTACCTATCCCCTACCGTACCGTGCCAACAAAGACGGCTGGCCACAATGCATATTCAAATAGGGCTTTCAAATGCAAGATCACAATGTGAAACAACTTGGAAGAATTAGTATGTATGCGAGGTGTATCGGGGGATGCATGCAGGGCGCGCGATAGTGCGGGTTCGAATCCCAGGTTATGTCTTAAAAAAAAAGGAATTTTTTAAAGAATTTATAACATCCCTATGCTTTTATTTGTCTAGGTCATCAAGGCAAAAAAGCATAGCGTAGGGCCCTGAGCTTCCAAGCTCTCTCGTTTTATGTCTTCACACAAGGCCTGGGGCCTTCCTTATTTGGTATACGCTGTTATTCCCCCCCCCCCCCCCCCCCCTGGCTCCCGCTCTTTATGCAACAGTTCGTACACATATTAGACACCCTTAGCAAACAACGGTAACGCTATTTTTTACGGTACTCGTACCTTGATCACCCAAATAGCGTTGAAGCTGCAGCGTAAAACGTCATGGGGGCTGATTTATCGTTGTGACCAACGGTACGTTTTTTGGCCAAATATTGCATAGTCTGTACTCAGTTCACCTTGTATCGCGTATATGGTGACATAAATGGTTGTACCGCCCGAACTAAAAGCTATTCTCGTGGCAACAGCGCACTAAAAATAGCGTGCATCTTGCTAAAGGTCGAGCCCAAATCACGGTATTTTCCCCCTTACGGTAATACCGTTATAACATAACGTTGTTTGCTAAGGGTGTCATTTACTACGGTTTGATACGATATTGCATGCGGGACCAGCAATCTCGTGGCCATGGATTTCCATGGCCGCAACTAGATATTATTGCTATCACCTTCCTTTTCTCTCTCTCTCGCAACTTCGTCTTTACGGCAAGTCACGACTTTCTTCCTTCTTGTTTGATAATTATCGTTTGACCATTATGTCTGACCGTAAGATGTGAGTCTCGATGTGAAAGTATAGGCGTGTGTGTGTGTGTGTGTGTATGTGTGTGTATGTGAATGCGGGTGCTGTATATGTGCGGGCATGGCGAGTGAGTGTGTGACCAGGTGTGGTGTGACCCGAACATGTCTAAATATGTCTGATTCGCGAGTACATGTGGTGTCGGAACGTCTAATAAGGTAATTATAGTTACGGCCACCACTGCACGGCCTTGTAATGGGATAGTCGTAGGTTAGTCATGTTGGTTCCGCGGCCTAACTCCGGGCCGCCGGACTACGACATGTGTATACAAGAGGCGCCACGTTTGATTGCGCTGTGAACAGGAGTAAAGCGGGATTCACAGAAGCTTTTTTGCGATGCGACACGCGATGCGACAGGCGCGAAACCGGGAAAACCCCAAATCGCAGCCATGTCGCACTCCACGCAACTGGGCCATCGTAGGCCATCGCAGAAGTTGAGCTTGGCTCAACTTTTGCGTTGCGATGCGACAAGCGATTTGGCGTACGATTTTGACCTTTTCTACAGCAAAGTTGTACAAAGGTTCAAGAGTTGCCTATAAATTTGTACAAGTTGTATCAAACCGCGCGAATATCATGGTGACGTAGCCAAATCAGCAAGATCATTGACTTCTTCTGTGAATGGTATTTCGCGAGTTCGCATCGCACGCGTCCGCCGCAGATCGCGTCGCATCGCAAAAAAAGCTTCTGTGAATCCCGCTTAACAACTCCAAATTCCGCCAAGTCGTGTTTCTCAACATGCTCAGAATGGAATTCCAGTAAAAACCCGTCAAGGCGATCACTCTGATCAGGTGCTGTTTCCTGTTCAAATGGCCCTGGATAGGGAGACCACCGCCTAGAACACCGTGAGCACATTTTGAAGGTCCCTTGAGCGGTCGCCTTAGACAGGTTTCACTGTATTATTCGTATTCTACTGCATAGTAAGAGAAAAAGAAAAACAAAGCAAAACACTGTCTGTACCTTTCTGTGGTAACTTCGCTCGATAACAGAGGATAGGTCAGCTCAATCACCTGACCATCCAGTTTCTTGAGCTGCCCATGGCACTTCGTGTAGAACTCGATCAGCTCGGACAGCGTGGCAAACTTCTCGCCGCCGTACAGGTCGTAGAAGTCGCCAGTGTTCTGGATCTTGATGTGCGAGATCTCGTCGCCAGTCCTGCACCGACACACAGCAGTGAAACATACAGATTAGGGTCAGCCTCGTAGCCTACATATAGACCGTTCCTATTTTCATGTACTACAGTCTATGAACAGTTGAGTCACCGTGTATACATTGGTGTGCTGTGCTTGGCAAAATTTTAGCCCGTTCGTTCTTCGGCACCCCGAGTCAGTACTGTAGTACACCAATGCAGCATGTTTTTTTAAAAGAATTATTGTACAAAATAGTGGTAGTGACTTCTTCGGCAATATTTTTCTCTCCACTGTGGGGAGCAACCACCTTTCCAGGAGTCTATGAGCAGTCGTGGAATAGTTCTTTCGGGCTCCATAAAGGCGTGCGGATTCCACGGAGCCCGGCGCCGTCCACCAAGTGGACAGGAAGTTGAACATAGCTGTGGTAGTCAGAGGTCTCCCAGCACATTTCAACGTTGAACCAAGCGAAAATACACGCGCCCAGATGCAAACGCCTCCTATGCGTTAGTGCACGCATGCGCGTGTCCACGTGCACGGAGCCAGAGGTCGCGTTTCACTTGCAACCAGTGTAACACTACGCATGATGCAATGTACTGGAGCGATGGAACACGAGAGGGAAGAAACGGAATGGTGACCCAGTAAAATGCACACAAAATCTCTGTGCATCCGCCGATTCTCAAGTAAGAGCAACTTGCAGCCATGCACGTACGCATCTCACAGATACAAATCAACAGACCGACGCAACACGGTACACTAGTGACACAAGCAACAACATGCAAGCATGCATGCACACATCCCTAAGATACAAATCAACAGACAGACGCAACCACGCACATGTACGCTAGTGACACCCGCAACAACATGCAAGCATGCATGCACACATCCCTAACATACAAATCAACAGACCGACGCAACAACAGGCGGCACACTACACTATCAGCGACACCACAGAGAACACAGGAAGCTACACTGGACACCGCCGAACGAATCCAAACAAGCGCCAACGGCCAAATATGAACAAAACGCGCCGGCTATCAGCGCAAGCCAGACAGCTCACTACTGTCCAAACACCGCGTGTGCTGGCGAGCAGATGGTCTGGTGTGCTAGTTGGTCATAACACAAGCACTTGAAGCAGCATCAATATGAAGAGCGAATGAGAGCAGGTCGAGACAACATGGCACATACAGTGACAAAAACAGATATGAAGCCAGGACATATCTTGATTACTAGAGACTACATGGATACAGCTTTTCGATTTTGACAGCATGTTACAAGGCGAACCTGGGTTTTCCCAATACGGTTCAAATGGTCGCAAGACCGGGACTCTGCCAACCGGGTTATGGTTGTAGTCAGGAGCATTACGCGTCCTCGCCTTGTAACATGCTGCCAAAATCGAAAAATATGTTAAACTACCAAGCAAGGCTTCTGTGTATATACCATGGATACAGCTGTAGGCAACACAAAGAGACGTGCTTGGCAGCCATCAACCACAGACGCCAACAGGTAACATGAACATACTTAAAACAGTACGTAGGCATGGAATGATAACCACTCCCAAGGAAGGACTGTATCGGTTTCCGGACAATACCCCGGAGAAAAATCCAATGCCAACGGCACAGATGCGACCGCATTCAGAGCGAGCAGCAAGTGGACATCCATTTCCTGGTATGACATCCAAGGGAACGCGCGGGCATCTGGATAAAACATGCGCAGAAAACCAAGTTCCCTGTCCATTCCGCAACCGCACCGAGACAAAACTGTGGAACGTCTCACTGAAGTTCTTGGCATTCTAGATTCTATTCTTTCAATGGCCGATGGAGTCCTGAGCGTTTGTAGTTCCAAGAGGCGGGGTCCTGGAGACAATCAAGGTATTCTTTCGACTTTGGAACAAAGGCATAGCAGCTACAGTGAGGTATTGCCTCGGCGGATCACTCAAGGGTATCAGGCACACACGCACACATGTACAAAAAGGAAGAGGATGTGAAACAAACCTTAACTGGCATACTCTCTAATAATTAGTACATGACGAAGTTACGAATGTGCACGGCTGCCGTGGCTCAACCATGAGTACACGACTTGCACATGACACACGTTATACTCAATCAAGCAAGCAAGGCATCACCACTGCCACCAGGACACTGGGTAGTGCAGCCGGGTCATAACAAGCACTGTTCCACTGCATGTACATACAATGTACAAGTAAGTAAGTTAGTTAGGACATGTGCCACATATCACATGCGACACATGTCCGGCAACACGATGAGTGCTGGTGGCGGCGCACGTCTGCTTGCAGCAGGGCAGGAAGTGACAGGTTGCGGCCAGATGACAGGATGCAGGCATGCATGAACACACCACACACACACACACACACACACACACACACCACTAGGCCCGCAGTGCAATGGCATGTAGACATGAACAGCCAGGGGGGGGATTACTGCGACACAGTCTCAGAACACAAGCAGCATGAAAAGCAAAACGGACGTGGCCAAAAAAAGCGCCAAAACACTATCTGATTCCCATCCCTACAAACTACACAAATCCTTTCCTGTCAACACCTCCTGCTCAAAACACCAGCATGTTCAGGTTGAAATGTCCTGATCTCCCTGTGAGGAACGCATGACACCATCACGCTGTGGAAGGCTGAACTGGCTCAAATTCTCCTTGTTTGCCGGTGCTCGATAGACAAGCCAGTAATCAACCGCGAGGAAATTGAATAGCGTGTCGAAACACTGACATGTTGGGGACTGTTGGTCGTGTATAAGAACGTGTACAGCCGCAACGCCGAGTCCGCCAGTCTACATCACGATCCACGCAGTGCAATCTAGTCACCCTGCCCTGCTGTCCACGTGTTGTTCACCACAAAGTCGCTCCGGGTAATGTCAGTCGAGCACAGCTGACTCGACTTCAGTTGAGGCCATCCCTGATCAGCAGCAGCAGCAGAGTGTGCGGGATGTACGGTGCGGTAGCATCTCGTCTTCCACTGCATTAGCATCCACACATCCAGGGCACTGGCTGTGACTCCAAGGCTATCGAACTACTACTAGTAGTACTAGCAACACTTCCACCCAAACAGCTGTGCAAATATTATTAGTATTAAACTATTAATTTTGTCCATCTGAGCTCAGCACTGGATCGAGGCTAAAAACAGCAACATCAAGCTGGCTGTGTGTATGCTGCACTGACACAGGAAATTTTGACTCCAACTGCACGAAATTTCGCCTCCACGGATTGCACCACACGAACTCGCAGCAGAAATGGATGCTCTTCTCTTTTGCCTTGGATTACTGAGGCAAAATTAATGATGCAGGAAAATTCCATCCATGTGCGACTGTGCGCGATATCGATTAGTCCCCCTCCAACATGCATCATCGAGAAGTACTATCCTTCTTGTGGGCAATTTTCAGCTACATGTCCCGATGAACATAACGAGGCTATCGCCACGAAACGGCAAAACTAAGACTGTCCTGTCACAAACACTGGGAAATAATTATTGTTTCAGCACTGTGGTTCGGCTTCAATACAGACCTGATCGAGAGGGTGAAGTCTCCTGGGTTGCTGGAGCTGGGACGGACGAGATAGCTCCCACGGATACCCCGGTCCAACAGCAACTGCTCGGCCTGAGCTCCAGAAACACTCGGGTGGAACCATCTGTACAAGCACCAGGAACAGCAGCACACACGTACGTACACAGAAACAAAACACAGAGAACATGAAGGAGCCAAAGTTCAGGGGAGAGGTCAGCAAAGAACCAGGTCAAAAATGTACATGCCACCTTAGTCCTAGAGTCTCACCTTCTCGTCTGAACTGCCATAGCATCAATTTCACTCTATGGAAGACCAACAGCACTGGATGGAGAACGCGGCCTTTGCCGGATCTTGTTGGATGGCTTGTCTAGCTGGCCTAGCACCAATACTCTCTTACTACAACAGTCCACGTCCCCACGGCTTTGTTTGAAATACTACTCGACTTTAGCTGAAGCCGTGAAGGCCAGTCCTGCAATCCAAGCACAGTGTCCAAAAGGACCGATCTCTCAAACAATCGGGCCAAGGTGGAGGCGAACAAGGCAGCGGAGTACAGATCGCGGTCGCCCGTAAAAACGACCCCACCACAAAGGCATTCCCACCCGAAGCATTTCAAGATTTTCCTTTTTCTGTCAAGTCTGGACTCCGGAGACAGCACAGTTTTGGTGTAGTGATCCAGTGCATGCAGTCCACACTCCACCCCACACATGCACAGGCCCACAGTCGAGTCGCAGTCACGCGATAGATCGCCGGAGTCGCAGATACGTAACATGTACGATCGATCCATCGCGTATCGATGCTGGCTACAACAGTACAAGCAAGCATGAAGGCTCTGCGCTCTCAAGTCTCAGTCTCACTCCATGATCTGACAACAGCAGGAGAAGAGTGAGCCAGCTATATCCCGGGGTTTCCCCATGCCTTTGGTGACATGCCGTGTACTTCGCGCGCGTCGAATCTACGCTAGCGCGCTGTGTGGTGGTTTGGGTTGCCAAGGAACAAAATCAAAATCGACAAAAATTAAATGCACTCATAATATCAAGAGTCCATATTTATGCACTCTTGCTCATATCAAACTCAAAAAGTCAAAGCAAACGGTGATCGCGGGACTGGGAGGATCTAGGACTAGGAGGGCACAAAGCACACTCGCTGAGCTACATCATGTAGCGCCGGTACGCGGTAGGCATGGCATGCATGTAGATCTACGACTTGCGCGGCGTTTGTTTTTTTGACTTGAGACTTGAGTCGAGTGTGAAAAATGAAAGGTGAAAAAACTTCTTGAGTTGTCTTGAATCAATTTTTTCAATTCTTTCTACAAAGTGCTCGCTTCTTGGTACAGTGTACCCCGAGGTACTGATTTGCAAGCAGTTGAGTTATGAGTAGGGAATATTTTGGAGGGGAATGATTCCATCGGTGGCTGACTAAGTGAGTTTAGTGACGATCCGGAAGGTGGCCTTTTCAAGAAAAGGCGAAGAAAGTGTGGAGATAATTATTACTCAGGAGTTGACTCATCATGGCGAAGTACCAGCCAAGATGTTACTTGGATATCCACATCGACAACCAGCCTGGTAATGGGACAGGCTGAATTGCCTTCTCTCTTTGTAAGGCGGTGGTGATTTAATTTCAAGCCGTTTTTGTTGTTCGCCATGCAGCTGGCCGTGTTGTTGTGGAGCTGTACTCAGACATGTGCCCGAAAACTGCGGAAAATTTTCGCTGTTTGTGCACTGGTGAGTGTGTTGTATACATGTACAGCGTTGATTAATTGATTGGTTGATTGGTTATATACAGCGTAGGTGGTATCAAAAGTACATAAACCAGAGTGTGCAACTGTGCATATCTGATCTGAAACAGCGCAGTTCGTGCACTACAGTGCATTTCAAAACTATAGACGCGTAGGGTTTTGAAAACAAATTTGGCTGGAACTTTTTGAGAATAGTTTTCGGAATATTGCTCGGGATCGCTCCACAATTACTCTCATATAATTTCTAAAGGATTGGATAACAGACGCCCAATTTGGAAAAAATTATGCACAAAGTGATCACAGATTTTATGTGGTATAGATGCTGGCATAACGGTTTTTGCCTAGGTACGCGTCTATAGTTTTGAAATGGACTGTACGTCACCCTGATGAGGTCAGCCAAGCCGCGACTTGCGTACAGCTCAAATTTTCATGTTTCATAGCCCGGAAATCAGCCAAGTTTGCTTGATTTTAGACGTCCTGTTTCAGGATTTCGGTGTTTTGTGTGACTGTGTACGTACATCCACCGACAAGTAATGTCACCAGGCCATCCGTATAAAAAAAAACGAAATCAGCACAAACTCAGTGACCTGCACCACCGCGACTGGTTACGCAACTTTTCACTGTACCTGTGACTTACCATGCTGTCAGAAATGACGTACTGCACGAATTACGCTCCCACAGGAACCATCCCGAGTTGCACACTCTAGTTTATGTACTGTTGGTGGTATTGATACACATGTAATAGAGACAGACCTGGAGGTCACCGCCGCTTCTATTCTAATGCAGCTGAAGGCGATAGGTCATATGCGCCCTGCAGTGTCCAGTAGACACACCACACTGAGTCTGTGTGACCCTAATCTAGTTTTGGGCTACTGTAGAGCGACAAACTTTCGCGCCGTGCAAGTTTAGCGTTTTCGTAAACCGGGCTGGTTCACGATGAGAAGCGTTTGCGATTCTATCTATTCTAATTCAGTCGGAACTTGTACTGTCTACAATCAATGTACGGAGAGGTTTGCGGCGATGCATATTCGCGAATGTGTATTGGTCGCGAAAATAGCGAAATTTAATCTCTAGCGAAAGTTTCTCACTTCACAGTACTAACTTCTTGCATATTGCTGCGTAATACTAGCAGCTTGCCACATACTTACGATAGTGGCCTTTGTGATGGAAAATCAAAACAGGCGGTTAGGGGAAATTGGGTTTGGTGAAGCGATCAAACTTTTGCCCGTAATATCACAAACTGGTTCTTTTTAATTTTTTTTTCATTTTTTTGTGGTGGGTTTGAACGGCTTGGAAGATACTAGTATGTCTTAGTTTGGCACGAAATCGACACGCACGTGCATGCTGTCCTGAGAACCCAGGTGCTGAACAGTCAACTACGCCGTATACAGACTGACCCCGTGCTCATGCAAGCCAAGAAATGACTTGAAGTCAGAGTTAGTGTATGAGCGTGTGCGCAAAGAGTGCTCGACGAGCAAGGTACAGTCGGGTTTGATGACTTAGTAAAGCCATCTGCACGTTGCTTGTTGCCAGTATGAACAGCCTTCATGGTTGCAACACGGTTGTCTAGTACAGTGCAATGAAACCTGATAGTTCCGTGGAGAAAGCCGCGTTCCTGTATAGCGACGCTGATTGCCAGTGCATGTCCATATCCAGTGAGGGGCAGTGTTGATGCCTTTGGTTCATGGTGAATGTGCCATGCCCCTAGTGAACCTAGCTGACTGTGCAGTGCTGTCTGTAGTACCACCGCCGTGTCAATTGAATTCACTTTCACGTGTGCTGTGTGTGTGTACGCGCGTGTGTGTGTGTGTGTGTGTGTGTGTGTTCGTGTGTGTGTGTGTGTGTTCGTGTGTGTGTGTATGTGGTGGTGGTGATGTTGTGTGTGTATGTTTGTGTGCGTGTATGTGGTGATGGTGGTGTGTGCGTGTGTGTATGTGTGTGTGTGTGTGTGTGTGTGTGTGTGTGTGTCCCATATGGTGCAGTGGTATGTGCAGCGATTTCCAATCGATAGGTTGCGGGTTCGATTCCCGACGATTATGGTCACACACGTCTTTCTTCTCTTTCTCAGACTCCTCCTGACTTTTCTTTCATTCTCCTGGGTGGTTACCAACAGCCAGTGCATGCCGGAGTATGTGGTGTGATGTGTGTGTCAAAAAAATGAAAAAGACCAAAAAGTAGGGATTCACTGGCCAGAAAAAGCCACTTCATAGCTGTGTGGTGTAGACCAGGCTGAATAGTGGCGGTCAATTCTTCAGCCTTGCAAGCTGTTGAATGGTGCAATCCCAGCACAAGCTGCTATGGCTTCTGCTGTAGCATCGCCATCATCGCCTCCGGCGATGGGCGTCCAATGGTCCAATGGTGTGTGTGTGTGTGTGTGTGTGTGTGTGTGTGTGTGTGTGTGTGTGACAATATTGCACCCTGCATGCAGGCGAGAAAGGCGAAGGTCCGTACACTCAAGTGCCACTGCACTATCGTGGCTCTCCATGCCATCGTGTCGTCAAGAACTTCATGGTCCAGGCGGGTGACTTCATCAACGGTACGTTTTGTTGGTGCCCAGTGGCAGTGTCTGTTGTTCCTGCATGCCCCTGAATCTCCTTGCAATGAACTGATGGTGCAGTCGCTTGTCAGTTGTGATGAGTTGCATCACTCTTGCATTGGGCTGTTGCGTAGCATGTCGGAACATGAATCCTATGCAGCGATACACTCATATTTCTCTTTTCCGGCCGGTCCGGGACCAGGTACTGCCCATAACTTTGGAATGTTCATATGTCTGAATCGCTTGCGATTCAATGGGGACGGGCCAGAAATCTGGCGTATGATGTCACTATTTCCACAAAGGTTGGCAATAGAGTGATACTGTTTCCACTAGAACTCACCCACTGTGCTGGGTCTGAAGGTAGCGTTGTTATTCAAAGTTCCTGTTACTGACGAGGTTGACTGTATGTCTTTACTGCAGTTTATTGTAGAAAAGAAAAAGGACCAAGGAACTTCAAGTTACGCTATAATGTCCACTAACGCCACCAGCAGCTACTAAACAACCAGCTCATGCGATATCATGTAGTTCCTTGGTCCTTTTTCTTTTCTATAAATTTATCCTTGGCTCTCCATCTGAGTCCATTCTTGCAGTTTATTGTGTTCTGCATTTGCTGATCGCAGCCTTGGACCATTGGACATATTGCATGGTTTGAGATGCCGTGTTCTGTGCCCTGTGTGGGACCATTGGACATATTGCATGGTTTGAGATGCTGTGTTCTGTACCCTGTGTGTTGTGCGTTCAGGTGACGGCACTGGCGGAGAATCGATCTACGGGCGTACTTTCCCAGGTAGGAACTGTGAGACGCTCGGTACCTGAAAGGCGTCCCCGTGTGAATGAACACAAGTAGGAGGTAGGGGAAGAGTCAAGTCTGGCTTTGTCTTGCTCCGCTCCGGCCGCGTCAAGGTGCTGTGTGTTGCTGCTTTGCTACGTTTGCTGTCACAACTATTCACTACTTCTGGCTGGTAGGAATGTGTCTGCTGCATGTACAATCGTGTGGCGGTGGTGTTGAGCTAGCCACTTTAGTCATTGCCTGTAGAATACCGTGTTTTGAGTTTGCCTCGCATGCATAGGCGATTCTGGTGACTCATGAGATGGCTGACTGATGTTAGTAGTGGCAATTGCATACCGTAGTGACGAGCATATAAGCACATGTGCCTGTACCCGGGCATAAGCGCACCCTCACAAATAAGCGCATGGGCTTATAAGTGAACCTAAATGCAATTCCATCCTGCGACACACGGACACCACACAAACACCATGTTCACATAGTTCAGTGTGCAGTGCGATATTGCTCTATGTGCATAATTACATGACTGTACGGCATTGGTACACTAGCAACTCAAGCGCATGCGCCTATGTGTGAGACAAAACGCCCCGTAAAATAAAGCAACAAAACCCGCAAAAACTCACTCATAGTCATAAGCGCATGGACCTTTATGTGCGTCACTACGGTACAGTTATCCATGCTTGTGTCGTTATTGTAATCTCTTATCACAATGGTCACTAGACACAGGTTATCTTCCATAACAGTGGTCACTAAACACAGGTTATCTTCCATAACAGTGGTTGCTAAACACAGGTTATCTTCCATAACAGTGGTCACTAAACACAGGTTATCTTCCATCACAATGATCACTAAACACAGGTTATCTTTCATAAAGGCCGATTCATACTTAATGTCGCGTACGGGAAAGTCATCGCGCGACCGTCGCGCGATGGCTTTCCCGTACGCGAAATAGTTGAGCTCAGATCAAGTTTTTCGCGACGAGACGTGTTTCCCGTATGCGAAATGAAGTATGAATCGGCCTTAACAGTGGCCACGAAACACAGTTTTTCTTCCATCACAATGATCACTAAACACAGGTTATCTTTCATAACAGTGGCCACTAAACACAGTTTTTCTTTCATAACAGTGGCCACTAAACACAGGTTACCGTAAAAGTCCGTAAATAAGTACCTGCCCGAAAGAAATACCCCCTTCAGTCTTTTGGCTCTGTGTGTTGAAGTCAAGTCAAGCCCGATAAACATACTGCCCGAAATAAGTACCGGTACGATGCGCACATGCAGCACGTAGCATGTACATCTACATGTAAATGACTTCTCCACTACACACAAGTCAGGTCCGAAAGTTAGTTCGTGCCCGAAAGTCAGTACACGCCCGAAAGTTAGTACGGGTGTGGTCACTAAATTCGAAAGTAAATACGTACTTATTTACGGACTTTTATGGTATCTTCCATCACAGTGGTCACTAAACACAGGTGATCTTCCATCACAGTGGTCACTAAACACAGGTGATCTTCCATCACAGTGGTCACTAAACACAGGTGATCTTCCATCACAGTGGTCACTAAACACAGCTTGTCTCTTATCACAGGTTTTATTGTACAGCAAACCTTGCTTTGGCGTGACTTTTTTTCAGATGAAAACTTCACCTACAAGCACGATCGTCCGTTCCTGCTGTCCATGGCCAACCGAGGTCCCAACACCAACAGCTCTCAGTTCTTCATCACAACACAACCAGCTCCGCATCTTGACGGGTAAGGCTTGGCGATGTGACATAGCACAGTGCTGCTGATGCTGGTAGTGGTGGTGGTGGTGGTGCTGCTGGTGGTGGTGGTGGTGGTGGTGGTGGTGGTGGTGGTGGTGGTGGCGGCGGTGGTGGTAGTATCTTTAGCGGTTATTCGATTTCGTCACCGTTTGAGGCATTTTCTATGGAGTGGCATTTTACACGCTCTGGTTTGCCACTCCGTGCGAAACATGCATGGTGATGTCATTCGCATGACCAGTATTGCCTGGGAACTGAGAGGTTTCAGGTCTGGTTTGCAAACTAGTGACCGAACCAAGTCCGACGTGGAAACGTGGTGCACGCTTGTTGTACAGTACCAGAACCTGGCAGCTAGCTTGGTAGTGGTAACTTCTACCGGTATTCAATTGCAGTCACGCCGTCATTAGACACCCTTAGCAAACAACGGTAACGCTATTTTTTACGGTACTCGTACCTTGATCACCCAAATAGCGTTGAAGCTGCAGCGTATAAACGTTATGGGGGCTGATTTATCGTTGTGACCAACGGTACGTGTTTTGGCCAAATATTGCATAGTCCGTACGCATTTCACCTTGTATCACGTATATGGTGACCAAAATGGTTGTACCGCGCGAAATCAAAGCTATTCTCGTGGCAACAGCGTACTAAAAATAGCGTGCATCTTGCTAAAGGTCGAACCCAAATCACGGTATTTTCCCCCTTACGATAATACCGTTACAACATAACGTTTTTTGCTAAGGGTGTCTATTATCTTATGTCTTGTGTACAGCACTATGCTACATGGGTGTCTCTCTGTCTGGTCATGACAAGCTGTGTGCGTCTGCGTAAGATATCGCAATGTTGCCGAGTCTGATTATTGCATTCTCCTCTTGCATGTTCTGCGTTCTCGACGATTGTCTCTGCAGGATTCACGTCGTGTTCGGACAGGTTCTTGTCGGCCATGACGTTGTACGCAACATTGAGCAACTTCAGGTAAACAAACGCAGTCGACCCACTGTCCAAGTGGTCATAGCCAACTGTGGCCAGCTTGTCCTGGCGAAGAAAGCAGCATCAGATAAGAAAGGTAATGACTGGTCAGTGTATTGTATGAGTCGGTAGTGAATTAGTGGCTGGTTGCCCTGCTGTTCTTGCACGTTTTGGTCATATTGATGAGCATCCTGGTTGCGACGACAAGAATATACTCAATATAGCATATTTCTATATCTAGGAAAGGGTTTGGATCGCATGCATACAGTAGCCAGGGCTGCCACTTTTCTGTCGGTAGAAACCTGAAGGTGGTGGTGGTCGTGGTGGTGCTGGTGCTGATGGTTGTGGTGGTGGTAAGGGGACAGTGTTCCCTTTAGAAGCCTAATCATTTTTAGGATTCAAGGGCCCGAAACAACAGATTGGAGTGCTTCCGTGAACAGTCCAAGTAAGATAGTGAAGCAGCACTATCGGCCGGTTTGTCAGAGCGACTTGTAAAATCAGAACAAGTTGCAATCGTGCGTAGCTAAATACATGTGCATGTATCAGTATTCCATGGGTCTCTTTTTCTGGCTCCAGACCGTCTTTCTGCTCTGTTCTCTAACTTCTCTTGCCGCTGCCGCAGCATCCTCCAAGAAGAAACGCTCTGCACCGGCCAGCAGCAGTGAGAGCAGCAGCGGCAGCGATAGCGATTCCAGCGACTCTGGCTCTTCCTCCAGCGGGTCGTCATCCTCCGAGTCTGAATCGGAGAGGGCGCGGCGCAAGCTGAAGAAAAAGAAAGCGCAGAAGCGAGCGGAGCGCAAGGAACGTCGAGCGCGGAGAAAGAAGCGCAAGCTGAAGAAATTGAAGAAGTCGAAGAAGAAGGCGGAAAAGGCGAAAGACAGAAAGTCTTCGCCGGACGATGAGTAAGTGCCTTGTCTGTCTGCTGCTCTGTCCCTGTGTCAATGTATTGTTTGTAAATGGCCAGGTGAAAGTTATCAGGCAATAATTTGAATGTTGTATTGCCTCGGTCAGTCATGTGCCACTTGACCTTTGCAAATTCCATGCATGTGTGTACAGAGTCTGGAGGAGTGAGTACTTTTTACTGGACCAATATGTACTTTCAATTCTTTCAGCATAAAAGTGCACATGCATTGGTGGCATACAGCAGGTAGCCAGTGCAGGCTAAATTTTATTTTTCAAGGAAACCCTTCGAAAATGGTACCAATCGATTCAGCGTGGCATTTTCATTCCTCCTGCAAAGTTTCAGCTGATTTGGAGTCATGACAAGGACGCTATGGCGATTTGAAGATCGAAAAACTTCAGTTTTGTTTGTCAAGAAGAAAGGCCATGATCGCACACAAATCATACAACCCGTGTGGCACAATGATTTTTGAACGAAGTCGATCCGCGGACCCCGTGCTTCGCACATATGTAGCTACATACTGCACGCATGCATACTGCACTGCACAGAACAGAGGCTTTTTTGAACGCAGATATGTAGTTCGTCTTCTTCGAAATGTCTTCCAAATGCGTGGTGCTGGTGTTGTTCTCAGCTTCGTCAAGGCAGAATGCAGCTGCATGTGATGCTCCTGTGTGTTCATGCATGTTCTCTTTTCGCGTCTCGACATTGTAGCGTCCAGACTCAGCTCGACTGGAGAAGATTGAGGAGACTATGCTTTGATCCACATGGAAAATCGATGAAATTTGGTAATTATCGTCGGGCGCTAAAAAGCGCTGGGGAGCATGGGGCTAAAACTTCGTAGCAGTCATCCCTACCATGACAGGCATCGACTGGTATATGTTCCATTCTGTTCCCAACCACTACGGGTCGTCTGCGAAGCTTTCTTCTTCGCCGATTCTCGGACAGATCGTACGTCTTCGCACTGTATCTCTCGTCTCCCTCAACGGATCAAAACACGGTTTTCGCCAGGACGAACACAAACCCCCAGATTTCGCGGCGGCAACATCTTCGAGTAGGGAAAAGCTAGCAGCTAACCAGGAATCACCAAAAAACACGTTACTCAGCGTGATTTGCGACAGCTGTCATTGTGCCGTCGCACCATGCATGTACCATGCACGGGAATGGAACACGGATGAGTCGTTTTATTACGACAGCCTGCACTGGCTACAGCAGGCGAGACCCTGCTTGCTCCGAAACAACGGTTGGATTTTACTTTCCACCGCTATCTGTATTCCTCGTGCGAAAACAGCAGTGGTTGCATTGTTGTCGGTGAATATATTATAAAAAGTGGAGATTTCCAAGGGCCTTGAAAGTACCGTAAAGTGCCGCCAGAGCGTCCCACCGATCGTCCTTTCGTGGTCGCTCTGGGGAGGCAGGGTGGCCGCGAGTGTGTGAGGTGGTCTGTACTGGGGGCATACACACGCCTACGCCGCGACTGTCGCAGTGAAGCAACAGCGGCTTGGTGAAGGTAAATTCCACGTTGTTCGTGCTGGCTGCAGCACTGGGCACTGCAGTTCACATGGCTCACCGTACAAGTAAATGCGACGCAACCCCAATGTTGCAAAACAGAGTGAACCCCGGGCCGTGCGATTTCAGTCGCATCAGGCCATACGACGTTCACTTCTTTGGCCGGAAACAAGAGTCCTCTTTCCGTAATTCAGGGTGAGGTGCTCTCGCGAGACGGGGCGCTCTCGCGGTACTTTACGGTACTTCTAAGTAGCATAAACTACAGCTGTCCTGTACTCGACGCAAAGTTTTTATTACAATCAGCAGAATATGAGAACAACAATGGATAAAGAGCTCAATGCGTTCAAATACCCTGTACTAACTAGTACAGCGTTGCATGTTTGATCAGCATTATGCTTCAGGACCTAGCCGTTGTTGCCATTCGTGTAGCGTACTGTGCTCGACGTACGTAGCTCTCTGTTTTCTTCATCTATCTGTCCATGTTCAGGGAGAAGCCAGCCGCTCTTGAAGTGCTGGATCCGTACGTGGTCGGTGTAGCGCCACCAGAAGACATCCCATCGTCGTCGACCTGGCTGCTTCGTAGAAGCCGTACGCCCAGTCCGGTCCGCGAGAAGCGTGAGAAGGAGAGAGAAGAGGCCAAGCAATCCAAGTCTAAAGACAAGCGAAGGCATCGCGGAGACTCTGCCAGTGACAGGTGTGTACAGTGAAATTTTGGTACATTATAACGCACGTTCCAGTATCGTTCTGTACTTCGACACTTCGCGAGACCCCGAAGTACAGAACGATACTGGTATGTGCAAAGTAATTCGCTTCTTGTCTGCATTTCGAGCGCTTCTCGCCTTGCACTGGTTCGATTAATGGACATCTTTGCACTTGACAATTACGCTCGCTGCTGTCCAACTAGGTGTGCTCCCTTTGGTGGTAGATGAAGACCTGACACTTTTTGTGTGGAAAATCATCAGTATGAAGCTGTACGAATGGCTGGATTGAGTGTTCTTGCTCCTGGTCAAAGCGTTACGAGCCTGTGCGTTTGTTTGTGTACGTGTGTGTGTGTGTGTGTTCATCCTACTCTGTGCTCGCATCGTAGGTCTGACAGTGAAGATGACAAGAGAGGAGATCGAGCAGCGGGCAGGTACGACTATGGCTGTATGCCCTGCATAGCTGTGCATAGCTGTGCACAGCAACATGTTGGGTTAGCTTACCACTAAGAATGTACAGTCAACCTTGTTAACAACGACCTCGAGTATAACAACAACTCACTAATCACAACACAATCTTCAGACAGTGACCACTAGACTGCATACGTTCAACCTCACGAATAATGTGAACTCGCGAATAATGTCACGTTTTTTGTTCCATAAGTGGACTTTCTACTCAGTGGAACCTCAGAATTCTGACCGCCTTTCAATTTCAGACCGGTCAAATTGGTCTGATTTCCGAGATGATCTTTTTTGGGGGAAAGTGACCACCGGTGTGCGCGCTTCAGGCAGTCGTCAAATGCCCGATTACCGGTATTTGACGACTCCCTGGCGCGCTTTATAATATGGAGGAAAATTCAGGATCGAGCAAAGGTGGTTTCAGTTCAGTCCGGCTGTTGTTTTACTGAGGTGGTCAGAAAGTGAGGTTCCGCTTTAGGTGTTCTGGTTCACAGAACTGGTTCTGCTTGTCCACATATGGGAACGAGAAGAGGTGCCAAGTCACCATTGCCAAGTGCCGTAATTACGTAAAGAGGTGGCAAACTGCCCAAATACGGATGACACGTGTGTGAAGGTACACTTGCGACTTCTGATGCTCCCAGGAGACGTGTGCGTGAACAGACTGCCACTTCCACTGTGTAATTCTGGTGCCCATTGCGTGTGTGTCTTTTCTGGTCCTCTTTTCATTGACACACGTTTTGCGCACCTCCTGCACTCAGTCAAAATTGATGGCAACCATTTAGTTTGGTTATTTGATCTCTAACAAGCAGGCCTAATTGATCAGGTTTTCTTTCTT
Organism: Sycon ciliatum; assembly: GCF_964019385.1. Classification (NCBI taxonomy): domain Eukaryota; kingdom Metazoa; phylum Porifera; class Calcarea; order Leucosolenida; family Sycettidae; genus Sycon; species Sycon ciliatum. The sequence continues at coordinate 32,466,373 of NC_088647.1, forward strand.
TTGTCTCTTTCTTCACAGCGGGGAACGACAGTACGGTTACAAGCGTGAATACACGTCGCGGACGGGAAGGGTAGGTCCTCTAGATGCTACCGCACTGTCCTCTTGGCAATGGCGAGTGTGTTCTATTGCAAACCGATTTATTCCTCGGGGGGGGGGGGGCTGGCACGTGCGCCAGTGCCCTTCAAGGGGGGTTCCAGGGGACCTCCCCGGGAAATTTTTCAAAAAATGAAGCAAAATCCTGCATTTTGAGCGAAAAAAGGAGGGTTCCGGGCACCCAGGAACCCATACGGGGCACGCGCCTGGGGGACTCCGGTCTAGCCACTCCACTGTGACGCCCTGTACTCTTGTTTCTCCATACTCCTTTCTGTGGAGCTGTGATTGTCCTGGTCGTTGCCATGGTGAGGGTATGACAATCTCAGTGTACTGGTGTGTGTTGGTGTGTGTTTTGCTATCCCGTTCAGGTGTCGCGGTCCGGTCATCGCCTGAAGGGAAGAGGCACGATGGTGAGTTAGTTGATGTGGTGGTGTGTTTATCACAGCACTGTGCTGGCAAAACCTGGTTTCTGTGCTCACTCAGCAGACCCTGCACGTCAAAGTCTGTGACCCCAGGGTGACTTCTTCACATTGAACGAAAGTAAAACATATTCATGCCCATACTGATTTTTTGTTGTATTGTGAAAAGGGACAAATCCACACTTTCACGAGGGGGAAGGATTCGCGAAATTTCAAGGCGACAGCAGGAATTTTCAACTGGATACAGTAACATATGAGCATGGATCAGCAAAAACCATCACATGTGCAAAATTTTCAAAAAATATTTTTGTGCTCCAAATTGATCCACAACTACTGATAACCAGTCTCAAGAAATTTTAGATCAATCACAGCACCGTAAGTGACCAAAAAATGCAGTACACCACATCTCTGTACAAATGTTGGAAGTGGCATTTCTGTGTAAGATGCAAGTATGAGCGTTGGTATGTGTCTTATCCTGTTAGGCATTGCCATAACTCAGCGGGCTAACAAGGAGGAATTTTATAGTCCTTGGGGGTGTACTCAGACACTGGCTTGTCCAAGTAAATCATTGGCTTCACTGACTATTGGGCAGCTAACGGCATATGGCCAAGTTCCAGGGGCTGATATTGCATCCACAACAGGCTCTGTACTGATGGTTTCCAAGCCCTTCACTTCCATGAAAACATATCTGCACACACGGAGTGCAATCACAGTAGCTGTGACTACTTAGCACACAGGCTCACGAGCATGAGGCACGTACTAGGTGCAGATACATTATCTGACCCTACAGGAACATATTTTTTTGAATTTTAGTGGGAGCTGCTGCATGGACAAAATAAATGTTCCAAGTTGCTCAGCGTCCAAGCCAACGAAGCATATCTTGTCTGGCGCTAGCTCTCGTTGCTCTGCTTGTCGTGAATCGAGACGCCTTTGTTCTGCATCGTCCCTGTCGAAATCCGACAAACTTACAAGTGAAGGAGTCATTCATTGCTCAACAATATCCACTCGAGTCGTCGTCATTCTCATCAGCGCTGCTTTCTTCTACACGAAGTCTGCAGCCTCGCCGAGTCGCTTTGCGGCAGGAGAGAGTCGTCTTCTGGAGCTCCGCGGCTTTCACCTGACTCCCTTGATGAGCAATCGCCATCCCAGTCATCACCAAAAAATGTCGTGTCGTGATTGGCGTTAACGACGATCGATGCGCGTGCGATGTTCGCGCCCCGCGATCGTACCTATTTGCCAGCCAAGCTCAGGTACGTGGGGTTTCCCAGCCATGTCTCCTCACTTGCCTGGGGCTTGCCTAGCTAGCTAGTCACTGACAAACAAACAAACACGGGCTTGTCAGGCGGAAAGAAAGACTAGTGACAAGAAAGACAGAAAGGTGATGGGTAGTTGTTAGGTCCGCGACTTTTCTTTCGCTCGACTTCAACATCACTTTTTGATCAATTACTTGATAATCAAACACAAGTGATGGTTTTCGCTGATCCGGGCTCATATCATTATTTACCGGAGACCACAAAATTCGCGAAATTTATTTGTTGCTACACGCCTGCTGTCTGAAGTCGCAAACTGAAAACGCCGCACAATTTTGAATTTTCCCGTTTTACATTACGTTCGTTCCTCCCTTTGTTTGACTGTGCTGTTGCAGCGGTACCGCACACCGTCTCCAGTTGGCGGTGAGTCGTCGAGCCATCGGCACCCTCCTCCCGCCCAGGGAGACCTGCGCGATCGGCTGAATCGCAGTCGCAACGCTCGCCGCCAGCGTTCCAGCGAGGAGCCACGGAGGTCCGGCGATGCCGCCGTCCAAACCGAGCAGCGCGAGCGCAGTCACAGCCGTTCACCGCGTCGTCGATCCAGGTCTCCGCTGGAGCAGCGTAGCTCACCGCCGCCACAGGCACGTGGTGACAGCGAGTCAACAAGTGAAGCACAGCCGGAGAACGGCGACAACACCGAGGCAACCAAGGAAGCGTCTACTACTACTGCTGCTGCTGCTGGTAGCGTTGCTAACGGATCTGCTGAAGCCACGCAGACAGTGCGGGAATGGGATCAGGGCAAGTCGCCGGTTCGTTCTCGTCGCAGCCGCACTCGCAGTCGGTCTCCAGCTCGTCGTAGCCGTAGTCGGTCACCAGATCACCATGGCTACCGCTCACGTCGCAGTCGTGGTGACGATCGTCGCCGCGGTGACAGCCGCAGTCCCGAGCGTCGCCGAGATCGCTACCGTCGTCGATCGCGCAGCAGAGACAGGTCCGAGCGGGATCGTCGGGGCGGTCGCCGTGACAACGTCCTGTCGCGCCTGGACCGGCCGGGCCAGCAGCTGGAGAGCCGGTTTGAACGCGGCCGCCGCCAGTCACCGGACGCTGGTCGCGACGATGACCACCACCACAGCGGGCGCCTGAACAAGTGGAGCGACGACGACGCCAGGAAAAGCAAGAACGAAGGCCGCAAGGAGCGCTCCGCTCGGTTTCGCTCACGTTCTCCCTCACCAGCCAAGAAGAAGAGGGACAGGCGATGGGGACGCGACAACAACAACACTAGTGATTCAGATTCCGAATAGAATAGTAAGCCGAAACGTTTTCTGGGGCAACGCGGAGAAAGGCTACGATCGGCTTTTCTTCCTTTTGCCCTTCATGTAGTTTTGGTCTTGCTTATCGATTGTCTACTGTGCATGTAGCCATGTTGCTCTGATAGCTGTATTCTAGTGACATACTGACATTCTGACATTTTCCCATGAGCACACATTGTGATTTGTCAATGGGACGGTGCCGTGCACGACTTGTACGACTGTGACCGTTGCACCGTTCTCACTATCGTTGAGGCTATCTCTGTCTCTACCTGTCTCTGTTTGTCTCTGTCTCTCTTTCTGTCTCTGTCTCTGTCTCTCTCCGTCTCTGTCTCTCTCTCTCTCTCTCTCTCTCTCTCTCTCTCTCTCTCTCTCTCTCTCTCTCTCTCTCTCTCTCTCTCTCTCTCTCTGTCTCTGTCTCTGTCTCTCTCTCTGTCTCTCTCTCTCTCTCTCTCTCTCTCTCTCTCTCTCTCTCTCTCTCTCTCTCTCTCTCTCCCTGTGCTTCCGCTGTGCTTGTGTGAAGTAACAGGTATAGTCTGTAGCGAGGGAAGTAATAGTTGTATCAAATCATTACTATTGATAATAAGATTGATAGCAGCATTCAGGTCGTGTACTGTTCCGCCATCAGCTGTGTGGGTCGGGGACTTCATCTACTGTATAATGCTCAATCTGCGCACAGAACTTGCTCAATCTGCGCACAGAACTTGCTCAATCTGCGCACAGAACTGTTTCGTCCTTTGTGGACTCATCAGCGCAGCACAGAGGAAATGAGGCCGAACCTGATGGCACTGAAAAATAAATTTTCCAAAGCCTGGATTTAAACCAGGCCCGAACGCACCTTGTCAGAGTGCTCAAACTGAGTCGGTGAGCTCTGGCGGCATAACGCAAACAGCAAAGGCACTACCCCACTCAAGAGTGCTCAACTGCTACAAGAGCAGGAGCGAAATACTTAATCTGCGGACAGAACTGTTTCGTCCTTTGTGTACTGTGTAATGTGTAGTCTAACATCACCCTGCTGGTGCTGCTTCCTGGGTGCGAGCGCAGAGTGATGCCGTCCAATAAAGAAACTCTTTTCTCGGCGCCTCGCGACCGAAAGGTTCCTGTGTCTCGGATTCAGCCGTTCTTCGCACATGCACTGCAGCCTTAATTAAAACAATAGCGCATTGGTCTTTTGGAATGGGCACACTGAGCCATTGGTCTCTTGGAATGGGCACACTCAGCCATTAATGCATTGGTCTCTTGGAATTAGGGAGGCGTAAAATACCGGTATTTTACGACTCCCTGCTTGGAATGGGCACAGCCATGATCACTGCCCTTCAGTCTTCTGAGGCTTGCATACCCAGTATAGGACCTGAGGACTAAGCAGTTCTTATGTGGTGAATTAGTTCAGCTGACTGCCACGGGATAGGAAGACAGTTTCAAGATTGATTTATCATTTGGGATGTGCCTCACCGTGTCTGTGGGTTGCCCAGTTGACAGATCAGGGTGCCGGCCCAGGATATTATTATTATAGAGAGGTCTTACCGTACATGTGTGTGGTTTTATCAAGAGCACATTACATGTATACAAGTTGGTGTTCTTTTGGCTTGGTGCAGCTCCTCAGTTTTTTTGTTCGTTGACGTAAGCTCACATTGCGACACACAGCGAAGCATGCGAAGCATGCGAAGCATGTATAAGCTAAAAAATAAAATAAATTTCACGGTTCGCGTGAGACTCGGCTGGAAGCCGAGTTTTCCGCATCCGCCGTGGGAACGCCACCACCCTCTAGGATCAAAGGCGCAGATGCAGCGCCTAAACGGTGGGAGGTGAGTAGATCAGACCCACCACCAAGTGGTCAAAGACCGAAATCCCATTAGCTGCATCCATGTTACCCTCGTGCCAGGCCACGAGTTCCCAATTAACTGTGGGTCGCAGCACGGCTGGAAAAATTCCTTCCGCTTCCAAGCAGGACTTGAACCTGGTACCCTCTGTTTCTCAATCATGGTCTTAGACCATCCCACTATGCAGCTAGCGTTAGCTTATACATGCGTGCCTCTCGTATCCCGGCACTGCCCATCACTTTGAAAAGGTTCGTAACTGTGCTGGGGCCGGGCCAGAGATCGGCCATGACGTTACTATTTCCACAAAAAGTGGCAAACGAGTAGTATTATCTACACTGAACCTCACCGGCCGCATGCAGGGTACCCAGTATATCGAGATGTCCTTAAAACGTTGAGGTCCGGATAAGAGAGGTATACAAGACAGTGTACTTCGAAGCAGTCATCACAGTGAGAAAGGTGTACATGTACGCGGTACATGTTAATATGACAAACGGCTTCGCATGACAGCCATGCCCCATCCCTGCATGAACTACTGTCGTGGACATGGACATCCAATCGATTGACCGAGACCGGCGTCCTCAGCGCATACAGAACGTTGCATGCAGTGCACATGTTGATCCGATGCGACCAGCAGCGCATAATAATACAGCCATGCATGTGTGTACTGCTTACCCACGGCTACATGGCCAGCGCCCTGGGGCCGCTAGACGTGCGGCCGGATTTCCATTTCTTACACGACACGTGATCGTTGCCGGGGCCATGGCCAATAGGCGATCTTCCCGCCGCAGGCATAATCAGGCCATCAGGACCGTTTGACGTCATTTCGGGAGTTTCAGGACCGTTTGACGTCATGTCAGGAATGTCAGGACCGTTTGACGTCATTTCGAGAATAATTTTTCGACCTTCGACCTTCCCTAATATGTGGCTTCGCGATGTAAGAAATCAAATGAAGCACGCTCTGTCTGTCATGATGGCTGAGCGTGCTTCATTACATACGTCCAGGACAGTATAATATGTTGCCACAGAAAAGGTCGACGATGATCGGAGAGGACAACGGAATGTTGCATTGTTATTCCTCGGGTGATTGAAGCAGAAAATGCAATGTGACAAACGGAATGCATGATGCAAGTGCAGTATAAAAATAATAGGATGCTGTCACATATCGGAGCACCCAAGCCGGTAAAATAAAGTGTGATACAGGCGGGGAGACATTCATGAGTGAGACAAGAAAATATAGATAGGAAAACTCCGCCGCAACAGGCAAGCTGGTTCAGCGAACGCGGAAAACAAGGCACAACACGTACGAAGTATGGAACAAGACAGAGAACGAATACAGTATATAACGCTATAGAATATAGGTATTCGTCTTCATACGGCCTACGACATAGTTGAGCTAGAACAACAACATCTACATGTACTTGATCGGACAGACACTACTAATGCAGAGCTGGACAAGCAACACATGACTGCCATACTACAGTACAGTGGTATGCTTGTGCGGGACGTCAGCTCTTTTATCACATTACGTCAACAAGACGGACAGAGACGACACGACGATAGAATACTGCGGAATACAACGGCTACAAATAACGCCTACACACACACACACACACACACACACACACACACACACACACACACACACACCGGTCTTGCTATTGACCAGACTAGCTAACTAGACATTTACACAAAGGACAGCTATCGTTAGCAGCCGTTCTTGCTCGCTGCCGGAAAGAAATGGAGATTGATCTGCTTGATCAGCTCGACGAGATTCAGCGCCGTACCCAGCTTTATGCGGAAGCGGTTTAGCATGTGCTCCTCACGCAGGTGAAGGAGAGCACGCCCGTTGATCTCATCGGCTTCGCAGGCTCGTGCTGCGGCGGCCATGTTGCAGGAGCGCAGGTAGAGAGCCACCTGGTGACAGGTCCACGTGTGCGGGTGGCCGGCGGGGAACTTACGGCCCACGATCATGTCCTCGTGTAGTGATGGCGACGATGACGACGACAACGTTTCCGGGGGAGCTATAAAAACACATGCACAGACACACACATGCACAGACACACAGACACACACACACACACACACACGTGCACCAGGAAGAGCACAGTCACTATTTGAGACAATTTGCTGTCCAAAATATGCAAAAAAACTGGTCAGCCAGTGACTGCAACATTCAGGAAATGATTACACAGACAGGATGTGCACTGAGTGCAGTACACAAGGAGCGTACGACACCACACTTCGGTATCACGGGCCTTCATGGCCCGTCTGCTGCAATAATTATGTAGTGTGTTAATTGACGAGGCATTGGATCAGCACTCCAGCAATGACAATTCGTACAAGCCTGTGCATCTCTCCATCTGCATACACTTCGGGTGTTGTGTAACTTATCATGACTGATTGTGTTCTCCTACAGTATAGACGTGTGATTTCAAAAAAAACCGTTAGGCCAGCATCTATACCACATACAATCTGTGATCACTTTGTGCATAAAAAAATTGGAAATTGGGTGTTTGCTATCCGATCGCTTAGAAATCTATATGAGATTAATTGCAGGAAGGGCCTGAGCAATATTCCGAAAAAAGAACTCGAAAAGCTCCAGCCAAATTTGAAATATTTCAAAAATGCCATGCGTGTATATTTTTGAAATGGACTGTAATCTCCTGACTGAGAATGAGTGAGTTGTGTAACTGTTAGGAAACTGTTGCGCAGCACTAAAGAGCACACTGATGAACCATAGAAATAGTCAACGGCTTTGCAACAGTGCTGGTGAGGCTTGTCAGGTGCAGGCCACATCCACAGCCACATCCTCCCGTTGATTGCTGTGCACCACGGCATAACCAACAGGGGCGTCGGAAGGTATTTTAGTGTGGTACGGTCAGCCATCTGAAGTACAATTTACTCGTGGGGAGGGGTGGCTGAGCCAAATGTTTTGGAAATTTAGAGCCCAAATCAGTGCATTATATTGATTCACAGGGTACTTGGGGCAAATAGTGGTACGGTCAATACCGTAGTGACCGTACCGTGTGCGACGACGCCCCTGACAAACTTACAGTGCATATGAACTGGTGTGACGATCTGGTGGCTTGGACCGGGCTCCATGATGTAGAGCTGTGCATTGCTATCCGCGTCCTCCGGCTCTGCAGACACTGTGATGGACATGCCGTCCTCACGCGCATCTAGACACGCGTACAGCATATTGACACGCATGTACGCGTGCACACACGAGCGTGCACACACGAGCGTGCACACACGAGCGTGCGCACACACACACACACACACACATACACACACACACACACACACACACACACGTACAGAGATAAACAACATTTCAGAGAAGCCAAACTACGACTCGCGCAAGAGTTCATCAGACTGAATTTTCCGCATCGAAAGGAACATCATCACCCGCAAGGACCAGGGCACAGCTGCAACACACTCAGAGTTTCGTGCACAAAATGAAGCATCATATGGGCTTGGACGCGATGACGTCAGAAGTCAACAAATAACGACTTCGGGGTCACACTGGATCCGCTCTGCCTGTAGTAAAATACAGTAGAGTCAGACCTCGCTTAACCGCACACATCCGCTTTCCACTAAAATATCCGGATAGGGCGAGGGAACCGGATAACCGAACACCGGTTATGTTGGATATACTGTACATCTGTAACCAGCGATTTTCTTCCGGATGGCGAGGGATCCGGATAAAAAGAGGAAAGGATAAGCGAGGTCTGACTGTATACGGGTGGGTTGGCCCCTCGTGCCGCATGTTGGTGTGAATTTGTCTGTACCATGAGTGGGAGCGCCCAGGCAAGTTACTACCGGTGGATGTGTCACCCTACTGTCAACGGAAACCACCCAAACCTGCATCATCCATATAAAACATGGATCCAAGTGGATCGAAAAGTCAGCGCTGCCATGACTCTGGGCTGGCTGACCCATAGCACTTTCAAAGTTCAAACCCTACTGTAAAGTCATACAAGACAATTAATTTTGTTTGTAGCTAGTTGTTCCCATGGTAACAGAGCCTCAGCACCTACCTGTGCTATACTGGAGTCTGATCGGCGGTGACCTCTTCAGGTCAACACCTGGCCAGCGCGACGACTTGTCCGAACTAGCAGCAGCAGACTCCTGGGGAGAGAAGTAATCATTAGACGGCGTGCGCTGAGCCGAACGAGCCGGAATCAGGTCCGGAAGGCCGTTCTCGGCCGCGCCCGTCTTCGAGAAGCGCGAGCGTTTGCTACCGTGACCGTGATGCCGGTCGTGTTGCCCTGGCGATAGAGAGCCGTTGGCGCGGCCGGCCGGCTTGCCCGGCGCCGTCCCGTTGCTCCCCTCGCGCGATCGCTGCTGCTGCTGCGGAGCGCGGGACGAGGGCGGGGACGATTGTCGTGATGACGGCAGGGCCGAGGAGTTTGGCAACGGGGCGTAGGCGTGCGGCGAACCACCTCGTGTCGCCGCCACCGTCGGTGAAACGGACATGCTGGCGCTGGGGTTCTCGTTGCTGGGCACGGCTATGGTCTGAACTCGTCTCTGCAGGTGATCGTTTGAGAACGAGGTGAGCACGGTGGCCAGCGTTGATTGGGCGGGGGTGCTCGGCGCCGACGACTGAGTTACACCGTTGCTATGAGCGACGGGGGACTTGACGCTGCTAGCCGTGCTGACCGAGGAGGAGCGCTGGTGCTTCTGGCTCTGAGTGGAGGTGGACGCCGGGCTGAACGCCGATTTCCGCTGCTGCACACGCATGTTCACACATCCATGCACACACACACACACACACACACACACACACACACACACACACACACACACACACACGGCAAGGTAAAAGAAACAAATTCATCGGTGGTGAAGTGCATGTGCAAACTTCACTATTTTTTACGTTATTAGATTTTGAACAAGTGTGCATTGGCCATTGGGTAGCATTTCACTACAATACCTGTGCTACAACAAAGCTAGTACGGCAACCGGAAAACATTCTACTGCAGTCTTTAACCAGTATCCATGACAACTGCAGTCTTTAACCAATATCCATTGCAGCTACCGGACACTCCCTATAAAAAAATTTCATGGTTCGCGTCAGACTTGGCTAGAGGCCGAGGTTTCCGCATCCCTAGGAACGCCGCCACCCTTCAAAGATCAAGGCGCAGATGCAGCTCCTAAAGCGGTGGGAGGTGAGTAGATCAGCTCACCAGCAAGTGGTCAAAGCCGCTCCCTACATAATGGCCTCTATTCCCTGGCCACGGGAAGGTGAAATAAATAAACAAAAATAAACTGCAGTGTTGAATCAGTATGCATGGCAACTGCAGTCCTTAAAACCAGTGACTATGGCAGCTCACCTCGGAGTCTACATTGAAGGAGAACTCTTCGTTGCACAGCGAGTCCAGTATCTGCTTCATGGACTGGTTGCCCATGCGCACGCTGCTGCGCCAGTTCTTGCGCGAGCCGTAGCCCGTGGCCGTCTCGAACTCGGTGGGCGTCATCATGCGCCCGTTGTACTCGACGCACTGGCGCTTGGCGTGCGTCATGGAACCCACGGCATCGGGCAGGTTGTCCACGTCCAGAATGGCGCGCTGCCCGTTGCACGTCACCTCCAGATGCTGGCCGGCGTACTTGCGCTTGAAGCGCACGACCGGCTCGTCTGTTCACGTGCAGACGAACACGCATGCGTGCAAACACACATGCATACACATGCACACACAGACACAAACACACACATATGCATACACATACACACACATACATGCAAACAGTCAAACACACATGAACACACATACACATGCATTTCTCTAGTTTATAGAAAAAAGGTTTGGCAAACTGCCTGAAGAGTGCTTGATACGCATGGGCACAGAGACTTGGATCCTTTCTCTTCCATATGTACAAGTACATTTCTCTATCCAGCCCTGGGCACTCACAGCAAACCACGGTCCTGCTTTTAATCATAGTCATGGTAAATGGAAATGAATGATCACTTAAAGGCCGGTATTTTACTACATTCCGTACAGGCAGAACATTTCGTCGGTCAATAATTTCGTCCAACTCCAAAGAGAGGGAGTTCGTCCGGTTGAAATTTCGTCCACGGATCACAAGAGTGTATTGAAAAGCTGGGCAAATCGACATTAGTCCGGCATTTAATTTAGTCCAAAAGCTCCTTGGACGAAAAGGCGAAATTAAATTCAGACGAATATTTCTGCTTTAATAGGCCAAAACAAATAATGAACTTGTTTCCGGTCGGCCGACCGGGCCACTTTTTCCCAAATTCTGAAACTTTGTTTTGGTCCCAAATGTATACAAACGGTGGCAATGCCATGTGTGCAAGTGCACTCAACGAGTCATAACTCGGTGAAATCTCAACCAAATTCCACAATCGAAACACCTACAAGGTAGCAGAGATTCTCAGCTGTCAGCTCGAAAACCTCCGGGGTCGATACGAGCTAGCCTAGAATAACGGAGCTGGAAGGACTCGAACTGTTTGCTTGATTTCTCAGGATGCACGACCGAGTCTCCTTTTTCAGGGGTTGCCGACCGGAAACAAGCCAATTTTTTGTTTTGGCCTTAATAAAATAATATAGTGAACGGGTCGGGTCCTAAGTCACCATTTTTACCTAGCCCGTTCACTAATATACAGTAGCTGCCAACCCTATAGGCGATACGCACTGTACATGTACAAGGGTTGTGTTTACGTACTGCGTCGCTGTCCATCGGGCGACAGCAGACCACCGCCGCTGCTCTGCTTGTCCGCCGCACGCACACCACGGCCGTTGGCGGCAGTCGAGGCACCGCCGCCACTGCCGCTGCTGCTGCTGCCGCTGTTGCGTCGCTCGGACGTGTGCTCAGTGGGTCCTGTCGACGTGCCATTACTACTACTCTGCTGCTGCTGCTGCTGGTGGTGGTGACTACGCTTGCCGTGGTGCGGCTCAGGGGCGGTCATCGTCGACACGTGCTTAGCTGCAAACACAGACACAGCGAAACAAACAATACGCCCATTTATAATGACGTAATTTGTACCATGAACACCCCACGCAGCCACCTGGGCATGGTCGCCTGGGGTGTTGAACAGTGAACAGTGCATTGCTGATGCCAGTGTACTCACATGCATTACTCGTACCTTCCATAATATTTTGGCTATGCGCAATGGGCTAGAACAGCTGGCGAGGTTTCTGTCCGTAAGAGACTAGTCTACCTTATCCTTGATCACGTTGTGTTGCAGCGGCAACACACGCACCCACAGACACGTAAACACCCCCCCCCCCCACACACACACCTAAACACACACACACACACAACACACACAAACCCAAACCCAAACGCACACACATGCACACAAACGCACACACATGGTAATGGAATTGCATGATTCGCAGTTCATTACAAAGGAATCACTCTTCTCCTTCGATCTTGTTCAAATTCTCTAAACGTACCGATGTTTTCACATCGTAGATTTTCGAAAGATTCAAATAATTTAGTATCATATGTTCACTCGCTTTGAATCGCTGATTAGATCATGATCATGTGATCTGATCATGCTGTGCGCCATTTTTGCTATGGTTCTTTGATGCGCGGTGAGGGCATGAACCTCGCGGCATCATGCTGGCTGTTGTGGATCTTCTTTACTCTCCTTTTAGACTCCCTGTAAACAAGCCGTATTTGGGTGCTTGAGTGTGTGGTCGCAAGGGATCGAGGGAACATGCAGACGGGATTGTAGTACTCTAGGGTCCGACCGAAGGAATTCGATAACAACATACACACACACACACACACACGCGCGCGCGCGCGGTAGCTAACCTTCGTTGATCAAACTTGACAGAACAGGATCAGGATAGTACGCAACTGGCTCTTTTGGTCTCAAATCCCGTTCACCTGCCATGCCGAGTTACAACACTGCGCATAGAAACACAAGAATGAGGGAAAGCACAAACTTTTAAATCCCCGAAACTATACAAAAGACGTTACTTTAGTAGTGTCCAGCAATAGCCAGGGTCCACACCGCTGCATTTCGTATCTGTGTGTGTGTGTGTGTGTGTGTGTGTGTGTGTGTCACAGTGTGTGTGTGTGTGTGTGTGTGTGTGTGTGTGTGTCACAGTGTGTGTGTGTGTGTGTGTGTGTGTGTGTGTATGTGTGTGTGCACGCGTGTTTGTTTCTGGCGTCGGGCATGCCTGGCGCTATCCCGTACATGTCCCGTACCGTACCATCAAAGCCAGCTGGCTACCATATTCAAATACGGCCTTCAACCGCAGCATCATCGCGTGAAGCAATGTGAAACTGAGAAAAAACTATTTCGCAGTCATTAAATGACTGCATAATAGTTTTTTAAATCACGAAAGCTAAATTTTGACTTTCGTTAGTGCCGTCGATCGTAGGCTGCTACATATGTGCACACAGCACAGTACAGAGAGTTCGATATAGAAGCCCTACACATATGTGTGGTATTATGAGGCTCCGGACTGACCATTTGGAAGTTGAAATCAGGGAGCAGTAAAATACCAGCACTACTCCCTGATTAAAACGGTATGCACTACTAATGCAGTGTACTGGCATGTCGACGTGGCCAAGAAGTCGTGGAAGCGCCCCTGGGTCTATCAAATATTTGTAGGGTACAGTACAGCGAGAGTGCCCCACCGCCACAACCCTATCGGGGTTGGTTGTGGAGGTGATGTCCTGTGCGTACTGTGAGTCAACAAATATTCGGCGCTTGTTTATTTTCGGCTATTTCCGGCCTAGCCATGTTTGGCCGAAAATTTGTTTTCGCAAGGTTCTGTGTGACAGTGTACACAGGCGGCAGCAGTACAGGCCGAAAATTCGATGCGGCCGAAATGGGTTTTAGCCCTGGGAGGCCGAAATTTAAACGGGACGAACATGTGTAGACTTAAAGTAGGTTGTATAGCATGTCTGTACACACTTTGCTCTTTGGCAGTCAATCAGTACTCAGTCTACCTTCAGGCCGGCGCCAGGTGCTAGGTGGGTGCGAGCTCCTCCCAAGAACATGGTAAGTGCGACCTTCGTACAATAAGCTATAAGGTTCTCACATCGTACAACCTTAGTTGCACTTTGCCATGCCACTTTCCTTTCCCTGGCTGTGAAATCAAAGTGGAGCGCTCTCGCGGTACTTTAAATTTCACAACGCTTGAAACAACGTTCATATTTTCATAAAGGGCTGGAGCCTTACAAATTTAACGAAATTAAAGTGACAACGAAAGTAGTTCGTTGCATCTTCCTTATAAGTTATACGGACAATGTGTGTATGTAACGACGTTGCCAAGGCTTTTCACGGATACATCCATTGCGGGGTGTACATGAATACACGATCACAGCATATGGCAATTTTAAAGTGTTTTATTAATTTCTTACGTCCGCTTCGGCCATTCAGTGTCTGGCTGTCTACTATTGCGTACTACTACTACTGTTGTACACAACATGGGTACATGGGTACAGCTTTTTTCTTCGATTTTTTAATACCGTAAAGTACCGTTGATCCGCCCCCCAGCCATGTCGCTTCCCAGCTGGGTTTTCGGCAGGGGGCGGGAATTAGATCAAGGCTGTCAAGTGCAGTACGATGTACAACAACGTAGAGGATCAGACTCAATGTGCTGGATTGTGCACATTTCGATCCTGGATTGGCAAGTATTGTGTACAGCAGTGCATGCGTCGGTTCAACATCGTATTTCGTTGTATACGCCAAAGTCGCTTCACAAGGAGAAAATCGACAGGGGGCGGGAATTAGAGAGGGGGCGGATCAACGGTACTTTACGGTACTTTGAAACTCGGGTATTGAGCCAATGATAAAAGTTGTTGCACTTTCTGACTGTATATAGTATCTAGTTACAGTGGTGGAGAGTTACTCTTAACTCGTTTCAATATGTCCTTTTCCTTTCTAATTTTTTTATAATTATATTGTTTTACTCTTGACATCCTCCTCCAAAGTCACTCGTACTTGTTTGGGCAAAATAAAAATAAATACAACTAGACCGAGTTAGAACTTATCACGTGGCCATTGAAATCCAGGGAATGACCGGCGTGGTGCCAGTGCCCTGAAAGTGTAGTACCGTGTACACATCACCGCGTGAACAGATCGTACAACAAACATCTAAACGGCGAGTGTGTACCACATGTACACATACTGTACAGGCAGAAAATTTCGTCGGTCAATAATTTCGTCGGTCAATAATTTCGTCCAACTCCAAAGAAGTTCGTCCGGCTGTAAATTTCGTCCATGGATCATAAGAGTGTATTGAAAAGCTGGACAAATCGACATTCGTCCGGCATTTAATTTAGTCCAAAACCTCCTTGGACGAAAAAGACGAAATTAAATTCCAGACGAATATTTCTGCTTATACAGTATCCTGTACCAAGATGTTTCAGTAATATGCCATGCCGGCCGGCTAGCTGTGTAGATCCGTACACATTGAAAAGTGGAGTACATTTCCTGAACCCAGACTAAAATGTGTAGCACTGTACCGGTAACATATCAAGAGTATAACACTCCCCCCCCCCCCCCTCCCCCCTACTAAAGAGTGTGCAACTCCTGATACCCTTTCTGAAAAGAAGAGGTGGCCGCAGAGCGGTGCTGGTGAAACTGGAGTATCTCAGCTGACCTATGGGGTCGTCGCAAAAGTTTTTCGTCGTCCCTGAAACGAACATGAGTCATTTGGGGGGGGGGGGGGGGGGGGGGTGAGGGGTGCGAGCCAAAATCGCAAGTCGACCGACACTGTACATATGACACGTGCATGCATGCGATTTTCGTCGTCCAGCATAGCAAGCTGTGTTCGTTTCAGAGGGAGGGGAGGGGGTCCGAGTACGAAATGAACGATGTTCGTTTCAGGGACGACAGAAAACTTTTGCGACGACCCCTAAGGTCTCAGCTTCAGTGACACTCCAGTGCATCAGGGCACTGTGACGAAACTCCACTGCCATTTCCGGGATCCGAGAACGAGCGCCAGTGAAGGTCCCAGCAGACGTGCATCTGCCACTAATGCGCGAGTGTGTCACGGGACAACAGAGTAGTGCCCGACAAAGTCTTTAAACTGTAGTTTTACACATTTTCAGTGTATTTATTTGTATTTTCGGGTACTTTCAGTTCATCTGTTTCATACCTTAAATGTCAATAACCAAACAAACACTAACACACATAATCCAAAAGGGCACTGCTTCTTTGTACCTAAATTTTCTGTTCACCTAACCTGGCCTCTTGACCTCATACCTTTTCACTGTTTTTCAGGTCTTCGGGCACCAAAAAAGTCTCAGTAAATTCGATCTGTCGTTATTTTCGAGGTCGTTATACCCGATCCATAATGTACAGAAAGGACTTGCTAAACGACTTGGGCAACAGAATTGTGTCGCTAAACTCGATTTGATTCGTTATATCCAATCTCCACAGTATGTATTATTATTTTGCAACCGACATGTTCGGCTGCTGTTCCTCCGCTAGCGCTAGAGATCGCCCGCACACGTGCTATGCTGCGTGAATACAGCCTCTCCAAGCTGCTCAATCCTGGACCATCATGGAGAGTTCGTCAAGATGGCGCACATACAACTCTCAACGACTCAAGACGATGTAGTTTTAAGTGTACCTGGGGCCCGGATTCGGCGGTTATCGTGGCATATCGTCAACGCTGCATGTTTCGCCCGACCAGACAATTCTGTACAACTTCTAGCCACGTCTACAATAGGGTACAATCGCTTCTAATGACGTCGAGCGACCACAAGCAACTTACTGTATTAATACTATTATTATGTACAGCATATGGAGTGATGACGTCATCAGTCTCAATGTACACGTGTCCAAAAAGACAATGCGCCGAGAGCCGCCGATCCACCCAGGCCGGCCCCGTGGAAAAAATCAAAATCTGCGCTCCTCCGCCTCTCCGACCTCGGTCACTCATTCAACGAGCTTTGGACAGACCATGCGAGTCTACACAGAAACATACTGCTCTGATAACTCATGAACTAACTAACTAACTTACGCGGTCTACAGGATTTGTACCACACGATTGCGATGACAAATTTCACAGCGCAAGAAGACATCAGTCGCAAAGAGCAGAGACTCGACGCGCAATTCAGTTTCGGGAAACGTAGCATTCTTACCTTGAGAATAGCCCCTCGATTCAAAGTTCAACCGTCGTCAAACAGAAGCCAATGCGACCAGGGACAGTACGACAGCTAGGCAAGGTTCCAGGACGGCAACAGCATGCAATGGACGAAGCTAACACAACAGTAGGCTACAGCACTATGATATGCGAAATAATAATTGCAGATCCCGACGGGGTGCGGCGTCCACGGCCAAAAAAAGTTCAGCGCAGGAATCTGTCTGCAGCATGCGCGTCCTTTGCAGTGCTGTGGTGCAAGTGTAGAGTGTTGTACTGCGTGCGACACCGCCGATCACGGGCTGCATACACACACTGCAGTACGACTCTATGAGGGGTCGCGAAGCCAGTCGGGGTTATGCGTACATCGTAGAGTTCATACAGATTCCGCGTATCCGGCGGTCCAACTCGGAATCGTACGATGTACGATCGATCGGGATTTCGCCGGATCCCGAGTCTGCTCACCCTGTGGACCGTGTACAATGGTGTATGTGTGTACTCAAGAAGAGATCTCTTTCCGCAACCTCACAAGCCTCAAACGATCACCCGGCGCGTGCCGTGCCCGTCAAGTGCTGACCGTACCGCGCCACACTTGACACGCACGTGAGTCGGTATTTTCCCGCGAAACACCAAAGATTGCATGAAGTATTGAAGAGAGCTGCATGCATGGGATACGCGTATGGAATGCGGCTACAAGTAGCTGTGTGGCTGTCGCAGTGTCGGTGAAGGAATCCGCCCAACCCATAGCATAGGGCCGGCCATAGCCAAGGTTTTGTACTATTAAACTTTGCTTCCGTTCAGTGTGCAACAAAACACAAAACAGTACTTGTATTGTGTGGCAGTCTGAAGCGAACGCCGCGGCTATGGCTGTTGGCCGACTTCTTGGACGTGCATCGTAGAGAGCCTTTCAGCGAAGCACACACACACACACACACACACACACACACACACACACACACACACACACACACACACACACACACACACACACACACGCGCGCGCACACAGACTGAGACACACACTCGACCGAAGAACACGCTGTTTCTGGAACAGGAAGTCAGGAAGTCCTCCATCGCATTGTGCACACGCAGATGTAATGCCAATGGGCCGTGTGGCGCCGCCTGCATGCCACGCGAACATTTTTTCGGCGAGCACCGGTGCACCACAGCCTGAAACAGTTCCCCAAGCGCGGGGAATGACCGCTGATCGGACCTGACACAGGCTGACAGACATGGATACGGACACGAGCGCCCCAAATGCAGCAGATGACCAGAAGTCCGCTTCAGCATGCATACGGGGGGGGGGGGGGTACGTGGCGAGGCTGGCGTCCCATGACCGGTGATGACTTGCCGACCCCTACATTGTAGGCCCTGTACTCGTACTGCTGTGTGTAGAGCTCCCTGGTCTTGCGCATGCAGTAGTTTCGCTACCAAATCGCGTTCATCTGGTACTACACTCTACAGTATGCGCTGTACCTTCGAAGCTGCCAATAATTATGCTTATGATTGCAACTCATCTGGCATACTGTACACCTGGTACACCGTAGTCCGTATGCGCACGATCACGCCGGGCGATCGTACCGGCGCGGCGCTCCTCGCCACCTTTTTGACGCCCGAACCCGTAGGACCAGCCCCGCGAGACGACGAGAGAACGATTTCGCCCCAGCCAGTGTCCATATTTGGTGGTTGTGCGACGTTCGCGACTCGGGAGGCAAAGAAGGGAACAGCTGCTCGTACTCCGCAACGACGTACGATCCTTTCCCGATCCCGTGCGCCTCCACCATTACATGTCATTTATTACTGCTTTCTATCTGCATTCGCCACCTTTTCATTGGGCAGATCTGCCCGTTTGGTTTGCGAATTAAAATAAACAACAACAACAACAACAACAGTGTTTGCTCATCGCCATCGGCATCGGTCCAGTCACCAGTCCACCTAAGACTTGAGACCGGCATCCCACTTCACTTGAGACGCTCTGATTGTACTGTCGACGTCATTTCTCACAGTAATTTTGTGCAATCCCGCAGTCTCATGAGCTCATGCTCTCAGCTACATTGTACATGTAGTTGAGTCAGTAAAACACGTATACGCTCTTATATCTTCAATTCTTGATGACCCGAACTTCCTGCGTTGGGAAAAGCGGGTATTTGGTGTAAACAGTTTCATTGATTCCTCCTGGCAAGCGGCGTCACGTTAGTAGTTTACGACGCCGGCCCTAGGCGGCCTTGAAACATCTCGCGATTCACCTACAGGGGGCGTGCATCAAGCAGAGCGCTTCCCTCCGTCGAAGTCAAGTATATACTTCGAAGTATCTCATTGACATCGGTGGCAATGGTGGACCGCGATACAGACTGTGCATGGCCGTGACGTCTCGTCGGGACGTTTTGATACAAAATGTCATGAAGCAAGCAGTATAGTAAAACTGCTCCCTTCTGAACGCTCCGATCCGCCGGATCGAAGTGGGTATTGACTGTCTGATCGCGGGATTTGTACCACTGCAACAATGGCGTTGGCATTTGATTGATTGATTGATTGATTTTATTTTACTTCGCAAGTTCAAACGGGTTCCTGGCCCAGTTATATGAAAGCGAAGGGTAGAATTTGCCAAAATCCTAATGAGCAACAGCATAGGCAATATTATCATAGAAGTGGAGTACTATGCGAGCGAGAATACTGAGAAGAAAGGAACATGTCAAAGCCTGACGAAACACAACCTATTTCAGGCATACATAAGGAAGGCAGGCTAGCAATCTTGCAATCTGGATACGGTGCGCACCTCTCTAGGCAAACTGTTCCACAGCAATGCTCCTGCGGTGGCGAATCTCGTTTGGCCACACCGACTGCGAGCTGGCTGGCTGAGCAGACCATTGGCATGCTGATGGCGCGTACTTCTGCCGCTGAATGCTGCTGGTTTGAGAAGCTGGGCTAGAGCAAGGCTAGTGGAGTCATTTAGACAACGCCAGATGAAGATCAGGAGCTTTTGTTTAAAAAGTTCAGTGACGCGGTAAATCGAGTTGGCAGCCAGGAGGGGCTGCATCGCGGAACATGGCGGGCTGCCATCAATGCATCGGATAGCCCGGTTTTGCATGGCTTGCAGACGCTGAAGTTGGGTCACGCGGAGGGCTGCAGAGAAGCTGCAGGCACCATAATCATATTATAGCAATAAAAACTGCTTTATGGCAGTTTTCTAAAAAAAGTTATTGTGTTCTAGTCCATGGACCCCGTCTAAAAAGTAAGAAATTAACAAAATGTGATAGCTGAAAATTAAAATTTCACACAAAACCTCACAATAATCACAACACTTGAAATGCTGCTTTCAACACTAGACTTGTACTGCACCAACAATTGGCAACATGCATGTCATGCATGCAAAGGAAAGAGGATCACGAGGGGAAAAGGTCTTCTACATGTAGCTTTTCATTCTGTGTGTGATTATTGTGAGGTTTTGTGTGAAATTTTAATTTTCAGCTATCACATTTTGTTAATTTCTTACTTTTTAGACGGGGTCCATGGACTAGAACACAATAACTTTTTTTAGAAAACTGCCATAAAGCAGTTTTTATTGCTATAATTTCTTTTGTTTTTTCTGTCACCAATCAATGGAATGCCCTATATCAACATGTAAATGATGGCCTTCACATCATATCAATACTGTATTATACGCATTGATGTGCAAGCCTTTTCTTGCAGAAAATGGCACAAGCATGTTCTTCTGCGGGGAAACATGTGAGTTGTGGTGGACCGTGGTGATACTTCTTTTTATACGGAGGTCATTCTGTGCATGTTGCTGTAGCAGAATTTCATGACTCTGTCATAAAATTGTCTTGCCTTTCAGATATTTCAGATTTATTTGAGAAATGTAACCAGGTGCGTGTCGCAGATGTTTTTGTTGATTCTGTGTTTATAATGGTTTGTAATCATGGGTTATCGTGATAAGGTCATCCTGCATCGTATTGCACTGAAATCGTAACCCTGTTGATGTCGATACAACTTTTGGAAGTAGTTCAATGACTTCAAACTGTTAGTCCACGATTTTCTAAAACAACACAGCAAAGGAGGAACAATATACATGTATTAAAATGTAAATAAATACATTGTCGAGTCCGACATATCGTTCCAACAACTACACTGATCCTGAGGATAAAAGGGGCAAGGCTATGGTTGGAGGTACTGAGAAATAAACAAGGCACTCCATAATAATAAAATCTTACACATCTTTTGGTGAGTTTGAATGATATCCAGTCGAACCTCTTTAGGACGAACACCAAGGGACCGATGGTATTTATTCTGTGAGTTTGTCTTAACCTATTTTATAACCAGTGAATACAATTATTTCTCCAATAGACATACGAATAGATTTCTTCTACAGCGAAAGATTCTAAGCCACACCAACTCATTGACTCGTCTCGTATGAAACAAATGAGTCACTAGAGAGGTTCTGCAAAACGAAAATGCGTACAAACTTTCCCTCTACATCAGGAGGTGCGAAACTTCGCACGAACTTTCGCAGCTTTGGATGCGAAACTTGCAGGGAACGCGAAATGAACAGTCGCACACACTTTCGTGTGATCGGGTCATGGCGTACGTGCACTTGGCCAGCGCAAACTACGAAAATGTGCAGAACGCAAACTTCGTGCAAAAATTCGTACACACTTTCGCAAGGACTGTCGCGAAACTTCGTTCGAATTTTTGTTTTGCAGAACCTCTCTACTGAACGTTTCTTTAGCAACATGACGGCAACTGAAACAGCAACAGAGAAAGTACGATACATGTACTCCACATTCTTGCAGGTACTACAAACAGTTTGCAGATCGTAATTCTTGCTTTGGCGGCACGAAACTTCATTTGGGGCAGTGCAATCTCGGCGTAACTCACAAATAATAAATCAAACAGCCCAGACTCGAGTAAACAAATCCAAACATACAAGTACGAGATCTTGACGAGACGAGACTGCACCCTTTGACTTGTTTCGTATGAAGCAAATAAGTTTACTGAAACTCTCCACAATGGAGATGTTCCCTGATATGCGAATTTATTTTGCAAACTCGGTCAATGGGTCCTTGAACCTTTCCCTCCAGATTGGGAACTGCCAACGATAGTATGCCACTGACCAGTGCCTTACTTGTAACGTACCAATGTACAATGAATATGAGTATTTCGACAACACATCTAACATAAGCCTCACCGTCAAGAAGGTGAACTCGCGTTCTTCGCACACTGTAGACAAGGGCAAAGAGATAAAAATGGATCTAAATCCGAATAAAATCAGCACACGTTTCCGTAAATGAAAGGGTGAGCATAAGCAAATGAATCGAAGGAAACCGGTCAACTCAGAGATCACCTGTCATCGAGTATTCCGTAAAAGGAGGCCTGGGCAGCGGAAAAGCTAAATTTAGAAAAGAGATCCTGTCAGCTGTTCCATTATTTATTGCATTCCGCCCAAAATGAGCACACTTTTCGTAAATGAAAGAGTCAACACAAGGAAATGAATAAAAGGGAACTGGTCAACTCACCTGTCATTGAGTAATATTCCGCGAAAGGAGGTCTCAGCAGCGCAGAAACGAAATAAGCCAGGCCAGGAGACGAAATATCCGAAACAGCTCATACAAGAAGCAGTTCCAAAGGAGGAAGTTCCTCGCGCATGCACATCCGAACACGGACTGCACTGCAACACAATGTCTGCCGTGCGCGTGCACAGCACGCGGCTACCACCCGTTGGTAGATAATACCGAGCACCTTACGTAGAGACTTACGTAGCCTAAGTGAAATACCGAGCACCTTACGTAGAAACTTACGTAGCATAGCGGTGTCGTTTTTCTTGCCATGTGAACACAATAATAGAAAAGCTGACAGGATCGCTTTTCTAAATCCGGCATGACAATAGGGCTTGAAAGTGATGACGTCAAAATGGCCAGGGAGTAGTAAGTTGACATCAGATTTCTATTTTTGGATCCACTAAGGTGTGACTTTGCTATTGCCTAAGTATGGGGGTGCATAGCAACCCACTCATGTCGCATGCAGGTGTGACTTTGATTTCGCCACCAGTTGTAACCCCGCCCCCAGTAGCCAAATCAGTCAGTTTCACTGGCTACATCACCATGCTGTGGGTAAGACCGCTTGAAATGTGCTTAGATCCATACAAAAACTGGATCCAAGTGGATCCAGTTTTTGAATTTTTGAAATTGTTGCTATGCTGTGACGTAGCACTTTCAAGCCCTATAGCCTTTACATATATCTTGTTGTTGTTGTTTGTTGTTGTTTTTTATTTGAATTCGCAATACCAAACGGGCAATAAGCCCAATTACATGGAAGCGAATAAAAGAATGCTAAGAATGAGGCATTGGGGTGGATGTTATTTCAAGTGGAAAATACTGATCCCGGGAGGTACTACAAATAGGTACAATGAAAATCTGAAAAGGCCATGGTACTGTCGTTTACCATGCTGGAAGCAGCTACATGGAGAAGGAAAAACAACAAAAAAGACGTTTTATCTCATGTATTGGACAAACAGAGCTAACAGGAAAAGACCGTTCGTTATATGCCTATACATACTGTCCGTGTGTGTGTGGGGGGGGGGGGGGGGGCATGTCACTGTTTCTGTTCTTTTAAAAACGTTTATGGCCTGAGAGTGTACGGGTACACGGCTGCTGCGAAATCGGCCACGGCTTTGCAGGAACGTACACTGGCTGGCAGAGTGTTCCACAGCGCAGGTCCACGGAAGAACGGTCGGCGAGTGCCTGTATTCGTCCTGGCCAGCGGGAGAATGAGCCCGGCGTTGGCTTGATGTCGAGTTGGAGCCGTGGTTGCGGGCTTCAGCTGCTTTGAAAGCGCTGTACTACATTGGCCGTTCAGGCCGCGCCAGATGAGATCGAGGAGTCGGTGGTGTTGTGTCTCCTCGATTTTCCGGAGGGATATGCTCTCCCTTTGGTGGCTTACCGAAGATGTGGGTGGTAGGCTGAACACAGCGCGGATGGCACGGTTCTGAAGACGTTGGAGTTTCCCTTAGTCCATCGGCCAAGTCTCAAAATCGAAAGTGGTGATGCACTGAGCTTCCAACTAAACGCGACCATACCCAGCACGTAGAGAATATATCAGAGAACACTATTCCGTTTGTTGGACGTGCCGAATTCAGTCCAGGGCGTCGATACGAAGCGTTCTTCGTCGCCGAGTTTTTTACTGTGCGCTCCATTTGAGAGTGCGCAGAGTTCTGATCGAGAGTTTTTTGAGCAGATTTTCAAATTTTTGAGGCTGTCAGCTGACAGCTGTCAACCCTAAATGGCACTTAGTATGTGACAGGCAATAGGTTTTGGTGCCTCCGTATGCCTTCTAATAAGTTCTATCTTCCTTCGTTTCACTTCGCTGCTTCGCCCACCACCTCAGGAGATGACAGCGTACCTGCACTAGTCAGCTCTCGCTAACCCTGTCTCTCTTTCTCCGTCTTAGCGCTCGTCATTTGTGTCCTTCTGCTGTGGCGAGCTTGATACTGTTGTGTCGTAGTTTTTAGGCAATAGTGGCTGTTGTTCGCGTGACGATCAGGATTTATGGAGAAAGACGACGACTCGCCAAGTTCCCATGCAGCCACAGACGGCGTAGCAATTCTTACCGCCAACCCTTCGAGCAACGGAACCGGCCTGAGTTGGAAGTCGTGTGTGTGTAATTGTGCCACGATACGGATGAAACACACAGGCTCACATGTGACGAGATGAAGATAATCTCAACAGGCTGACGGAAATCCAACAGGCTCACGGGAACGCTGCAGTTATGGTCGGAGACGCGGAGTTATTTAGTCACTGGTAAATGTTGCATCGAGTGCTGTGTGCTCTAACACAATTGTAAAAATCATGAAAAAGCGAAAATAATGCAATGGTGGGGCTGAGTGGTGTTCTGTGGAGGAGACGTCGCTGTCTCAGTATTCAACGCCGGACCCTGTATTTCAAGTCTGTGGTCATGCTCGATCATAAGTTTCTGTATGGCTCCAGTGCCTTCTCAGCATTGTTGGCGGGTAAGCACCTGGATCGTGTCCAAGTACTGCGGCTCTGGTGGCTTGAGGGATGTACGGGTGCTCGCCGTGCACCCCTGCCGGCAACCTGCTAGTGAAGCTTGGTACCTACTGTGTCCGGGAGATTTTCATCCAGAAGCTGATCTTCCTAGGCTGGAGCTGCTGCTACTCCTGTGCTAGCCCTCAACCACTGGCGCTCCTACTCGGCTCCAGTGTGGGCCATTAACCACCCTGCCCGATTTCGCACTGTTGCTATTCCACACCGTCAGCATTTAACTCTGAGGTCAGACCTTGATCCCTCCCACCATATGCTATCTGTCTGTCTGCCTCTCTCTCACACACAGATGTGCGCGCATACACACAAACACACATGCACACACACACACATGCACACACACGCACATGCACACACAGTGACACAAACATACACATAGCCAACTTCTCTGTGTTTGGTGATCATCATCTGTTTTCTGATGTGCAAGCTCACCTCTGATGCCGATTACTTCCTTGCTTAGACCCGGTCTGCTATTAGACCAGTCTGCTCTCCCTTCACTCGCTTGTAAATCCTACTTGGAGCAGTAAGGTTGTGTCGCTGCTCCTACTGATGTCATTGTTGTGAAAGCAATATCATCGCCATTGGTGGTAATTTTCCACCGTGCATGAATCATTAACAATCATCATCTATGTGTCACGGCCTAACCATCCTCGTAACTCCCCTCATTGTGACTAGTGCTGTACCGTTGAAACCTACTTTGCTTCAGTGTATATTCGCTCCAAAGCTCTTGTTTTGTTGCATAGTGATCTGACGCAGTGTGCTATAGCCTATCGGGTAATATGGATAAGATTAGTACAGTCGGCATCGCCTATCGAGTAACCAGGTACATGCATAAGGATACTAGTACATGTATACCGGCTTAATGATATCGGAACACAAATAGCACTATGTGTGCAATATTCCTTTCTAAGCTCACGCTGTGCGGTGCAGATAGGTCATGTGTCGTTGCCAACTTGCCGCATGTGCATGTGCAGCAGGAAGGCACCACATGTCGACTACTACAGTAAGATCGGGCGCCGAAGAACGCAGGGGCTCGAGCGCAGCCTAGGAAAGTTCTTAAATTTTTGATTCTAGCCAGACCGTTCTTATTCACACGCGCGCGCGGCAAGTCGAGTGACGTCATGACGTTTGTCATGTACATGTACATGTAGTGCAATGTAGTACTTCTAAACTAGTGCTAGTAGTGGGTGTCGTAAATGGGAATGACTGTACATGTAGCAGTTACTGTTTACACGTGTACATGACATGTACTCACCTCCCATACATTATTATTATTATTATTATTAAATTTTTGATAGGGCAATCCCCACAGGCCTAAGGCCTTCTTACAGGGTACCCTAAATGCATGTACTTGTACAATGTAGATCTACGTGTAAATTCGCAACTTCGTGTAAGTACATGTGTGACAACGTACATGTAGTCGTAACTTGAGCTCAAAGCCGATCAGTTAAATACTGCACTCATGTGGAAATTCCAAATTTTAAAAGTGTTCTTAAATCTGATAATTCTAGCCTGGACTGTTCTTAAATTTTGCCGGTTTTCCAGCCTGGGTGGTCTTCGGCGAGGTGTTCTTCGGCGCCCGATCTTACTGTACTTATACTGTACAGCATTGTGTGCTTACATGCATTTACGGCCTTGTGGATGCAATTGAGTCTCACATACATGTACATGAAATATTGCTTGTAGTGCGGCATCAGGTGTTAATACAATGGCTAAATATTTTTCTCGCAATAATGACCGTATTCACCACAAGTGTGTTTATGTCCAGAGCCAACTCAAGTCCTGTATTATTTATGACCATGACAACAATACTTCCGGGCTGAAATTCTTCTATGACAGGCATGAACACTTGCCTTACAATTGTTCGTGATTGTACGAAGTACATATTCGCTGTTGCATCAATTTTGCACCATTTACATTGTAGTGCCACTAGTGGTATCACCTGCATGCGTATTGAGTCAAACAAGGTTACCTCTGTATAATTATGCTTATCGTGGCTATCAAGAGCTTCGATGCAAATTCCCAGCTGACGAATGGTGTCCAGCTTGTGTTCAGCTCAGCTGGCACTCACAACTCATAATAATTGCTCTCGAGACGCCAGATGAGATGTTTCAGCTACAATGTAGACAAAACGTCCGTGTTCAAGAAAGCCGTCACTTCATCTTCTGTCCATCCTCAATAGCACGTTCAAGCAAATACGTCTGAAACACAGTAGCGACAATCCGACAGCGGCGACACGCCGTCTTCTCCGAATGAGCTTCTACCGTTCTAATTCAGATTCCCCCAAAAATGTCAAAATAAATAATAGATTTCCACCAAGCTCGCTAGAATCTTGCGAACCGTCAACATGCATGCATTTCAAGTGTTCGAGCGTGCGTAGATTCTGCTCAGCGGCTCAAGAACATTCGCCAAGCGAAAAAAAGTCGATGAGAAAGATGTAATGGTGGACGAAATTACGAAAATCGGAAGAAGGTATTCGACCCAGTTCGACTATCCTGGACTGGATTGGCAACGTCCAACAAACGGATTCGTATTCTATGGGGTCTCATGAGCTAGTGTGCCAAAGGGCGTTTAGTTGGAGCTTCAGTGCATCACCTTCGCCGAAAGAGGCCCTTTCTGAGATTTGGCCGATGGACTACCTAGAGCGAAAGCTGAGAGGGACGTGCTATAGGCCACACTTCCATATAATAGGTCGGGCATCACAACGGATTTTAGGTATTGGGACCCTGGCCTTCTGGGAAAGGGATCGCCGGGCTCGCCACAATGCTCCGACTTTCCTGTTCACCTTCGCTGTAACATCGTGGATATGATGGTCCCAGGTCAGTTGCTCGGTGATGGTTAAACCCAAGTACTTGGCCGCAATACAAGCAGGTAAGCGGGTCTGATGGCAATTTACAGCGATACTGGTTTGCGCATCCCTCCCACAGATGGACAGAACTTGACTTTTGCGTTCATTCAATATCAGGCCGCGGTTTTCGAGCCAGTCGGCCAGCGCAGTGACGGATGACGAGAGTCCCAGTGAAATAGTTGCCGTGTTGGAACCATTTTGGTACAGTGCAATATCGTCAGCAAATTGTATGCTAGGGGTCGGGTGAGCTACTGCAGCTACCGCTCGGGTGTACAAGATGGGCCCCAATACAGATCCCTGGGGTACTCCACTTGTGCATAATGTGATGTTGCTCAGTTCGCTACCGATGCGGACTTGTTGTGTCCGGTTTGTAAGGTAGCTAACGAGCCATTTCATCACCGTACCGCCAACTCCAATTTCAAAGCAGTCCTGGATCATAATTGCATGCCATCTTGCGCGAGCTGCGGGAGAGGCATCGACGGGCTCGCCACAAGGCGCCTATCTTCCTTGCAACTTTGGTCACTATGGCGCTGACGTGTACATCCCAACTCAGGCGGTTGTCAAGAAAGACACCAAGATACCGCGCAGACTTCACTATCAGTAGAGAGGTATAGCAGCACACGATAGAGACCTCAGGCCCGGCATGTTGCGGTGAGATAGTCATTACCTGGCTTTTGGAGGCATTTAAAATTAGGCCGCGTGACTTAAGCCATATGGCGAGATCAGTAACAGCTGAAGAGACGGATTTGGAGACTTCCCCAGCGGAAGCTTTTGAATCGCACAGAGCAATGTCGTCTGCGAATTGCACGCTGGGTATTGGCGATGAGACCAATTTCACATCACGGGTGTAGACGTTAAAGAGAACAGGCCCCAAGACGGAGCCTTGGGGCACACCACAGGTGCAGTCAAGAGCACGACTTGTGGCCGAAGCGACTGTAACTTGCTGCCTGCGATCTGTTATAAGGATCCGATTCGAGTCTCCTAAAGTCAAAGAACAAGATATGAGAGAGAGAGAGAGTCTAGTTTCTAGTCTGGTTTGACGTTCTCTCTCCCTCCTTCCCTCTACTCTCTCTCTCTCTCTCTCTCTCTCTCTCTCTCTCTCTCTCTCTCTCTCTCTCTCTCTCTCTCTCTCTCTCTCTCTCTCTCTCTCTCTCTCTCTCTCTCTCTCTCTCTGTATGTCTGTCTGTCTGTCTGTCTGTCTGTCTGTCTCTCTCTCTTTAGCTTTTCTCCGCTTCTCACCTTCCCTCCCGAGGCTCCCTTTGCGTGTATGTCAAGGTGGAACTCCTGGATCACGTGATAGTTATAGAGTTTAAAAAAACTCTATAACTATCACGTGATCCAGGAGTTCCACCTTGACATACACGCATGCAGAAACTGTCAGAAGCTGCTTTCTCTGGGCTTCATACACTCTTGCTAGGTCGAAAAGAGCTGTCCGGAATGGCCGAGGTTGAGTACCTCGGCTACTCAGACACTACCGGTTTGATATCACTCGACTCATGATTGTTCATGATATCACTCGACTCATGATTATTCAGGCTGTTGCCTAGTGTTGGACGTGTACTCGTATGTACAATAATACACTACGCTGAAGTTTTAATTTTTATTTTTTTTAGTAG
Source organism: Sycon ciliatum (assembly GCF_964019385.1). Taxonomy (NCBI): domain Eukaryota; kingdom Metazoa; phylum Porifera; class Calcarea; order Leucosolenida; family Sycettidae; genus Sycon; species Sycon ciliatum. The sequence continues at coordinate 32,495,857 of NC_088647.1, forward strand.
TTCGTCATACTTTGAAAAAGTTTTTACAAAATGCTGAAGTTTCATGGGAGTAAAAGTACGCACCGGTTTGAAAGTTGCGGAGTACGTATACTGGCGGTTGAAGCTACTGATAACCATGACAATGCCGTCTAGACGACGGTGTCCAACGGAGATCCTTGGTTAGATATAATTATGCAGCCGTCCAACGCCCTGCCCTTGCTTATTCAATGAGGGTGAATGTTCACGGACACGGCTTGGAGTCGTTTCCTTCACTTTTCCGCACTACACAACCGCCATGGAAGACCTTTCCAGGTTCCGGCAACAAGCAGCGGACAACCTGAGACAAACTGGAGAAAACTGTGCAACATCACCCCTGAGGAGGAATGACTACATGTACTTCAAAGTACCAGCAACTTAATAATTCATAATGATCTGTATTTCAGGATTACCCAAATTCGGCTAACGCCTATCTGGGGGATCTCCCGGATTTGTGTATGTACTACATGTAGTGTAGTAACATACTTCAGGAAGCAAGTACGACATCTTGCCGATGAAACAGGCAAGGCAGAAGCACAAAGAAAGAAAACTGAGCTACCGGTACTCTATTTTTTAGTGTTCTAGTGTGTGAAATGACATACTGGTATTGTACTTGTATAGTATTGCTACCAATTGTATTAGCCTGCGTGATGTTGAACACAACTCAAAACACATACTAGCAGCCTGGTCTTGTCAACACATCTCTTTTAATCTGCTATCCGCTTTTCATCTGCTCGGCCAGTTCCTGTTGTTGTTCTTCTTTTTCTTCCACGCGCTCTGGACTGTCTGATGTGCGTCCACCTCGTGATACGGCGGCGGCACATCGCGCCACGTCTGCAGTTGCTGTCGCGGCAGCGCCGTGGACGGAGCAGGGCATGCTGAGTTCACGGCCGTGGCGATGCGTAGCGGAATCTCGCCGGACGGAATGGGCAGCAGCGCGGGTCTCCACGAACGGGCTGCCACCTGCCCTTTGTGACTGCAAGCTGGGTCTGAGGAGGTCTGCGGTAATGCAGCGTGTTGCCGTTTGCTGGTCACGGAGAGAAAACATAGGACAAACAGAGTGCGTAGAGTTGGCGAGCCATTCAAGATAGCCAACAGCTTCAACGGCTGAAAATGGATAATGCCACCATCTAGCATGCTGGAAATTTGCATGCAACTTATACGCCCACTCGAAATAACGTCAATGCTATAACTAGCACTCGTGCAGTCGATACATACACCCAAAGACCGTTTCTCGTTCACCCATACGTGCAAGCCACCCAGGGCGTCAACATTCACATGGTGCAGCTGAGGATTGTTTGTGTGTTCCGGCGGGTTAAAGGTTAATTGTAAGAATGGCAAGGCTACAGAGCAGCCTAAGCGTTCTTCTTATCTATACGGTTAACTGCACCACTCAGAAACACCTTCCGACGCCGCTGCGTCTTGACTCTTGACACTCGCAAAGCACTAAGACTGTGTGGCTAGAGGCTGTATTCTGTGAATGCATGCTACATCGTACAAGCAAGTATGCAGACTGAAAAGGTCCGCAATATCAAGAGAGCATAATCATGGTAAGTACTCTTGGCAATATGACATTGTATTATGTACAGTGAGGCTGGTACTGAGATGATGGCACCGGTTTTCAGTCTCTCACTGCCTATTTCGTAAGGTTGTGAGTACGTGTGTGACTGAAGCCATCTCAACTCAGAAGGTCCATGACACAATGCAATGGTCAGGCAGGGACGTCAGACACGCTACGGTCACTACTCTATTTACCGTACCCCTCTTTACCCCAGGCACCCCGTTACCGTACCACTCTTTACCCCAGGTACCCCGTTACCGTAGCACTCTTTACCCCAGGTACCACGTGAATCAACAAAATGCACTGTTTTGGGCTGTGTGTTTCGAAAAACGTTCAGAGGAGCCACCCCAATCCCACAAGTAAATTTTACTTCAGGTGGATGACTATACCACCCCAAAATACCTTCCGACCTTCCTGTCAGAGGACTATAGTGCAGTGTCTGCTCTAGGATTTCAAATGAACCGGGTACATACGTGCCTGGAACAACTCTTCCAACCGGGTCAGTCCCAGACACATTCAAGTGCGGCTATTGTGCATCAGGCAGCCCTACTGGGACTTCCCGATTGGCACTTTTTGCAAGCGGGTCCGAGTACCCCCAGCCGGGTCGCTGACCGGCTGACCCGGCTCTACAGCAGACACTGTTAAGTGTACCGGTTTTTGCATCGTCGCATCAAACTGGGGTGGAGTAGAGATTTTGCGTTGGTTAATATCTCCACTGGATCCAGTATGCGCGGTGTACGTAAACATTGCTATGTGCACTGTACAAACTCACTCGGCGACAGCACCGGAGCTCGCTTCCCACAGTATAGCATCGGCAGTGTCATTGTCCCTACCCGACTCGGGTATGCTGGACCTGCAGAATCATGCACAGACAGTGACACAAATTCATCCCAATGGCTGCTATCAAGAGTACATAACCCCAAGAGTGTGCAACTGCCTGCACAACCTCTATGCAGTGCTGCGACGGCAGAACTTCACATCACGTGACATGGTTCAAAAGGTTACACTGGCAAACAGTGCAAAGTGATCACAAGAGAGTTGTACCCAAAGCTGGGTTTCGTACAACCCTGTATCAAGCATGCACAGAGTGCAAATAATGTGTATGGGTTCATCACGTGATGTGAAGTTCTGCCGTCGCAGACCCCATAGCTGGAGTTGCACACTCTTGGGGGTTATGTACTCTTGCTGCTATGGAGAGGCTCGTGAAGCTGCATGACTCAATGATAGTCGATCTCCAGAAAGCTGCAGCCATTTTGTCAGCGCAGCTAAGAATGACTGGTTGAACTACAATGAAGTCCCCACTGTGTGTGTACGTGCGCGCGCGCGTGTGTGTGTGTGTATGTGTGTGTGTGTGTGTGTGTGTGTGTGTGTGTGTACGTGCCGTGATATGTAATCGGTATCAAACAGTAACTTATCAGTTGACACAAAGATTCCTGACTCTGATCCTAGACGTGGCATATTTGTGGCCTGAACTCAGCGACCAGTGCACTCACATGTTGAACAGCTTAGCGATCTCATCACGGACGGGATTGGGAGCGCTTGGGATATACCGGTGCATGCGAGCAGTAAGGTTGTACTGGCAGAGCTGGCGTCAAGGGCACACACACCAAAGAGAAAGCAGAACAGCACGGTCATGTCTTCCATGCTATGTAGGCATGGGCACTTTGTTATAATTTTTTAAAGAATGTGAAGATTTTTGCGTACGACCATCCTCAGTACAGCAGGGATCACTACTCTAGCACAAGCATACTGAACACTTCATTAAAAACTCTGTTTAGCAAACCCTGTGTGGTGCACAGAAAACGACAGTGGTCTTTCCCGACAGCAGGTCTTTATTAAGTGGGTGTTGAAACACGGTTTTGGTGTATGCGATGACCTTTGTCTTAAAAGACAGGTGTTCTCTCGTCGAAGTGGTTGTTGCCCTGAACAGATTTACATGGCAGTTACGTTTTCATAAAGGTGATGGTGACTACTGTAAATGACATGAGATGCATGCAGACCATGGTTGTCAGTTTGAAAATGAGATACGCTATGCTGGGGACCAGGGAATCGCAGTGGGCAGATACAACATTGGTTTCAAATGGCACCATTAGATGCATACCAGTTTAGCGTACTGAGGCAGGCACTCCGGCCACCTGCACATGACACAAGACAGAGAGAAAGGATCCAAGCTTTGGCCGTCTGAATAATTTTCTTGACCGGAATGCTAAACGGATGATAACGTCTACGTGGATCACGGTTTGTGCCCATTGTTCTCACCTCGCCCACGGCAATTGCCTCAAAAAGAGATTCTTTTATCACCCTTTCTTGCTTACACCGTTGTTGCACCCCCCCCCCCCCTCCCCCTCTCCACGCACACTTATTTGTTTACATACACAGATATTAGTAGAGTGGGGCGTGTTGAGGATAGAGCTTTCATAAAATGTTCATGAACATGTCAAAAATGACGTTCTTGAATTTTTGGTCGCAAGTGCAGTCGAACACACCTTCGTACTTGCGACTAAAATTCAAGGAAATCATTTGACATTTTGCCCCACATTTTTTTATGAAAGATGCACATAATTATGGTACACATGCAATGCACAAAAGATATGTTCTACACAATGTTTTAGTGACCGTGGATTGCCAGTACTCACTGTCCAACTTCACACATGCCCATGAAGCGCTTCCACAGGATGACGGCAAAATGCACGGCGGTCTGCAGGTCATCGCCAGCTGCACAGTCACCGCCTGCATGCAACACCAACAGAACTTGGGTGTTTACACCGGAGACTGGCTAGTCCTCGGTCCACGTGCGTTTATGTGCTGGCTGCAGTATTCAGACAGAATAGTCCTGCTGAATTTTTAAAGTCTGATTTTGACTGATTTTTAATGATAGCTTGCATGCCGTCCTACCGGTAGGACCACGGGTCCTACCGGTAGGACCCAAGAAATCGAGCTGCAAAAGTGCTTTTGGTTGAGAAATTTATTGAAACAATTGTTGAGATGAGATCTTTGTCAGGCAAAGTAATGGCGCAAAATGCAAGGCTATGTCCAGTGCATTGCGTATGCGCAATTTTATCGATTGTCAAAATGGCCGCACATAATCCTGTCGGTGCGCTAGCAACTCTGTCCAAAGTGAATTTTGACCATGGCACATCAATCGTGGTGAGATCCTAATGTTTTTATTAGCTTGCTAAGGCAGTGGAATGCATATTTTCATACTCAGTTTCCATGGTTACCATGGGCGGTTACCATGGATTTCCCCAGAATGCCTTGTGCGATCACGTCTAAAATTTGTGGAGTCCTTCATTAGCCCCTAAGCAACAGTCTAGGGTCAAGTTTTAGGTCAATGTTAGAACAGAGGCCATGCAGCATGTCTGTGTATGAGGGTCCTACCGGTATGTCCTACCGGTAGGACCGAGGTCTATGCAAGCTATCATTAAATGGCTCCAACCCCATTCTAAATTAAAGGGGAAGTTAAGGCAAAAATAAAAATTCACCAGTTGTAGTCTTCGGGGTGCTGAGTCGAATGGTCTTGGTCTGAGAAAGCTGAGACGCTCCCTTCCTACTTGAATCCCAATCGAACTCGCGCACTTCCACCGAAACTGGGTGACTGCGCCCTACTAGATGGGGATTTGTATGCAAAATGTCACTAAAAGCGCCATTTCGTTCTTATAAAAGCACGGATGACCGCGATTGGCCCATATGTTGTAGTCTTTTGGACGCTGAGTCGACTGGTTTTGGTCCTAAAAGGCTGCGATGCAGCGTTCCTCCTTTATTCCCAATCGAACATGGTTGAACAAGTGATCACGTGCTCCTGGGTGCTCAAATCACCTGGTCACCACGCCAGCAGGCGACAACTTTCACACCAAGGTTCAACTCGAGTTCAATTCGAGTGACAGGACTGCGCCCAATAAAAGGTCAAACAGGCTAGTAAGTTAGTTGTACCCTGCATGCACGGTGACCAGGTGACTGGCGTACGCAGGAGCACGTGACCGCTTGTTCAAGCATGTTCGATTGGGAATAAAGGAGGAACGCTGCATCGCAGCCTTTTAGGACCAAAACCAGTCGACTCAGCGTCCAAAAGACTACAACATATGGGCCAATCGCGGTCATCCGTGCTTTTATAAGAACGAAATGGCGCTTTTAGTGACATTTTGCATACAAATCCCCATCTAGTAGGGCGCAGTCACCCAGTTTCGGTGGAAGTGCGCGAGTTCGATTGGGATTCAAGTAGGAAGGGAGCGTCTCAGCTTTCTCGGACCAAGACCATTCGACTCAGCACCCCGAAGACTACAAGTGGTGAAATTTTTATTTTTGCCTTAACTTCCCCTGAAAGTGAGTTTTGGATGTGCTTCTCCATACATGTTACTACCGTACACCTGTCCTAGTTTCCTTATCCTCTGCCTTTCCAGCTTCAAATGTGTTAAAGGAAGAATTACTTGGGTCACACAACGCAGAGTGTACAATTGTTTTCACTACATCTACCACTATACTTGCACAAGTGAGAAGCCAAAAATTAGGGTGGCAGGTTTGGACTTTGGATGAAATGAATTGGCCACTATTCACGATGCAATGGTACATACCATGTTGATCTCCCTGCGGTAAATGCTTCAGCAGTGCATCGACTATGTGGACAGCCATGCGCTCGTCCAGTGTGTGAAGCCAGCTGAGAGAATGGCAGAATTGTGTACATATGCATACGTTCATATTTATTCATTTGTTTTCGCAACTTTTTTTGTGTGCAACTTCTCAAGGTGCAGTGCAGCAACAGTTGGTAGGTATGAAATAAGAGCAGAATCCCAGAGGCTCGCTCCCTCTCCAAGACAAAAACAAAGTACACATGTACTTGAAGACAGTATGTATAGTGCACTGAGACATGATATTCTGAGCAACTGGGAACCTGCTATAAAAGAGTGCGTGTCCGTGATGCCCATCTCAGGCCCAACATCAGGTCTCAACACAGCATGGACTAAAACTGCCCATCACAACTTGAAGTTTGTCTTTGGTTCACATCACGGGCTAGACACTACCAGTAAATAGTACAGAACATCACTGAATGCACTGCTGTTGTAGTGTGGTAATTAGTGTGTGTCGTGTGTCGTGTGTACGTGGTGTTGGTGCATGCGCGTGTTGTTGTGGTGTGAAAAGCAGTCTTCGTCTTGAGTTCATCATGTCTAGTTGTGGGTCAAACGGGTGTACCTTTAACTAACGAACGGGTAATTTTCTTAAAGGGCGGGTTAACGGGTACCCTTTAGCAGCCATGTATAATTTTTTGTGCAGTTTTCACATAAATCAAGAGTTTAATTCATCTGTTCTCGGGTTGCATTTTGATATTCGCAAATCGATTGGGGTCTGATAGTCGCAGGAGTAGATCTACTAGGTGCGAAAATGCAACAACAATGCAGACATCAAGCATGGAGTTGTAAATAATTGACTCCCGCCTGGAATACACGAACCCAGCAGTGTTGCTCCGTACTGACTGGTTCATGAAAATCCAAACGGGTACCCTTTTACTAACGGTACCTGAGATTAACGGTCGGGTACCCGGTACACCCCTTTGACCCCTAGTTTCGGCATCGTCGTGTCAACAAACAGTCTTTTTAAATGTAGTTACCGTCGTCCCATTGTCTAAGTGTGGAGATGACACGGGGCTGGGAGCAGGTGACTAAAGGTAGTCAGTCACAACACTACTACAGTTCTGGCCAGAGACATCTGTCCTAGTGGATAAATTAGTGCCGCGCTCGAGTGCGCAGAGTGTTGTGTGTGGCACTAGGGCCACATACCCCCCCCCCCCCCCCCCCCGTCCCCGGTGCTATTATATTCATGAGGTTGGGTTTCTGTGTCCAGGACTACTCACTGCAACTAACCTCTCAACCACAGGCGTGGTCAAAGCTTGAGCACACGACTGCTGCTGCTGCTGGGTTGCGGGCTGAGTGGCAAGCTCATCGATGATAGCCTGTGCCAGCGCTTGGTTAGCAGTCTTCAGCGCAGACACCGAGGAGAAGGTGCAGAGAACTCCAAGAGCCCAGCCACATTTCTATTGGAACGGCACAGACATCGTATGCAAGAACCACAGATCTGGTTCATACATGTACTTCAAGTACATAATCCATTGTCCAGGGTATGGAGTGTAGTTCTTCACAGAATTTGGACTTGCTTTAGAAGAGAGATGTACAGGAGTACGCTAAATCATGGTGCAAACTCAGACTCACTGTCACCCCGTAGATACATTATTGTATTGCTAATCTGGAGAAAGAAGAGGGGGAGGGAGAGAGAGAGAGAAGAGGGAGAGGGACAGAGAGAGAGAGAGAGAGAGAGAGAGAGAGAGAGAGAGAGAGAGAGAGAGAGAGAGAGAGAGAGAGAGAGAGAGAGAGAGAGAGAGAGAGAGAGAGAGAGAGAGAGAAAGATGGAAAGGGAAAGATAAAGAAGGAGAGAGGAGGGGAGAGGGTGAGGATGAGAGAGAGAGAGAGAGAGAGAGAGAGAAAGAGATTTGTGGTACATGTACTTTGGTACTTTTCAAGTACTTGCTAGCACAGCAATGGATGATCACATGATCAAGTGTATTTACACACAATAGTCATGTCATTGAAATAAATACAAACAAATACCGTTAAGTCTTGTATAAAAGCCGCACTTGAATAGAAGCCGCCCTCGAATAGAAGCCACAATTTTGGGCCCATCAAATCACACAGAAGCCTGGTTTTAGTGTTGGCATACATAGAAATACCTGTCTCGTATAGAAGCCTGCAAAATTTCACCAAGAAAGTCATAGAAGCCGCGGCTTTTATACAAGACTTTTTACGGTAACACAATGTTCAAAGTAATTACTTTACTTTAATCTCCAGCGCACAGAGGACAAGCAAGTCTTCGTGCTCAGGATTAGCAAAGAACTTCTCCAGCAAGATAACGCCGACCATGACGCGGAATCCCTGTCAGTGCGAAGAAGCCAAACAAAACAACAAGTCATGTAGTAACCCTCGATCATCACTTCAATGGGCTAGCTCGATGCCGGCTATGGAATTTGTCAATATTGAGATCCAGCTAGGTGTTATAGGTTGTTGTATATGTACTTGTACAGTGTGCACATGCATAATATCTGGTCGGGTTTTTGACGATTCAAGTTTCTGATCTGTTTACCGGTAAGGTCCACGGGTAAGATGCATACCCGATTAAACATGCATATCTGATCAGTAGTAATTACCCATGCGTACCCGATTACCCAGGAACTATAAGTTACGCTATGTTGTCCACTAACACCACCAGTTACTTGACAATCAGCTCATGTGATAAATCATTGCACAAAACTGACCGACGGTACTGACGTTCAACAACTAACTGGACATCAGCTCTAGCACGTCCTGGGTGTGCACTCCAACAGCCTCCCAACTTGGTAGGTTCTAAGTTATGACAAATCTCTTCTATAAACTTATCATCGGCTCTCCATCCGAGATTACCCATGCATACCCAATTACCAAGAGTTCATACCCCCAAGAGTGTGCAACTCCCGCATACCCTGTTGTCCGCCACAGAATTTCAACTTGAGGTAATGTTATACAATCATTGAATGTTCCTTGCACCAGTATTTTACAAGATTTGTGCAGCGTGTCAACGCATCACACGCTTTTCTTTGCATGATCTTGTACAGCACCAAATGGGGCTGTGCCAACCACAGACCCAGGATACGCGTATAGTGCGCACTGCACATTGCGTAGTGCGCATTGCATCGTGAAAACAATGTCAACTTGAAATTCTGTCGGGACGGCGTCCATAGTCGAGTTGCACACTCTTGGGGAGTTATGTACTCCTGCAATTTACCCATGCATAGCCTTAACAAAATCCATATGCTGCACGGGTAGTGAGTTCACGCAGCAGTACCATCAATATAAATTTCATATAGAGTTACCATATAATCGGGAATGCCTCGGTACAGCTTTGTTTCCGGGGCGATGCGGGATTCGGAGTCGCCAATATAGGCCACAGCATGGTGCATCAATGCCTGCCTTGGGAAAAGTACGACAAATAAAGAAACACATCCAAAATGTCCAAACAAACCACTTTGAAAGTTTATCACACTGTATTAGGGGCTGTTCGTCAGTACCAATGTTATCTCATGCTGCAAAACAATTTTTTTAATTTCTTCTTGTAAGGGATCTGGCTTTTCTCCCTCACACCCTCTCCTCCACCTCCCCGTAAAAAAATCAATAGGAGTCGGGCCTTGTGCAGTGACTGCCGGTATGGCTGTGTCACCTCACGATGTTGCACCACTACCTGTAACAAAGCCACCGCAGTGCACATACCTCATACTACAAGCTGGTGGCCTCTTCGCACCAGCACACTGCTCTGCAATAAACCATTTCATCAGCCTGCCCTGAAACATGACAAATTGAAAAAAGCAAACCTTCGTGTCAACATGTTTTACATGCACATGTCTGTAAGACAAAGCGTGTGTCTAGTATCAAACTCCACCATTGCCCTGGAAACAGAACACAGGCGATATGCGTAGAATGGTCTGGGACGTGTTGCAGATATACGCCAGGAAAACATCTCCCCGGAACATGCTGATGATCAAGGTTAAAAACTAAAATTGCAGTTTATTTCCCTGCATACTAGTAGTTAATTAAATAAAGTCATTATTTTACTTGTAGGAGTAGTACAATAATTACTTTGTCCACACCCTGCACAGTACAGTGATGGGCAGAGCTTCCTTAAACAATAAGGCAGAAGAACGATGTTTTGCTTGCCAGTTGCTAGGAAGCAAAATCTCGTTCGGCCTTCTCTGCAGTTCACGTGCTTCTGCGTCCACTGATCTACCAGTGTACAGAAATAGGGCTATAGACAAAGAACATGGCCGACGTCACATGACACATTCATGCAGGAATTAACTGGAGTTGGAAGCAACATGGCTGCTCCGTATGTCCGTACGTATGATATGATGCATGTACAACATTTCTACTCCGTCCAAAGAAAATGTTGACTGGAGAAAGATAATGCTGGGATAACGTTAGCCCTGGCTGGAGGACATGATTTCAGTGCAAACATCATTGCTACAAGGTTCAGCTTCGCTTCTTTGTGCTAGGCCAATTAATCCACAAAGGACGAAGCAGTGCTGTCCGCACACTGCAAGCGCTAGCGAATGCATCGGGTAGAGAAGCGATGTAAATACCTACATTGGTGTGCTGATGCTCCATTGATACCATGACGTGCACGGCAGCGGAGAACGTGACGTCGGCGCCGGCAGTGAACGGTGCTACAAACATTTGCGCTGCTGGCGACGACCTGTTGAACTTGACGACTTGAGAGATGAGGGTGACAACATCCAGAGCACTTCTATTGTTTAGGAAAGGGGAAGCAGAAAGCACAGATGGAGGCAATATAACATGACACCTACAAGTACAATTATAATATGTCCTCACAGCACTCTCCAAGCGGTCTCTGGGCTACATCAATTGCTGAAAAAGAATGAAAATTTCTATGGAGCTGTTTACCCCCCCCCCCCCCCCCCCCAGTCTAACATCGGAAGCCTTGCTCTATAAGTTCAAAGCTGCCCTCAGGAAATTTACAGCTGACCATGCTTATGCAATCAACGGAATTCCGCCACCTTGCAGTTGATTTTCCCCATTTCTCTCCTCATCAATCCCTACTTGTCTTTGTACATACATCTACATCTACTGTTCTTTCAATCAAATGAACCCCTCGATAGGCACATTGCCTTTGGGTCATTTCAAAATAATAAAATGTAAAACGGTTTAACCATCTGAATTTTCCGGTTAAGGCCCATCTTCAAATGGATGACTGCAGTAGAGTGCAGTGGATGTTGAGAGATGTCCATGATGTATTACCTACAAGTATAATTATGCGCCTGTGCCCGACGATGTACCGAATGCCACTTACGTACTCTATTCAGCAAGTTTAAAAGCGGCCTTGGGAACATTGCCTAGCAGATGCAGCCTACAACACGGCCCTAGAACAAAGGAGAAAGTCCACCGCAAAGGGTGAGTGGTGACGTTTTACCGAAAAGCAAAAGTTGGTTGTCCCGGGGATGACAGCTGGGGTACTAGAAGTTCTACTTTGAGCTAACAACTCTTTTTCGAGCTAACAGCAGTGCTAGTTGTTGAAGCTAGCAGGAGCTCTACTTTGAGTTTGAAACCATTTTTTTTTCGAAACAGCACTCCTGAATCCCAAAAGGCCCCGCTTGTTGACTTGCCTGTGTGAGGAAAGAGGCTAAACATGGGTGCACTCCCGTACAGACTTACCCGGGGGACGCCGCACGGCATACCAGTGTTCGGAACAAGCCAAGCACAGCGGAATATGACAAGCCGCCACCAATCTCTGCATGGATACATTAGGGAAACACACAGATTACCTGCACATGTCATACTACATTAAGCTGGTAAAGGTGTCAGTGCAACAAACAGCATCACATTTGTCCTAGAATGTCACACCAAATGAACTCACAGAGATGCTCGTTTCTCAACCTGATCTATACTCTTCTCTTCATGTAATTGTGACATATGAGATGTTGATTGCCTAGCTGCTTTCTCTCCTCTCTCCTCTCACCCAAGCCATTCAGCAAAAGCGAAGCTGTGGACGCAGCATGCTGCAGTTACACTTCAACGCGGAAACGCTTATAATAATACTCTTCACTGTAGCGTACGGGAAATGAAGCACAAATCAGGCTTCAGAGTTGAGGTGAGCTAGTCAGTTCCATTTTTGCTACATCTCTACTGGTGTACTGGGTCAAAAGAGGAATTTAACCAGAAAAATCTCTCACAAACCTCCCGCTGATGGTGCAGCGATGACGTACGCATGGAGAATGGCTAGTGGAATTGTGCAATGCCGCTACATGCAGTGGGGTTGAGGTCACTGATAATCGGAATGGCAGAATGCCGATGCTTTGAACTTCATCTTCTATAATGATATTCCAGCGGAAATGTCCAGACCCAGCTAAGTTAGTGGTACCTACCTTCCAAGTCTAGCAAGAATTTTCCAATACGCAGTAGCAGACCCAGATCTGACAGCTCAGTAAACCAGCTGGTCATGGAGATGAGCAGATGACGAGCACAACATAGCCACACAATTATCGGATTAGACGTCAGTTGTGCTAAGCGGAGCATTGATTTCTGTACTCCATTTCTCATTGCAGTATTTTCCTGTTTGGGGCATCAACTTGTCACATCGGAAACCATAAATTGTGTGATGATATTTTCGCCTGACTAGAAGAAGACAGCGTTCTCTGAACCAATACAGCCAGCATCCTGGTGTCTAATGCCACCGCTTACATGAAGCTGGGCACCGAGGGCAGGACTGCGTTCCCACCAACAATATAGCAGTGCAGCAGGAGAGATACCAAAAACATTTAAAACGACTATAACAGTTTATAAAGACCAGGTTGGTGTATGGCTTTTACACCAATACAAAAACAGGCGCCATGTAGTGCACTGTACGCGTTGAATCTCAAACTAAAGGAAACAAGGAAACCGGCGGGGCACAAGTTACGTGTTAAGAGTCCACCAACTAAACCCGGTTTTGAACAGTCAGACGTGCACAAGGTAGCACCAGCCCGACAAGGAGTACTGAGACATTCCACGGCAAGGAAGTGAGCTTGAGCACTGCTCGGTAGTGCTAAGCATAACTTTTGCCCCACCGTTTTCCATGTTTCCATTTAAAATTTTCATTGGCTCATCATCCGAGTGGTAAAAGTAAATAATTCCTTCTTTCCCCGGTACTACTACTAGAGAAATAAAAACAAAAAAACGGGTGTGCAATGGCAGCGATCGCGGAATTCCGACCTCATGAATAAAGTAGCGCCGCTGCGCTCAAGTCCGCAGAGCGTTGTGTGTGTGTGTGTGTGTGTGTGTGCGTGCGTGTGTGTGTGTGGTGTTAGGGCCCTGTAGCCCCCAGAGCTATGATATTCATGGAGTCCTGTTTCTCTGGCTAGGATTGTAGATGGCTACATCTTGAACTCTAAGATACGAGCTGCATGAGGTTCATCAACAACAATGATAACAAGACAACAACATACTGAAGTACCATTTACACGGAGACTCCCTTGATTTAGGCCAAGGCCTGTGGAGAATCCATAAACAGTAAATACAATACAAACACACTCCTAATGCTACGAGACGTCAGCTATGAATGCATGTCACACATTATGCACTCACGTCTGAACTAGGCCGGTGACGAGGGGAACGTCGAAGATGTGGCCCTGCTGCATGAGCTTCTGAAACATCCACTTGACGAACGGTCGCGATGACGTCAACTCCGGGATTGCAGCAATATGCCAGACTACCCAGTAGCACTTACGCTTCTACAGCAAATGATGTAAACACAGAGTTGATTGGGCAAACGAGAGTTAAACAGTTTGGAACGATGCTTCATAAAGCCGTGTTCACCTGAATTTTCTTCCTCGTCAGATTATTTCTGAAAAACAACAACAGAACTATTCCTGCACCCACCCATGTACCCCTGCCCCCACCCATGTACCCCTGCCCCCACCCATGTACCCCTGCCCCACACAAACACACGTATATAAGGACATACACCCACCCCTACCCACTCACAAACAAACGTCCATATGACTCACAAACTCATGACCCCACCCCCACCCCCACACATGCATGCCCGACAACCGGTCTCACCAAAAAGGCATCAATACACGTAGCAATCATCACAGGAGATTTCTTGTGTAATTGGCGAACTCCGTACGCGACCAGCAGCACCCGACCAATCTGGAGATGAAAGCACGCAACGCCAATGTCAATAGTAAGCATTGTGTAGCATTGGACCATCAATGCACATAGAAGGAACACAATCATGACAGGTGTGCATTCAATGGAAGTACCGTAATGTCGCGTGTAAAAGCAGGTGCTTACGGCCGTGTAAGCCGGGGTTCAAACCATGCTTCTATTCAAGTTATGCTTCTATTCAAAACACGCTTCTACGTCAACATCATCAGTGTACACTGTGCAGTGCATGCTGCCACGCATGTACTGTGCAAGTACTTGCACGCGTCTTTGCACAGACCGGCTTCTATTCAAATCGTGCTTCCGCGTCATGGCGCACTTCAAAAAATCGACTTCTATTTTTGAGTCATGCTTCTATTCGAGTCATGTTTTTATACGCGACACGGCGGTAATCAGTACTATGCTAGTCAGGAATCACACTAGAGCATATACCATGGCCAACCTCGGGTCGAAAACGCTGCTATAATTTCCGACTTGATGGAGCAGTTTACATGCCTACCCGAGAGAAAATGCAATGGCCGCCCTCAAGTCGAAACTTACAAGTAAAATGGTGCACTTTACACGCCAACTGGATACTGTAGATTTGAAGAACACCACTACAACAACATGTTTGAGGAGATCAGAGTGCTACTCTACAGTCATGTGGAGGCTGAAACCAGCACAGTTTGCATTCGGCCCTTTTCGGTCTACGCTTCTCGGTCACAGTTTTAACTTCTCAAACCAGAAGTTGGGGTAGGAACTTGTTGGCTGCCATTTATATTTACCATGTCTCAGGCTCTCAGCAAGAGTCTGTGTACGCGTGGGTGGGTGGGGTGGGGCAGGGGCTATGCGCTCTCAACTTGGGCTCAGTCTATCTATGCAGTTCAGAGACCTGTGGAGGAACAGACATATTCCGGTCGCTCTGATGCTTGAGGTCGGCGACTGTCAATGGCGTTTGCCACTTCGGCAAACATTCAGCCAGCAGCTCCACGCTCTCCAAAAGACCCTACAATCATACACGTAAACAGCAAAGACAACAACACATTCCACTGATTCTACACTTTATGCTTTCTATCCCACCAAGATCAAAATTTCAACCACAGCCCTACTAAGATATCTGTAACACAGGCTGCTCAGTGTCATGCACTGTCTCTATTATAAAGGCTATGTTATGCTCATGCTTCAGTTGTCATCCGTACGGAAAGAACTTACCACTGTCCTGATGAGATTTGTCAGCAGTGGCTTGTGATCGCTCAGGATGAGCTCGACAACTTATTAAGATGTAGCAAATCAGTGGCCAAAGTGGTTGAAACATCCTCTTGGTCATTTTCAATTTTCCAGATACTTCAGACATCCTTTATAGGCTTAGCCGGAACAGCGCATAAGGGTTTAAACCTGGATTGGTGATTTTCACATTGACTGCTTACGTCGCACACCTGGACAAGCTTTCAGGAAGAACCCAGCCCCCCCCCCCCCCCCCCACACACACTCTCTCACTCGACAGCGCCTACAGTGAAACATTGAAAAACGACATCGTTGTAACAGTTACATACGAGTATGTGATCGTACCTCTGCGCGCAAAACAAAACCAGAGCCATTGCAGACCCAGTCATCAGACACGATCATGGATATTAGCCAGCGGAGCAGGACATCCTGGGTACGAGGTGCATATTGGATATGTGAACATCCATGCAAACAGAAAAATGGGATTAATACCGCCCAAAAGTGCTTCTTCGTAATAAGGTACGAGTATTCAAGTGTTTGATATCAAATGATTCAGTGAAAAACAGAACGAGTTTTATTTGACCCACCTGAGGAAACTCAACACAAGCCCCTGACGTATTGTTGTCTCCTACATTCATCAACATTAAACACATGAATAAGCCCATTGCGCAATGACGTAATTTGTACCATAAACACCCCACACAGCCACCTGGGCATGGTCGTCTGGGGTGTTGAACAGTGCATTGCTGATCCCAGTGTACTCACATGCATTACTCATACCTTCCATATTTGGCAATGCACAATGGGCTTATAGACATTGGCATCATGAAAAAGTCAGTAACACTAGCCGATAGGGTTACCATGGCTACCCATGTAACTCTTAGAAGGGTACCCAAACCCGATACACAAAGAAGAGGTCACCGGACACAGCGCTAGTCTCCTTACCCAGCTAGCTAGACTGACATTGTAGAACAGACTCTGCAGTACGAGTACCACGATGGCGTCCGGGTCGACGTGGCCGGGAACGGTCGACGGAAGCTCACCGGAAACATCGCCGCTGCAAACCTCCGACACCGGTGCTGCCGCAGACAGCATGGGCTGCACAACAATAATATGAGAATGAAAGCATCATTGAGCAGATAACTATTTACTTGCATATTGCGACTTGTAAGTTTGAATACTCCGGCAAGGTACATTCCGGCCTGGTTTAAATCCGGCTTTGGAATTT
This sequence comes from Sycon ciliatum, assembly GCF_964019385.1. NCBI lineage: Eukaryota > Metazoa > Porifera > Calcarea > Leucosolenida > Sycettidae > Sycon > Sycon ciliatum. Next base: position 32,512,592 of record NC_088647.1, read on the forward strand.
TTTCATTGCTATTAGGTTCTGCCTCATTTCCTCTGTGCTGCGCTGATGAGTCCACAACAGACGAAACAGCATGCTGTCCGCAGGTTGAGTATTCGTATACTGCAATAATATCTACTGCATAGCAGTGATTCGTCCGTTCGGTTGACCGTATGTTGCCATGTTGTATGGTCATATCTGCAACTTTTCATATCTCTCAAATAACTTTGTCAATAGCAATGTCAATAGCAACTTTGCAGTTCAGGGGTCGAATTCCGATGAAGTTGTGAAGTTGTGAAGGAATTAATTTGCATCAAAATGACAGATCAAAATGACAGATCTAATGTACATCTAATGTAGTTCGTAAATAATCGACGAGGTTTAAAATGGTAATACAAGAAAAAATCCCGCCGTCGTCATTATCATGACTTCTTTGTTGTACGGTGATGACGGCGGAATTACTTCTTTTTATTGCCATTCTAATGTAGTTCAGAGATCAGAATACAGCAATGGCTGGATAAGCACCACAAACTAACCCCCGAAATGTCAGCATTGTAGCTGCACAACCGCCGGAGCAGCAAACAGAAGTGCCAGCGTGTCAGCAGAGCCACCAGGGACGGAACGAAAGACCACGGCACGTTGGCAATGTCCTCCTCGCCAAACGACAAGCGAGGAAACTTGTAGCGAGTAGTGTTCAGTAAGAAATCGACGGCAGACGGCAAGCCTTCTTCAGCACCTGGTATGAGAAAATGAGCGCAAAGTCATCCATTTTAATGCATTGAGGGCCATCCACAAATATCGCCATTTGGGATTAGCGACACACTCGACTCTCTCTCCCTACCTCCCTCCCTCCCTCTCTCGCCATTTGGGATTAGCGACACACTCGACTCTCTCTCTCCCTCCCTCCCTCCCTCCCTCCCTCCCTCCCTCCCTCCCTCCCCCCTCTCTCTCTCTCTCTCTCTCTCTCTCTCTCTCTCTCTCTCTCTCTCTCTCTCTCTCTCTCTCTCTCTCTCGCTCTCTCTCTCTCTCTCTCTCTCTCTCTCTCTCTCTCTCTCTCTCTCTCTCTCTCTCTCTCTCTCTCTCTCTCTCTCTCTCTCTCTCTCGCTCTCTCTCTGCCCTCATGCTCACGTTTCCTGATTCCCAGTTGCATAATGGTCGACGGACTGATGTCTGGCATCTTGTAGGTGGCACGGATACTGGGCAAGAAGAACTTCTTGTAGCGTTGGCGTTCTCCTGACCAGGGCCGAAAGCGACTGTGAGCGTGACAGTGGGCGCAGCGAGGATCGCGCCACTGGAGGCACTGGGAAAACAAATAGGATCAAGATTCTTCGTCATTTTGTGAGAGCTTGGGCAATGTTTGTCCAGGAAGGAAAGCAGCAGTGCCTGTTTTTCCTGGCGAAGTACAATGAAAATATACCAACCAACAAATCAACCGATCAAACAAGATGCAGTACAGGCACTCACGTACATGTCCGTTGTGCCACCTCAGCATGCAAGTGTACAGTGCAGTGCAGGTAAGCATTAGCCTGTGTATGCACCGGTAACATCATACGCCTTCATCAATGACTGAAACATGGCCTAGACATACTAGCTCCTATGATTGTGTCTATACGACCATAGTAACTGAAGAGCTTGATAGCAAAGTGCCGCCTAGACCAAATTTTCGAAATCCATTCTTTTCTTTGGAATTTTCCAGTCAAACTAGCCATGGCCTCAAACATTTTCTTGACCTGAACTTAGTGTCACATGATCACAACCTTCATGTCTTTGATCCAAGCCATACATGCAGTGTTGATGGGTTTGACCTTTTCTCAAAAGTACTGTAAAAGCCATTATTCTAACGAGGCGCATATATAACGATTTCCCAAAATCGACTAGTTTACGTGTAACAAAGGTAACGATTCTCACTCATTCTCAACGTTCAATAGGACAGTATATGTATCGATTTCTGTATAACGATTTCTATTTTAACGACAGATTTCTCCTCGTTAACTTCGTTATATATTATATATGGCTTTTACAGTATGACACAGATGTACAGTTAATATCGGATATAGCGTGCCCCTTTGATTTTCGAAAATGTATCACTATATCCGGTGCATCACTATAGCCGATTTGCATGTTTGACCGACACATGGCACATGACTGCACATGAAATGATGCGTACACGCTGGAAAAAGCATGCTGAAAGTGCATGCATGCTCCGCGGACTGTGTACCGTACCGGTGCATGACACAGAGCAGTGCATGGCAGTGCCGTACGAGTACAGACTGTACATGTACTAGAACTTCGATACATCATGTTATGGCATGGCTGCTTCTTCAGCGTGTTCTCCAAAAAAAGCCTGAGCTGGATCCGTGCTCACGTAGATCGTAGATCTACTCGGTGTCCAACGAGTTGCGTAGAGCCAGAAATAGACATGAGTGGCTGTGTACGTGAGTTGGCAACATCATCGTGAGAGGCAACACAGCCAGAAACGGACAAGAGCATGCAGAAAGATCACTCTTGATCATTATATGCGATATTTTCCTGTACATTTGATATGGTTTGCTTCCTGAAGGCCATCACAATAAGCGATATATCGGTATAGCCGATAATAGTGTATATAGTGATATTTTAGCTGTATTTTTTCAGATTTGATTTTGATTTTGACGTGTTCTATCACTATAACCGGTATATCATTATATCCGGTCACTTTATAAACGATACTTACTGTACAGTGGAACTCACTTAGTACGCATTCGGTCACTGCTATTACATAGTACAATCATTGTCCGGAGCAGTACTAATCCATGTTAAAACAGGTTCGGATAAGAAGTGCAAGTACCTTGGATAGTATGCACACTAACTATCCTGCTGACCATGGGGGACCGGGTAGTCTTAAAAGAGCTCTACTGTAGTGTTACTGTAAAACCCGTAAAAGCAGAAATTTTCGGTGGTGTAATTAATTTTTTGGTATTCTCCAAAATCGGCGGTTTGGTGCAGGGAAATTTTTGGTAAACCTGTTTTTCGGGGAAGTGTACTATACCAAAATTTTCGGTGCGTTTTGTTTTCGGTAAAAATTTCGGCACCGAAGTTACCGAAAATAGAACACCGTCGAAAATTTCTGCTTTTGAAGTATTCGAAATTTAATTTTTTTCCACTGCAGGATTACCTCGGATGCTTTGCAGTCACAGACGTAACAGTAGCACAGCGTGCAGTACTTGGCGTTGGCGCGATGCGACGCGTAGCTCAGCATACCCTCGATGACGTCCATGTTGGCCGGCTGGCTGCTCTCACCGTCACCCTCTGCCACCACGGGCATGTGGTGAAACGGGTGCATTGGACAGCAGCTGCGAGGATGAGGCCAACCAATGGAAGCCGGTGCCTGAAAATAGGTGATAGAAGTCAACCTAAGTTAAAAAAAGCACTCAGATGGCGAGCCAAGAGTATTAAATTGAAACATGGAAAACATCGGTTCCTAATCTGGTCTAGTTAGTGGATTCTCTAATGCATAACCTGTGCCCCACTGTTTTCTTTGCCCTGTTGTTTTCAATTTGAGTTCAAGTAGTCATTATGCTACAGGTAGAAACAGACACTGTTGTTGTTGTTGTTGTTGTTGTTGTTGTTGTTGTTGTTGTTGTTGTTGTTGTTGTTTGAAATCTTATATTCTCACGATGGCCTGTGGCCAATAAGAGAAAGCTGTTGTTTAAAATCTTTTATTCTCATGATGGCCTGTGGCCAATAAGAGAAATTTGTTGTTGTTGTTGTTGTTGTTGTTGTTTCAAATCTTTATTCTTGTTGTTGTTGGTGTTATTGTAGTTGTTGTTGTTGTAGTTGTTGTTGTTGCTGCTGCTGATGTTGTTGCTGTTGTCGTCGTCGTCGGCGTTGTTGTGGTTGTATACTTTATTTAAAGTGGGTATAAATACACGGCATGAGCCTAACAACAGTGTACCCACTGACCGTACCTGCTCCTTTACCACCTCCACCGTACCCGCAACGCTCCGGCTGTCGTCGACGTCACTCTCCATCAATGGCATGTGACTGCTGCCACTGCCGTCGTTGCATTCCAGCAGCGGTGGTGGGTCGGAATGACGCTGCGAAGTTGCAGCTCCCCCGTGCTGAGCGCTACTGGGCGACGGGCCGGCATACGGAGAGGGGCCGGTTCTCTCCTGGCGCTCGCGAACGTGCACCAGGTCGGAGAAGCTACGCTGCTGCCCAATGTTTGCAAAGTGTGGCACCTGAAGAGATGGTGGTGGTGATGTGTCACGATTCGTCATACCAGGCTTGCCGTGGCTGTTGACGGCAGATGATGGTAAGTCGGTTCCGTTTAGGTCACCGTGTTGATGATTTGCACGAGTGCTAATCATACGAGGGTTTGATGCAGTAGTATTACTGTGGGATTGGTGGCCGTCGTTAGTCTCGCCATCGCTACTTCCGTCAGTTGAAACTAAGCCCTCGTCACTATCACTGTCTACAGCTTTGCCATTTTGGTCTCTACTGGTTGGTGACATCTCCGCGTCGTTGTTGACAGTACGTGACCTGCCAGAGGAGGTCTGCACTGCTGCTCGTGCTCTGGCCTCATCTTCCTGAACTGCACCTGACAGATGGAGAAGTGATACACAGTGAACCCTGTGTGATATCAGCGCTACATGTCATCAGACAAAAGCGAGCTTTCCTTCTATCGACTCAACCTTATCGAACCAGTCGTTTCATCCCATAATCTTTACAGCTCTGAGTTGTTGGGTGACGAGGCCATTTCTAAATCCAATAAATGGTACATTTGGTACAGTCAGCAATTATTTACAATTGGCCACCGTTTTTCCACCGAACAAAATTAATGGACTGTCAACATCAGGACCCGAGCCAAGGTCCTTCACTACAAGCCGGCGATGCTCACACATTAGTAATAAACATGATGCCGTGTTACAGTACACCATGTCAAGGCAATATGCTTACTCAGCCAAGAGAACATCTGTATCCATTCCATAATAGCTTCAGACACCATTGGCATACTGGCACACATCCGATTCCCCGTACTCACATATTTTCTCGGAAAGAGTGACCTTTACGAGGAGGGGACAGAAGCCGTGACATTCATTATACTTCTGTTCAGCCACAATGAGGCAGAGTGTAACAGTACAGCATAGGGGGATAGGATAGCATATCACTGATGCACACATAGTTACCACTGAGCTGGAAACCATAATATGACCAAGACGTCTCACGATATATCTCAAACAGTTTTAAACTCCTTTACACTCAGCCATAAACTACAACTTCAGCTGCCATGCCCTTTGTGCTGTGCCGTTAAGCTCAATAATGGAATGCTGCAACCAAAGAAGTATTTCGGCTAGGGTAGGTGTTATCAGCACCAAGATAGACAAGGCAGTGCCTACAGCTGGTGTGCATTCACTGTAGTTATCTGAACACACCTGGGCAGTCAGCGCCCCCTCATGTACTAGTACATGTATATGCACAGACAAGCCAAACTGCCCTCTCTATACTCATTCATTGGTTTGATGGAAAGATGCAAATGGGAAAAGTCTGAAGAAAAATTTGACTGTCACAACCAGGACTCGAACCAGGTACCTTCACTTGAGGCCAGCCATGCTCCAACCACTGCTCAGACTAATAATTATTCACACACTAACACCAAGAGTAAATAACCCCCCAAGAGCGTGCAACTCTGCATATGGGGTCTCCGACGGCGAAACCTCACATCACGTGTCTCAGGTATGTTTCGTTCTATGTGCAAACGTAGGATAGCGTGCACGCAACCCGAATATCTGCCATGATCACGATAGTCATGCTGGAGATTTGCATACGCGCAGTGAGTTTCTGTCAGAGAGGGCTTTTTTATTACTCCGCTTCTCGCTAAAAATGGGCTTGAAACGTACAACTGCGACACTGCACAACGTGATGTGAGTTTTCGCCGTCGGCGAATACCATAGAAAGGGTATCAGGAGTTGCACACTCTTGGGGGGTTATAAACTCTTGCACATACCTTTTGCAGTGGTGGTCTCAGCGCACTGTTGATCAACCGCGGCACTGTTGTGAGTGCTGTCCTCTTGGAGGAGGTCCAGGTCGTCTCCATCATAGTCCAGGAGATCAGCCGTGTCATCGCAAAACTGACAAGAACGGCAGACGAGAAAGGCATTGCACAGTAGCCACACATCAAGACGAATACACATGTCTGTACACATGTCTGTACACACGTCTGTACACATGCATGGGCATCCACACTGAGAAAGGGCAAGCCTGCCGGAAGGCGGTCGAAGTTGGTCCGGTTTGGGGGGGGGGGGGGGGTCCGGGGGATCTCCCCCGGGCATGTTTGGAAAAATCCAGTCAGAAATAGCAGAATTTAAGTTTTCAGAGCTCTAGAGCCCACTACAAGGAATAATTTTGCATGGATATCAATGTACAATGTATGGCCTACTATAGGAGCATGTACAAAATTATGTAGGTATGCATGATCGATAATACAATGTACATGTACCCAGAATTTTCTCTCCCTGGTTTTAGACGAATCCCAGGGGGTGACCTGAGCCAGAGTCGGTCCGGTTCCGGCGGCCCTGAAGGGTTATCATCTCTAGAGGCGTGGAGCGGTAAGCTAGGGGTGATCCGGCTTATTCACACCCACTTCAACCAGGGTGATGGTAAGGAAACCAGCCAGGTTTCTCAGGCATAGGCCTCGTCAGTCATCGTTGACTCGACAGGGATTTCCAAGTCATGTACAGCATGCAAGCACACTGGAGTGGGCCGGTTCCGCTTCGGTTGCCCAGGGCAACCATGCCCAACACAGGGCCAGTCCTTGTACAGCATGTTGCGGTAAGGTTCATTTATGACAGCAAGAGTGCATAAACAGAGTATGCAACTGTGATTATGGGTCAGTGCGCGGTGCGCTGCCTTCATCACGCTCTGAAAGCATGCATTCAAACTCACAATTTCTCGTACGAGCCCATCTGTTTTTGCTCGATTCGTTCCAGTACCTACGCGATCTCTAAATTCTGGCATGTGAACTCCAGTTCCGTACGAAAGTTCATTTCAAAGCAGAGGGAAAGTGCGTCGTTTGATTTTCCGCAGTGCGCGGACTGCAGCTGAATGATGTAATGAAGGCAGCGCGCCACGCATCTGGCCCGTAGAAAAGAGATCACAGTTGCATACTCTTGTGACTCTTGATGACAGGCATAGACATCGCTGAGGCCACTCAAACACATTGTTTATTAGTTATTACTGTCGTAAGGTCTTCGGCCCAAACTCGGAAACGAGGTCGAGTGGACAAAGGCGCTAGTGAGTGCCTGTTACATGTCTGTCAGGGGCGTCGGAACCGGTGCGGCAGGTGCAGTTCAACAATTTTATCTTGTTATTCAAGCAATAAAACCGTGGGATTTTTGCCTTTTGACCCAGTTTTCCAAAACAATTCAAGTTCCCGGGGGAGGGGCCCCCGGCCCCGGAACAAAAAGCGGAATGCCTTCTGACTCCCCTGTATGCGTGCATACACGCAGGCTGGTACTGCATTGTCAGGCCCGCCGGAACCGGTCCGGTTGGACAGGTTATTACCGGACCAACGTTGCGGCCACCAACATGTGTTTAGCACTGTGGAGTAGTCATGGCCCAAATTTGCTCGGCCTACATCGATATTTTGCCGCACCATTTTGCCACAACATTTTCGATATTCTGCTTGGCATTTCCTTTCTCCGTCGGTATTTTGCTTTGGTTTTGCTCGAGATGAAATGAATTTTAGGGAAAACTCAACGATAATTGTCGCTGATGACGATGATATTTTTGATTGAGCTCCTGCTGCTGCTCAACTTTCCACTGAAATGTAGCCATGAGTCTGTTTTCTACAGCTTTTGTGCTTGTTTTCAACCTTGGTGACTGATTGTGTTGGAAAAGTCCCTAAGAAGCCTTGGATTTTTCGAAAAGCCCACCAAAACTCGATATTTTGCTCAAAACTTGCCGGAAACTTGCGCATCCGATATTTTGCTCAAAGAATTGCTAGCAAATTTGGGCTTTGACTACTGTGGAGGGCATATGTCACATGATCCAACATTTCGATACCCGAAGTATGAAAGGCCACAGTCATGTGACTACCGGACCAATCAAAAGCTGCTTCCGGCTGTCCTGATTGTGGACCTGGATCCGGCATGCTTTGCTGTGAACGGTGTTAGTTAGTGCTACCCCTTTCTTTACGGTCCCAACAGCATCATGCACATTTTCAGTATTTGACTAGACTTTAATACAATGACTGTGTGCTGGCCTTCAATTGTGCTACCAAATATGGCCCAAAAGCAAACACCGCTCTGTTTATGGAAGTGGATTGTGCTGACAAATACGTGACATGCAAGTGCATTTCAAAAGTAAAATATTGCACTGTAGTCTGTAGTTTGAAATAGTGAAGAATAGAAGTTAGTTGAACATACCTCGTCTTCGCTCCAAACACATGACGATGTTCTCTGACAGTTGAAGATTTCGTCACGTTTGAAATCCATCACTGGTACACCAGACTTGGTCGAATCGAACAAGACAGTACTCCAAGATTGGCAAGAAGGTTGATACTAGTACCGGGAAGCCAACATGGCAACTCCAGCACCGTGTTGACTCGGCTGTGTCGAAAGTCCTTCGGCTTGTATCCGCAGTCCCAGATCATCCATGCTTGATCAGAGTAGAGCTGAGAGAAAGAGAGAGGCAGAGACATGTCATGTAATGGAGACGCCTTGTCGTCCGGCTTGCAGTAGTTTGTAGGTAACTGGTTGTACGCGTCCTCTGAGCGTGCAACGCGCAAAATAGTAACCATAGCACTGACGCGAGGATTCTGGATGCATGCAGCGCACGTGCACCCTCATATCCATTCTTTCAATTTTTTGAAATGGGCTTTCAAGCACAATAATATTTTTTCTTCTATGAGTCAATGGAATCTTCGTGTGCGAGCTCTTCCAACCAGCATCTAAACTGAAGTCCTAAAGCCCTTCTTGAAACTGTGTGGGCAAGGTTACCGCCCTCAAAGGCTAAGGGAGGCTCTGTAGGGCTACCAACATCTGCAGTGAAGACATCTTTCTTATATTTTCTCTTTTCAAAAATTCTGTCATTCACTGCATGCAAAATAGCAATGTCGTCGTCTAATTGGACTCCCATCGCCAAGGTATATAAACCCCTGCAAGCTGGCAGCATCGATGGCACTGACACTGTGCCGCACGATCGTGGAGTACTTCGTGCCATGCTTGCGAAGTGTAAGCTCTAAGAAATGTTTATCTCTATACCTTGTCATACTAGTAGATGGACAATTTACGAAAATATTGAAGAGAGAATTTACGAGGAGACAAAAAAAATTATGGCAGTGAATAAATCGAGCAGCACATCAAGTATAGTTATTCTGATGTGCTAATTTGAACAATGTGTTCTGTGCCTGGTATATAAATAAAGATTAAAAATCCTGTAGGGCACGTCACGCGGCTTCATAAGTAAAAAAAGTGGTTTCTGAGCAACACTTGCTCACACCCAATCACTGCTTTCCACAAATTCATTTCAGGAAAAAGTGTTTCAACGTTCCGGTCATAAAATAACCATCATCAGGAATGAAGTGAGCATACTGGCTAGGACGGGTTTAAAAATGAGCAGCGCTGCGAGCAGATAATAATTCACACATGCATGTACTATACGAGAGAGAGAGAGAGAGAGAGAGAGAGAGAGAGAGAGAGAGAGAGAGAGAGAGAAAAGAGGTTAACAAAACATCACAAAAGAAAAGAAGGAAAGAAATAACACGATACGCGACTACTCTAAAATATATGCCACAGGCACCAAACAGAACATGTGCAAGTGATTTTGTCCTTTTTTCCTTCTTTTTTTGTGTGCACTGCCGTGACTGTTATCGCCAACCGTTTTTCACTTTGGTCTTGTATGAGTCAGTACTGTGTTGTTCTACAGTAGAGTCTCGCGTCCAAGAACGTTGTTTCCAAGGGGTTAGCCTGGGGCGTTCTTATTTTGTTGGACAATCTGGCTGCGTTCCTATAGCACTTTCTTAAAACAATTCGTACTTGATCATATCTATCCCAAAAGCTGCTGGGAAAACAACACCGCCGTTCTTAGCTTTAGGCTGTGGAGTTCTTAGCATTTCAGGCTGGACGTTCTTGGGCTCAACGTTCTTCGGCGCGCGACTACTGTATGTCCCTTGTTGTTTTTCTCATCTCTTTTTGTATTATTCTCTGACCCTGGTGTACACTGTAGATCACCCTAACAAACAAGTGGCTGGTGTAGCTCGCAGGACCCTGTTCGTCGGACGCTTGTCCCCAGAGACGAGCGAAGGTGAGAGAAAGGGCTCATCCGTGTACGGTGCACACCATGATTGCACTTTACATCAGGTTTTACTAGCACTAGCTATATGTAGGCTCACTGCTATGCTGATTCGGTGGCTTGACGTCAGTGTTACTAGCAAGGCTCATTGCTTTGCTGATTCAGTGTAGATGCTCAGAATGGTGTTCGGTGGAGTCTTGACAGCTCTCACTATTTGCACATATGTTCCTACATTGTGCTTTCCTTTTTTGTTGGGTCATTGCAGAAACGATTCGCGAATGCTGTGAGAAGTATGGGAAGCTGGTGAACGTACGATTAGTCAAGGACATTGGTAAGAGCTTGTGGCTATTCTGCTGTGGATTTGGGAAAACTAACTTGACAAATACAAGCATCACGAAATGAGCAAAGTGGAGTGGAGCAGCATGATTGTTAATTCTCGTGATGGCCAATGACCAAGAGCACTTCTCCCCTGCATGTACCTAACTTAGCCATCTTTCTCGTGTGCTTGATGTGGCTTCTCTTACTGCAACCTGTAAAAAAGCTCGCCCCTCTAAGGTATCTTATACCCAAGTTTATAGAATTCGTCATGACCCCCTGGCTTTTCTCTCCTGGCTCTTGTCTCAAATGATTTCTCTTGTCTTTTCTTTAGAATAATGTATTATTATTATTATTAGACACAATCTCATAGCATGTGACAAGCATAGCTAATGCAGGGACAGAATCCCCTGAGACAAGGGCGTTGAGCCAGCCACGGCAATAGTAAGCTAGGAAAACAAAGCAAGTATTAATTAAAGCAAAAATGAGTTTGTGAAAAGAATTCGGGTGGACACACCCATTCCCATAGCGCTGCACATCACATCCGAACCAGTTCCGTTATTTTTATTTTTTTATTCCCGTAGCTATGCAGAAGACGTTACTTCAGTAACGTCTGGCGCTAGCCAGGGTCCACACAGCTTTAATTTGGTGTTTGTTTGTTTGTGTCACGCCTGGCTCTATCCCGTATCTGTCCCGTACCGTATCGCACAGCTGGCCATTTGCTGGCTCCCGTATCTGTCCCGTACCGTACCGTACCATCAAACACAGCTGGCTACAAACAGCTGGCCACAAAATTATGTACATGTATACGACTCCCTGTGTGTTGCAACTGTGCTTGAAGGGGACGGTTGCACTTTTTGTAGCTCCGTTTTATCTGAGTTTTCAGTCGCTTCTCTTACTAGTCTTGCCAAGGAGGTGGCTCTGGGTCCACCAGAGTTGCCCCTGGCGTATTTCTGAATTTGCTGGGGCGAGGGTTCCGCGACGCGGTCGCCAAGGCAGTGTCTTTTCAGTCACGACCGTTGTCGTCCTCGTCTCTCCATTCGCGGTGGTGTAGCTGACCCCCGAATGGTTTCAAACTGCGAAGCTTGGAGGAGTACAGTGGTGGCAGAGGCATGAGCTGTGAGTGGAGACGGTTGCTGGAGATGGATGGTGATGCAGGGAGAAGAGTTACGCTGCCTGACGCCGCGTGGTAAATTGTTTGAACCTGCAATTTCAGTTCGAGCGCGGTGGACTTCTAGACGATGTGTCCTCATGGCTGTTTTTCAACACTTGGCCTATCGCTGATATCCCTGCGTGGGATGTTCTTCCAGTGGAGTCCAGGCGGGACTTCGGGTGCCCACACTCCATCACCTGGTTGATTGTTTCGGAACTGCAAAAATAATTATTGTTTCCTATTTTGTGCGCATCTCTTGTCATCTCTCTTTTCTATACGTCGCACACCAGATGTACTACTATCGCCGTCTTTCTCTTGCTTTCTCTCCCTGCTTGCTGTTTTTTTGTTTCTGTTGCCACTGTCCCTCATCATACCCATGCTTGGGTGGTGGGCGGCGTGACCCGTTAGGGTAGCTGCCAATACAGTACGACTCCCTGATGTATAGAGAGACTTTTCTGGAAAGAAATAAGGAGACGAGGAGGAAATGAAATTAGAATGGATGTTAGTTGCCGAATAGGTGATACGATGCGTCAGCAAAAACATGCTTTGGAAGAGAGATCCCGTCGTCCCCAAAATAGGCGTGAACGGGCGAGTCAGCGCCGGTCACAGGAAACGTCGGCAGAGAGATCCCGTCGACTCCAGAACGCGCGTGCTCGGCAGAGTCAGCGCCGTCCCAGGAAACATTTCCATCAGTTCCCACAACATGCACGATGAGCTAAGTAACAAAGCATAGCGTAGGGCCCTGAGCTTCCAAGCTCTCTCGTTTATTTTTTTAGTTCCGTTGTAAAAATAACGGAACTGGTTCGGATGTGATGTGCAGCGCTATGGGAATGGGTGTGTCCACCCGAATTCTTTTCACAGATGAAGCTGCAGGAAGCCTCAGCCCTTCTTCAAAAATGAGTTTGTAACTGAACATTGGCTGTCCCCAATCGCCAAGAGATGCAGTTACGATTAGTACATGTATAGAAACGAGAGAGCTTGCAAGCTCAGGGCCCTACGCTATGCTTTGTTGCCCAGCTCATCGTGCATGTTGTTAGAACTGATGGATATGTTTTTTCCTTTGATTAGCTACATCATTGTATTGCAAAAACGTTTCAATGAGTTACTGAAGTAACGTCTTCTGCATAGCTACGGGACCGGCGTTGACTCTGCCGATCACGGGCGTTCTGGAGTTGACAGGATGTCTGTCCTGACGTTTCCTGGGACCGGCGCTGACTCTGCTCATCACGGGCGTTCTGGAGTCGACGGGATGTCTGTCCTGACGTTTTCTGGGACCGACGGGATCTCTCTTCCAAAGTATGTTTATGCTGACGCATCCTATCACCTATTCGGCGTCTATTCTAATTTAATTTCCTCCTCGTCTCCCTATTTCTTTCCAAATCTCCCTCTACATCAGGGAGTCGTATACATAATACGACGAATATTGGTACGGTACGGGACAGATACAGGAGCCCGCAAATATTGTGGACAGCTGTTATGCACAATCCTGTAGAGCCTTTTTAGTCACAGATACGGGACAGATACGGGACAGATACGGGATAGCTCCAGGCGTGACACAAACAAACAAACACACAAACAAACACCAAATTAAAGCTGTGTGGACCCTGGCTAGCGCCAGACGTTACTGAAGTAACGTCTTCTGCATAGCTACGGGAATAAAACATTCCTGTTGTTGACGTTGCTGCTGCTGCTGCTGCTGCACCTATTCCGCCTATTTGTTGTGATGTGCAGTCACCGGTGCATCTCGCCGTTATGCCTTTGTGGAGTTTGATCGGAGCAGCGATGCTGGACGTGCTCAGCAGGTGAGTGTAGCTGTGTGCCATGGCTCTGTTGTTGTTTAATTTATCTTGCTGCATTTACGCCTTTGGTCTTTGCAGGGTGGATGCTGAAAACTCAGTCAAAATGAGTCCCAAGCGAACCGTGATTTTTTATAAATATTTAAGCCAACAGTACTGTCGAGTGAGCACCGCCCTCACTGTGTCCAGTTCATTGAAACAGGAGGTCTCTAACACCTCTTGCCCCCCCCCCCCCCCCCCCGGTCAGAATTGACTATGGCCTACCTTTACGTTCACTGTGAGACGCTGAAGAACGAGGAGGGGGATCAACGGCGTAGCATAGGCAGTTCCTGCGCTTCAAGTGCTGAAGTCTATGTGCGGTTGAGTCACTGCGTGTATATCATAAAGCTGTGCTGATTGAAGTCCTAGCATGTTTGTTTTTCAAAGCTCCGTTCTTCAGCATGCCACAGTACAATAGTAAAGAAGAAAAAAAGGACCAAGAAACTACAAGTTACGCTATAATGTCCACTAACACCACCAGTTTCTAAACAATCAGCTCATGCGATAACATTGCACGACACTGACCGACGGTACTGATGTTCTACAACTAACTGGCTAACAACTCTAGCACATATTGGATGCGCACTCCAACAACCTGGTGGTGTTAGTGGACATTATAGCGTAACTTGTAGTTTCTTGGTCCTTTTTTTCTTTACTATAAATTTATCCTTGGCTCTCCATCCGACTCCACAGTACTATACTGCGGTTTGTTAGTGATTTGCCTATTATCACCTGTCAGCTCGTTGTGATAACAGGTAATTATACTGTCCGTCTGCAAATTTCCTGAAACGTTGTCTCTCAAGGCTTGTCACGAAGCATAGGCGACGATATCATCATGATGTCATGGGCGTATCATTGTCCGGTCCGAAATTAATTGTTTTCCCCGTTATCTCCTTTGCTGGCTTCGACAGCGCTTGAACAAGAGCACTCTGGACAGTCGTGAAATCTTCGTCGATTTTGAGTGCGAGCGCGATCTACCTGGCTGGATTCCTCGCCGCTTAGGTAAGCATGGTCTGTGTGAATTTGAGAGTAGATGTTACACACGGAAAGAGTAGATGTTATGCGTGACTTCATTACCTTCACTAGCCTTTTATACTTTTTCTCCTTTTTAGTCGATATCATGTAGTGTAAATTAGGCAAATTTGCCTGTTTCAGGGCTGCCACACTCGGAGGGAGAAAAATCTGACGGGGGTCAGGGGGTGTCCCCCGGCGGGGGTGCTGGGGGCAGGGCCCCGCGTGATTATTTTTTTTTAGGAAAATGGCTTGCTGTTGGGGCCCCAGAACACATTTTTAACTGTCCAGCACACGCACTACAACCATGTCAATTATGCAGACCGGCCAAACGCGACCTGGAAGCGCCGAATTAAGGCCAACTGGACTAAAAAGCGCTCAAAATATAATAATCGGTTGTCCCTCTTTGGGAACAAAATCGGTCGGTTTGTCGGACAGGCGATCAAAAATCGGACGATTTCCGAAAAATCGGAGCAAGTGGCAGCCCTGCTGTTTGTTCTTCGACTCTAAATAAACACACAAACAACAACAACAACAACAACTTACATACTCGTGGATGGACTACAGTGGATCTCTGATGAGACGTACCCATGGCGAGCAGGAAAGTGTACTTAGTATCCGAGATACTGTACTGCTCAATGAAATCCAGTCACAGCGTCACTCAAGTACGCGCCGGGCGTTGCGCAGCCCTAGACCTGCGAACACTGGGCTGCGCAACGGTGCGAGGTTTTTGATTTTTGCTATTGTTGTCTGTGATGTCGGTGTTGGGATTTAGGTGGCGGTTTCGGTGGTCAAAAAGAATCTGGTCAGCTCCGTTTTGGTGGTCTGGACCGTCCGTTCCGGAAGCCATTGTGAGTATTCTGCCAGGTGCTTAAGTAGTTTTGTATGTGACTATAGATTCTTGGTTGGAGAGAAACGAATCAGCACACGATATCTTAGGTGCTGTTTTGTCAGTGCTCTGACCGCCAAAGTGCCAGTTATAAGGACTTAATTGCTGCCGCGTTAATCACCTTTGTATTCGACTTGAAATGTAATGGTACGAAAGGCCTAGTATGTGAGTATTTGAACACACAAAGTGTATGATTGAGCTGCTTTAGAAGATAGTGCTAGACATTTCGACGGCAACATGATTGTGTTGATGGGGGTTGTCGTATTTCATCATGTGAGGCGTGTGTTCTCACATTGAGTGATATCACAAGCACTTGTTTACAATAATGTGTGTGTGTTGAGCCTCAAGGCCAGACTGCTCAGTGTGCTGCCAACATTGTTTTGTCCCCTATGGACTCATGTAGAACCTCTAAAGAGGGTTACTCCCTAGGCCCTGCAGCCCAAAGCGGCATTTGAGCGCTGCGCAGTTGTTTCAGTGGTCTGAAGTGAACTCTTTGCAAAGCTTATGAGTGGATAGAGGGAGCTACCGTCAATAGATTGTGAGGGCAAGGATACTTTCCGCAGGTCCTGCATCGATGGCGTGATCTTTGAGTCTCTGTTCCCAGGCATAGTGATACCGTAGTACTGTAAAACCGGAAAGTCTAACGAGTCACAAAGTCTAACGTTTTAACGACCAATTATTTTTCGCTTTTTGAAAAATCGTTATCGCTAGATGTCTGTATAAAGATGCGCATACAGATGGGTGGCCAGGTAACCATCGTTAAACTTTCTGCACGTAATCACGCCAAAATTACAGAAACGTTAAACTTTCTGGTTTTACAGGATGTATTGTGTTATTTCGTGTATATTCCCATGCTAACGGTGCAAGGTCAAGTCAATGCAAGTGTGCATGTGTCTGCATGTGTGTATTCTATGTGTATTGGGGGGATGGGGGGGGGGGGGGGGGGGTATGTGTGTGTGTGTGTGTGCGTGTGTGTGTGTGTGTGTGTGTGTGTGTGTCTGTCTGTCTGTTTATCTGTATCTCCGTGTCTCTGTGTTTGTTTTGTGCCGTCCCAGCAATGCCAACGCTCCATCATGGCGTGGTGGTGGCAGAGGCGGTGGCGGAGGTGGCTGGTCTGGTGGACGGAGAGACACTGCTCATCGGCATGGTGACTACCGCGGCTCTGATCGTGACAGGGCAGATGGTCGGCAAGGCGACAGTGGAGGTCGGCATGGTGATTCAGATCGACATCGGCGTCAGTATGAGCGGGAATCGCATGACCGGGACAGATCACCTCGTAGTCGACGGAGAGAGTGAACCGTTTGGACTGGACAAAGTTCCCATTACACCTCGTAGTCGACGGAGAGAGTGAACAGTCTGGACCGGACAACGTTTCCTTATCACCTTGTAGTCGACTAAGGGTGTGAACAGTTTCGACTGGACAGAATCTTTACTTAGACTACATCCTCAACCCGTCGCCACCATGTGCTCTTAGCCATGGAGTAGTGGCCGAAAGCTCTGTCGCAATATTTTATTGGACGGAATCTCTAGAAGAAAGTCAACCGGCTTTCACTGTGCTGTGTCCCAGCAACTGACGGCATTCCAACATAGTGTATGTGTTAGTCAGTGTGCCTGTGCTGGGTCCTGCACACACCATTGTCCAAGCGTACACAACAGTATCGCAGTACCGTGAGGTGTCCGCCCTCTTGCGCCAGCCTGGTTTGTTCAACGCGGTCACGAGCACAAACTACCGGCCAAGTACACTGGTTATTCCTATACAAGTGCAATACTGGGTCATACCAGTATTCAGTGCTCAAGGAGAGAAAATGTGTTGGTTCTACATGTAGAGGCAGACCAATCTACTGATGACGGTCGCTTCTTCTCTCTATCAGCTGTTCAAGTGCTCTGCACCAGTCCAGCTGCTGCGATTCACCGCCACTGCTAGCCAACACCACGGCAAGTTGGCAACACACCATTGTATACCCGCCACCGTGTCTCTCGGTAGTTACTATCAACGTTCTAATGGCGGGACGACGACGTGGCACTTCAAGTTCACCGCAGCGCCAGTCGATGGAGATGTCCCTTCAGTCAACTCTATCGGATACTGTCCACCGTACAGTCGTGTCTCAGCTGGCCTTCGAACTTGGCAGCTCAATCATTCCACCCCTACACGCTGACAGTGTGACGTTTAACTGTTATTTGACTATAGATGATGAGCCTATCTGATGAGGGCGTAGGTAATCGTGACCTGTACATGACTACGTCTTAGTGGTGT
Source organism: Sycon ciliatum (assembly GCF_964019385.1). Taxonomy (NCBI): domain Eukaryota; kingdom Metazoa; phylum Porifera; class Calcarea; order Leucosolenida; family Sycettidae; genus Sycon; species Sycon ciliatum. Next base: position 32,530,297 of record NC_088647.1, read on the forward strand.
GCTCATGTATGTTGGAACCTGAACCACTGTGAAGGTATTGGCTCAGCTTGAGTGCTCAGAGGGATGTGTGTCTTGCGGTTCTCAGGCTTCTGAGTTGTTCAGGATGTCACATGGAATTCAGTACATCGTGCAGGTCGTTGAGCATGTGATTGTTGTGGTTTGAATGAAACTCGCAGCACTGCCCACTTGCAGTTACTCAGGAGCGTGAGCATGGCTTTGTATTGATTGCTACAGTATTGGTTGAAGAGCATCCTACACTCGTGAGTGTGATCTCTCCAAGCCCTCCACCCTGCAGCATGCGCTGCAGTATGCAGTTTTCACAGCTGCTCGGCAATGTACGAAGATTCTGCTGCCAGTATTGATGTGTTTTTGAATTTTATTGTGGACAATTCCGTCGCTGGGTTGCTACAGAACACTCCAGCGTAGTAACTAATGTATGGCGTCAACAGTCAGCAGTCTGTATGTGTATGGACTCTTGGTGTCAGTGCGATATGCACGGCGTGTGTGTGTGTGTGTGTGTGTAATTCTCTGTCTGGTAGGCTTGTAATGCCTTTTTCCTGCGTGTCTATTTTATTTCGAAGTAGGTGCTATCAATATCGTCAAGAGTACATAAACCAGAGTGTGCACCTCGGCATGGTTCCTGTGGGAGCGTAATTCGTGCAGTACGTCATTTCTGACGGCATGGTAAGCCACAGGTACGGTGAAAAGTTGCGTAACCGGTCGCGGTGGTGCAGGTCACTGAGTTTGTCCTGATTTCGGTTTTTTGATACAGATAGCCTGGTGACTTTACTTGTCGGTGGATGTACGCAGCGTACACAGTCACACAAAACACCGAAATCCTGAAACTGGACGTGTAAAATCAAGCAAACTTGGCTGATTTCCAGGCTATGAAACATGAAAATTTGAGCTGTACGCAAGTCGGGGCTTGGCTGACCTCATCAGGGTGACGTAGTGCACGAACTGCGCTGTTTCAGATCTGATATGCACAGTTGCACACTCTGGTTTATGTACTCTTGATATCGTTTTTGAAACACTCCACCACTCCACACTGACGCCCTCTTGGCCCACATTCACAACACCATACTCCAGTGCTGCAGTAGCGGGAAAATTCATTCTTGGGTAGATTTTGCATATCCTCTGGACAGCTGTTTCGCTCATTGAGAGCTCATCAATATCTTACCATCTCTCTTGTATTTTGATACTCTTTGCTAACAGAAATTTCATCACTTCAGCCGTGTTTCTGATAGTGTTGTTTATCGTATTAAATTTTATTCCAGAATCGTGTAAAAATAGAGTACAAAACCCAGTGACGTACACTGCTGACAGGATGCTCCGTGCAATGCCACGCCGCCGAGCATGCTGTTCCCCAAGCAGGGTGGAAGGATGCTCCGTGCAATGCCACGCCGCCGAGCATGCTGTTCCCCAAGCAGGGTGGAAGAAAAATAATGATGATAATCACTGCGAGCTTTAATAGCTATGTCTTTCGTTGGAATATTATATAATTATAGCGTGACAATTCTCTGCTCTTTGGCACGGTGTGAAAATAGTTTACGGCTCGCATGAGAGTTTTAAAACCTGACTGGCACTGTGAGAGCTAAATAAAAATATGGCTATGTGTAGAATAATTATTATTGTAATGGTCATGCAAGTGTTGCAAGACAAAACTTGTTTAGCGGCCTCAGCGTAATAACACTCTACATGTGGTCTGGGTACGTTCTTTACGGAAGCGGCTTATTTTAATGTTATGTCTCAAGCTATGTAATCGTGACCTCAAGGTTAACAAATACGTTCCTATGCACTATGTGCAGATCGGCCTGCCGTGCGGCAGTGCCACAGCACTGGTGAAGATCAGTCGCCGCAGATCAGCACTGGTGAAGATCAGTCACCGCAGCTCTCATAGCCACTGGACGTCGGCGAGACGGGCTCGGCCAGGCGAGGAGAGCGGCGGCCCAGCACTCCACCGACTGTGGACGGGGGCGCTAGCGACGGCAGCGATCCGTTCGAGCCGGACACGGAGCGCGGCCGGGAGTGGGTCTTGCGCACTCTCCGCTTGCCCGGCAACGACTGGTCCGATGCACCCAGTGACTTGATGGCAGCTTTGACACAGCCCTGCTCTACGGGTGATGATGCTAGCATATTTTCAACAGAGCAGCTACGACGGTTTGCGGTTAGTGTGCCGCCAAGTTGCCGCTTGTTGACCGCGTGGAGTTGCGGCTTGTCAGAGTTGCAGCGATCGCGCAGCTTCTCGATTCGACTCTGCACGGACAAGCTCGCCGCGTTGGCTGGCGTCTTGTCTCGTTGAAGTGTCGCGCTGCTGCTTCCGCCGCTCAACGGGGTGGTGACCTTGGGTTTGGGCAGCACGGCAGGTTGTCTGATGGTCATAGCACCAGGGTGATTTGCTGCCGGTCTGTCGTGTTTAGTCACACCTCGCGATGATGTCGGATTGAGCGTGCTGGCTCGTGGTCGCATATGTGCCGGAGATGAACTCTTACTCGTTGGTGGGAGTTTGGGGGGCGACGACGTTTGACCAGATTTTTGAATCTTCCTGACTTTCGGCATCTTCTTCTTCATGGTGGCCGTTGCCACCGAGGTGGCGGTGACACTCTGGCTCAGACGATTCACCCCGGACCTCATATACATATACTCGTCCTCCGGTTTGTTGCCTGCTGGCACTGCTGCTCCTGCGGTTGCTCGTGGTGGAGTAGGCCGCGATGGAGGAAAGCCAGGACTCGGCGTGGCCTTGCCCATGCTCATGTACTCGTTGTCCAGCATGGAGGCCGGCATCAGTGCCGGCTCGGAAGGGCAGCGGCGAAGGCCTCGGCCGGTGTGCGTCTGTGCCCGTTCCCGGCGTTGCGCCGCCGTCGTATCCACGCCCATGATCCGCTGAATGACCTCGTATTCGCTGAGTTCTGCTTTGCTGCCGCCGCCACTGGGTTTCGCTTTGGTGCTGTGCGGTGTCGCGAGGTCGTACTCCGCGCAGCCTAAGCGATGCAATCAAGAGAAGCAGAGCACATCAGGATGGTTTAGAAATCATGTCAATTAGATCCAATCTTTAGCCAGCTTGACATCACCAATGCATCGCATACCACCACGGGGAATGTTTCAGTAAGGGAAGGAAAGAAAGCATGTTCGCATGTAGGACCTTTGCATAGTAACCCAGCGCAATAATCCCTTCTCAGTTTCCCGTTGTACTTGTACATGACAATGCCCAACATCAACCCTCACCCAACAACAGCACAATGCCATGATACAGTACGTCTTGTTGGACAAAGAGAAAGAGTGAAGCAAACTGTTTGTGTGGTGGTTTCACTGACCTACGGTGCTGAAGCGAACAGACGACATGCCAAACTCCTTCTCCAGCAGCCTGAACAGACACAGTGAGTAGAAGGAAAATGTGTTGAAAAAGGGCGGTACGAATGATCGCACAGCTGAGTGATTCACAAACTGCTCTTTCCACAATTAGCCGTTTTTCCCCCATTACTCTACATAGACTTTTCACGTATATGTACTGTGACTAGGAGTGCGACACAGATCCCATTCGGGAAAGTGGATGTGTGAAGAGGTGTGCATTCATTTCAACAAGGCTTTCCAGTGATAATTAAAGTGAGTTTCTGCCTAGATTTTATGGATCTTGGCGCCCAGATCAACAAGCTAATGGGCATGCGTATGACAGTGCGAACAATATCTACTCTCAGCAATACACATGGTGAAACACAGCAGGCTGTGTTTTGGATACAGCAAATGGGATTTTCAAAACGTACAAGAAGTATTTTCTTTGACAACAAAAACGGGAGAATGCCGTTTCTCTTCAAGGCGGACATTTGGCAGTGGTCTCTCCAGCCACAATTGGGACAAACTAATTGAAGTAATTGTAGCAGACCGGGACAGACAGATGTGGTAGACGATGTGACTTACCTCTGTGCCTCCTTTGGACATGTTCCTGAGGGCACGGAGATGTGACGATTGAACTCGAAAGGCTCGCTGATGTCCTCCATATTTGCAATGTCACTGCTGCTTGATGATCTGGGTGAAAATTCCATTGAAAATGCCATGAAACGGAAAAAAATCAATTCACTGCGAAGCTGTATTTGCCAGGCATGAGTTTTTTGGCATGCAGATTGGTGTCCGTTCACGATGGGGTCAAGTTTGAAGAAAGTAAACTCGAAGTCGAAGGCCTTAGTATACTTGGTCTGGGCCGCAGATCTGTGTGTTGTGTGTGTGGGGGGGGGGGGGGGGAGGGGGGGGGGTGTTATCGCAGCATATTTATCTAATTGTACTTATTGAGAACATTCACAAGACTGAAGCCAGCTTAGAGATGAAGCGGGTAACTACACGAAGCCATGGTTTGGAATAACACCTGATGTAGCCACCCATCATGCGTACAAGGAATTGGACTAGAGTCAACGTCGTGAATAACGAACTCGGGTGTAATAACAACTCACGAACAACGACACAAACTTCAGGCCCAGTGACCACTTGATTGCATACTTTCAACCTCACAAACGACAGCTCGTGAATATCGACACTTTTTCTCGTGCACGATCGAGAGTCGTTATTCGCACTTCTCTCACGCACGATCGAGAGTCGTTATTCGCAAGGCTGGCTGTACTGGCTAAGTTCTAATACATTCACAACTGCTGTCAGTAACCTTACCTCGCCGCCCGGTCCTCATATGGCTTCCAGTCCACATCACGCACTGTGCAGAGAAAACAAAAGAGAAGACGGAATGATCGCAATATGTATCGTGAGATAGGAACTACTGATAACAGGAGACACTCAATGTTGGACTTGAGAAACTACAGTTGTACATGGGATGCATTCTTGCCGAAATCTATTATTGGTTTTCTTATTTTCTCAAGTCTAGGACTGAAAAAGGAAAAGGTCTGCAGAAAAAAATGTACTGTCGCCACCAGAACTAGAACCAGGGACTTTCCCTACAGGCCAGCGGTATTCTAACCACTGAGCTATGGTGTAGATGTCATCCAAGCAGCGGCTCCTCGACATTTTCTTCAGACTTCGAAGCTCACACTTTCCATGAAAGTACACTACATAATTTAATTTTCACTCGTACAGTCGTCCCTCTCTAATCCGGCACTTTATAATCCAGCACCCTCGATAAACCAGCACAATTTTCAGTAGCCAAAATGTCCTCTTCATGTACATTGCAGCAGTAAATCAGATTTGTTAATCCAGCACCCTCCCTAATCCAGCAGATTTTCGTGGCACAAATGGTGCCGGATTATAGAGGGACCACTGTACATGGCTAGTAACATCCAGTCTGTTCTGAAGAGCACACAGGTATCCAGCATAGGTCAAGTACTAGCATTGTACCCAGTAATGGCACTGTACTGAACACATACACACCGGCAGCTGGTTTCTGTGAAGCACCGCTCCACTCGTCCAGGAAGACTTGCTCGACGTGGTTGCAGGGAAACTCGCCATAGTGGCCGTGCTGATTCTGACCATACCAGTACTCTGATGAAATCCTATAAACGACATGAGGAACATTTACAGCACATCGGAATAGAAAGCACGAGGGACGCTTTTAAAAGAGTGCAGATTTGAACTGCAACACTCGATGTACACAGCTATGCGAACGTGACTGTGAAGGGTGCTTGCTCCTAGGTACAAGACACATAATTGCGCAATCGGTGTAGTACAGTATTGAGAAAAAGCACTGCATGCTCAGCTGGTAGCACCAATGGCACCTAGGCACAGGCCTATCCTATTGCAATAAAAGCATATGTTAAGTGATCAGGCCTGTGTTCTGAACAGATCACTGAAAATGGGAAAAAGTTCAGGCATTTTCTCTTGTTTCATTGAAATATCCGAGCCGCAGTTGGCATGGACTACTCTCACCGTGACGTGCTTTCCCAGAAGCTAGGTCCACTTGTCTCTGGGCAGTGCGTCAGATACCTTGCAAACACAGCACGATGTCGTTGGCCTTACCTGTGTATGAGTGTGATAAGGTCACCTTCGGTCAGGGTTAGCTCTGATGTGCTCCGTGAATCATAATCGGCAATAACACGAGCACGATGCGGATGGCTCTGTGTAATTGAAAAAGTACAGGTACAAAATTTGAAACACTCAGTTCAGTTCACTGCTTGCTGGGGGGGGGGGGGGGGGGGCAGCGGCAGACCAGCGTGTGTGTGTGTGTGTGTGTGTGTGTGTGTCGGGTTGTGTGTGTGTCTGTGTGCACGGAGCCCATTGCGCCATTTACACTTGTCAGCTCTATTGATACCGTCTCCACTACTTGTATTCTGTTGCAGTTCTTACCTCTTTCCAAAGTGATTCCAATGCTTTGAACGTTGGTCGGTCACTTGTCGCCGGCTTCCAGCACAGACTGACCAAAGAGTAGACCAGTGTTGGACAGTGCTTTGGGCGAGGAAGGCGGATCTTCAGAGGCAAGTCGATTTGATTCAAAACCTGGAAGGACCAAGGAGAACAGAAAGGTATTCAGCTACCATCTGTCAACAAGGAAATCACCTATTGTCGAAATGTCGCGTGTTCAATGTCAAGTCCCAGTGCATTCACCCACTACTCAACGAACAAGAAAGCTATACGGCAGTTCTATTCCCGCCCTTCCCTCGTCTTTTCATCTACTTGTTTCAAGTACCATTAGCTTTGAAGTACACTATATCATCCTATGGAGAGCAAACCACCTTCGACCCTCCAAAGGAATAGGTGTGTTTACCCCGGCAATGCATTTTGCATTCCCTATCCACACTAAGGTTATGCTGTGTTTCCGGGTGCTATCGGTGCATTTGGACACAACCAATTGTTTGCATGAGACCTCAATGAGTTCTTATTTCCTCTTCATACTAGGTTTGCACATGGGTCTGTCAATGCATTCGAAAATGGCCTACTGCAGTCATGACACCTCAATGATTTTGTATTCCCTCTTCACACAAAGGGTGTGTTGTGTATCCAGGTGCTGTCCATTCATACGAAAACAGCCTATTGTAGCCACGAGACCTACCTCCAGACCATTCAAGCCCTTCCAGGGGGTAGTGCCGTGCGAGAATATTTCCCAGAGCGTTACGCCGAAGCTCCACACGTCCGACTGGTGCGTGACCAGTTGCATTTTGATGGCCTCCGGCGATGCCCTGCAGGACAAAAGCAAGAAATGAAGATACTCAACGTTTGTGTGATCCTTTGAAGCTAGAAATGATAGGTGGATAGGCCACCTATAGGTGATAAGTGGCCTACAGATAGTAATACAAAATGAGGACTTGATGATTTGGCTACATATTACACAAGCAGCCATGGTACATGTACTCCCTTTTGCAGGGGCTTCATCTCATCTGAGCTAGGGCCATACTCTTCAGATTCACTTGTTGTTAACATGAACTGAGACGGTCCCTTAACCGTCTGTCATTCCTGAAGCCGTCGAAGGGCCCTTAACACCAGAACAGGAATTGGCCAAGCATTCCACACCAACACAAGGTGTTATTGATGAGCGCTTACCATGCAAAGGATATCTTGGATGACTTGCTGCTGTAATTGATTGCTGTGCGGCACATCCCAAAGTTCGCAATCTTACACTGTACAGACATAATGAACAGCAGATAGATCAAGGTCACAATTTTGAAGCTCTGCTGGTAAATGATGATCATGGTAAATACACTGAAGCCAGTGTTCAGGTTTTGCATGCAGAACTAACACAGCATTGCGAAACATAGCTTATTGAAGACCGTTGAACATGTTTGTGTACGATCAGATGATTCCATAGACTATTGCTATTGCTATTAATCTTTGAATTCCCGGCAAAACTAAAATCAAATTAATATGTGGCAAAATAAACCCTACGGGGTGGCCTTGACTCCCGTGCAATGACCAGGCCAATGACTCACCCTGTCGATGGAGACCATGTGGATGTTCTGTGCTCTCAGGTCACCGTGCACTATGCCGTGGTGCTCAAGGTGTGCCATGCCCGCAGCCAGCTGCCTGCTCCAGTTCAGAAGGCGATCGAGAGGCACGCATATGCCGCCGTTTCGCAGCTCATCACGTAGGTTTCCGTGGCGGCAGTTTTCCATCACCTTTTTTGTAGAAAGATGGGGGACAGCAAAAAAGCACAGCAATGATCATGTCTACCCCTTACGCTACAGAACGTGACGTTACGTATCCATGGCCAAAACAACATGAATGTACCCAGACGAATACTTGTCTTTATAAATTCGCTACGAAGATTAACTCGTGCGAGCTTACCCGCATCTACTGCAAAGACTCGGTACAAATAACATAGACTAAGTGTGTGTCAATATACCAAGGTTATGGCTGTAGTGGTTGTCTGTTAGATTTGACGCAACAACAGCAATGGCTAGTAGTGCCTTACCAGCTTCATTGGCCCCGGTGGAGAGATGACAATGCCGTAGAATCTCAAGACGTTCGGGTGTCGTAGCCGCTGCAAGCGTGCCGCTTCTCGCGCTAGGTCATCTTCCCGCAGGCCAAACACCTCCATTCCAGCCAGCTGAATAGTGGCTGGCATCTGCAAGGAAAACCGTACGCGGGTATCCACGTACAGAAAATGGAGGCATTGTGAATGGTGACATGTGGGCGAGAGATGAAAACATTGAAAATGGCATCCTATTCTTGAGTGTGCAACACCTAAGTACAGGACTGAGGTTCCTGTGAGGCGAGGAATTCAATGGGAAGATGGAACTGGATATCCGGAATATGGAAGATGGGCGTATGTGTGCATAGGGGGGGGGGGGGGGGAGGGGAGGAAACCAGCCAAAGGAATAGCCATGCAATGTATGAATCTGTGCACGTGCACATAGCCATCATCTTGACAGTGCATTGCTGGGACTAAGGGGATGGTGTTTACAGACCACCCCCCCCCCCCCTTTATCAACGCTTCCACTTTTCTTTCTAGGAGAACTTGGAAGGTATCCACTGTCATAGCTGCAAAAGACACCAAGCACTGGTACCATCAAGGCCACTAACCCTGTAATCATAAGAGTAATTACAGCTGTAAGCACAATAGGAACTGTGCAGAACTAGTTGAATATCAAATGCCACACAGCATACAGGCAAGCCATTCACAGCTACTTCAGGTGACTAAGATATCCATCTACCCCCATCATCTCCCTGGGCTGTTGATAGTTGCCCAACACTACTAGAACTAAGCTACGAAGTACATGCTTTGAGAGGGTGGTTTGTGACAACTACAGATAAGAAAAACACAAGGTCACGGCAGATTACCGCTAGCAGTGATTCAGCCAAGCACCTGTGCAGTGTGCACATAAATAATTAACCACTGTCGACAACGCCTGTGATCTTTGATCACGACCACCAAGTAACAACAGCAATCGTCAACTACGGCATTCCTTGTTCGATCACGCCACAGCCGGTAGCAAGGAGCACGCACGTGTTGTATAGTGGTGCCTCACAGGTCCAGTATCGACAACACCACGCTCTATTGTAGCACCCCTCCAGAATCCCAGCATCCACATGCAGCGACTGTTCTGAAAGTTGAAACTCCAAATCTTCCTCTACATTCGTCAATTTATTTTTCAAGTCAAGAGTCGGAAGAACAGCGCTATTCCAAAAGCAATGTACATGATGGTATTCAGATCGGAATGGTCACAAGCAGACATGTGTTACACTCACAAACACACACCAACAACATACACTTACGTCTACTCCTTTGGCATTGCGGAACGAGCCGATGTAGACGGGCGACGGGCCACCGTTGGTGGACTTGGCCTGAGCATCCACAGGTCGATCCACTCGCACGCTGCTTGGTGCAATGATTCCCACCAGGCCTCGTCTGTCCGAGGCGTGCGTGCCGCTGGACGAACTAGCACGGGAGCGAGGCGAACCGATCGGCGAGAAGCCGCCGGACTCGGTCAGATGAGAGCCGAAGATCTGCATGAACAGCATACTAGCTCGTGAGGAAATAGGCAAAGGCTTCCTTGAATAGTCCGTGACCGGAGTACCCCCATTTCGACTTCGAGTTTTCACCATTTTCTCTAACATCGCTATAAGGGCAGAGAGAGAGAGAGAGAGACCCTGGCAGCCACGAAGGTATCGTGCCGAATCGAGAGTCGTGCGGTCTGGATCGAGCAACTCTACTTCATCATTTTCAAGCTCTGGCTTTTATATTGTCCGTTCGCCATCCGAGGACAGTGCAGTTGCATCGTCCGAACCATGGAACAAGGAGAAGAAGACGTCTTCACGTCGCCATGAGCAGGACAGCCTGGGATATGCGACTTCCTCAGACCGCGACAGGACCAGACGAGCTTCTCTTTGTCGCTCTGCAAGCTGGCATCTGCACTATTTGTACGCAACACCTTGTTTTTCACAGCTTTTACAAAATGCCACAGGACAAGGTACGCGCACCTTCAGTTTTCACTGTCCGCAACAGCTTTCTCTGAACATGAGCTTATACGAGAGACAGGCGGCATGTGCTTCAAGCTTGTGATGAGATCGAATCAAATGAATAGCAAATCTTCGACCTGCCTGTCTTTTTACAGCAGCAGAGGAACGGGTCGTTAGCTTGTGCCAATGCCACACTAGAGTCTACAGAGGCGCTCTGGTCGTGAGGAAAGAGTGCACAAACTTTCTGACAGCCCGATCCACAGAACGGAAAGGCTCGTTATGTCGGTCAATGTGTGCACTGACTATTCTTTTGTTCTGTGTATACACTGAAATTGTGGGTGCGAACAACATGAACACTACCAGGGTGAGCTCCTGTCTGCGCCAGCAACGAGTTTATCGCGGTTGACTTTGCGAGCGAAGGCCACCTGCACATCGTCGTGTGTGGCAACCAGTGTGAAGTCGCAAGACAGATCGCGGGAGGGTCGTGGAGATGGCCAAGCCGCGACGCAGTCACAGTGCTTCCACATGTCGTTTACTTTATGCAGTGTCTACCAGTCATGTAGATTCTACACAAGTCATACTCAAAATCGTTGTCGCTACCCGAAGCATGCATGAGGTAGCTGGGCAATGCCTGCATGACTGTATGCTGAAGGGGCTGGGGTCAGTCTAAAGTTCACAGGTGCACTCAGTTTTGGCGGCACGTCTCGAAGTCTGTCCGCGCGGCGTGGAGTCGTAAAGAGAGGTTGCCAGCGAGTTCAAGCTACATTTTCGCAGCAAGCCGCTTCGATACGCGCATACCTGCGTGATATTGGCGATAGCGCATCTCGCTGGTCACGCTTATTTACACAACAACACTAGCGCTTTCAGTAGATCTACGAGTGCAAGAATCGAGTTCTTTCCGCACCAAGCGTGACAATAACCGATGAACGAGCCCTTTCCCTCTTCCTGTGAACACCTGATCCACAAAATCGCGCGTTGCTCTCATAGCTAGTCACCTGATGAACTACATGTAATACTTCTAAAAATACAGCCTGTATTTACTCCGATTGCATTGCTTTGCATCGCAAGCAAGAACTTAGTCTTTGAAGACGGGAGTGTAAAGAAAACACAATGAAAAGGGACGACGAGCCGTGACAACCATTTTCATAATGATAATCAAGACCGGATTCGAATCCTAGTGACAACAGTAAATTTTGTCTTCAGACTTTTCCCGCTTGTGTCTTTCCCTCAAACCAGTGAATAATCAAGAGCATAAACAAAATCGACATGTCACCAAGACGTAATATTGTTAATAATCGTCATAATTGTAGATTCAGCTTTTTAGACAATGAAAGGACGGAGAAAGTGTTTTAACTCTGAGTTTCACGCATTAAGCGATCATCAGCTTTCTATTATTCTCTTGAGGGCCATGTTTAAACACAATGAAGAAGTAGAATTTAGTTGGGCAGTGAGTATTCTCCTTCTCCCCTCTTCTTCTTTCGCTTGTTGTTAGCAAATCGTTGCGACCTCCAAACCCTTGCCGTCTGGTCTTTCACGCCATCTTCCCATAAAAGGCAGCTACTGCTATTTTTGTAGTCTATGTGTCAACGTATTTTGCCAATTTTCTCACCAACGTAAGGCTAGGCTGTAAAGTGTGTACGTCGCGTAAACGTCTAATACCGATCTCAAAAACAGATGGGCATTCGACTCCCAGGCGACAGCAATTTCCCTCCATAGCCCAGGGCCAAAAGAGAGATTTGTATCTGGGCTCACAGGAAATCCTCTGACCCTCGGCATACATGTAGCACACCCATGCAGACTAGGCACGTGCGGATATTAAAGGCCGGTAGAAAAATTGGCAGAATTCGGTACTTTTTCTGGTAAGTGTCATGCATGTTTGGTATGTGGATAAAGAAATGGAACAGAATTCGAGGAATTGCCCACCATAAGGTTTGTATGGTTCTGCCAATTTCACTGCTTTTCGAGCAGAATCTGCCAATGCCTAACACCCATGCAGACCTACATCATACCAAGACTGCAAGAGTACATACATAGACTTGGGGGGGGGGGGGGGGCGGGGGTAATGTACTTTTGATCATACATGTGCATGGTACATCTGCGCTTGGGAGTCGTATACACCTGTGTGTGAATATGTTTGTGTGTGTGTGTGGGGGGGGGGGGGGGGGGATATTATGTTCCCAAGCCCTTGCCCATATTCTAAGTGCATAGTCAAGCTGTAGACTGTCACTGATTTGTGTTTCCCTTTCATGTAGTAGAAGATCTAACCTTGCTGTTAGTGCTACTTCGAAGTACATGTACTGACACTGGGTTTGAATACCTCACATACGTACATCAGTGTACAGTGTACTGTACATGTATACCTGTAGTAGCGTAACTGCTCAGTTCTAAAGGAAGGTATGTGTACGTTTCCGCGCGCCGGTTTCGATACCAGCATGAAGAAGGGAGCTACGGGCATTTTTACGCTTACGAGCGAAACCAGTCATTTCCCGCGCCGGTTCGCCAGTCGCCCCATTGCCCTGGCGAGTGGAGTTACCAGTTACTGCTTGCTGGTACATACATGTACGTGTGCAGGTATGTTGTGCGTAATATCGTGACTGCGTTCATGCACCAATAACTATGGAAACGACACCAGGACTGGAGTGCAGAGATGTACGTAGTGGGCACCCAACGTGAATACCTCAGATCTTGTAAGTTCTTGTAATGTGCGTGGATATGTATACCGCCTGTACAGAGTCTCCGAGAGGGCACCCTGCTAAGGCGACCACCTGCCTCAAGAGGAACCAGGACCAATGGGTGTCGTTTTCCAGACCTATGAACCTGACTAAGGAGACCACCTATACATAGGGATCACACTCCGGGAGATTCCTGGTGCGGTCGGACTAGCCAGGTTTTCTATACTTATATAGAAAGCGTGATGTCCATAACTTTGTGAGTGAACGCTTGACACTGGCCATGGCCATAATTACCACGTTTCACACATGCTAGTTTTCAATGTTCTGTAATGGATAGGTCCCGGTTCTCACACGCGGTGGTCTTCATCCGCCAGAACTGATTATTGGGAACTTGCAGGATTCACAACATGAATCGGAGATGACTTTGTGTTGCTGCACATTGCCTCGGAAAATTGGGGGTTTACTTCGTCTACGTAGGTTACACACGACAGATTTTAGACCTCATCAATACAGTGTGATGTATCCAGGGTCGGTGAGCACCAAATTTGGAGATATTCAACCCTTCACAATGTCACGTCAATTTGCCGCTGCTTTGCCCCTCATTTCTCATAGCTGTCGTCACCATTCTACCATCACATAATTACCGTAATGGTCCTCCTAAATGAAAACAGGACATTTCAAAAACAATTCGCCACGGAGCAACAGCTATCTTGGTACCGATTGAGACAGTCATAATAAGCCTGGAAAGAGATCGCCGGTAACTCGTACTGGCGACTATGAATCGGTGACAACCTATGGCGAAACATTGGGCCGCAGTGGAGATTGCTGCGCAGAATGTCGTCGGTATTGGTTGGGCCTGACAGCCAACACAAGTGATACAGCACCTTTACGTATTTGTGCGCCATTTATGTGCACGTGTATGAGTGAGAGATACACGTTGTGTGTGTGTGTGTGTGTGTGTGTGTGTGTGTGGAAGAGAGAAAGGGAGTGAGTGACAGGGAGAGGGATGGAGAGAGAGAGAGGCAGGGGAGAGAGAAAGGAGCAGGAGGGAACAAACAGGACCTCTGGTCGGTTGAGCATGGTAGGCTCCACCAGCAGCGTCTCACCCCATGCTAGCCCCAAGTGCCTGCAGGTGGGATATGTACCTTGTAAAAATCTCGACATGGCCTTAAACATAGAAGATTATTAATTTCCTTTCTCGTCGGAAACATCTCGCCTACGCTTTTAAAAGTCATTGTCGCCTCGCCCAGCGGTAGAGAATACGTATGCGCGCAAGGGTGCCCAATAACTCTAAACTGCAACGAGCCATTAGCGTTGCAAGGTACATTGCATTTTGAACACCATCGTAGTTATCGTCGAGTTTCCAGGCCTTGTACGATCATGAAATCGTAGCAGAAACTATCGCAAGTTTGCAACTAAGCCGCTCTGCCTACTGCCTTGCATACGAGGCTATGTTACTCTGTGTTTAGAACTTTAGATGACTCTAAGCCTTACAGTCATTGGTGAGACCTATCGAGGGCGGAACAGCCATAGCTGTTCAGAGATTGCGTGATATACAGGGTTGTGGCTACTGCCGAACAAGTGCTCAAAGCGTGGAGCGCAAAGCCATATAGCGGTACATATAAACACAAGCCTGAAGTAAAGAAATCCTGTCGGATTGCGTTGTAACGTTTAAATGTTTCATGCTAAACCAATCACCGGACACCATGTATGATGCGATGATTAAGTACATGTACCTGTATGTACACATGCTGCTCACTCGGATGTAAGAACAGTGACGCTTAGTTCAGTTAGATTAGAAGCAGTTCGAAACGAGCGCCTAGGCTGTTGTTGTTGTTGTTGTTGTTGTTGTTGATTTTTTTACTTCGCAAGGCCAAACGGGCAATGGTGCCCAATTCTATGGAAGCGAATTTCAAAGGGGAGAGAGCTACGGGGGAAGGGGGAGAGAGAAAGAGAGAGAGAGAGAGAGGGGAGGGAGGGAGGGAGGGAGAGAGAGAGAGGCTGTGGTGGAAACTACTAGAACGTCCAACAAGCTGACGGACCAGAGAAGAAGTCATGCTTGGCATGTTTTATGAACACCTCAACATGCTACCGAATATATCGTGACACGCGAGACAGCAGTTTAGACAGGGATTGAAATGGCCCAAGCGCTCCTAGCGATGCCGCCGACCATATTCGAGGCCTTTCGGCACGCAGTACGTCACAAGGTAAGCGGTCCAGGCGGAAAGCAATATTCGATGCTTCGTATTTGGCAGCTTACAGCGAGGTCAGGTATGCGGGCAAGGAAGTAAGGTAGCCCCGTCACCGATCAGATGACATTACGATAATATCGTGTGTGCATCTCATTGACCCCAGCTCATTCCTCATTCCTTCATTCCATTTCGGCCAATGAAAACTAGCTAAGCGTGTTTGGAGATGTCGCCGCCGAAAAGCTGAGTATGACAAATTAATATCTGGATGTAAGACGAATCCGCGCAATGCTATGGAATACGTTTTGTGTAGTATGCAATTACTTAAGTTCTGGGAGCACCTCCGTGATTCTCCTCCTTACATGCAATATGCATGGAGAAAACTGCCGGCTAGTTTCAGTACATGTACATGTATACGTATACATGTATAGTAATGCGGCGTACACGATACTACACTGTGGCCTGTACTTGGAATGGAGGAGGTGATGATAACACATGTAGTGCGTTCATCGCCCGTGCTCTAGCGCCTGATTCGTTGACAACAGCACTGGAGCTAACACAACCGCAGCTGGGAATTGTCTTATCCTCGGCCAGCGCCGATGGCTGAGAGCGATACAATAATTATGTGTATGGGATGTGTAATGTATGCACTGAATTGGACAAGTTGACTATGGGACCTGGAAGAGTACGTGTATTTTAGGCCTCCATCGTCAGTAGAGACTTTATACAGTTCTCTTATTGCAACGTACTTGAAAACGAGAGAGAGAGAGAGAGAGAGAGAGAGAGAGAGAGAGAGAGAGAGAGAGAGAGAGACAGGCAGAGAGAGAGAGAGAGAGAGAAAGAGAGAGACAGAGATAGGGACAGAGATAGAGACAGAGATAGAGACAGAGAGAGACAGAGAGAAACAGATAGATAGAGATAGAGAGGCAGAGAGCCAGAGAGATAGAGAGAGAGAGAGAGAGAGAGAGAGAGAGAGAGAGAGAGAGAGAGAGAGAGAGAGAGAGAGAGAGAGACATGCAGACAGACAGACTGACAAACAGACAGACAGCGAAAGAAAGAAAGATAGAGAGAGAGAGAGAGAGAGAGAGAGAGAGAGAGAGAGAGAGAGAGAGAGAGAGAGAGAGAGAGAGAGAGAGAGAGAGAGAGAGAGAGAGAGAGTGACCGAGATACAGACAGGGAGAGTGACAAACGGACAGACAGAGGTTTTCGATTGAAATATACCGTAACTCAAAGTCCATACTGAGGCAATTATCAGACAACATCGGCATGAAACTTTTGAGCTAGGACATACATATTCCAATCGGGATCCTCTGTCTTTTTCTTATGTGAAGAAGCTCTGCGCATTTGAGTACTTTTCCGGCAGTTTGCCAAACCTCTCTTTTTAGGTTTCCTATCTGGAAATCCAGGCACCACATCAGGAATGGCCGTGCCGAGTGGCGCTACGTAAGTAGACACTGGGAGGGAGTAGCGACAAAACCAATACTCCACACGCCGTATCCGTGTCGTCACATGTGATTCTCATAAAGTCTGTGTACTTGTCAAGATTCGGTTCTACAAGCAACTCCAAGGTATCAACAACATGCCAACCCTGTTTTGGTTTCTCACAGCACAGCCGAATGTATGAGGCAATGCATTGGACAGCATCAGTCATTCTACCTCAGAAAAGAGTGCTCACCTGTTTTCGCACAGCCGAGGTAATCCAACCGACGAAGCCCTTTCGCCCTGCAGCGACCGACAACGGCACTTCATAGTCTCCTCTTCCCGCATCAGCGTCCCTGGGAAGAGTGGACGGAACTTGGCAGACATGAAGCTCACTGTGACGCTCCCAGTCCAAACCACGGCTCAACGATGATGTATTATTCACTGATGGCGATGGCTCAGCGTACACCTCCATTACTGCTCTTACTGCTGTTGGTGGTGATGCTGGTGACAAAGTGTGAGGGGAGGACGGGAGGCCAGAGCGCTGGCAAACCTCCCAAGCTTCAGATGTCCTCCCCGCTCCGTTCCTGTTTCACTTTCAACAACAAAGCATTTACTAGTGTGCCCCCCTACTAGCCTCCGCATGCTGATCAAGACTTGGTATCACCTGTATAGCCATGGCATAGGCCATAGGGTCAGATGCAGAGTCAAGTGGGCCATCGTGTGTGATCTAGTGGGCATGACTAGCTGGTTGCAGCAGTCTTTCACGCTGCACTGCATAGCCCAGCAGTGACGGATGCGTTCACCGACCGTCCGTGCTATCCTGTGATTGACCCAATCACTGAGATGTGCATTGTACATACATGCACGCCATGTCGACAGACTCAGTGCTGTACCAGCGACGGGGTCGGTGCGGTGCGGTCGTGGCCGCGCCGGCTCTTGGCGTGCACGGTAACCACGGGAAAGAGCCGTGTGAAAAGCGCCCTATCTCGCTCGCACTGGGCACGAGTTCGCCAATTATGTATCGGTATTTTCTGTTGGTGAAGATCAGGAGGACATACTAGTAGTTTCTACTTGTTAGTCTTAGCCAGGGATCGATAGACATACTCACATAGGCTACTATTACTAACTGTCAGTATGCACATTTTGAAGGGTTCCCTGATCTTAGTCTACTGTATCAGTACAACGATGACGTAATAACAACCGGCACTCCATAGCACAATCAGTCATGCACATGTATCATGTGTATTATGACCAGCTATGCCTATTATGGACAACAACACATCCTACCTACTGCTGGCGCAGTGACGGAAGGTGGACAGCTCGGTAATGTGCGCGCACACTCGTACATGATATGTGTAGTTGTTGTAGTTGTTGTTGTTTGGCATTATTTAAAGTGGAGCTCCAAAACAGGCCTAAACCTAATGTGGTCTGACCCCCTTCTAGATACAAACAATAAGAGGACGGAAGAAGTGTTTGATGCTTGAAACTCAGAGTTAAAACACTTTTTCCATCCTCTTATTGTTTGAACTAGCTCCGCCTCTCGGTATTGAGCACTCTCTTGGACAGCCTGGGACCTCTCTGTTTTCCCCTTCTAGATACATGTAGTCACCTGGGAGCTTACACGATACACAGCCTATCCAATGTCATATACATGTACCTTCTAGAGGACATTACATGTAACTTGCAGTGGTGTTCCATCATGCAGTGTGTTGGTCCTGCTCGAATATGCCAACGTGTTGCAACTTACTAGTACCGTGTTGGACTGTTGGTGCAGTTCGAATTTCTATGTTGTAAACCGCATGTAGATCGGCGTTTTCAACCCTTTTAGAATGTACGAATTGTCGACCTGTTGGTATATGTTTGTAGGACCGCAAAAGAGGCTTGTAGCGTCCTCTATAACGTTTTTCATGCTGTACTCTAGGTTTAAGACTCTTGGTATTTGTACTACAAGTAGCAATACACGTTGGAGTGAAATTGAGCATAAAGTATCCCTGGATATGCATGTGTTAGCATGCAGGTACTCAGGGATTTAACATACTACGGGATATCACGTGCTCTTTTTGAGGGGCCTGAATTATTCTACACCAGGCATTTTGCCTCGGATACACCCTTTTTCTTAGCAAGACAGTACGCTGCACCTGTACTGATTATACTGCCTTTGGGCACACGTTACGCAATCCTCTGCTCGTCAACAATCAGTTCATTCCACTTCTTGCAGAACATTTTCTTCACATGCATGCACATGTAGTGGCACACATGACAGAAAGCACAGTTGCCTGTTTGTGATGTGATGTTAAAATACAAGTAACAACAACAGCAACAACAACAACAACAACAACAACAACAACAACAACAACAACAACAACAACAACAACAACAACAACAACAACAACAACAACAACAAAAGCAGCAGCAACAACAACAACAACAACAACAACAACAACAACAACAACAACAACAACAACAACAACAACAACAACAACAACAACAACAGAGGTTTCACTGGGCATTTACGTGTTAACGTTTTTCTTCGAAAGACTGCTGATACTGAATTACTAAGAAGAGTTGTATGTTCCGATGTCAGAGGGAATTGAAAATGGAAAACGTCTACAATCGAAATTGACTGTCGGTGTCCTCGCCACCAGCAATGCAACCTCGGCTCTGGACTAGTGTAGAGCAGCAGCAGCTTCATGCACATGTATAGTGTATGCAGAGAACACAAATTTAGTAGCATCAGAAAAACAGGCTTACATGCACGTAAACGTACATGTAGATTGTTTCCATGGACACCGTACTTCGAAGTGCGCACAGTACAAGCTGCGGATGCTAGGTAACACTAACGATAGTAATCACTGGCACCTCTTCTCTTCCCTCCCCCCCCCCCCATACTGGGCCATAGTGCCAGTTGCTGGCACGATATTGTCCGCCTCATTGCGCCACGCCGATGGTACTACGCCGGGACAACTCGATGGCAAGCCTGCAACCACCCCTGCCCACACTGCACTGGCGATAGTCATAATCGAGGCTGTCTCGAATTACTGTTATTGTCACGAAACTACCGGTACGCGAACTTCTGGCCAGTGAAATCCGACACCATGAAAATAGCGCAGAGAGAGAGAGAGAGAGAGAGAGAGAGAGAGAGAGAGAGAGAGAGAGAGAGAGAGAGAGAGAGAGAGAGAGAGAAAGAGAGAGAGAGACGTTTGAGACACGTTCGAGCGTGCAGAATGGGGCTCGTGAGTCGTGACATGATAGGGCCATGTGGCGGCAGTGATGCCGGGTACTATTTAATTCAGGATGGATGTCGAATTTCATGTGCAAGTTTATAGGCTTCAGTGTACATTGTATATGGCCTTTTAGCCACAGTCTAGTCATGAACGGTACGCATACAACAGGTCTGGGAGCGGGGACTACAGTAGAGGTACGTAATCATTGGAACTGAATTAGATGTACATTAGATATAAAGGACCTAACACATACACCCACAAGAGAGAGAGAGAGAGAGAGTGTGTGTGTGTGTGGGGGGGGGGGGGAGCTGTGTCGCAACTCCGAGTTTCGCGTAGTCACGATCATCAGGCAACTGATGGCTCCAAAACGAGCAGCCTGAACAGAAGAGGAAGTGAGAAATACTGAGAGGAACCATATCGTACAAGACCTAAGGACCTAACATAATGTACTGGTGGGTCTCCATAGGGGACTACAGGGGGTACAGAGTGGCGAAACACCTGTAGCCACAATTCGCAGACTTTAATGTAGCATGACGGCTCGGGGAACCCGCTCTCACCTCTAAGCATACCACAGGTTTTCTATGACTGTGGTTATCGCTGTGGTGATCTCCGTTCCGTGTGCGGATCGTGGTCTTGGTCAACATCCTAGCATCCGTCCGTCTTCCTCTCGTTCTATGTCTGAATGCTCTGTACTAATTACATCTATCCAATTGGGGTCCAATCCACAACGTGCAACACAGTCCTTAGCTACATACACTATGCAAACCGATTCCATCCAATCAGGGACTTGTAGTGATGGGATTTTCCCTTACTCAATAATAATACTGGCCAAGTACTGCACCACTTTTACATACATCGAAAGGTATCTGATCTCGCGTCTGACTTCTCACAATGCTTCTAACCCTATGCCCGTATCATAGTTTCTCACAATGCTTCTAACCCTATGCCCGTATCACAGTTTCTCACATTGCGGGAAAGATGAAACAACACTTTAGCTAATGCAATGTACAAGACTTAGTAGTGCCGGAGAAGTTCGGCATAGACATCACTTGGGACGGTCAGATGAACGTTTTGATGAGGGAATATCCAGGTGAATTGTGCCACGTGTTCACACTCAACTACATAAAATCTTCCTCAAAGCACTCTGCTTCTCTGCTTTTTATTTTGTATTAATATTCATGGATCATCCACAGGCCTAAATCGAATGCTTCGAGCTGCCTCGACCGGCCTTGTTTGTCACCTTCCTCAACCTACTCAAGCTCAACTAATCAAGGGTGAATTCCCCGAAACACTGTGCATTGAGCAGCGAGTGATGCTTTCTTCCAGGGCTGCCCAGTGGAAGGTTCGGTGGACTTCTCGCATGCTCCAGAGTGGGGCGCAACCAACTTACTCATAAAGATATCGCCGAAGTCGCCGCCAAGATTTCGTATAATCATGGTGATACTGAAAAGAATTGAAATGAGGTATGGTGGATGTGAGGGGCTGGTCCCAATGAGGCGGTGGAGACACGGTGAGTTTGGCACAATTGATCTGTTTAAAGATGATGGTGTTGACATTGGTTAGACTTTGGTAAGACATTTAATTGGCGAGACACCACGGGTTACGAATAGAATCTTGAGTTGGAGTGTTCAGAAAATGGGAAATGACTAGTTCGGAGGTACCTGATGTGAGAGATTGAAGCTTGAAGATCGTCACTCTTAAAATGAAGATGTGTAACCTTGACCTTTTTGCGGCTACTTCAAACCATGTAGAGCCTATTTAGTCAGAGCAATGTGCAAACGTTCATAACACTCCACGACAGTACATAATCCTGTCCATGTTGAGTCTCAGGGGAGACCTCTGCCACAACCTCCCGCCACAGTTTTGTAATCTAACAAATGATCGGTACTTTCAGTGAACTTTTCTCATACCGAAAATTTAATTTCCCTCACACAAATTGATACACACTATCCAATAGGGTTCTGCTTCTTTGTACCTAAAATTTCGGTTCACCTAACCTGGTTTTTTGCCCGCATATGGCTGCAGGAAGTCAAGAATGCTATTGGCCCGTTCACACGCCTTGATTCAACTGTTACACGCAAGTTGAAGTGGTTTGGACATTTTTTTTACTAAGTACACAACCTACTCGTCAGAAGGGGAGAAGACAACAGAGTATACAATAACAAAATAGCAGGGAGAGTAGGGGCTGCAAAGCAAGCCTGTGCTGGTGAGGCTAGCCCACAACACCGACCTATGGTCTCGGCGTTAACATGTAGCAAGGCATCAGGATAGCTACTCCTACTATTTCTTGGATGGAATGGTGCCTGGATCACCATGATCACGACCCCGTGGTCGCCCCCGTCACAATTTGTTCACCAATATCAAAGACTGGACCAATGCATCTTACAATTCTCTCTCTCTCGTTGCTGCTGATCGTGATAGATAGGCATAGGCAGCTTGTTTATCAATATTAGTGCAGTTAGGTTTTATTTTATTAATTATTATTATTATTTCCTCTTTCCCTCAAACCAGTTCATATTATTATTTCCGTTTGTCTCTTTCCCTCAAACTAGTGAAGATATTATTATTAAAATATTTGTTATGCTGCTGCTGCTGCCGTATGACACACATGACGCCCCTACGACCATAATGGTTATGGGTTGTACATACACACGTGACGGCACGTCGTCGATCTCATTCCCATAATAATATTATTGATTGGTTTGGACCGGTCCGTGTCCGGTTTAGCTATTACCGTATTAGGGCAATTGAAATTATAACATTGCTAGACACACACACACACACACACACTCCTTGCAGTGAGGCCAAAGAAGTGCCTTTTCTGCATGAACACCGGGACACAGTTCCAGAAATCAACACGGCGAGCACCTGGCGAGGCCATCTACAAAGAAAAGGCACGCCTACTTCGCTTCAAGTAAAACTGTCTGACCAAAGCGCCAATTTTCCAAGCATCTACGCCTATCTTGGTGATACGCTATGCTGCAAAACGTAGAAAACATGCCGCAGTTGAAAAGCTCGAAAGGGAATGCACGGTTCGCAAGTGTCCACCGATCCTAGCCGTGCATGTGGACGAAGCAGGCATCCGCTGGAAGTATCGGCCACGCTCCTTGCGCTTGAACTGTTGAAGTAACTTCCATTGTTCCCCACGGCTACAGCCAGCAGCGGGTGAGCGTGGCTTCATACACGTTACGCAACGAACGGATGCTAGACTGTTCGTTGGACTCAAACTCGAAGTCAAGAGCAGACGAACACAAAGATCCTAGCTTGCACTGGAAGACATTATTTTCAAAGCCAGATCATTATATTCGTAGTCGCATGCGAGCCAGGTGTACCAGCCGGACTTTCTGTCGGTCCGCTGTCTATCCAAACTGGTTTTCGCTGAGAAAAGGTCGACGATCCCTTGGAATCGGGCGTGCTGCCGTAGTAGTTTTAGTACAGCAGCAGTGCACACACAGTACTATCATATCAGCGGGTGCAGTGGAAGACACGGTACTGCCAGGCGCGATGAGTAAGTCGACACTGGGTCGGCGGCTGCCTTCGGAGCCAGGGCACGAAGATGAGGAGATTTACGAAGAAATCCCGGCCGCGCAAAGAAACTACTGGTCGCCGCCATCTGTGCCTGGCGGTAACAGTCCACAAACCAGGCCAGGAAATGTTAGTAAAAGCCCTGCACCAAGGCGACGTTTTGGCCTGCCCGCTCCTCCAGTATCATCAGTAAGTCTACTCCGTCAGGGGAAGGACACGGATGAATGTGCAGCACTACAAGCCGCCTCCACTGCTTGGGAACGCCAGTCAGCAGACGTTTCAGTGACGAAGTGGGATCGCGACCTTCTTCTCAGCTATGCAAGAGATAACTGCCGCAGTCCGCAACATCTACTGGATCTAGTGGCACGCGTCTATCAGAAACTGCCCGCCCTACTCAACAGCGATACAGGGAAGCTGAGTCCTGGCGGCTGTGAGTTCGGCATTGAGTTTCGTAATGGTTATCTGCTGGAGTACGGCTGGCAGAACGTGCAGAGAACATTACAAGCACATGGCCATTGCAGGCCAGTGGGTGTTGGTAATGCGCGTCCCAGTGGTGCGCACAGCATCAGCGCAGGGCCAGTTTCTGCTGCATCGGCAGTCCGCGGAGGCCGCAGTGCACACTCGCCCAGGGTTACTGCGGTCCTGGGTGCAGTTAACGCCCACCTCTCGGCTCGCTATAGGAAACTGGCTGCGGACAGGCTGAAACGCATGTGGACAGTGCAGCGCATACTGGACGGCGACATCCAAGCCACGCTACAGCTGCTGCTTGCCTTGCTGGTGCTGTACGAAACACCGGTGCACTTAACTGAGGCCGACATCAGTGTGTTCATTCTCCAGGAAGTGAAAGACGGCCGCGGCGCGCCGGCTACTCCGCAGAAACCCACTCTCCAGTATCAGCCACTGCTGTTGGACACCTGGTTCGAAGCGTTCGGCAAGCAATGTGTCAGCGCTCACACCTCAGACGCACTGCGTGACCGGGATTCAACACCTAAAGCAGAAGCGGTCAAGCCAGTTGATGATGATTACGAAATGATGACCTCGTCCGGCGTTCTCATCCCGTCCATAGAGGCTGCCGAGGCGCTCCGTTTTGTGAACAAGCAGCTTGCCAAGCTCAGCCTGTCACTGAAGTCGCTGTCGGACCTGTACGATGGGACGATGCTGGTGTTTGCGCTGGCCCTGGAAGGCGGCTATGCCGTTAACATGTCCACGTTCTTCCCCAGCATAGTGCTTAACACGGTCAACGGAAACACGAAGTACTCCGTTAGCCGGTGGGCGCCGCTCGGCGAGGCGCAGCTCTTGTCCAACATGGAGACGGCCCTCGCAATGCTCGATGGCGACGGTGTAATGGTGAAGGATGTCAACGTGCGGGACTTGGTGTCGCCGGGCACGCGTATACGCGCACTGCTGGACCTAATAGGCCGTGTTGTCCAACACCGAAGCCAAAGAAATAAGAAATGAGGCATGCACACATTATACACAGGCACAGCTGAATCCCTATAGTACCAGCTTTTGCTTTATATTTGAAGAGCATTTCTCGTGGAATTTGGCTCTGTTGTAATGTTTTTCGCATGATCACATCATGCGGAAATAAGTTCAAATAACCTGGTTATCTGATGAAAAATTACCCAATCATCTCGATTCGCAACAAACAAGGAGCCGCATATTGGACGATGTGTTGGTGGATTTGCTTAACATTTTGAGTACATCTTTAACACGATATCTTTATGCGGCTCTCTGTCTCTATACTTGCTCATACGTGTAGGCTGGGCCATCAAACCCTCATGCACTGCAGTCCTGTCTGGTGCCGAATAACTGGGGGTTCGGAGTCATAGCCGTTCCTTTTAATCACCAATTTTTGTCGTGTCATTGTCTGTACAGTTGAGTTGCCATGTACATAGGCCTGTTTGTTCTTCGGCACCTTGGTCACTGCTATGAGGTTGGGTGGTCACGTGGATGTCGGAAGAACCCGTTCAATACATACGATTCATTTTTATAAAATCTTTTCATAGCGTTTCTACGAACTAAGGTGTTGTAAGATGTTAAGATTTCGCCACATCGACAGTGACTATGAAAGTATCAATTCAAGGCAGTCGGCAGGAAGCGCGCGCTCTGAAGTTTGAAGCAGCCACCTTACCTTCTTTGCTTGTTTTAAAATTACTTCTATATCTGCTTTTATATCATTGCAAAGTTTCCGCGCATTCTTCTCCATCCGCGCAATATTCTAGACGCATTGCATGCTTGTTAAATCATGCCCATGATTCCTGACCTGAAACACCTGTTGTAGAGGTCACAGCCCTCACCTGTTAGACTTCAATGTACAACACACTATCTTTCTCTTTCTTTCGTGCATTCTCGCTCTCTCTTTCTCTCATTGATGAACGAGTGTATTATTCAAAGCCCTGGAGAAAAGGAGGCTTTCTCACTGGTCTCGTTTGCATTCCCCGCCCTAGCCCTAGGATCTCCAATCCAGTGCCATTCAGGCAACCATTGAACCAGGACATGGGGGTGGGGATGTGATCTGGCTCCCTAAATATTTTACTCTCCTTCCTTACGTTACGGGGTAGATCTACCCCACTCCCTAGAATGATAGATGACCGGACATGCTGCATGACGTCGATATTTTTTTTATTTTTTTTTAATACGAAAGTCCACTATATTCCCGAATATGTGCATATATATTCATGTCATGACTGCAAGCCCGCCGGGTAACGTGCCCTTTTACGCGAGTTTGAACCGTCGACTTCTAATTCTGCATGCAACTATGTGAGACCAACTGACCCAAAGCAACCACCCGAGTATGATAGACGTTTTTCAAGGACGAGGCTCCGTGCTCGCCATTGGCGCTCACCCCGAGATTGTGGTGAACAGGTCCAATATCAAAACGCATTGTAAAGTATACGAAATGTGACAGGTTCGTCTCCTAGATCCTCTAGTGCTTGGAGCTTGTTCCATTTCACCCAAGCCGCAGGTGGAGCGCCATTCTAGGGCTTCTTCCACCTCCACGCATCCACTCCCGCACAAAGTGAACGTGAACTGGGCTTCGCTGCACTGGGCAGCTTTGCTGAAAATAGCCTAGGGTCTCGGCTTCGTTGCGAACCGAGCGCACTCCCCTTGTACTATAGCTAACGCAATCTCTACAAGAACAACACAATGACGTTGTCATAATCAGGCTAATCATTCTGTGATTCGGACTCAATCAAGCGGAGAGCACTGTCTTCGGTCAAGAGTCAAGATCCATCCACGCGGAGCACACCGCTCTACTATGCATGGCGTAACGTAAGGTCGGTAGCTAGCTCTCCTCGATCGCTTGGTTATCGTAAAAGCGAATAGAGAGAGCGAGAGACAAGAGGTCTGACGGAAGGGTCAAAAAGCGTGTAGTTCCGTGAAACCTTTCGGGACACTGACAGTTGCGGCTCGTGTTGGAGCATGACCTCGCAGAGAGGTCTGCGTCATTTGCTTCCCTCCTGTTGTGTAGTGCGTATGCGTCTCTCTGTGTGTGGTGTGTGTGTCTGTGTGTGTGTGGGGGGGGGGGGGGGGGGTAGTTTCGGAGAAGGGACCATGGACTGGTAGAGTCCGCAGCAGGCACGGTCGTTGCCTATCTACCCCTCACAGACCTTAGCCTAGGCTTCGATCAAGTGAGCCTAGGAAATTACCTGTTGGATTGACGAGCAAAGGTGCAGTGCGGCCTGTTGCCTTTTTCGTTCAATTTAGTTCTCTTTTTGTTGCTAACCTTTCGTTTGGCATCGTGTTCGTCGCAAGGCCAAGAAAGATGGAGGAAAGGCTGGGACAGAGATTATTGACTAAGGTAGGTGCATTGTTTTTCTCCTACTTGCATTAGGATATCGTGCTGCCTCGGCTATAGCTTGATGCTCTCGTCAACCAGTACAAAGTGTTTCCGTTGCTGCTGTTATCTATCGGCGTCTGATAGCAGTGGGGAGAGTTACAGCAGGAGTTCACTTCTTGTGCGTGAACTTCGATCTGTTCCTCGCTGGCTGGTCTTAGCGATGGTGTTAGAGTTGTACCTACCTGGTCTGAATAATACTCAACAGACAGTAATTATTATTATTCTAGGTGTGTTATTGGTGGCTGTGTGCTGGTATCGCGGCGCAGCGGGTCGCGAGAGTTTCGCCATCCGTCTGATTCCGTCCGTGCGGATTCAGCATGTTAGCTCGGCTAGCTTCAACTTCAAGGATCTAGGAAGGACATGCGTAGATCTAGTACAGTAGACCTGTAGACATGTAGGCTGTATGATTGTACTGAGCATGTAGTAGTCCCGGTGGACCTGGCCTAGGATGTCAGCCGTGGCGCGACGTCGCTAGCTGGTTGACTAGCTGGCCGAGTGGAATTCCGGAAGTGATAGATAAACATGGACGGTGACAAGAAAGACAGTATACCGGGTAGAGTCTACTTCTACCTGTAGGCGGTAGCCTTGAGTGTAGGCCATCGCGCAAGCATCCAAGTCAGTTGTCGTCCTTCGCCTTCGGCCCACTACTGCATGGAGTATATGCATGCTCATCGCTATCTATTCCAATGTTTCTACAGGGATAACACCAGAGCCTCAGTTCACACTGAACCCGTAGCACAGGGTCTTTCGGTCAAAAAGAAAAGAGAACAACAGTCAGTTTGCATTACATGTATATGACTGTACAAGTGACTCCACGATGCACCTGAACTCCTACTTGAAGCAGACAAAACCATGGCAACTTTTTCCCACACCCAGCAGCCTAGACCAAAGACCGCCCAGATATCGCCTTCTTGTGAAAATGACTTGTAGCGCTCAAGTGAATGTGTTTCGTGCAGAGAATGAGCTGGTTGTTGGTACGGTATGAAGTACGACCAAGTTGCGATGGCAAGGAGAGTAGACATCGTTTGACGGCAACAGTAACCGGTAATGAAGATCCTTCCTTGTGTTTGGTGATTAACTTTCACTTCATATTGTCGAGACTCTCCTTCACCATGTTCACCTAATCGGTCATCTTTCCTTTGGATTATTTTTGCTGCAGGCAACATGTATGATCCTGGCTATCGCTGCGCTGATTGGAGGCTCTGCTGGCCAGGATGCTCCAGTGCAAGTCGGTGAGTGTAAAGCTTGTTGCTGGCCCTGTCAGTACATCATTTCCACAACATGAGTGGTAAACTAATTCAATAAGTTCTTTAGTTGGCTGTTCTATCCTTGTGTACTTATAAGGTGAAATTTGACCCGAACGGTAGCCTGAAAGAGAGATAGCCAGACAGACATCCAGACAGACCATCCAGACAGATAGATAGATAGATAGATTGATAGAATGTGCAGGGTTCTAGCTAGGCAAAACATAGCTAGACTCAATCTTGTGAAATGACTCAATTGGCTATTGAATCGCCCAACGGTGACACTCCCTGACATCTCTAAACTCTGGGTGGACTTGGAAACGATCTCAAACATGGGCTAACCACACCTCAGAAAGCGGGCGAGGACAAGGTGCAGAAAAATGATAGCGGTATCAGATCCGGGATCATCCAGCTGCAGTCACCGCCGCCCCGGTGGAGGTAATACTTGCCAGCGCTGGTGTGGATGGCAAAATCATAGTGCTGCACAATGCCACACATCACACTGTGACCGTGTGATGTAAGCCAATACCAATGGAAACAGCTTCATCACAGTCTGTGTGTGCTCTCCTATACCCACCGAAGACCTGTAGTAGTTTCATACTTCAAGCATATGTATAGTAAAACCTGGATAAGGCGACCACTTGGATAAGGCGACCACTTGGATAAGGCGACCACTTGGATAAGGCGACCACTTGGATAAGGCGACCACTTGGATAAGGCGACCACTTGGATAAGGCGACCACTTGGATAAGGCGACCACCTGTCCTGGATAGGCATTTCCCAAATCGGCTGGCCGAAAAATTGGCCGAAAATCTATGTTTTAGGGCCTCAACAGCATGCGAATGCAATTTCTGTACGCATTCTGATGAATGGTAACTGCGACTTTAGGGCATTTCCGAAAACGGTCAGCAGGAGAAGACGTCGAACTCAATGGCTGTCAAGGAATCGCCGAGAATTGCATTGAATTTACCAATTTCGCGCTGAATTTGCCGAAAATGGATGTTCTAGTGCCTCTGCAGCGTGCGTGTAAACGTACATCTACACTGGGAGAGGTGACTTCACGTACCGTTTTGGGCCGAATTCTGACTTCGGGGCTCATAATATGGCCGAATTTGGACATTTTCTTAGCTGATCGAAAGCCGATTTATTAGGCGAAAAAATTGGGCCGATTTGGGAAATGCCTACTCCCCCCAGGAGTTGAACTTGTCCGGGTAGCCTTTCCACTTGACCAGAGACTGTCCGTGGCGTTTGCGGAGGACTTTCTCCACGCGGAACTTGGTTTGCTTGGTTTTCTGCAGTTGATGTTCGTAGAAACTGCCCTGAATAGGCTCGTTCATGAGATCTCGAATGTTGTAGGTGGGTGGTTGGGTGGGTAGAACTCTATACACGACGAACACCTCTTCAGTCCAATTGGGTGTGTAGCCCTTTTCGAAATGAGCTTTGCTCACAGCAATTCTCACTTCATCGTTCACAGCATAGCGTCGCCGCGCCGTGCGTGCATCTTGACTTTTGCTGGGGTGATCCTGTACAAACGGTGCATTACGCTCCTCGGACGCCTCGGCAGGTGTCATACCGATACTGCGGTGCTTGCTTGCTGGTGTTGTAGTCATGTACAAGTTTGGGTAGCACTTTGATGTAGACATTTGTTGATTTTGCTGTAAAGTGTTTCCACATGCGCGACTTGAGCGTTCTGTTGAATCGCTCTGCAACCACCGCCTTGCCGTCGTTATGAGTGCTGTACATGCTAATGTCGTTGTCAGCAAGCCACTGCTTGACTGTTGCGTTGTAGAACTCTTTACCCTCGTCGACCCACAGCTTGCGAGGTGAGCGCTTGCTGCTGGTCACGATGCTGCGAAACGCATCTCTGACAAGTGCACCCGTCTTGTTCTGGAGCGGTACAACCCATGCATAGCGACTGAAAAGATCGATGACGGTCAGCAAATGTCGAGCACCATTGTTATTTTTTGCAAACGCCTGCATGTCCACCAGATCCGCACTCCATATGTCATCCAGCTCGTGCACTATCACACGCCTGCGGGGGAAGCGTACACGTCTTGGTCTGTGCATTTCACTGGCTAAACGCTCCATCCACACATCGTCGTCATTCTCATCATCATCATCATCATCATCATCATCATCATGTGGCCAAGCCGCTTTTACGGGCAACAATATTATGAATATGAAACGCAAGGTATTGTAAGAGCAATTTTCTGAAAATAATGTTAAAACACGAAATAATTTATAGAAATGCATTATCACACCGTAGCCACTTTTATGGGCAAATTCCAATACAAGGCAATAGGAACACGAGGATGAAGTTAACCTTTTAAAACCCAAAGAAAAGACAAAAGATGTCATCAATAGATCATCATCATCATCATCATCATCATCATCATCATCATCATCATCATCATCATCACACCTCTCGTGTTCTCTGTGCATGGTGGTTGTGGGAGGCTGTGCAATGTGTTCCTCAAGAGACTGTGCCAGATGCAGGCCGAGTCATCGGGATCTCACTATTCCCAGGTCATTGGTTTACTCCGCTGTCGGCTGTCTTTTGCTTTGCTGCGTGCTGCTGTGTTGTGCATACGTGGGGCTCGGTCACGGTACCACCATCCGGCGAGATGTTTTCATGATGTCTCGATTGCCGTGGCCGAGTCAGGTCTAGTTTGTTAAGTATCGTGCTGTGTCCTGACTGTGCATGCGGGATTGGTATGGCGCTTACCCTTTTGTTGCTGTTTTGTTGCTTTCATGCCTTTAAGCATGTAATTGTGTTCAATTGTTGTATTTCATGGAAAAACGATCTTTGCGTTGGATTCATTTAAACTATTATTTGTGTAGGGTTCCACTCCTTCATCTTGGGAAATTGTGTTTTGTTTGCCCAAAGAAGTGGCTTCATCATCATCATCAAAAAAAAAAAAAATCATCATCATCATCATCATCATGATCCTCGCTGGCACTGACACCGGCGCTGTCAGTGTCTGGGGTAGCAGCAGCAGCAGCAGCAGCAGCAGCAGCAGCAGCAGCAGTTGCACCGCTGTCACTCCCAGTCCCACCACCACCTGCGGTGTCGTTTGTGATTGAATCATCATCATCATCACTAGTAGTACTGTCAATGTCCAGGATCACGCGATCGTTGTGCAGCGTATTGTCAGTGAAGTGGCGTGCAAGTACTCGCACAGTACCTTCAATAGTACCCAGCTCCGAGAACAGTCTCCCTACTAGAACTGCATACCGTCCACGTTCGTAAATACGTGCACATTGGTCAACTCTTCGCCATTGGCGTACCTAAATGTTTTAGTGGTGATTGTAACAACGTTGACCCACCTTCCTTCAACGCGCTCCCTGCTGATGACGACCACCTCGTCATATCCGATTAGTTCTTGGTGTTGGTTTACAGGCCCTTGCTGCTCCTGCAGCTCCTCCTGCAGCTCCTCGTCCTCCTCATCGCTGCTGATGATCACTGGGATGACGGCATCATCATTTCCCGAATCCAGTCCGCTGTCTCGTGCTTCAGCCATCTTCTTCCGCCATATAGTACATCACAGTCCAGCAGATACACAAACACACACACACACACACACAGCATCCAACTAGAATGTATAACCCAAGCGGCACAATGGTACCGGCATCCACATTTTTTCCAAATGGGAATTCAGTGAGCACCAGTTCTGTGTTTGCTTGAGCCTCCGGGAGTGTTCCGCTGACAGTGTGAACCATGGCACGTACACCTGGCTCACCCACACGACCCCGTCTTCCTCTTTCTCCTCGCTCTCCCACTAGTCCCTGCGCTCCTCGTTGACCCTGCAATCCTCTGGGTCCTCTTGCTGTTGTTATCACCACCCATCCTTCGGACTCCTTTTTGTACACCAGACCGTTGCCTGTGTTGATGTAGAAGTCTCCCAGGCCACCTTCTGCTATGGACGGCTCCCTTCCGCCTCCGAGCCATCCTGTACCTCTTTGACCTCGAGGTCCCTTACTCTTGCGAACTTTTATCAGTTGCTTTTGCAGCTCTATGCCTTCGGTCCTGTTGAATTTGACTGCCTTCAAAGACTGCACGTCATGCACTATAGTGTTTTCCGTACTCTTATTACCAAGCAGCACTTTCAGTTGTGTCACGTCGTCTTGAACCTCGCGAGCCGCCCTCTGCGAACTAAGCTCTGCGTCGCTTTTATGGGAAGTTGATGTCCAGAATGCCATGATCTATGGACGCTTGTTTTTTCCTACTTCAGAGGTGAAATTTTTTCATCTATAAACCAAGGATGTCTGTGATTCTCACTTCCACCAACGCAGTCTCTGCTGTGAGCAGTGGGAGATATACCGCTAATTTTACCCTAAACATAAAAGAATTCGATACTCGAGGTAAAACCATTCACTTGGAATCCGCACAGTTTGAACTGCATCATGAGAACGTGAGTGAGCGCACGAACAAACTGTACATCACGGACAACGCCAGTGGAGTGGAGGATCGTGTGTCCATCTCAACAGGAACCTATACAGATGCAGAAGACATTGTCCTCAGCATCAACGCATCGCTTGCTATGCATGGTCATGGCGATGTGTCTTTTTCCTATTCACGACTGAGCAGCAGAATTACAGCATCAGTACCAACAGGCAAGACTTGTGTCTTTAAAAATGACTCTCCAGGAGTCGTGCTGGGTGCTGGCGAAGTTCAGATGCGCTATGCTATTAGAGGTGTGCAGACCTTCTCGCACGCTGTGGACCTCACCGTTGGTCGTCGAATGGTTCTGCTGTACACAGACCTGATCGCCCCCTCCATCCAATATGAAGACAACGTGGATTCCAGGGTGTTGAAAACATTTCTCGTACAAACCCTGAACGGTGTAAATAACTATGTGTTTTCCAAGGATGACAAGCGCATCTTGCTTGGAAACGAAAGCGTGCGTCAGATGACCTTCTGGTTGAAATTCAACACTGGCGAGCTCATCACCGCAGGATATCCCATCTATCTGGACCTGCGCATCGAAAATATTTCCTCTCCCTAGTAAGGGACCTGGTGGAAGAAGAAGAAGAAGAAGAAGAAGAAGAAGAAGAAGAAGAAGAAGAAGAAGAAGAAGAAGAAGAAGAAGAAAGAAGAAGAAGAAAGAAGAAGAAGAAGAAGAGATCAATATGGATACTGAACACTACACCTCTATTAGCATCGACACTGCAAGTAGCGTGTGCCGTGAGGACGACAATGAAGATTACGATGAGCCTCATCTGGAGCACCTTAGGTTGATGCTGCGAAAAATCAAGCGCCGAAAAGCAGCTATGAAAAACAAAAGCGACACTGTTGAGAAGCAGCTTGCACGTGTTAACCTGATCGTCAGCACATTGCTCGTCATTCAGGTAGCTCTCAGTGCAAGTCAGACAACTGTTCTTGCAGACGTTGACAGACGCATCGTCGGCATTCTCTCCCTGATCTCAATGACTGTTGGATGTGCACTGG
The DNA here is from genome assembly GCF_964019385.1 of Sycon ciliatum. Classification (NCBI taxonomy): domain Eukaryota; kingdom Metazoa; phylum Porifera; class Calcarea; order Leucosolenida; family Sycettidae; genus Sycon; species Sycon ciliatum. The sequence goes on from NC_088647.1 coordinate 32,564,189, forward strand.
GCTGTGTTGTGAAGTTTGCGCACACTCAGCGAAATGTGTTGCAGAAGCTCCTCGTCTCTTATCAGAAGTGGGACAAAGCCGAAGATGCTTTCGTCATGGAGATGGGTGTCTGCATGCAGGATGGAGTGCTCACCAGCGAAGAACATCTCAGGCTTAATGGTATCTACGAAGTTGCACGCGACTTTGTGGATGGCTCTCTGGACGAGCAATCTGAAAATTATTTCACCCTGTATTCAAAGGACGGCAAGCATGGCTCAGGAACTCTTCACACCCCAGATTCCCGGTTCATTTAAGGGATTGCTGAGTGGGTCAAAGGTTGTGCAGAAGGCTATTTTGGAAAGGAATGAACGGTGAACCAAGTAGTCCTGGAAGACGACCACAGGAACCAGGACCGACGGGTGCTGTTTGCAGTCAATTGACCCTGGATAAGGAGACCACCTGGTAGCAGAGACCACCTGGTAACAGAGACCACGTTTTGAAAGTCCCTTGAGCGGTCGTCTTAGAAAGGTGTCACGTATAGGAGTAATGCTTACATGTATCCCAGGTTACAACATCATACAAAGTCAACAGTGCTCCTTACTCGTTTTAGTCTGAGCACATACATGCCCGTTCATTCACAGGCTGATCCAACTAGATTTCATCCGGCTAAAGCATTCCATGGCGGAATTCAGGATTCTATTGCAAAGTAGTCAAATTACTGTGATCAGTTGTGTAAAATAGCATTGTGGCAGTGAGGTTAGAGATGCATGCTACAATTACACTGAAATTGGGCAAGGGGGAATGATCGACCCTACCTGTGCCTTGTGTGCCGACCCTTGGGAGCTGGTTCCAGAAGAGTTGGAGAGGGAGAGAGAGTTTCTTTGCTTGCCTTGGCTCAACAGTATTTCAAGGGGGGGGGGGGGAGGGGGGGGGGGGGGGCAGCCCCTGGGATTGATATTACACAGCTGAAAATATTCTACTTGGATGGAGTGTTATTTTAAGTTTTTTTAAAGAATTGCTTAACTGTAGCTATCATGTGTGCGTGTGTGTGTTTGTGTGTGCGTGTTTGTGTGTGCATGTGCGGGAAGGTGTGCATGCGTGTGAGTGCATATGTGGGTGCGTACATGTGTATGCTCATGTGGGTGCACGATTGTGCGGTTGTGGTGGAACAATCTGATACCTCCTAGGTGGATACTCTATCCTCATAACGAGCAGTGACAAATTCCCCTTGCACCGAAAAACACGGCCGGGCCGAGTGTTTGTGCTGTGGCATAATACAGCAAACGACAATCACATTAGCCAAGCAATATGTACCATCCGCGCAAGAAAAGCCCAGTTCACAACTGACGGTGTATTCAACCAGAACTATCCGTTCTGGCTTCAAGATGGCCAAGCGCTGGACCCGTCCGAGTTCAAAACTACCCAGAGGAGTTGGGAGGAGGGTGCCGATCGCATCTATGAGTCCAGGTTTGATTGGAGCACACGCTACACACTGGAAGGTTCGCACGGCATTTTCACGTGCGGAGTGACCCAACACCGGCTGATGTTTAAGGTGAAAATTATACGTAAGTATGCTAGATGTTACATGCTATCTGTTGTTTGTGTCCAACATTAACATTAACATTAACATTAACATTAACAGTTGTAAGCAAGATGTCGTGTAGTCAGAAGGTGACTTTGATTCTTTCTTTTTAAATTTAATCCTTGGCTCTCTGTTCGAGCCTTGAATATACAATACTACGGCAATAGCAATATTGCATGTATTTACAACCAGGTCCGGTCGAGGCAGCTCCAGTTCAGTGTTCCATACACAAACGTTCAGAGCATGTACTTGCACATACATGTATCTATAATTGCCCACTGCTGTCGACAGCAATCTGTTTCGGCCATAAAAGCCTTATGAGTACAGCTACGAGCTAAATTGGCCGAGCTACCAGCCATGGTGCAAAGGAGGCACCACAGACATTAAGATAGCTCGTTGCTCTAGCGCCAGAGTGCTCAAACTACAAAAATCTATATCTATATCTACAATGTATCTTTTCTAATTGTTTTTTTTTTTGGAGTTGAGAAGTGAAGTTTAAATGTTTAATGTATCTATAATTATATTTTGTCCTGGAGACATAGCAGAGATCTGGGCAGGTATTGGAAGAAAATAATGCGCCCTTCCATGTCTACAGGACACAGAAACCCAGGCGTCTAACTCATGTGTAGTCAGCGTAGTCCCTGACAACACGCCACGAAATGGTCAACATGGCTACTACGTAGTCATGGTGGGCAAACTGGCAGCTCAGATTACTAGGTTGCGGGTGGTACATGGTCGCTGCACTGTAGGTGTGCTCTGGCCCGTAGTCACCAGACCATAGATGTGCGAGCTACTCTCCTGGAAGCCTACCCCAATAAGTACTGTACGTGTTCATTGATGGCCGCAAACAGGTGTAGTCTAGATTATTCTGGCCTGGGAGAGTCCCCAATCATGAACTTCATGGTTATCAGTTGCTCGGCAGAGAGTTTATTCATCTATTTATTCATTATTATTATACACGTGTGCGTAGCACAGATCAATTTTTTGTGCAGCACAAGTGACACCTTGTTCCGCTTCTGCGTTTCAGATTGCCAAGTAGTATAATCGTAATGAGCTGGTGTTATTATGAAAATTTGTGAAAATGTACTTTGAACACAGCTGATGTGATAGGAATACAACTTTTTTAAAAGTATATTAATTTTTTGAATACTGAACACAGAGTTTCCAGTGTAACATGGAAACATGTGGGCATAAGTTATGCGATCGTTTTTTTCCATGTTATAATTTTTCCTCGGCTCACCATGCATCTGAGTTCTTAGAGCTTCCATTGCAAAGATATACGTCATAAAACTTACAAAGTACCATTCTACTTCAAAGAAGTACAAGATAACACCCTAGCTAGGTCTTAGTAAGTGATGGAGCATTGTTGATCAACAGCACAGGCCGGTGGTTCAAGATCGAGTGCTCGTCGTGACAGCACTTGTTTTCCGAAGAAATTTTCCATTTCTGACTTCCTTGAGTGCGCTATTGCCACCGGAATAAAATGAGACAATTTTTGGAAATTTTTGATTCGTTTTGTTGTTGTTTGACTGTGGCTTGACAGAATATTTTCGAGGTCCCGAGCGTATGGAAACACGTGCCCAGCTTGCGCAGCCCCCGTGGCTGCCAGAACCCTGGTGGTATATAGAAGGCTTGTCGCCGTTACGGCTTAGTTGTACGGTTCTCGGTGAGAGTCCCGTAATAATGTCCTGGTGGAGAGGCAGCGAGCGACTCAGCTTAGGATACACACGTTCACTGGACTACCGTCTCCCGGCTTTTTCGCCCAAAGAAGCTGCTCGGTACACATGCGGTGCCCAGGATTTCTTTGGTTCCACCAGCTCTTCACTGCTGCCATCTCAGTTTGGTGAGTTTCCCCCAGTGAGTGTTAAAAGACTGTTTACCATCCAGGGTCAGGTATGTTATGGCTCTGTGCATTTATTAACGTTTTTATATCACTTCATGGAAAGAGAAAAGAACCTACAGTACAACTTGGTGTAAGCGACCTCTGGGTTTAGCGACCACCTGCTCTTAACGTTTTTCCATGCACAGCCAGTTCTACATAGACTCTGTGGGACCTGGTTCTAAAGACCACCTGGCTTTAACGACCGCTTTTGCTTGCACCGTGGGGTGGTCACTTAAACCAGGTTTTACTGTATATTAAAGTACTAACTTATACTGTAAAAGCAGAAGTTTTCGGTGGTGTTTTATATTCGGTAACTTCAGTACAGGTAATCTTTACCGAAAATAAAACGCACCGAAAAAATATGTACAAGCATGCCGACTGCAGTACGGAAAACTGGCTTCTCGAAATTTTCGCGCCACCGAACTGTTGATTTTTGGGAAATACCAAAAATATTACACCACTGAAAATTCCTGCTTTTACAGTAGGTCCCTTTCTCTTTCTGTATCACTGTAAATTGACTTAAGGCCATGGTAAAAAATAAAGTTGATTCTCAGGTCACGAGCTTGTGAAAATCGGTGCAATAGCGAGCGATTTTTTATTTTATTTCCCACAATTTTTTATTTCCAAAGATAGGGTCACACATATGTACGTCACAGGTTATTTTATTATTCAGGCCAGGGAGTAGAAAAATACCAGTATTTTGCTACTCCCTGATTCATGCCTTTCGCATTGACCGTTTTCATGTGCGCATATGAATGCATAGAAATAAAAAAATCGTCGGTGTGCCGCCAAAAATCGGTGCGCGCGTACTTGAGAATCAAAGATAATTTTAAACATGGCCTTAACTGTGGTTTTTGTAGCAGAGTTATCTAAGGGCACTGATTGTTCTATGCGTCACTCCAATCTTTACGGGGGATTTCTGCGATAAGTCTGCTGGCCATTGTGTGGAGAACAGGTTTATTGACAAAGCATGAAGCCATGAGGCAAGAGCCAAAGCAAAGGACAGCCCAAATTAGGTAATGAATAGAAATGCAGTTTTGCACTTTTATGTAACTGGTATACCAGGAAAATGCAGGTATTTTAATGCCCGTGTTTCTGGTGTTTGTGCTGTGGTGATTGAATATAGATCGGCCACCTAGAGTGAACATGAACGCTACGGCTTCATCCTCTACCCAAGCTATTGTTGTGTTCCAGGTAAGGTTCTGCAAGCAATATAATATTGGTACATTGTAATAATATTATAGTATGTGTGCAGAGACCTTATGGCAAGCCAGTGCGTTTGGTGTATTCAAATAAATGTACTGGCTGCCTGTTCTGGTCCTGCACCGTTCTCATGGTTTTCACATAGTGTGTGTTAAAAAGCATAATCAATGTCCTTGATGTTCACTGTTTGTACAGCAATAGCTAAACATCACTCCAGCTGCACGAAGTGAAGTTCTTCCGGGGTTATCTGATCCAAGGCTGCTCAAAGGAATTGGGCCATCGTAAAGTAAATTAAAGTTTTCAGGTGCACGTAACAACCAGCTTTACACTGGTGTTGAGAAACGCTGCACTGTGGTGCAAAGTAAACATTACCTCCAAACGCTGGTTATTGTATGGCTTGCATTTACCGAAAGTACCCGGTTCAAATCCTCGTGGTGAGAGTCAGTGTATACTTCTCCCTCTACCGTTCCCTCGAGCCTGTGAATGTGTATAGGGTGGGATAGTTTTACAGCCTTCAAAATGGATTCCTTGGGTGCTTTTGTTGAACATTGCAGCCTCTCGGACGCCCTCGCTTGGACTATGTTATTTTATATTCTGCACCAGCATGCAAGCAGCCACGTCAATGTCCATGTCAGGGCGAGTGTTCATTATCGGGATCCGTGACACCATCTGTAGATGAAGACGGTGAGTTCCCTGTGTTGTCCATTAGCCATCAACTCAATAATCAATTGAGTCTGACTTGAGGATGACAGATCTACGAAAAGTTGACGAACAGAACTTGGCTGCAAATCCTTCACGCGCAATGTTTAATTTTCAATTTTCACGGTCAGTTGGTAATACCTCCCATTAATCCATTCCCAGCCACTCAGTTATTGTGAGTGCTTCGGTAGTTTCAAATTTAGCCCACCCTCTTTAACAAAACCTTTCCACAGACATATCTGGATTTTCCACACATTCTTCCAAAGTAGTATCATACTAAAATGTGCTTCAGAACAGCCCGGCACTGTCAAGGAGTAGATTCCAGCTTGCTGAGGTTCCATTGCGGTTGGGAGCACTGAAGACCTGGCTGATTTGACACGCAACATCCTTGTTCTCACAGCGCATGCTGTGCATGATCTCAGGCTACTAGAACTCCAGTGTAGAAAATGTGTTCATGCAAACACAAGCCAAACCTATGTATGTATAGTCCTTTGGTGTAGCCATGACACAGGGGCGTAGCAGCCGGTCCGCCCGGACCGGCTTTGGAAGGACCACTTTTTCGCCCAGAAGTGCCCAGAACGCAGGATTTTGCACGCTAATTTCCAAAATTCAGCCCCGGACCACCTCCAACGCCGGTGCCACGCATCTGTGACAGGTTGAGAGAACACAACAGCAAATGTGAATGTTAGGAGTGCAACTGCAACCGTAGCACTATAGCACTCAAGGCAGCAAAGGTGTGAATGCAACTAACAACAATAGTGCTGGGTACTGCACATGCTTTTAAACTTCCAACACCCTCTTCTGCTGTTCTGCTAGATCAAGCTAGTCCACAGCGTGTAGTGCTCTCTGGACTGCGCCCCAACACACAGTATGACATAGCCGTTGCAGCCAACAGCCAGCTGCGTGGCGGATTTCCGTCGGCAGTAAACGTGTACACTCACGAAGCACGTAAGTGATAGTTCCTGTGAGAGCTGAGTCAATAGGGGCATTGTCTGCTGTCACCTCTTTGTTCTCTGGAAAGCAAGTTTCAAGCAGTATTCTATGTTGATTGGTTTCAGGGAACGATGCAAACGGGAAAATTCTACAGAAAAATTGACTGTCACCGCCAGAACTCGAACTAGGGACCTTTGCTTGAGGCCAGCGATGCTTTCACCACTGAGCTATGATGTGTTAAAAGTGTTTTGGGACTTCTGGCCTCTGGCGTATCACCATTGTTCTTCACCTGTCGTGGATTTCCTTGTCTTGCAAGCTGAGCTCTGCCAAACCATACAATGTATCTGGTGAGAACGTTCATTCACATTTGCACGATGACAGGGATGACAAATGTCTGCATGACTAGTTAGTGTGAAGATTTGCCTTGAAACCCATCCACTCACGGAAATCATCTTTCTCACGTCTTCCGTCCTGCTCTCACTGTTTGCAGCGCCTTCGGAACCGCTGAACTTTAGGACCGAGAGCGAGAACATCACCAGCATCCGGCTGAGCTGGAACCCTCCTGCACTGCCTAGAGGTGAGAGTGTCTAGTTCTAACGTTTATGGACAACCAGGGAGAGTTTGAGCAGCTCAAAAGTCTGAGAACGATATGCATCAAAGTTGTGTTCCAACTACTGTGTAAAAATATGTTTGCACTTCACACCGGATAAGTTATACTGTTTTCCCCCGAAGCATTCTCTTCACATTTAATTTAATTAAAGCATCGTTTTTTTTTTCTATTTTGTTTTTACTGCCACTGTTCAGGCACTGTGATTGAGTACATTTTGACATACATGACGATAACACCCTCTGGCAGCGGCAGGCAATTGATGAAGGTCGATGGCCTTGTTGGCCAGCTAGAAGTCGGAGATCTTGCCGAGGGGACAACCTACTCGTTCAGCTTGTCGGCCGTCAATCGCGCTGGACAGGGAGCAGCCGCCGCCATAACAGTCTCCACCATGATGAATATGTCGGAGCCTACAAGCGCCGCACCCGCCACTCCAGGTTAGCTGCTGTGTTCCTGCGTCCCGGGAAGCGGAATGGCCGTAGTTCCGTAGCAATGCTGTCAGGTTGCTTACTGATCCTAGCATCACATGCATACTGAGCGGTTTGCATGTAGGGTGCAAACTCCCTTTACTTTGAGAGCAGAAGAGGTATTGCACAGAAAGCTGCAATTTTGGCATAGCTGTTAGTCAGTCTCACCCCCTCCTCAATTCTATTGGCTGTTTCACATGCTACCAGGTACAGCAACAACTGAACCTCCAAATCCGGACATGGGGCTTACATTGTGTGTAGCTTTGGCAAAGTTGAGAAAAAGGCATTTGAACGTTGAGTTTTCCATATAATGAATTTAATGTAAATACACTTACTCAAACACCCATAAATGTGTGATAGATGAAGATTTTCGACTGTGGTCCGCGTTTCACCGTCAGTGATCTGCTGGATTACAGGCATCTCATGGTACAGGTAACTGAACATGCTCAAAATGGACCTAAGGCCCTCATCAGACTACGTACATAGAAAATCCAGTACAAAATCACATAAAACCTAAAAGGCGACATTTTTCCATGCCTGCATTCAGACTACACATTTTACATGCAATATACAGGCAACCTTTGACCCTACGAAATTGCGCAAGGGGCCTGGGATGTGTGAAAGCAGCGGACAGTCGAACCCGGGTACAAAGTTCGTACAACTGCCTGGCGAAAGTACGATAAATGCAGGAAAGTTGCCTTGTACAAGGGTTGGCACCCTGCCTGAAAGGATTGGGCAGCTTTTGGGGCTTCCCGCCAGATTCTTGTTGTTGTCTTGGAAACTTCTATGTAAATGTGACTTATAGGCTGTTTTGTACCTAGTCTGAAGAGGGCCTTTAGGCCCTCATCAGAATACAACAAATATATGAAACAGGCACAGAGACGTTCAGTGTAAGTAACCTGTACCTCTCACCGCCCCAAACGACGTGCTTTCAAATCCATGCACGTGTAAAAAAACAAGAACCGAAACAAAATAAAAAGGACACTAAATGATGAACTCGGATGGAGAGCGAAGGATTAGTTATAAAAAGTAAAAAGGACCAAGGTGGTGTTAGTGGACATTATAGCGTAACTTGTAGTTCCTTGGTCATTTTTTTAAACTTTTTATGACACTAAATAAGATTGGATATTATCTGATCTTCCCATCCAGAGATGCTTCAGTTTTGATGGCAACTCACACTACTCTCACTCAATCTTTGAATCTAAAATAATCAACACAAGCGGCCCAACTTTATTGTTACCAAATTCATTATCAGCGAAGATGATGAAGCCTAAGAGAAGACAAGCCAAGCTTGCTTGGTGATGTCAACGCAAAAAAGGCTGATAATAATATAATCTCTGGCGCTAGAGCGACGCGCTATCTTAATGTCCGTGGTGCCTCCGTTGCACCATGGCTGATAGCTCGGCCAATTTAAAGCTCGTAGCTGCACTAATAAGGCCTTTATGGCAGAAACAGCTTGCTGTCTACAGCATTGGGTAATACTAGTACTAATAATTCATCATCATTTAGAAGATGTTTTGAGGAATGATTCGAAAGCATTGTATTCTTTGATGTTGTCGTGTTCTCCACTGTAGCTGTGATGGCTCAGTCAGACAAGACCCGGGGCTTGCACATTGGAGCCGGAGTAGCGATCGGGATAGGACTGATCTTTGGCATAATGGCCGTCGTTGTGCTCGGAGTTGTATTGCATGAGAAGTTCAAGACGCAGAAATCTTGGAATGTGCCTCAGCACCCGCTGCGCAGAATGCCGACAGACATGTCCATGCTGAGTGAGCTGTCGACTTCAACCCACCCGTCACAATCCTCATAAAGGATTTGTCATTGTGCGTCTACCATCCTCATCCTCCGCCCTGCCATACTCTGTAGTTCTGACCGTTTACTGGTATTCTTTTTCGTACGTGTATGTGTGTCTGTACGTGTGTGTGTGTGTACGTGTGTGTACGTGTGTGTGTGTGTGTGTGTGCACATGAATGTGTGCGTGTGACCATGCGTTCACGTGTGGTTACTGAGAACAATTGTGGCACACCACGGGGGCAGGTGGTCCTAAGCCATGCATTTGACATGGGATCTTGCATCCACTAACTTAGGGTTGAAATGCTTGGAAGCCAGCGCATAGGATGGGTAACGTTTTGCGGGTAAATATAATTGTACATACTTCAAAGTATTGCCATTTCAAGTGTATCCCAGGCAACTACCAGTCTTGGTGGTAGCTCATTTCACTATCCCAGCCATCAGTTCATATCCATTCTACATTGATTGTATGTACTAGCACTCCATAGTGTGGTTCAGGTTGTATTGCGTATTAGTTGCTTTCGTTATAGCTGCGCTCATTACATTCGTTGTCCCCATACAATAACCTTCCGGTCTCAAGAGTATGCATCCACAACATGCCGTCAAGGCATTAACCATTTTCTTTCCTTCACAAGTGTACAGCCTGCACCCCGCATACTACTACTACTGCTCTTCCTGGTTTCCGACAAGTTTCTCTACGTCGTGCTGTACATAGAACACACTTGTGCAGTGTCTGAGTCCTGAATTCAAGGCTTGTGCAGTATTAGCCTGTGCATCCTAGGTTACCAACTTGGCTTGGGCCTTCATCTCATTCTCACTATTGGTAGTCTTATCTCATTTTCTACATGTGGAGGTTGCGCTTGTGAATATTTTGCCCGTATAAGAGGCTTGGGTATATTGTTATAAAAAACCTCTTTACAGATACAATTCTTTTCATTTTTTGGTCTTGTGTTCAGGTAAAAAAAATTCTTATGGCGAGTCAGGAGATGTTCTGGCTTGCAAGTGTTGAGTTGCGGAGAGAAAAGAGCAGTGCGATACGAGGCATGTGGCCTCAAATTTCCTCATACAGGAGGTGTTGTATAAATAATAAAAATAATAATAATCTATAGTACTTATTTTGAGATCAGCGGGAAGAAGATGACAACGTCCACTAATTTAGTATCTGTGCACACGAATCTGCTGTGTGTGTGACTCTGTGTGTCATCTTCTGTGGTTCCATGCCTAGCATGTACGTCTGAACCATCCTGCAAAGTTTGAATGACGTAGGTTGAGCGATCGCTCCGCGAAACATACTTTTTGAAATTCTCTTCATAGTATATCTTCCACCATTGAAATTTCGAATTTCTTCGATTTTTTTGCTGAGAGGGGTGGCTTGCAACCTCAATATGGCTTGTTCCAGGCATGCTTTGGAGCCATCTTCTGTTGAAGTAGTGGCAGGGATCTGCCCTGCAACTGCTACAACAAAAAATGATTCGATCTGAGAAAGGGTGAGACCGCGAATCTCGGTTGAATATTGAGTATTTCAAGCCTTTTCACGACGAAGATGGAGTTCTTTTTGGAGATGGACGTCGCGGCAAAGGAAATGCTGTCCGACTTCTGGCGTCTGGTGAAGCCAGGGATCATTTGTCCAGTCAGGTCGGCAGCCTAACCGTCGGTAAGCTTGTGTTTGGATCCCGTTCTGCTCGATGTGGTAGATCACAAACAATTTTGATATCGCACAAATTGATCTCAGCATCATGCGTGCGGTATTTTATATTCAGAAAATCCCAAAGTGTCTCCGTGTGGCCGTCCTATGCCACGAGAAACTCCAATCAGGCTCCTATGTCCTCTGCCTTCATGATTGAATGTCCACTTCGTTTGAACAACGAACACAGCAATCGAGGACGGCTTTGCAATGAAAAATACAGCTATACTGGAGCTGAAAAAAAGAAGAAAAAAACGTGCTCAGGATGAGACTCGAGTACACGCATACTCTCCCAGCAGGTGAAACGCAATTTTTTGTGAAAAATGCGTGTCGCCGACTGACCAGTAATTTCGCCTGACGAGCGGTGCGCTAGCCGCGTTAGCGATTCTTACGAGACGCTAGGGGGTCGGATTTCAGTTGCCAGCACTGTAGTAACTATGAGCTCCCAGCTGTCAAAGAACTAACTTCCATCCATGATCCGGAAAGATGAATAGAAAAACCTGCGGAGCTAATCCACCGCTCTCCCATCCGGTGACGTTCTGGAGTTTCGAGGAGCCTTTCGTTTTCTGAAGAGGCCAATATAACGTATTAATACGCCACCTCTTTAGAAAAACGAAACTCCTCGAAAAGTCAAAGAGTGACAATTCGAACGAGAGTATGCATTATTAGGCCGACATGATTCTGTGATTTGACCTTTTGACCCCATGCTATGGGCCTATGGGGCCGAGGTTGCGAAAAAGTTGCGAAGTAGTTCGCGAAAATGAAGAAAGTAAGTAACACGTTAGTTAGTTGCGAAAGTTGCGTTTTCTTCCAAAACAACCAAAAGTTGCGAAAGAAAGTGGCGAGCATCTTTGGGAAAGGGCCACTCTTGTTATTGCTGCAACTGCAAGTCCGCAAGCCTGAAACAACCGTGTAGACCTACATTATGTGGATCTACGACTGTACTTTTCGACCTTTGTAGTGGTTGTGGACCATGCAGGGTCCGGTTGCGCACCTCGCTACTGCATGTAGATCTACATGATTGTAGTTCCTCGGCTGAGTTCAAATTATCGACATGTTCGCGGTGAATCACTTCCCGGTATGTACAATAAGGCTGAGTCCAAAGGGTCAGCGTAATCATAACGGCTGTTCGAATGACGTTCATCCTGATTGAAGTGGTGCCGGATACAGATTAGATGCTAAAGCCAGTAAAGGGTTTTTCGCTGATCCGCCATGTGTAGCCTGTAGATCTAGGGGCAATGATGGCAAAGTAAGCAGAAGCATCCACCACAGCTGACATTGAAAATCTCCCTTGAATGGTAAACATCCAGCTGGTGAGGAGCGAAAGGAATTCGGGTGGACACACACATTCCCATAGCGCTGCACATCCGAACCAGTTCCGTAATTTTTACAACGTTTCGGCACTTGGTCATCGTCAGGTAAGACGAACAGTGACTAGTGAGGAGTGTTGAGCTAAATCCTGTATGCTTCTGTCGGAACTATCGCACTCAAAGTCAGACTTCTCGACTATTAATTTTTGTCTCTTCATCTTCGTGGATAGTGCAGCAAAGGTATTGTTGATCAGACTTACTACCTGCCCCGAAGACTAGCGAGCTGCACTTCAACCTTTACTCCTCAGCTACTGAGAAGGTACGTGCAATACTGCATACTGAGTATGCAGTAAGTAATTAGTTGCAACACAGTCATGATGAGCGAAGCTTCTTACTTTCTCATTTTCCATACTTACTTAGGAGACTCCCTTCGATAGGCATCTATTTGCCTCTGGAGGATCCGTGAAATAAAAATCAATCAATCAAAAAAAATTCTTTTCTTTTCGATAACCGCCAACGCAAACACTGAGCAGACAGAACTGCAAAACACAGCGAAGCCAGTTGCTGCGTGAGACAGGTTTTAATTATTTGTGTTGTCCAAGATAAGGGCAATGGGGTTGTGGGTCTGTTACACGCCCGTTGTGTTGAGAGACTTATCCCCGGCCCCCTCGGCCCTGACTCACTTGCGAGGTCTGCGGCATTCGACACTAAGATACTTACATGGGCGCAGTGATGGCCCGAGAGCAATTGGCGGATAGTGTTGGCATGAACACTGGCAGAGTTTGGTACCTTTTTCTGCTTCGAAGTATGTTTCATGCATGTTTGGTATATGGATAAAGAAATGGAGCAGAATTCAAGGAAGTGCTTGACATATTGATACGGTTTGTGTGGCTCTGCGAATATCGAGCAGAAAATCCGCCAAGGGTTACGAGCCCATGCGAACGTCTTTGCTTGATGTGTTCCTCACACGAAGCATGTCCTAATACTGCACAAACGCAGGCAGGCACAGTAGTTTGGCTTCAGATTTGAAAAAATCCACGTACTTGTAAGTCTAATGACTAAATAACTGAATACCTACACTGCGTGGAATTTATTTATTTATTTATTTATTTATTCACAATCACGTGGCACTAGCCAATGAAATGGTGATGTGGGCGATAGCCAGCCATGGCGGTAATAGAGCTAGAGGGGAGAAAGAAAAAGAATGAAAGGGGAACTGAAAAGCAAGAGAAGCTAGGGCAGGGCTGGATATCAACTAGTATGTTGCATTCTGCAGTAGCTGTGTGAATGTATTGTAACATTGGCAGGATTTTAGATGTTGTGGGAGGAGAGACCAATGGCGGTAAGCAAGAGGAGATGTTATCATAGAGGCAGACCGCGAAATAGTGAAGCGGAGAGAGTTTCTGGTGCGCATGTCTTGAGATTGAGCAAACCAGCTTAGGCAGGAGAGAGCATGAAGAGGAGCAATGCCCAGCTTAATTTTATGAATTACTTTGCAGACGTCTATACCAAGATTGTCTTCAAACCAGGATTTTGATGTGTGTGTGTGGGGGGGGGGGGGGGGGGTGCTTTGGTACCGAAACCCCCCTTTTTCTTCCTCTGCCCCTCGTTGACAGCAAACGGGGTCTCATCCAGGGAGCCCTACACATACCCATTATATACCCATATATACCCATATAATATGGGTATGTGTAGGGCTCCCTGGTCTCAACGACGTCGTGAATAATCACGTAGTACAGATTCAGCGCGTTCACCACTGAGCTGTGAACAGGCATAGACGTTAGTGGTGGCCTTCGGATGCGAAGGCTAGTTTGTGTGCTGCTGAATATTCAGGGGATGTCGACGCGGATCCCGCGAATATTATTGTTAGATTCAACACTGTAACGTCTTACGACTTTAGTTTAGGCCAGGTTTTCAAAAATTGCACTACATGTAGTTCACGATGAGAAATTGTCGCGATTTTATCTCTTCAATTCTACGATCAACGTACAGAGGAGTTTGCGTCGATATATACTTGCGAAAATGTGATGGTCGCGAAAATTAATCTCTAGCGAAAGTCAGTTTCTCACTTTAAAGTGTCAGTATACAGTCAGATAAGACAGTTGGCTTCTCCCGGGAGTGATCGCGCGACCTCATGAACCATGTGAACCCATGGTACCGGTAAACAAAAAAGTAAATTATCGTGTCCGTGGGATCCTGAGGGGAACTCACGGCGGTCGCTAACACCCGGTAAACCCTAGCAGTAGATCTACCCCGTGCATAAAAAATTTCCTTCATTCGCTGATTCAGCCCGATTTTTATCAATATTATTTTTGATAAAAATCGGTCTGAATGAAGGACGCGATCATTGCATGTGTATGCCATGTGCATCGTGGTACATGCTATACGTAGATTTCTGTAGTTTGTTTGGCCATCTGGTCAGTGTGGATTCTTCTCAATATTTTGTACATGCCGCAATGATTATGTCCATGTCCTACTTCAGAAGTTCGGGATTCTCTCTATGGAATAGTGTCACGCTCAGCCACCGTGTGCAACTTACTCCATCGAGTGATATTGGTACGTACTGATACTCGTAGCGAACAGCAAGGATGTAGTGTGGTGTGTATGAGCTTGCATTATGCCGCTCGACTTCGACGCCGGATATTTCCTCTTCGTTTCAGTGCAGTGCGACAAGGAAAGATTGTCAGTTCATGGTACGTCCGCCGGCTAGCCCAGCGCTACAAGTAGCTAGCAGTTCTCGGCTTGTCATTAATTTTCCGCCTTCGCGATAATTGAGTTTGGACATGCCGTGTGACACGGGGCATAGTCACGTTGAATATTGCGTACTTTGAAGTACATGATTGTGATGTATGACTATACTATCACTTGTCGTGTTGACATACGGTCGGCTTCACTTATAATGAACTTGTATATAGCGAACCTTTGTCCATGTCCCTGTTTGAAAAAACTTTGAATCCATGCAAAATTGGAGACTCCCTCGATTTTGGCTAAGGCCTGTGGAGAATCCATAAATACAAATACAAATACAAAATTGACCCTTTATAGCAAACATTTTTTCTTTTATAAGGAACCAACTCTTGTAGGGTCGCATGTAAACCAAGTGTACTGCTAATGCTGTCATGGGCCACTTGCCAGGCATGACTTGCTGCTCGTATAGTGTACGTGCATTCCTGTTATAACGAACTTCGGCTGTAAAGAACTAATTCTCCTGCACAATGGTGTTTGATATCAGGTGTTCACTGTAGTCATTTGACAATGAGGGGAGCTAGTTTGCAAGACAAGGTCAAGGGGCGGACAATGTCCAGAATGATTTGCGAGGCCAGCTTTATGTATGCGTAGAGCAGCAGCAGGGTTCGCAGACAATGTGTACAGTACTGGTCTCCATTGCTGGATGTCTGGGTTGTGATATGCTGCTACAGGTAATCCTCTGTCATCACGGACTTTGCCAGGCCGGAGGGAACAGGATGGCCATCAGTGTGATGTGCAGAGGTGCAGTGACGCTACTCTTCCTGCTCTTGGCCACAGCAACTGGCGATGATAATGGTTAGGCCTTAGGGACTGTTCGTTACAGTCGACTCTATTGATAACGAACTCGTGTAATTTATATCGAATTTCGTGATGCAGTGAACTGTTGTCCATGTCCCAGTTTGAACCTACTCGGAAAAAAACAAAATTGAAGTAACAAAGTTTACTCATACAAGAGAGGTTTGGTTTCGCGTGATTTGCTCTCTAACGTGAACGTCACTTTTTCGAGGTGACGCGTAGTGAGAAGCGCATCGTTCCCATGGTGACACAATGAGAAGCGCGAAACTCAAAAAAGCTAGACTTGATTTTTGGAGAGCTCGGACTTTGTGTTTTGTGTGGCGCACATTCATCGTTTCTTAGGAGCTTGTAGACACTGCTAGAGTTTTATTTCTCACAGAGTCCTATCCTACACCATCCTCGCAGACAGACCTTTCAATTCCGGAAAGGTCTTTCTTTTTCAGGCTGTTGGCTGCCCTCTCTCAGTTTCTCATGCCAATCCTCGGCTCGAATATGGAAGGCTTCCCGAGCACAAATAGGAACATCTCCAGATCATAGCATGTCTTGAAGCAGATTGCTGAGCCACTTGGGAACCAATTGACGCAGACACAGGAGACGCAGGCACAGGCGACTCTTGATTGGCCTTAGGAGATACTACAGACATCTCGATAGAGTGTAAAGCAAAGTTTGCATGTGCACGTTACCACCGGCTATACAATTTCACTGAGAAACACAACCAGTTTAGGAGGTTTCGCTTGTGCCAGGCCACCACCATGGCTGTAGTACCAGGGTGGCAGATGCAGCACGTAACGGGGAGGGTGAGGTGAGGTCGTCTCACAGCCAATGCCCGACAAGGGGGCGAATCTCGTTAGCTGCATCCATGTTACCCTCACTCCGAATAGTGAGCACCCAGTTGACCGTGGATGTCGGCGCAGTTCACTGCATGTAAAGTGGTTCACGCATGCATCAGCGCATTTGTTAGCACAGTACACGCTCCCTGCTCCCAGCGAGGGTCTCGACTTGAACTCGGGACCTTGTGATTCGCAGGCAAGCCCACAACCACTCGGCCAAAGCGCTGGTAGAGTGTAGATATGATGAAAATAAAGCAGATCTCCAAATAGACAAGTTCCTTGTCAAGCAGAAAGCCAACTGTAGTTCCTCTCTTCTTCTTCAACCTCCAGTTAGCTATACAGCCACACTCCAGCGCCTCCGGATTCCCGCCAAAGAGCTCAAAATCGCTGAAGCAAAGTATTACATATGTTTGACAAAATTACAGCCATCCACACCTTATCTTAAGAGTATATTCAGAAAAAAACTCGCGTGGACGTCAAACGTGTGTCGGCCTCAGCCCCTGTCACGAACGTGCGTTTTGAAACCGAATTTTGGCCGACCGACGTGAAATTTCATGGTGCAGTGGTGAACAACGTGAAACGAAGCCTGTCTACAGTCAAGGGACACATGCCAGTGGCACATGGCATGTTGTTTGTTTGGTGTGAGTGCATTTCGGTTATAACAAACTTCAGCTATAAAGAACCAATCCTCGTGCACAATGGTGTTCGTTGCAATTCAGGGGTCGACTGTGGTTGGGCGAACGTTCCCGGTAGGATGAACACAATGCGCTATGGCAACGACCAGGTCACAATGATTACCGCAAAAATATTTAACAGATCTGGTTGCGCAAGATCAGTGTCTTGCAGTACTGCCGGAGTCTGTCATCTTGAGTGATGCTTGCGCCTGTGCAGTGGTATCGTACATGTACATACTGTGCAGGCGCGTGCACCGGGTCAAAAAATGGTGGTTTCCAAAAAATTTCGACCGCCATTTTGCAACAAGCTACATGCAGATTCAGCAGTATTAATAACACGCATTACACACTGAAAGACAGCTTTAAAAGTTATGGCTGCCAGTCCCACCGAGCCATCAAAACAAATGTGGTACAAAGGCATTTTCCTGACACCGGATAAATGAATAGGCTAGCCGACGTTATACAAGTAGTTCGAAGTAGTGAAGGACGATTCAGACATTAGACGTGGTTAGCATTTTACCGTTCACGCTATTTTCGACGGTCGGCCTGTACCGTTTTTTGTGTGTGTAGACATGGCATTTTACCGTTCACGCGCTAGATCCAACGGTACTCGTACCCAACACCCCAAATACCGTCAGTTTGGTACCGTTTCGACCATAGAAAGCTCTGTTTAGCGGGAGAACGAAACGGTAAGATTCCAACTAGGGTTACTCCCAAGTCGATCGTTGCGTCAGGAGTGAGGACTCAGGAGCCGAAGTGCTAACCGTGGCTCGAAAACACCAAAAAAACAGTAGACTCGCCCTCTACACGCCGACCGTCGAAAATAGCGTGAACGGTAAAATCCTAACCATATCTAGTAAGTGAGTGAAAGAAGCAGGTCAATCCATGTCACTGTCGGAGTCTGCAGTGGCACTATAGCCCTGGGAAGACACGCGCAACCGGAAATTGAGACAATTCGCTAAGATCCATAGTATTTTTGTACATGTAATATCCATCGTAGAGCGCTCCTTTCTTTTGTAGCCGCTAAAGACCGGTGCCTGACGTCAAACATGTCTATGGATGGCTGGACTGTCGTGCGATAGAGGAACATATTTATGACAATAATATGATTGGCACCCAAGTGCGGAAGTGAAAATTTGCAATGGGACGTAAAATACCTGTCGAGTACCGTAACTCCACTATTCGACCTTGGATCGACTTCGGATTTGTTGGAGCCGACAGCTGAGAACTTTCTAATGCGAATAGACCTTTCAATACGGAGGATTAGCAAGACGAAATTCGCGTTCGCGTTCGCAAACTTTTTTCAGTTCGCGAACTGGATTGCGAACTTTCGCATTTTTCGTTCGGAAAAGTAGTTGGAACACGAATCGCGGATTCGTGTCAGGACAGTCATAAATTTACCACGCTCTACTGTCTGTACACAATGTACGTCGTGTCAACGTCATGGATGTGCGAATTCTGTTTGCTAATCCTTCTCATAACGCGAATTTCGTCACTGAGTTCGACTTTCCTTGGAGAGCGAACGCGAACGCGAATTTCGTTTTGCTGATCCTCTGTAGTTACTCAATTCCGTTCAGGGAAAGCCAAGTTACGAAATATTTGAGTGTTTGCAGAATGCACTTCATAGCGGATGCAAAAAGGTGGTCTTCGGGTTCCAAGAAAACCACGCGGTGCACGCGCCTGCTGTGGTCACTACAGTATCAGCTACACTTCCAAGTTTCATTTGCACCATGTATCCTTGTGAAAAAGGCTGTTGAAACGGAGCGTTAGCAGTAGGTTGTGTAGGTTTAAAGGGGGAGTGCATCGATTTTTCATGTAGGGCTCAGATGAAAGACAATTGGATATCGGTTCCCATAGTATATCTCTCGCTTGCGTACGGCAAGGGAAACTTGCCATATCGCCGGTTTCCTGATCCCGTTTCCATGGCGACTACAGGTGATGACGCACATTCTGCTTAGCTCCGTGAGAGAGAAGGTCGATCACTGCAGAATTGTGTCATTTTCAGTTGTCTTCTTGTATTCACGAAGTGAAAGAAGCTGTGTTCAATGCTGTTAGTGTCGTGAACTATTTATTAGTAGTCCTCTCCGTTGTGTACTGGGACGTGACACCGACAGGGGAAAGCTGGAGTGCGGAGACGTTAGCTGGCAAGCGAAAATCGTGACGAACCAAGTGCTGAAATCTTGGTTGGGACAAATCAAACGTTCAGCATTTACCTCAACCAAGGACCATGCCGTTTGCTCTTTCCACTTCCTGAAGATGGATGCGCTGCCTGCCGGAGACTCTCCCATCTCTCGTAACATCTTCTGAAGCCAGGTGAGACGACGAGTAGCGGAGATTAGCGAACGAAATAATGTCGTATGTTTTGAAATTTTTGCTGAACATATCTCAGGAGAGATGGCATGTATGAATTAGTCCATGTGAACTCAATCAGCCCATGAACTAACCCATGAACAAATGCTTTCCTTGCAGACGTGCATGTGTCTATCCAATCTACACGTAGAGATCATTCCATGCCCTCAGCGAATGGCCTATTTATTATTATTTGTCCATACACTTCATCTGCATGTTGTCTCTATGGAGAAGGGTATTGTTCATTTGATATGAAGAAGTTCGGGCAATAGATGCTTTCCTCTGGTACAATTCTGTTGACCTGATGTTCTTTCTAGCTTCATGGGTAGCTTAGGTGAGGTACCATCATCATCATGTTTCACAGTACATGAGGGTCAAACACTGCACCGTTCTTTGTTGTGACATGACGTAAGTTATTGTAAGTGCTCGCAGACTCCATACGTTCCAGCAACACCTAGCATGGTTTTCCGTGAACGTTGTGGGTGAACAAATTCCTGTCCAACATATTTATACAGACATGCCAGCACACACCATGCACCATACACACACTTGCCCTGCCCTGTCGAGTCACTGCCACGTGGGCCCGGAGGGGCAGTGGAGAGAGAATGGGAGAACGCCGCCCCATAGCACCCGGGACACAAAAACAAGAGTTTGTCTACGTAGGGAGCAACACACATACATATACATACCCCCCCCCCCCACACACAAAATGAGAGTTCGGGTCATCTGCCACGAGACTGACGTACGGCCGGGGAGAGCTTCAGCAGCGGTGTCTATTCCTGCCCTGGACCGAACGGAAGCAGCGGTTGCAGGACACACAGTATTCACCACAACACGGCTCCACTGTCGTTGGGGGCTGAGCCACACACTTGTGACGGGCAAGAACGCCACAGCTAAGAAAGCAACGGCCACAGCGATCACACTGGCATGCTCCACGCTGCTCCTGCACACACACACACACACACACACACACACACACACACACACACACACACACACACACACACACACACACACACTCTCTCTCTCTCTCTCTCTTTCTCTCACATACACACACACACACACACACACACACACACACACACACACACACACACACACACACGTGCGCACATACTGCAAGAAAGAAAGAGAGCATGAGTGTCAGATTCTTGCATAGGAAGTGTTTATCAGCACACACTTATACATGCACATGCAGGCACTCAACGACCAACTAGGCACCATGCCGTATGATCGTCAAACATAAGATTGCAATACCAAAGAACAACATAAACAAGATCACTTACTTCGTTCTCCTCCAAGTGTGTCCTCCCCAGCCAGGCCGTCTCCTGCATTTCCCTAGGCGGAATGTAGCCTACGAAATGGTTTCTCTAGACTAGGAGAATATGCTTGGTATTCGCCATCTCTCCTGAGATATGTTCAGCAAAAATTTCAAAACATACGACATTATTTCGTTCGCTAATCTCCGCTACTCGTCGTCTCACTTGGCTTCAGAAGATGTTACGAGAGATAGGAGAGTCTCCAGCAGGCAGCGCATCCATCTTCAGGAAGTGGAAAGAGCAAACGGCATGGTCCTTGGTTGAGGTAAATGCTGAACGTTTGATTTGTCCCAACCAAGATTTCAGCACTTGGTTCGTCACGATTTTCGCTTGCCAGCTAACGTCTCCGCACTCCAGCTTTCCCCTGTCGGTGTCACGTCCCAGTACACATCGGAGAGGACTACTAATAAACAGTTCACCGCACTAACAGCATTGAACACAGCTTCTTTCACTTCGTGAATACAAGAAGACAACTGAAAATGACACAATTCTGCAGTGATCGACCTTCTCTCTCACGGAGCTAAGCAGAATGTGCGTCATCACCTGTAGTCGCCATGGAAACGGGATCAGGAAACCGGCGATATGGCAAGTTTCCCTTGCCGTACGCAAGCGAGAGATACACCATCGGAACCGATATCCAATTGTCTTTCATCTGAGCCCTACTTGAAAAATCGATGCACTTCCCCTTTAAAAATATTTTTTGTGATGATTTGAAGATGGAGTTAGAGCAGTGCGAATTGCATTATGGCTTGAGATTGTATGTTGTCCATTCTTTGATGCGACTGCACCCATGTGAATTGGCGAATTCCTTCAATTGGCCTCAAATGTTGTGAACCCTCTGATTCTCTAAAGTGTCAGGAACGAACGACCACGCGGCACGAGGACAACTATTGACTCTTAACGGTATATTTCACTTGATATAACATAATAACTCAGCCTAAGACCACCAGATATCTATAGCATGCAAATGACAGCGTATATCAGAAAAGCCTACACATATTATAACATACATGACAGCATATACAGTAAATCGCGCCTAGCGCATATAGCGTAGGCCATGCATGATGCATCAGCGGTACGGCGGAGTCGAAATACGACATTGAAACGAATACAATGTCATGAACGAGAAGACCTTTTTTTACTTGAGAACTTGTGGTTTGTAACAGCCTGTGTCCGTCTCCTGCATCCCATGTCGGTCAGTCTCCACCGTGTTGGTGTGTGTGTGTGTGTGTGTGTGTGTGTGTGTGTGTGTGTGTGTGTGTGTGTGTGTGTGTGTGTGTGTGTGTGTGTGTGTGTGTGTGTGTGGTTGCTCTTGCAGATACACTTGCGGTCCAGTTCGAGGGATGGACAGGCTTTGGAAGTAGTAATCCAGGACCTGTGGCTGGCAAAGTGCTTTGGTTGATTCACCATCCAAGCTTCCCATGGCCGTTCAAGAGTGGAGATTGCCGCGTATCTGGTACGCCTGAAGCCATGTTCAAGCATGCAGCCAACTTCATAAGGCCTTATCCAGCTGCAATCCTAGTGAATGGTAGACGCCAATATTCTTTTCGCCACGGGGCCTACGTCTCAACTTATTTTGTCCTCAGGCCCAGCAAGTGGACCCTGCTTTCTCTGGGAAGCTGGGACTTTGCGCCTCCGTTGCCTGGAACATACACGTGTGGACTGGGTCCGTATAAGAAGATGTTTGCTGTGAAATCCCGGCACCACTGTAAGTCATTATCAGTATACTGCCAGTGTGGGTAGACTCAGGTCACTACAGTCCATTCATTGGAAACTGGCACCCTAACATTTTGGCGTCCCCCGCACATAGATGCAGATTTCATGAAAAATAACAGAGCATCCTGCATTGTGTGACCCGTGCAATTTCTCCTTGCCACATTTGAGGCCAAAAGGTCCAAGAACAGGGAAATAGAAATTCAGCCAGGTTTTACAAAATTAGGACAGGTGCATGTATGCCATGGAAAAATGTGCTGAGAAGCAGATCCCAAACCCAGATTTTTGAGATTTTGTGTGTTTTTGATCCTCAATTCGGCCCAAATCCAACTTTCAAAAGCCAGCGGGACTGTTTCCGATGAATAGACTGTAGTAGCCCCTCAGGGAGGGAGGGTCTTCTCACCACTTCCAGTTTTGCCTATGATCTTTGAATATATGGGAGGATTTTCTGGCTTTAAACCATTATGGTCGATGGGTGCTCACCAGTATGTCTGACCCACTCCGCCATCTCAACTGGAGTTTGTAGCAGTTTGTTATGTGCCAAAAGAACATCATTGGTCCCTTCAGTGTACTTTCAACGCGGCAGAGAGTGCATTTTGTAGAAAAAGCACGACAGCATGAAAAGCATGAAAGCATGTTACTACACCATAGCTCAGTGGTTAGAGCATCGCTGGCGACAAGCGAGGGTCCCTGGTTCGAGTCCTGGTGGTGACAGTCAATTTTTTCTTCAGACTTTTCCCGTTTGTGTCTTTCCCTCAAACCAGTTAATAATAATAATAATAATAATAATAATTTGAACAAACGGCGAGGAGACAACAATTTGATAACCGCAATCAGTAATACAAGCTGGATAGACATTTGTGTACACTTTATTCATGTAATGTAAAACTGTGGAGACATGAATAAAGCGTACACAAATGTCGATCCAGCTTGTATTACTGATTGCGGTTATCAAATAATAATAATAATAATAATAATAATAATAATAACTGCTTGTGTTAAGTCTCATTCTCGCAGATTAGTTGTATAATAGATTGTACATGCATCATTGTAGATTTGCTGTTCACAGTATTTCTCTCTTTTTTCTTTCTTTTTTCTCAGTCTTCCTTATTATATTTTCTTCACATACAACAGCAGTACTCCCCATGGTCTTAAATGACCCGGGATGCTGCATAATACAAACACAAAACCAATAAAGCTACCCCCATAATAATAATAATAATAATAATGAAGTTGGTTGCTCCAACGAGGAGCACACGCTTCTTGCTGAACTTGACACTTGACTGACTCACGACTGCCATCCGGAGCACACCAGGAGCACGTCGCACCTTCCGCTCGGCAAACCTGAAAGAAAGCACCACTCCCTGCTCAATACACAGTGTTTCGGGGAATTCACCCCTCATCAGTTGAGCTTGAGTAGGCTGAGGAAGATTGTGCCTGAAAAGCACCACTTATATACTGCTCTCCAGGCCAAACCATCACCAGGGATACAAACTTACAGAGACGCTTTGTTTCCAGCGCGACAAACACCTCGTGAAGCCCCAGGTAGCAGCGTGAGTCAGAGTCGCTCATGGAGTTGTGCTAAACAGACGTTGAGAGCCAGTATAGCTATTCACAACGCTGTCACCTCCAACAACTAGTCGCACGTCCGCGTGAGGGACAACAATACGAACTTAGAAGTTGCGACTTCGGCGGTAATGTCATGAAGTTGGTTGCTCCAACGAGGAGCACACGCTTCTTGCCGAACTTGACACTTGACTGACTCACGACTGCCATCCGGAGCACACCAGGAGCACGTCGCACCTTCCGCTCGGCAAACCTGAAAGAAAGCACCACTCCCTGCTCAATACACAGTGTTTCGGGGAATTCACCCCTCATCAGTTGAGCTTGAGTAGGCTGAGGAAGATTGTGCCTGAAAAGCACCACTTATATACTGCTCTCCAGGCCAAACCATCACCAGGGATACAAACTTACAGAGACGCTTTGTTTCCAGCTCAACTGATGAGGGGTGAATTCCCCAAAACACTGTGTATTGAGCAGGGAGTGGTGCTTTCTTTCAGGTTTGCCGAGCGGAAGGTGCGACGTGCTCCTGGTGTGCTCCGGATGGCAGTCGTGAGTCAGTCAAGTGTCAAGTTCGGCAAGAAGCGTGTGCTCCTCGTTGGAGCAACCAACTTCATGACATTACCGCCGAAGTCGCAACTTCTAAGTTCGTATTGTTGTCCCTCATGCGGACGTGCGACTAGTTGTTGGAGGTGACAGCGTTGTGAATAGCTATACTGGCTCTCAACGTCTGTTTAGCACAACTCCATGAGCGACTCTGACTCACGCTGCTACCTGGGGCTTCACGAGGTGTTTGTCGCGCTGGAAACAAAGCGTCTCTGTAAGTTTGTATCCCTGGTGATGGTTTGGCCTGGAGAGCAGTATATAAGTGGTGCTTTTCAGGCACAATCTTCCTCAGCCTACTCAAGCTCAACTGATGAGGGGTGAATTCCCCGAAACACTGTGTATTGAGCAGGGAGTGGTGCTTTCTTTCAGGTTTGCCGAGCGGAAGGTGCGACGTGCTCCTGGTGTGCTCCGGATGGCAGTCGTGAGTCAGTCAAGTGTCAAGTTCGGCAAGAAGCGTGTGCTCCTCGTTGGAGCAACCAACTTCATGACATTACCGCCGAAGTCGCAACTTCTAAGTTAATAATAATAATAATAATAATAATAATTTGAACTCGGATGGTGAGCCAATATAGTTATGATGAGGAAAGGAGAAGGACAAAATGTTACGAGTTATGACAAACTGTCCACCAACGTAACCAGATCTTATACAGTCAGTGAGTGCGACAAAATGGCACAAAACTGACAAGGAGTACTGAGACATTCAGCAACCTGACACCTAGCTACAACATTTCTCCAAGGCGCAAACCAACAACCTTCCAACTTGGAAGGCTCAGGTTCAGAAAGGTCCAAGAGGGGAAGGAAAGCGCAACGAAGAAGAGCACAAGCTACGCATTACGGCAACAAAGAATGCCGAAAGTTACTGGATGACGACGAAACTAGTAAGACTATTGGACAGACCGGCCCTACTACAACTCAGCGACGCAAAGCAACAGACCACCCAACTTGGGAGGCTCAAGTTTATGTAATAAACATAGAAGGGGAAGCTAAGCGAAGACGAATTGTGACAAACCAAAACGCCAACATCAAATTGTTTTCAAATTCAAATTTGCACACCTGATGAGCCGTCATGACCTATACGGCAAAACGTACGTCGTGTGGAACTTCTTGTTATTGTAAATAACTAGTCCATCATACATGATAGTGGAGTTCAGTAGGATGTTGGCGTTTCGGTTTGTCACAATTCGTCTTCGCTGGTGGTGCTGTCAATGATGTACATGTACCGTCAGCTGGTTGCTGCTAGTGAGTTTGACCTGTCCATAGAGTTCTTGAATCATGTTGCGTATGCTGCCGCTGTTCTCACCCTACTGGTTTGATCCTGCCAGTTCCGGCAGCGCGCATGAGTTCGCCACAGCCGGAAGTTCTGGGTTGGCAAAGCCGGTTTACAGCGAAAGGTTGACGCCCTTCGGAAGGATGTCTCTAGACTGACAAGCTACCTGGCATCTGACAACCCGCAAATGTACCAGCGCTACCCTGTGGGAACTCGGCACGCTGCTGCTTCACTTCTAGGAACAAAGAAATTGGAACTTCTCGCCCTTGCGGGTCGAATGCGCAGATACAAAGCTGATATGAAACGTAAGCAGGAAAATCAGTTATTTCGCTACAGTGAACGTCAACTCTATCGTAACCTGTGTGCCAAGAAGGATAGTGACCCCGAGAACCGTCCATGTATGCAGGGGCGTGCTCGGCCCCCCAACTAGGGGGGTGCACGGGAGCCGAGGAGAGCCCCCCGGCAATTTTCTGCAATTTGTTTGCAACCTTTCTTGAATTTTAGAGCATATTAAATTTTGCATACATTACAATTGCAATTACCCAGATTGAAAATTTTTGGGGGGGGTGCACGTGCCCCCCGTGCCCATCGCCGAGCACGCGCCTGTGTATGGATCAATTGGAGCAGTTCTGGAGAGACATTTGGTCTTACCCTTACCCTGTGCGTCGTCAGGCCTGGATCCAGCGTGAAGGCATGTACGCAGAGGACATCCATGCCCAGGAATCTTCTGTCATTACTGCTGACCTTATGTCTGCTGCGACCTCCAAGATGCCACACTGGCGTGCTCCTGGCTGTGACCCGATCCCGCCATTCTGGATTAAAAAAATTACTGCTCTCCATCCAGCTCTACTTCGAAATTTCCAGCTGCTTCTGGATGGTGAGCTGGATGCCCCAGCGTGGTTTTCACTGGGCCAGACGGTCATGATCCCAAAGAAAGGAGACCTAACCCAGCCGCAGAATTGGCGACCAATCACCTGTCTGCCAGCCATGTACAAGCTATTCACCTCCGGGATTGGTGAGTTGATGTGGATCCATATCCAGACCAATGACATTCTGGCCCATGAACACACTGGCTGTACTCGTAACCGAGGAGGCTGCACTGACCAGCTGCTGATCAATGCTATGATTACCCAGGATGCTAGGCGTCATCACCGCACCTTAGCAATGGCTTGGTTGGATTTTAGGAAAGCGTTCGACAGCCGATCACAGGAGTGGCTAGTCGAAGTCACACGTCTGTACAAATTCCACCCCAAGATCACTTCGCTCTTGTCTGTGCTCTCATCGCAGTGGCGTACCCGGCTGCGCTTGGGAGCTGACATGAGTGAGGCAATACCGATCCGGCGAGGCATTTTCCAAGGTGACTCGTTATCCCCTCTGCTCTTCTGTCTTGGATTGAATCCAATATCAGGTGAACTCAAGAGAAGTGGCTTTGGATATGTGTGCGGACTTCAGCGGACAACAACCGTATCCCACTTATGGTACATGGATGATGTGAAGCTGATGGCCGCAACCAGTAAGCAGCTTGACTCAATGATTAACATAGTATCGTGCGTTGGGAAATCCATTGGAATGGAGCTTTCTCCAGCAGAGTGTGCTAAGCTTGTGTGCCCACATGGTGCTGTTGATCCGGATCAGCCAGCAGCTGTCACTGTGGATCGAGCCTCCAGCATTGCCTCCTTGGCGGACGGCTCCGTGTATGCCTACCTTGGCATAAGGGAGTGTTTTGGTATGGCGGAACAGTCTGTTAAGGTGGCCACCACCAAAGAGTTCTGGAGGCGATTGCGGCTGGTGACCCACACGTCTCTCAATGCCTGCAACCTCTCTCGTGCTATTAACTCTTATGTTCTCCCAGTGCTGTCGTATGGCTTGTGCATTGTGCCATGGACGAAGGGTGCTATTGCAACCTTCGACAGGAATGTCCGAAGTGCGCTCCGCACAGTGGGAGCACGCCACCCACGATCTTCCACCATCCGCTTTCACCTGCCGAGATCTGAGGGCGGCCGAGGGATTGTATCGGTTGAGCACCTGCTGGAGAGGAAATACATCCGCCTGTCTAGGTATCTCCAGGCGCACTCTGACCTGCCGCTGATTGCTGCGCTGCATGCTCATCATGAAAATCTTCCGCCTACAAAGTCGATCATCTCCCGGGCGGCCACAGCAATGGAGCACTTCAACATCCTGGACATCGGAGGTGCAACAACTGACATTGTTAAGTCTGCTATCAGAACCACCACCCAAGCTTCTCTGCGGCAGAAGCCCCTGCATGGTCGCTATTGGCAGAGGAGTGGCGGTATTGGACATGCCACTCTCATTCAACTTCTTAAAGTCTCCAACATTGCGTCCATCCACTGAGTCATCAGTATTTGCTGCTCAGGATCAGGTGGTTAATGCCAGGAACTACCAGAGATTGGTTATTGGCGACACTTCCGTGGTGGACGTGTGCCGTTTGTGCGGAGGTCCGGGGGAGACTGTTGACCATATTTTGGCATGCTGCCCCGTGTTGGCACGGACGGCATACATTACTCGCCATAATCGTCTTGTCGCTATAGTCCACCGGGCACTCTGTCATCGCTACAAACTGGCATCTCCTGCTCCCCCTGGCCACTTGCCACACTACGTCGAGGATAGTGAAGGCCGTAAGTTAATGTGGGAAATGCCAATCCCTACAGATAGGATGGTTGGAGCAAATCGGCCGGATCTTGTGTGGTACGATGGCAAGTCAGTCCAACTTATTGATGTCAGTATGCCACTGGATCATAGAGTGACACAAAGACATGCTGAAAAGAGAGCGAAGTACTTGCCCCTCGCAGTGGAAATTGGGCAGATTTGGCAGCGAGAGGCAGTGTCCGTAGTGCCCATCATAGTGGGTGCTCTTGGTGGCCTGACGAAGGAAGCGGCTACCTCAATTAAGCAGCTATGTGGAGAAGAGCGGCACCTTCACGAACTGCAGCGGGCTGCTATCCTTGGCTCGATGGCCATTCTAAGATCTGTTTTGGGTGCAGCATAGGGCTCTTCGCTGTCCCTGGTGGGCTTCTTATGCTCTGTATGTTATTGTATTCGTTTTAGTTTGTAATTGAAGCACTGTGATATTTCTGTGGTTATTCATATTTGATCTTTCTGTGGGAACGCATTGGATATTGTGCGTAGTGATGAGCTTTGCCGGCCTGAATTTTTTGCCAACTTCTGATGCTCCCCTTTCTGCAATACCTGTTGTCATGATACCTTTGGGCTTTAATGCCTGTGATGGTACATGCGCCTTTCACCCTTCCTCTCTCTCTACCTTACTTTTTTTCCATATATTATTCCGTGCTGCTTACCTTTGGAGAATGAAGTCGAAGACACCACTGCAGCTGTACTTATGGTTGATAAATATGGCTTATATATGCTTACCTTATATGCTTACCTTTGGCTATGATAAGTCCGGTGAGTTAGTGTAATACCTCCAATTTTTATTTTTATTTTCAATTTGGAGTGGAATAAAGAATCATAATAATAATAATTCAAACAGTAGTTTGGAGGCGGTGGAAAAACAGTTTCGTAATAAGTATTCGCATGCAACGACGCAAATCCACACAATTCAGTAGACACTTCCTTTCTATCAAACGTTTTCTTTCCCTTCTCTTCAGGATAGTACAGGGAATGTTGTAAATTTGAAAAACACATAACTATATAGAGAAAGAAAGAAAAAAGTCAACACTTCAACATACGTGATAAAATGATTAAAGTGTTAAAAACTCAAAAACAAACAGCTGCAAGTTGTAGACAAACACGTTGAACACATCAGGGAACATTTGTCACACTTTCACGAGGTGTGACACCAAACAACTGCAACGATAACACATTCACCTTCTGTACACATAGTTCTGGATCTAGTTTACGAATATACAGAGCTTCTAACACAGCAAGATGTAACTTAGACCTTCCACGAGTCAAAATCGAAAAGATATCATCACTATACAACTTACGACAACTAGCACTGCCCGACAAATGCCGCTTGATGGACGATGTACGATCACTTAGCTCTGTCACCTTCGACGCCTGCCGTTGTTCTCTTCCGTTAGGCTTGTTTATTTGGTTGCTCCGGTCCACACCTTCAACGTCCGTTGATTTCATGGCCGTTTTCGTTTCACTTCTTGGTCTTCCTCGTTCCTCTTGTTGATCGTTGTTGTCACTTCCATTATCGACGTATTCAAATCCCCAGTCACCTTGCTTCTGGTAACTCTTCCGGTGTCTGTGAGCTCCAGTGTCACATTGGGTGGTTTTCGAGACGGTCTCCCTCGCTTCCTCAAGTCATCTGTCGGTTAGTGATAGTTGTCGTGAGTTGTACAGAGATGATGTTTTCTCAATTTTGGCCCGTGGCAGATCTGTATTACATTTGTCTGTTTTGGAAGCGTTATATATTCGCAAGTTGTCCCCTGAACTGTGTGTCCAGAAGGAAAATGTTTTGTCGTTCAAGTTGTTTGGCGCTAATCCTCGTGGAAGTGTCAGGAATGTTTCTTCTCATTGATGTTTTCATTATGTTTTAGTCCATTCTTCACCTTCACCCTGTTGTTGACTTGTTCAGCTGAATTTTATTTTTTCCACACGTATAGCGTGAGTTCTCAATCTATGTTTTTGCTCTATAAGTTTCAAATTGCACGCCTGATGAGCCGTCACGAACCATACGGCGAAACGTACGTCGTGTGAAACAACTTGTTTTGTAGTCAACTAGTCCATTACAATGTCATGCATGAGGAGTACTGTAGGAGTTTGGCTTTCGGCTTGTACAATTTGTTTTCGCAAAGCTTCCCTTTCTTTACTTATCTTTGATATTTATGACCCACCCAAGTTGGGTGGTGTGCTGCTTTGCTGCTTCGAATTGTAGTTAGACCGCTTTGTCAAATATCCTACTGATCTCGTCATAGTCCAGTAACAATCGACATTCCGTTGGGACTGTAGCTTGTACTCATTTTCGTTGCGCTTGCCTTCCCCTCTTTGGTCTTTCCATAACCTTGAACCTGTCGGTTAGCACTACGGAGATGTGTTGAAGCTAGGTGTCAGGACGTCGAATGTCTCAGTACTCTGTCAGTTTTGTGCCTAGTTGTTGCACTTTCTGACTGTATATAGTATATTGTTACAGTGATGGAGAATTACTCCCAACTCGTACCTATATTTCCTTTTCCTTTCTACATTTATTATTGGCTCAACATCCGAGTTTCAAATTATTATTATTCTTATATTTCAAACAGTAGTTTGGAGGCGGTGGGAAAACAGTTTCGTAATAAGTATTCGCATGCAACGACGCAAATCCACACAATTCAGTAGACACTTCTTTTCTATCAAACGTTTTCTTTCCCTTCTCTTCAGGATAGTACAGGGAATGTTGGAAATTTGGAAAAACACATAACTATATAGAAAAATAGAGAAAAAGTCAACACTTCAACATAGGCGATAAAATGACTAAAGTGTGAAAAAAACTCGAAAACAAAAGCAGCAAGTTGTAGACAAACACGTTGAACACATCAAGAAGCACTTGTCACACTTTCACGAGGTGTGACACCAAACAACTGCAACGATAACACATTCTCCTTCTGTACACATAGTTCTGGATCTAGTTTACGAATATACAGAGCTTCTAACACAGCAAGATGTAACTTAGACCTTCCACGAGTTAAAACCGAAAAGACATCATCACTATACAACTCACGACAATTAGCACTTCCCGACAAATGACGCTTGATGGACGATGTCCGATCATTTAGCTCTGTCACCTTCGACGTTTGCCGTTGTTCTCTTCCGTTGGGCTTGTTGACACCTCCAACGTCCTTTGAATTCATGGTCGTTTTCGTTTGACTCCTCGGTCTTCCTCGTTTCCTCTTGTTGATCGTTGTTGTCACTTCCAGTACCGACGTATTCAAATCTCCAGTACTTCGTCTCTTCACCTTGCTTCTGGTAACTTATATTTAGAAGTATTACAAAATAATTAAGAGGCTTTGAATCGTTTTTATCAAAATATAAATATAAATATTTGCCGGGTTGGAAGGAGGGAATCATCATCATCATCATCATCATCATAATCATAAAAATAAATCATAATAATACTTAATTAAACAGATTACATGGAGATAGAAGTGTAATTGACGCAATAGATAGAGTAATCGGATCGCTCAGTACAAACACCATTAGCAAAATCTTGTTTTCATGTATAAAACACTTGTTCTGAAGAGATGGCCACGAAAGCGTTCAAGGAACAAGATATTATACATAAAAACAAGATTGGCTTATGGTGTTTGTACTGAGTGTGCAGCATACTCTATTTATTGCGTTAATTTATAAAAAATAAAAAAAGTACCAAGGAACTACAAGTTACTCTATAATGTCCACTAACACCACCAGTTCCAGTTACTAAACAATCAGCTCATGCGATAACATTGCACGACACTGACCGATGGTACTGACGTTCTACAACTAACTGGCTAACAGCTCTAGCACATCTCGGATGCGCACTCCAACAGCCTTCCAACTTGGAAGGTTATAAGTTAAAAGAAATAACGTAAGGAGGGGAAGGTGAGCGCAACCAAGATAAGCACGAGCTGATTGTTTAGTAACTGGTGGTGTTAGTGGACATCATAGCGGACCTAGTAGTTCCTTGGTAATCCTTGGCTCTCCAACCAGGTCCATTATTGTGTTAATATTAATAATAATAATAAGCTACACTACTTCGTAATAATAATAATAATAATTAAAAAGCTTCCGTGGAGATAAAAATGTAATAATAATAATAATAATAAAGAGTTTGCTCCCCACACCGGAGCCCGCGCTATTCCGCCGACTTTTCTTTCTTACAAATCATCGCCGAAGTCGCAACCACTGCTTCGTAATAATAATAATATTATTATTATATCTTCACTAGTTTGAGGGAAAGACACAAACGGGAAAAGTCTGAAGAAAAAATTGACTGTCACCACCAGGATATTATATTATAATGAATTTTAAAATGAAGGTAAGCATTAGGTCGCAAGTGTCCATGCAAACACACATCCAGTCAAATATGGTAAGTATTAGGTCGCAAGTATCCATGCAAACACACATCCAGTCAAATAAGGCACTTGTCATAAAGTGTCCGAACGTTTTCAGTCCCTTCTCATCAAGGATTGTACAGGAATGGCTCAAGATGGAAAGACTAAAACTTATATGAGCCGCGCCAAGCTAAAAAGTGGCTTAGCGTTTTGCCAACAAATCGAGAAAATCACCAAAACGTCACAGTCGGCAAAATTCTACTCGAGCGCAGTCGCGAAAATATTCACTTTCGAGCACCCTTTGAACCTTTCAAGTAAAATAGTTTGCAAGTGGAGAAGAAGAAAGAGGCCTTCTATTTTTGAGCAACACTTCTTCAGTGTTCCCTCTTTCATCGTTGTGGGGATTTCTTGCCCCTGCCAGAGATCGTAATGGAGCGTTCTGGAGAATGTGGAGGTGAGCAGGATGACACTCTGTCTCCGTGTGCGCCCAACCCCACTTGACGAGGAAGATTCGCTCATTCATAGTGGCCGTGTTTCTCATCGTGGCCACGACTAGAGCGGCTAGTATAGCTATGGGGAGACGTGTACAAGCCGTCCGACTATCATTCTGACAAGCTGCCTAGTGAGTTGGCTCTTGCTGCGATGTTTCACTTTGTTTCGGCACCTTCAAATGGTCATGACGTGGCGTACTGTATTCCAAAATTTCCTCATTTCAAGGCCAATGGTGCCACACGACGAATTGACTCTACCTGTAAGCATTATCGTGGTGCCTTCTACCACTACCTGCACCAGGGAAGGAGAATGACTTGGACTAGGACGGACAAGGAATCAGTGCCGCTTTTTAGCGATGTGCTGACTGCTGGACCTACACGTACGTGCAAGGGACGGATGGAGCTCGATCTCTGGCACAACACTACGAGCTACATGAAAGGATTAATTCATGCTGGCATAGGTGATCGGAGAGAGTAACGGACTGTCTTGGTAAGACTTAGATGCGACGTATCCCAGCCCAGCGAAAATATAGTCACAGGCTCACAACATCATTGAAGGATATGAAAATTCGTGTTGCGTGGAGAAATGGCATGAGATACATAGATCAATTATTTATTCTTTCTTTGGATCTTCTAATTAGAACACAAGTGCTCGTTCTTCTTGTATTGCTTCCACACCTGCTAAGCTTTGTCTCCACTTGGTGTCCCATGATTTTGGGAGTTTGGGCCGGTCTTCAAATCCTTAGTGTCATTGATACCAGGTATGCTATGACATGTGCGCAATGTATACGTATTTATGGCACATATACATTTCAGATGGGCACCAAAATTTTCCTGATGGAAGTTGGATAGGTAGACATAACTTTGGCATGGAAAAAGAAATTTCCAAAAATTATGCCTAAGCCACCTTTTTGCTTGGCTTGGCTCATATAGCGTAAAGATAATGAGATATCAACACTCGTGACAAGGTGGAAAATTATTATGTTCCGAACGACACAAAACTCGAAGGAAAATAATAGTTGTGACAACAATATAGTGAGCAAATTAAGTTACATTGTTAACACCTCGACGAGGAGCAACACCAGACAACTGTAGCGACAACACATTTTCTTTCTGTACGCAAAGTTCAGGACCTAACTTACGGATATACAAAGCTTCTAACACAGCCAAATGCAACGCACATCTACCACGTGACAATATTGAGAAAACAATATCACTGTACAACTCATGACAATTGATACGGGCTGACAGATGTTGCTTGATTGACGAAGTGCGATTCTTAGCTCCGTTGGGTGTTGTCTCCTCCAATGTCCCGTCCAATGTCCCAATGTCCCGTCAACATGTGCCGTTAAGTTTTGTTCCGCTTCACGCGCGCGAGTGTCGTCCTCCGAAATGTGCTGTCCAGTCCATCGGTGGATCTTCCTCTTCCCGTGAAGATGTGACTGCATGCCCTTCCTCTTCTGCTTGTGTAGGGCAGGGGCCAGCTCAGAACTGCGTGAAAGATGATGAAATACCGACACGTAAACCACTGAAACTGACAAAGGATCTGTCGGTGTCGGGAAGGGTTGCGCGAAGCCAAGTGAAGACATGGACTTGTGAGGACGCACGTACAGCGACAACAGAAGTGACAACAACAGTGAATATTCGAAAACGGGGTAGACCGCGAAAACGAACCTCGACGTCGGACACCGGACAAGTTGGAGTAAGAAGCTCGACAGAAAACCGCAATGGAGGAGACGTAGCTGAAAGGACACTGGGCATCGCACACACAACGGCCAGTGTCAGGAAACGTGGAAGGCCGCGGAAACAGACAGAGACGGATAGTGGTGGTGCCGTGAAGAGGCGAGATGATGGGACATTGGAGGAGACAACACCCAACGGAGCTAATAATCGCATTTCGTCAATCAAGCAACATCTGTCAGCCCGTACCACTTGTCGTGAGTTGTACAGTGATAATATTTTCTCAATATTGTCACGTGGTAGATATGCGTTGCACTTGGCTGTGTTAGAAGCTTTGTATATCTGTATGTTAGATCCTGAGCTTTGCGTACAGAAAGAAAATATGAGCCCCGGCCAGCGAAAACCAGCACTTGTGTACTTGATATCAATCATCAAAATGTGACGTCAAAGTTTGGGACGCGCAGTGAGCTGGCTTTTGAAGATTCTTTTTCGATCGAGTGGGTGTCTTTGTTGTCAAAGGAGTTTCAAATTTCTTCAAATGTCTCTGGTCAATTGATTTTAGCGCTAGGTGAGAGCTCGTCACACGGAGGTTTAGTTTAGACACAGCGATGGCGACAGGTGTCGCGACAAAGGCTTAGGTCCAGAGTTGTCAGCGTGAGACTCCCTGTACGAAGCGGCGCTGAAAGTTAGTTCGCGATCGGAAATATTTCTTTGGTGGCGATCTCGCTGAGTTTGTCCAGCAGTGGCGAGTCTCATATGCATAGCAATGAAGAGCCCTCATAAAAATCGACACTGGATACTGGTGGCGACGATAGTCAGTGCTGGAGTAATAGCGACTGCGAGGAGAAGCTGAATGTCGACCCGCTGAGCGATCCGTATTTCTACATCGACAACAATGATGTTGCAGACACTGATGGAGGGCTTCTCACGGCGCAAAACAGAGCGTAGTATTATCAGTACTCTACCTTGCCAGACGACGCCAAGCTGGCTGCTGCCTGTGCTGAGAAAGGGGATCCCTAAAATCTCAAACCGGCTGAACGCTTTGGGGCAACATCTTCACGTGCTACAAAACGCGAGTATTCGCTCATATCATTGAAATACAATTATGCTGAAATCATGGTCTGAGTGAAAGTGTGCAAGAGAGTGGATGTCTCTGGTATTGGTGAGTACATCTATCAGTATGGCAAGCTTTGGGACAACACTCAAACTGCCAGCACAGAGGTCCCTGAACACAATTTGGAAGGCCAGCCACCAATCATCGTTATGCACTCTGGTGTTGTAAAGAAGGTAGTGATGTATACGGAATATCGTCACACTTCTGAACTACTCATGCCTGCAGCACCAAGAGGGCAAGCCTGACTTGCATTCTGTTTACTTACATGTACCTGTTCCACATCACAATCAGAAACTGTAGGATCAACTTACTTGCATGGAGTCACTAGGCATGGATGCGGCGCCAACTGTACTGAATCTTGACCTGTGTGACTTCAAACTCTATTTTCCATGCTTTCGCTTATCAGATTGCCACCAAACTTGATAACTTGAATGATTAATAGTGTAGAAACAATTTCGAGGGAAAAAATAATTTTTGAAAAAATTACACATGTTCAGGTTTCTGCTGGCTGGGGCTATTATGTTGTCGCTACAATTATTTGGTGTTACTCCTCGTCGAGGTGTTAACAATGTAACTTAATTTGCTCACTATGTTGCTGTCACTGTTATTATTTTCCTTCGAGTTTTTGTGTCGTTCTGAACTTAATAATTTCCACCTTGTCACGAGTGTTGATATTTCATTATCTTTACACTATATAAGTTTTAGTCTTTCCATTTTGAGCCATCACCTGTACAATCCTTGATGAGAAGGGACCGAAAACGTTCGGATACTTTATGACTGGATGTGTGTTTGCGTGGATACTTGCGACCTAATGCTTACCTTCGCTCTTAAAGTGTTATTCGCCTCCGACCTCTTTAAAAAATATATATAAATTAAAACGAGAAATGAACAAAGGAGAAAGGAAGGAAAGACAACGTGATAACACATAACAGCAGTACATTACACCTAGAACATTAACGGCCAAGCTTGGCCGCACTAAACACGACACGTTACTTAAACAATTTCAACCCAATTATACTATCTTTCTGTACACACAAATTAGGCTTGTACAGACGCTGATAGATAGCTTCCAACACTTTTAACTGTAGTCCATAACCATGACGACCACGGCACAATACAGTGAACGAAGAGTCGGAATACGAATTGCAACAATCAGGACTAGCTAGCAGATGATTGTACACTGAAGACTTGCTACCACGAAACCTACGCACAACACTAACACTCTCACCGGCATTCTCACCATCACTCCCATCACTGCTCTCCGACTCACTGCTCCTTCCGCCGTCCGCTCCATCAGTACAGAGGAAGCGGAGGATGGAGCGGACGGCGGAAGGAGCAGTGAGTCGGAGAGCAGTGATGGGAGTGATGGTGAGAATGCCGGTGAGAGTGTTAGTGTTGTGCGTAGGTTTCGTGGTAGCAAGTCTTCAGTGTACAATCATCTGCTAGCTAGTCCTGATTGTTGCAATTCGTATTCCGACTCTTCGTTCACTGTATTGTGCCGTGGTCGTCATGGTTATGGACTACAGTTAAAAGTGTTGGAAGCTATCTATCAGCGTCTGTACAAGCCTAATTTGTGTGTACAGAAAGATAGTATAATTGGGTTGAAATTGTTTAAGTAACGTGTCGTGTTTAGTGCGGCCAAGCTTGGCCGTTAATGTTCTAGGTGTAATGTACTGCTGTTATGTGTTATAAATTAAAATTCAATAAATTTCAGTGTCTGCTCCAGAGGCAAGTTGGAGGGCACTTGGACCCGGTTGGAGGGCACTTGGACCCGTTTGGAAAAAGAACACCAGGTCGCCTGTCACCCAGCTGGGAATACTTTGAAGTACGCATACATTAATATTACACCAGAGAGTCCCAAACTATTTACAACTCCCTGATGTGCGTACAGTAGCCGCACTGGAGCGGACCCAGCTCCTGGTTGCAAGCGTTGTGCCAGGTACACATGTATCCGGTTGGTTTGAATCCTAGAGCAGACACTGATGTTTGAGCAAGGCCCCACTGCGTGCTGGCTGTGGACAGTACAGCAGAACAAGGCTGAAAACTCGCCTTGTATCTTGGTCACGGCCGAGTACAGTAAAACCTGGCGTAAGCGACCTCTGCTTTTAGCGACCACCTGCTCTCAACGGCCGTTTGCCCATGCGCGGGCAGTTCTGCACACACACACTGTGGGACCTGGTTCTAATGACCACCTGGCTTTAAACGACCGCTTTTTCTTGCACCGTGGGTTGGTCGCTTAAACCAGATTTTACTGTATCTAGACACTGCCCAAAAGTGCTGAGTCCATAATTTCACGGGTTTTTCCTTTTCCATTTCTGCCCAGCTAGCAGGTGGCAGTATGTGCGCATGGTGTTATATGGCATCACATGACAGCGTAGGGCCAAGGGATGGTGGTATCACATCGAAGGTGAAAAATAAGTTCTTGACCATCCCGTATGCTGATCCTGGTTAAACAGAGAGGTTCCAGACTGTCCAATCGAGTGTTTTTAAAAAACGTTTTACTCCGAGTTTCACCACGGAACGTTTTGTGA
This sequence comes from Sycon ciliatum, assembly GCF_964019385.1. NCBI lineage: Eukaryota > Metazoa > Porifera > Calcarea > Leucosolenida > Sycettidae > Sycon > Sycon ciliatum. The sequence goes on from NC_088647.1 coordinate 32,603,001, forward strand.
TGAGACCGCTTAGTGCGTGCAACTCGGAGTAGAAGCACTTTTTTCACCCTCTTATTCTTGCTGATCCTGATATTCATACACCTTCAATCTCCAAACGGTCTCTGGGCTACACCAATCACTAAAAGAAAAAGAGATATTAAAATTATTTGAATTTTCGGGCAAGGCCCATCTTCAGGAATGTAGTCACTGCAGACAAAACAGAGATTATATAAGTGACAAATATGAACATTTTGGCCAAAAAGGTGTAAGGGGGGGGGGGGGGGGAAGATAGCATGAACAATATGTGGGGGGGGGGGGGGGGCTAGGTGTTGCGGTAAAATTTCACCTTAGTCAAAATATTAACACGGAATAGATGAAGAGATAGCATGCCAAAAATTCAGGAGCCAATGTCTACAACATGATAGCATGATTGCACAAACATTGACACCTACGCAGCACTTACAGCAACACCTGCATGATGATTGCACAACAGCCCCTACAACAACACCCATAGCATGGCAGCATAAACCCAAGAGAGAATGAATGAAATGAAGAACAAGACGAGCACCCGCAGCAGCAGCAGCAGCCACAACAACAAGCAACAACAATAACAACACCAACAACAACAACAACAACAACAACAACAACAACAACAACAACAACAACAACAACAACAACAACAACAACAACAACCACAACAACAACAACCACAGCAGCAGCAGCAACAACAACAACATCAACAATACTACAGAACATTGAACTAGGTATCAGTGATGAGTCTACACATCACCCAGCAAACGCCATCCATTGTCACTGTTCACCGCTGGCTTG
>NC_088647.1:32608810-33058253 GCF_964019385.1 Sycon ciliatum
ACAACAACAAAAATACACTTGGCAACATTCAGGACGAGATACCAAAACGATTATACACAGAAGACTTACAAGGTCGAAACACACGTCCACACTCGCTCTCACACTCTGCCATACCCATGCTCTCCCCCTCACTCAACTCACGGCTAGAATCGCCTCCGTCAGTGCCGTTTCCGTCATCATCCGTCGTTTGTTCGTGACATCTCAATGAAACCTTCGTGTAATGACTCTTCAGCTGGTTTTGTTCTTTACAATTCTTAAACTGTTGTCACCTCGCCGCCTTTCGACATTTTGTACGTGTTTGCAGTATTCTGTGTGTTTGCAGTATTCTGTGTAACCCATCTATGCCTGACATGGGAAAGGTTGTGTTGTGTAACAATGCCCCCCCCCCCCCGGCAAATGGTAGATGATGTGTGACCTAGATCGGAATGAAAAATTGGTCTCGAATTGCACTCATTTTAATGATCACAATGACTTTCTGCATGCTGTATGCTGTGTACATTGTTCAATGATCAGTTCATGACCGTCTCCTTCAATGCACTGCCTCGACTTGTTCTGTGCTGCAGCGTCTTTACCAGGCGCTACCCACGGGCCCTGCGTTTACCTATTGGTATTACACATACCATGTTTCCTACTGGGGAGGCGTGTGTCGGTCGCAGTATGGCTGCTACTGTCAGACAGGCAACTGCAGTTCTTCAGGCAACATCACACTTCAAACTCCAAGTGAGTCCGGATTGGGCATGGTGGTAGTTGTTGCTGTTGCTGTTGCTGGTGCTGCTGCTGTTGCTGTTGCCGTTGCTGTTGCTGTTGCTGCTGCTGCTGCTTAAAGCTGCTTTTGTCGTTGTTGTTGTTGTTGTTGTTGTTGTTGTTGTTGTTGTTGTTGTTGTTGTTGTTGTTGTTGTTGTTGTTGTTGTTGTTGTTGTTGTTGTTGTTGTTGTTGTTGTTGTTGTTGTTGTTGTTGTTGTTGTTGTTGTTGTTGTTGTTGTTGTTGTTGTTGTTGTTGTTGTTGTTGTTGTTGTTGTTGTTGTTGTTGTTGTTGCGGTTTAAGAGTTTAGACTCTACATCTACATGCAACTATAGCTGAGTGTCACGGTTTCCCATTGTATCCCGCATACTAGAATACTTTGTCAAGGAGCAAAAAGCCTTTCCTACGGGACATCAGATATACCCTGCATCTTAACATGCTGATTGCCCCGGGTACTCTACGGAGAATGCCCCTGTTAGCTTTGAATAGATGGATTCTTGCTCACACAAATCACTGGCACTTTTAAATTGTCTTGGTGGACCTGTCCAAAGCAGTTCACTGCGTTCGCAATGCAACACTGGTACAGAAGCTTCGTAGCAAAGGGATTTCTCCTTGAACCATATAATTATTCTCTCTCCTCCCCGCTAAGGAGCACTGTGTCTCTTGTGGCGTTGTGTATTCTTTGTTCGTTTCGGTACCCAACTTGTGTTCTGCATGTGTGATTCACTTTGAAGATGACGAGGGACGATGTGTGTGTATATATCTGTCCCTGCGGGAATTTGCGAAAAAAACTCTCGAAAACTTGCGCAAGAAATTGCGGCAGAAAGTAACAAAAAAATGCGACGAAAAGTGCGGAATGATGCAGAACTTGCCAGAAACTCGCTGAATTATTTGCAGAAAATTGCGGTTTTAGGCCAAATCACGAAATTAAATTATTTGTTGCATCGTTTTATCTACTCGGGAGTCGTACTGTGCAAATAACCTACAGGATCATGGAAAGAACTGTGTTCAGGAGGTCGCACGTGTCACTGACATGCACTCTCGTTTTGTGTTACATGTAGCTGTGACTTTCATTAGGGTTCACACTTTTAAGTCACAGGCTTTGTCTTCACATTCTTTCGCGCCTGCTGATGGAGTTTTTGGCATGCAAGTGTTATAAGCTAGACGTTTTCACTGCAGTAGGGAGTTGGCTATAGTAGGCTGTAGTGCTTACGAGTTCGGTGAAAGGCTTCAAGCAATTGCGGCTTGGAGCCAGAGTTTTCTAACAGAGTTTTCTTGAAAGTCGCGTGCTGGTCCTTTGTGTGGTTTGGGTGTGTGCCGAGGCAGGAGCACGCCTCTTCAGAACAAACTGCGTGAAAAGTGCAAAAAATGTGAGATCTAGTGCAGAAAACAACAAAAATTGCGTGAAATCGCGGATTTTGGTGAAAATCGCGGGTTTGGACCAAAATCGCGAAATTTGTTGCATCCGTGGAATCGCGATTTCCTGGAGGGACAGATGTATGCAAGTATGAGAGAGAGAGAGTGAGTGTGTGCGTACGTGCGAGTGCGCGCACGCGTGTTTGTGTGTGTGTGTGTGCGTGTGTGTGTGTGTGTGTGTGTGTGTGCGTGTGTGAGTGCGTGCGCGTGCGCGTGTTATCATGTGTGTGAATTACTGAGTGTGTCGAATTAACCCTGCTTCCTTTGGTGCATTGCTTCTTCTGCTGGTCTGGTTTGGGTATGTAGGAAACAAGCCGGTGAATGGTGATGAGCGCGTTGTCTTTACAAACCTCTGGCCATCGGCAGTCTATTTCGTAGAAGTCTATGCTGCAAGCTCTCTAGGTGCTGGTCCGATAGTCAAAAAAGGAGTGGTGACAGATGCCGCACGTAAGTTGCCTGTGGGCTGTGACGGCATTACTGCAAAACATGTAATTCTAGTCATGAAGTTGATTGGTTCAACTAGGCTAAATCCATGTAGTTTTAGGTGCATTACAATTTCGGTGCCAAAGACCTGCCAGGTTTCAGGCGTAATGTAGAAATAGGTAACCAGCGTTCTCTTCACATGCAGTACATACCAGATGTCTGGAAGGCGGCCGTGGTTGTGCCTATTTAAAAGAACAAAGGCATTGAATTGTCCGCGTCGAATTACCGGCCGAATTCGCTCCTTTCCACCATTTCAAAGCTCTGTGAATGGGTGGCATTCGGCCACTTATACCAACATGTGAACCCGGTCCTTGACCCGTCACAGTCTGGATTTCGGTGAGGCAATTCAACCGCCTGGCAGTTGCTGAGGCTTGTGCAGAAGCTATAATTATGAATGCAAGGATCAAAAACAATTTAGTCTCCTATATGTTTTCTACCTGAGCAAAGCATTCGACACTGTCTGGACAAGGGGTCTCCTCCATAAGCTAGCAACGCTTGGCGTAACCGGGGTAAGTCTGCAGTGGCTCACCAGCTATCTCACTGAACGTCGACAGAGTGCCCGAATTGGACATGCCCTGTCCGCCCCTCTAACAGTCCACCATCCCAATTTTCAGATAGCTCATCCGGACAAATGTTGCCTTCAAATATATCAAAGGAGTTCTGAATAATCCGGGTATGTGGCAGCGCTGAAAAACATGTCTTCCCATGAAAATTTCGGAGAAGTCCATGTCAAGGAGTCAGGATTTCAGGAAGGTTATAAAAAACGGTCAACTGGGTACTCACTACTCGGAGTGAGGGTAACATGGATGCAGCTAACGAGGTTCGCCCCCTTGTCGGGCATTGGTTGTGAGACTTATCACCTCACCCTCGCCGTTAGGAGCTGCATCTGCCACCCTGGTATCTCAGGCATGGTGGTGGCCTGGCACATGCGAAACTTCCTATTAAAGCTGGTTGTGTTTCCCAATACAACTGTATAGCCGGTGGTAACGCGGACGTGCAAACTTTACTTTACTTTATAAAAAATCTGGGTGAATTTTTATGCTGCAGTGCACAGAGTTGCATGTATAATAATTCAAAATTCTAGTTTTATCTTCATCCTAGTGATTTTTCTGCACAACACTGGTGAAAAGCAGTGATTTGAGTGTGAGCCAGTGTTGCTCACAACCAATTTTTTACTTATGAAGCTGCGTGATGCGTCCTACAAGATTTTAAACACTTGGTATGGTATGGTAACTCTTTATTTTCACTTCATCAAGCAAACAGGCAATGATGCCTTATCACCAGCCAATGGCTGACCCTTACAGAATGATGAAAACTAATAAAAATATTTAATGATTGTAACGAATCCACACAATCAAGTAGACACTTCCTTTCATCTATCAAGCGTTTTCTTTCCCTTCTCTTGAGGATAGTACCGGGAGTGTTGACTATCCTGAAGAGAAGGGAAAGAAAACGTTTGATAGATGAAAGGAAGTGTCTACTTGATTGTGTGGATTTGCGTCTTTACATGCGAAGGTACAGATTGCGAAATTATTTTGACCAAATAAATTTTCGTCATAATCAAGCAGTAACTTGATTATGCGGTAGCTTGATTATGCGGTAGCTTGATTATGCGGTAGCTTGATTATGCGGTAGCTTGATTATGCGGTAGCTTGATTATGCGGTAGCTTGATTATGCGGTAGCTTGATTATAACGAAAATTTATTATAACGAAAATTTATTAACCCTTTACCGTTTTAGGTATTTGTACAGCAAAAACCAACCGTCATTGTTCATGCCGAAACTTTTTTATTTTTCACTTTTATTATGTACAAAATGGGGTGATACTGAAAGTAAAACCCCTCAGGAATGCGATGCAACAACTTTCAAGTCCAGAAAACGAACAAAGATTTCACTATTTAGCACTAATAATTATTTGGATTTATTGCCGATCGGGCAATATGCAATAAATCAGATCCTTGCACTGGAGTGGCTCCCTCAGGTAAGTGGATACCAGGTTCGTTCTCTGGGTGGAATGCAGGAATGTTACCAGTCACAGCGGTGTCAGCATTGTCCCGAGTATTGCAAATATCGACTAGTGCAGGTTGCACCGCTGGCTGTACATAGTACCTGTGCACCACGACCTCTACTGTGACGACGGCCTATTCCACGGCCGAATCCTCTCTCTCTGCCACGTCCCCTTCCACCATTAGTGGCACTCATCTCAGCGACACTGTCGTCGTCTGTGACATCCATGTCACTCTCACTGGCGCTGCTTTCACTCGCCATGTCATCGTCGCGGTCGTCGTCAGAATAAATATTTTCAACAGGATTGTCTGGCTCCACAAACTCATCTTCGCTGGATGAGGCAGCGACAGAGTCGTCAGGAAGGGTCTCCAGAAGCGAAAGAGCTTGCTCCGCGTCCATGGCTTGCACAGCAGGGCAGACAGTCGCCAGCTCAAGCAAAAGTCGAAATAATCTGCAGGCAATACCAAAAGTCGCAGGGTACGCACTTTTCCCAAAGCGCATTTTTCAGGTCGCGATTTTCGCGATTTTTTATATTGCATCAAACAAAGAAATTGTCGGCACCCTCTGCGCGTACATCTTGGCTACCAGTAGGGAAAATCCCAGCTCTCTGCGGTGAACCAGTCCAGCGCTGTGCGCATAGAAGTCATCGACCGCGAGCGGTCGAAATTTGTACGTACAAACGGTAAAGGGTTTAAAAAAGAACTAAATATAAGGTACTAGTAGCAAAGAACAAGTAAAACTCACTTTTCATACACAAGTAGGTAAATGACTAAAAATGGGTGGGTTTTTGTTTGGCTCACGATATACGTATGGTGTGATTTCTCATCACTCTCTGCCGCAGCTCCTGGACCTGTGCGGGATGCAACAAGCCAGCTAGTCGACAGGAAAACAAACACTTACACCATCAGATGGCTGGAGCCACTAGGAACAAACCGTAAGTCTATGCGAAGATGGAAAGAAGTGAGATGTTGCGACTTCGGCGGTATTTGTAGAATAAGGTGGCTGCTCCAAATGTTGGAGCTCGCGCTATTCCGCCGACTGGCTGACACTTGACTGACTCACGACTGCCATCTGGAGCACACGAGAAGTCCATCGAACCTTCCAATCTCGCAAGAAAGCACCACTCCCTGCTAAACACACAGTGTTTCGGGTAATTCACCCCTCATCAGTTGAGCTTGAGTAGGCTGAGGAAGTGGTAATATAAAATAAGGCAATACAAAAATGATATTGGAGCGGTAAGATGATAGTGGTAGATTTTTCTTGTGACCAGACGAGGCCAGACAACGCTTTCAGAATAGTGCCCTATCTCGAATAGTGGACTATCTCGAATAGTGCCCTATCTCGAATAGTGCCCTATCTCGAATAGTGCCCTATCTCGAATAGTGCCGCAGTCCGTAAGAGCCAGAGAAAAAAAATAGAGCCCTCCCTTGAATAGTGCCCCCTCCCCCGGGCTTGTGACCAAGGGCATGCGCAAGTTGGGTGTTGTTTTGCTAACACATGTACAATTGTAGTACTACACAATCATAATTATAATCTTGTCCATGCCATTACACTGGTGGTTTCAGGATCAAAATCGCAGTTCTTGCAGCCGTTTCTGCTGAGCTGTGATAGCTAACAGTAAAACTTAGGCTCCGTTTTTCTTTGTTTTTATGTTGCCGGATGACGCGAATGTATCAGCATTGAAAAAAAATAGTTTCCTCTCTTGAATAGTGTCCAATCTGTGATGCACAGTGAAAAAATAATGCCCCAGGTGCACTGATTGCGTGAGCACGGTACCTTGGAAGTATTATACAGTCAAACTTCAGTCTAAACTGTATATGGCTATAAATAGGATGAGGGCCGCAGACATCACGCAACTACGTCACTTGTTTGACATGTATTTACTGTGTATTTTATAGGGCTGAAACGATCGTGGATTTTCACGTATCGATTACTCTTTAGCTTAACGATCGAGTAATCGATTATAATCGTTAGCAATTCTGTGCAAACATTACTCTGTTTCCACAAACTATGGCTTCATAATACCAACAAATCTGCATTAGTGAAAGGGTAGCTCCGAAACATGGCAGTTTCGAAGTCAATTTAACCTCAGAACATGAACCATACCCCTGGCAACTGCATACTCCCAGCGGAAACTGATTCCAACTTCACAAAACGAGGGTTTACAGTACTTTCTGGACAAAAATTTAAAAAAAGCGAAATAATCGTAATCGGTAATCTAAACGATTGCTCGATTGTTAGAGTTATCAAACGAGTACTCGATTATTCGGTATAATCGTTTCAGCCCTAGTATTTTATAACAAAAATATTATTGAAAACCCATAATCGATTTTCTTGTTCCTATCATCAGTGGGAAAAAATATGGAACTAAGGATAAAAATACGGAACTAAGGATAAAGTATATGCCTTGGAAATACTCTTACGAACATGCTTTTCACTTTGCAGGGGCGTTGGAAGGTATTCTGCATGGGTACAACCATGAAAAGGCCATGTCCCATGGGAAAATTTCAGGAAACTCGGGCCCAAATAGCCATACTTGAATTGTTCTAGAAATCACAGGACAAAATTATCGGCCGCACTTTGTTTGTTTGTTTGTATTCTATATTTAGAGTGGGAAGTCCAAAACAGGCCCTAGCCTAATAACAATGGTCCCACTAGTGAGGGAATGCTGTATATCTGTGCATAAGGATCAGTGAGTGTAACAGCAACTAGTAGGGAAAGAAAAAGAGAGAAGAAAAGCAACTCAAAACAGGAGTTGCGACTTGCATAGGAAGAAAATAACGGAAAGAGCAGTGCACACAGCATTTGTAAAGAGGCTTATTTATCTGGTAAGCAAAAAACACCTGCCGTATCAGTTCCGACACCCCTGCTTTGTATTAGATAAAGAGTACATTTCTGAAGACGCTAATTATCTTTTTTCTGTTATTTTACCTCGGATATTGATAAGCTGACAGTATTTATGCTGACCTATATGTCTCTTGGAGGGATTCTAAACTGATGTTTCAATGTTAGAGAACCAACGCTAAGTACAGTGAAACCGTGTTAAGAAGAACACTGATAAGACACATGTTTGCCTAAGAAGAACTAGCATTCAGAACTCGATTGGATAAAACCCTGTGTATTCACTAGGCATAACATATGGGTAAGAAGAACTCCCGTTATTGCGAACAAATATCATCGGTTCCTTGATGTTCGTCCTAAAGAGGTTTGGCTGTACGATATCACCAATTCTGTTTTGTCTCAGTTCCAGTTCTGAACTATCGCTTGGACTGTTGTGGCTCATGGGAGGCTCAGATTGGACGCGATATCAGCAAGGATTCACGCGAGGTCACCGTTGAGCTCGGCATCAGATACTGTGCTGCCGAAGTGACCATTTCTGCTGTGAACGAGAAGGGCTTGGGAGCAGTCACGACGATTCAGCTGGATATCGTTAAGGCAATTCGACCCACTCGACCTGAGATGCAAATGGAGGCCACCATGGCACCAACTACATGTAAGGCAATCCCATGCTCATGTCGTAACACTGGATCAGCACATGGTCACCGTTTCTTGTTTCTTCCATTTCCATTTTAGCATGCCATTCTCTCATAGCCATGGTCATCTTCTTCAGAATTCCCAAACTCCATTGCAGCCTATTTCTTGCACTTGAAAATACCGCCATTCCGGCAACAGGCTCTCAGCTGCACCAAATAGAACTTTGCCAATATTTCGCCCATTGGGCACCATCAGGGCATGGTCATCTGTGCAATTAAACCTGCAGGACTGCTCTGCTTTATGGCTCAGCTCCCTCCTGTTGCTCTGTTTTCGACCGTTGTTTAGGTATCTAGGTCTCTGACCAGGTCCAAAACGTGAAGCAGTCTTGAGGGAAAAGTTTATGCGTATACTACAACATACTTTTGTAGTGTTCATTAGCACATTGGAGTTCGGTTACTAGTACAGTTCTGGCAATGATATCCGGACCAGCCCACACAGACAGAAATGAAATTTTCATTTTCTGATATCAAGTATTCAGGGCTTGATTATAACTTGCCATGCAGTGCTAAAAGTAGAAATCCGTTCAAACTGGCCACAAATGTAAAATTGATATAATGCTATAATGTACAGAAAAGGTCCAGAAAGGAAAGTAGGGTCCTTTTTTAGCAGACTAAGGGCGCACTACGTCTGTGATACTATATTGTACAGTGTTAGTGATAGCAGCACTTTGGCAATTTCCCCTGCCTTGTGGATCAATTGTATGGGGCTGATCGTGGCCAAATCCCTTCCTCCCTCTCATAACAGCCACCTTCACTTTCTTTCCCCAGGAGACTCCCTTTGATAGGCATCCATTTGCCTCTGGAGAATCCTTGAAAATATATCAATCAATCAATCAATTAAATGTTTTTCATTGCCCTGTGTCTACTTCAGCTATTCCAAGTACAATCAGTGTGGGTGCGAGTTGTTCCGGAGAGCAGGAGAGCGTCTACAGGAGGCAAGTCGCTGTCCTGTTCAGCATGCTGGCGCTTGGTAGCGCCCTGATGGTGTTGGCAGTGTTGTGTTTGGACCGATGGCTCGGCAAACACTACCCCACCAGGTACACGGTTAACTGAGACATGTTCAACCTGCTCGGGGCTGAGGCAGACCCGTAGAACCTGCTTAGGGCTGAGACATGTTCAACCTGCTCAGGGCTGAGGCAGGTAGTCTTCGCCCACCGTTATGCTGACTTCATTGAATTGTCATTAAGCTTATAGATTTTAGCTTGTTTGTATTTTTTCGGTTGAAAGAAATTTGGAACTTCTGAATGGTTTACGATCTTCAACTGGATTTGCTAGATTTCCTGCTTTGTTACTATTTTCCACAAGTCCCGCTGTAAATTTCTCCCATACACTTTCCGCTGGTAAGTGTATGCTGAATACCTGTCAGGGTCTAGCCATGGCTGTGCTAGCTTGGCAGCCATGTTTGTCATGGTCACCAGAGACCTTTTTTGCATCTTCCACTCTCAAACAGTCTTCAATTAAAGATGATAGTAATGGACGGGTATTACATGCCTGGCTTTCTAGAAATGACGTTGTTTGAAGTTGCAACGACCCTCCAGCCTAGTGTTGCTATCTGGCAGTCGCAAATGAGTTGGGGACGAGGGGACTCTTTCCTTATCATCTGTCCATATTTTTGCTCACCCGGCCATGGTGTGAATGAAATTTCCAACCCTTTTTTTTCTTGTGCTGCTCCATTCCTTACGGACATGCTCGTACCAGAATGATGCCTGCTGGCTACCCCAATTCAGCTTTGCCAGAAACTTATTCATAGCGTAGCCTTCCCTCCACTCCCCCCCCCCCCCCCCCCCCTGTGGAAATATGTTCCTTGCTTGTCTCATTGTGCGGAAGTGTACGAAAGATGTGTGAAACATCTTAAGCAGAACATCCGGAATTCCGTTTTCATGAAACGCTTCATTTCGAGATGTAGAGTGTGCTCACTGCTGCGTTTGCTTGTACGTGTACTGGAGTATGGAGTATGGAGTGGTTTCCCAACTCACTTGACATGACTGATTGTGTAGAAAGTGTCCCTGACAGGTGGACCGAGATGGCCGGTATCACGTGACCTGAATATGAAGGGTTGAGTAGAGTTGGAACCATGTAGCATCGCTGCTGTGTATGATGATGTGATCTATGGGCAACAGATCTATAATAATGCAGGAGCTAGCGGTAAAGTCTGCGTATAAAATTCCGGGAAACGTCACCTTTGCTTTTACGAACACGTGAACCGAGTCTACTCTGTCCCTGCGAGAATTTGCGGAAAAAACTCTCGAAAACTTGCGCAAGAAATTGCGGCAGAAAACAACAAAAAATGCGACGAAAAGTGCGGAATGATGCAGAACTTGCCAGGAATTCGCGGAATTATTTACAGAAAATTGCGGATTTGGGCCAAATCACGAAATTTGTTGCATCGTATATCTACTTGGGAGTAGTACGAGTCGTACTGTGCAAATAACCTACAGGATCATGGAAAGCACTGCGTGAAAAGTGCATAAAAAAGTGAGATATAGTGCAGAAAACAACAACAAAATGCGGGAAATTGTGGATTTTCCTGAAAATCGCGGGTTTGGGCGAAAATCGCGAAATTTGTTGCATCCGTGGAATCGCGATTTCCTGGAGGGACAGTCTACTAGACTGTACTAGTAGAACAGTACAGGCAGCAGCTGCATGGTTGATGCTACTGCGGGGCTTTCACCTCTGTAATCAACAACGACCTGCCGGTATCTACTGCAGCGGAGGAACTCAACGGGACGTGTCCGCTAGGACAGTCCACAAACAATAAGGTTCATCCATTGGCATTGACTTTCAGAAGAGCACTTCTACCTGCTGGCACAGACCATGCAGACTGCGCAGAACCACCAGCTGATCAGAACGGCCCTGGGACATGTCGCACGCGCTCGCTGAGCTTGGGCCGGGGACATGGCGAACAAGGCACTAAAAAAAATTCGAAGATGACGGGCGGGCGGACGTGCTAAGCAAATGGCAGGCCCAGGTGATTTCCCGTGTCTGAATCTTGATCAGCGCTGGATCTGCAGCCAGCACCTCAGGACTAGCACATTCAAACTGCACCAATCTTCACACAAGCATTGAATGCTTCCATTTTCGCCTTGCGGAGTAAGCGGCGGCTTTCCACTGCACGTAACTCGTTCCACATACTGGGGGGGGGGGGGGGGGGGGGCGGGGCGGTGACGCAGTCCACGCGACTCAGTCATTCGAAGCCAGTTCATTGGCCAGCGAAGGGAAGCCTTGGTGGTGATCAATCCATAGTCGCATGCACGACTTTTCCGGCCTTCCTTGTTCCAAAGCAACCTTGCCAGCAGTTCTGACAAGCAAGAAGCTGCGGAATGGCGATATCACGCAAACCTAGCGCGGTAAGGAAGAGAATGTTTGTCCAGCTTTATGGGAGCTACTGAATCTACCTCAGTGGCAATACATGTGTATGCTGTTCTTTCTGATGCACACTCTGTAGTTTTTAGTCTTAGAAAATAATGTCCTTAGAGAAAGTAACTAGTTAGTAGTTAGTTGGGTGTCGGTTCGTCAAACCTACTCGTGTTACAGACAACACATAGGACTGTGCACATCGCACTTTCTGCTTGCGAGTCTGGGAGTTGACACTCGGGCTGACCCCTGGGAACCTGGAGCAGCCGTGCAGCGAACCTGTCACAAGAAACTGACACGGCCTCTTGTTATGGTCGGCTGTTTCTGATCCGTGGCCAATGCACGTATATTACAGGTTTGCGATGAAAATCCCGGAGATATCTATGAAGAGATCGGATTCTGGCTACTAATGTTAGCGGGGCGGACATGGTCCACACAACTTCACAAGGGAGCGTTATTCGACACGTTTTATCAATAAGCGCCGGAACTTTGCCCATAGCTGTTTATCCACTCTTCCTGAGTTTTGGGAGAAGAAGTTTCCACCTATGTACATAATTGTGGTTGTATCATGTTATGATGGTGCCTGGTGAAAAGGCGGTAGATAGAACTTCGAACTCGGAAGTATACGAAATATCCGCCTGCCTACACTCGCTCATCAGGTAGCACATGGTGCATAGAAGGTGCAGTAACGAATTGCCTTGATTACGATGTAGAGCTACGTTTCGGTCCCGGCGATGCCATCACTGGGATGGTGGCGAGCAAGTACCGGTAGAGTTCTGTGCCAGGTTGTATCTGTTAGTTTGCAGCTAGTGAGCGGGTGTGACCAGGCAGGCGTGTAGTCCCGTGATTTCCCCTGGTATGTCTTCATCACCAGATAGTTCCAACTTCTTCTTTGTTTTCGACTCTTCTTCTGTCTTCTCGTGTTTTAGCTCCGTTGTCAAATTGTGGTCTGCCTTACGCCTTAGTACCTCTAGCAAGTCTCTAACTATTTAGTTTGGGATTGTTAGCTGAAATATTTTCGTTCGCATATTGTAGCCGACTGTCGTTTTTGGTTGGAGTGCTGTGTAGAAACGGAGGGTGTGTTTTTCCCGACTGTAGTGTAAACTTCAGTAGAATCTGCTGGTCATTCCGGTTTGAACCCTCTCATAACCAATGTGTGTGCTTACGTGCGATGTTTGTTCCGCATTCTACAGGTCTCCGCGCTCGCAGGTTTCCTGACTATCTCAGTCACAGGTCTGCTCCTTTTGCTGCTAAGCCCTGGCCCAGGTTAGATCTATGTTTGCACCTAGTTGTCACTGTCTATCCCGCTCCTCCTCCCCCCCCCCCCCCCCAACCCCCACTTGCTCAGGTCAAGAGTATGCTGAATCAGTACAAGTCATGTATAACGGGAGAGCTTGGAAGCTCAGGACCCTACCGCTATGCTTTTTTGCCTAGCTCATCATGCATGTTATTAGAACTGATAGAAATGTTTGTTTTTCCATTGACTGGCTACATCATTGTATTGAAAAAAGGTTCCAGTCAGTTTGGAATATGAGTTAGGCAAAAGTAAAAAAATCATTTCTCCTCAATCAGTGATACAAGCTGGATCGACATTTGTGTACCCTGTATTCATGTATTGTAAAACTGTGGAGACAATGTGCAATAAAACGATGAAAATGTGAAGAAATTGTGTAGAGAAAGAAAGGGTTTCAAACAAGTTTTCGTACAACACTCATCAGGAATCTTCGTTGTACTAAAGGACGCTGAAAACAAAATTGAACTATTATAGAAAATCTAAGTTAGAGAAACAACACTAAGAACAACAGCAGTGAAATTTCTTCACATTTTCATCGTTTTATTGCACATTGTCACAGTTTTACAATACATGAATACAGTGTACACAAATGTCGATCCAGCTTGTATTACTGATTGCGGTTATCAAATTGTTGTCTCCTCGCCGTTTGTTCAAATCATTTCTCCTATTAATTTTTCTTTTCAAGACAACCTGGGATTCGAACCCGTACTACAGTGGTCCCTCTATAATCCGGCACCATTTGTGCCACGAAAATCTGCTGGATTAGGGAGGGTGCTGGATTAACAAATCTGATTTACTGCTGCAATGTGCATGAAGAGGACATTTTGGCTACTGAAAATTGTGCTGGTTTATCGAGGGTGCTGGATTATAAAGTGCCGGATTAGAGAGGGACGACTGTATCGCCCTGCATGCATTCCCCGATACACTTCGCATACATACTCATTCTTCCAAGTTGCTTGACGTTATGATCTTGCATTTGAAAGCCCTATTTGAAGATTGTGGCCAGCTTAGCTGTCTTTGATGGTACGGTACGGGACAGGTACGGGATAGAGCCAGGCATGCCGGTGGCACAAACAAACACGGAATTAAAGCTGTGTGGACTCTGGCTAGCGCCAGAGGTTACAGAAGTAACGTCTTTTGCAAAGCTACGGGAAAAATTAAAAAGATGTTGGGGAGGGTCACACCTGCATGTTCTAAGAACTAGTGTCACTGTGGACAACTCTTTTGGACAAATCACTGGGTTTTCACTGAGTTTTCACTGGGTTTCCACTGGGTTTTCACTGGGTAGAAAGTATGGATTAAAAGAAAATACGTTAGCAAAAATGCCATCAGTCCATTGGTGTTCCGACTTTGACTGTTGCCAATACTCATCGTGAGTATACAGAGAAGTCCGCACATTGCGCCCTGCACCTGGAAAAGTGGTTGGATTTGGGTGGCCTCTACTACTAGAGCTAGACCTTGAAATTGGCGGATAAAAACAAGAAAAAAGAAAAGAAGTTCACAAGTTCGCGTTACGACCGACTACAATTAATTGCGGCGAAGAACACAAGAGGAAGTTTCAGATGATGCGCGAAAAATTGGCAGATTCTGCCAAGGCCGGACCTACAGTTGACCCACCAAATTCCTGCATACCGGTGCATGCAGATAGTGGGTTGAAAATCAGGTAGTCCCTGGTCACAGTTGAAAAATTGTTCATTTGGTTGGTCTGTTGGTTCATATTATTTTTTATTTCTACAAAATGAACAGGCATTGCTGCCTTCTTGCATTGACAAGTGCATTGTGTCCAAGCTCTCGCAGAATGACAAAGAAAGGAATGAAACATGACAAGGGAGTGTAAATCATGCCAGCATAAGGAAGAGAGAGAGAGTGTTGTGGCAATATGCCCGGCACAACCGTCCTGCAACACAGTGGTTGCTGATAAGGGTACCTACTGGTGTGATTGTGGAGAGGTGTGCTGACCATAGTCTCTAGATGGCAAGCAAGATAAGAAGTTATCAAGAACATACACTCAACTAAGTCTTTGCGTATAACGACACTCGGCGGGGCATCAGAAAGGTGTCCTTATTCGTGAAGTGTCCTTATACCCGAAGTCTCATTATATGTATTACAGTTAGATGGGACTTTGCTCTGGACATGGGCATTCTGTCGTTATTCGCGAATAGTCGTTATATCCGCAGTTGGTATTAGCGAAGTTGACTGTACAATCATGTATCTGCCATTGTCTCTGCCCTATTTATGTCTACTACCGTCCAGCATTGGCACAACTGATCAGATTCCAAACGGTCCTGACCGCCAATCCAGGTTCCAAGTACAGTACAGTGCCAGGCTTTTCCCAAGCCCTGCCCGGAGAGTCGGTGGCCAGCTGGGAGCTCGGCACCGCGGTCGAGTGCAGCATCATCGGAAAGGAAACGGACTTCAGCGCCCAGGGCATCAATACCGACTACCCGTTCTGGCTGAAGGACGACGAGCCGATCCGCGGTGGCCACCTACTGACGTACGCTACCACGTCCCCGACGGGCATGTCTAGATACATCTCGACGTTTCGCTGGCCTACCACCGTCACACGGGAACACGCCGGTGTGTACACATGTGGTGCCGGATACGACCTGCACGCCTTCGAGATCCGCTTCTTTGGTGAGTGAGTCACGAGCAAGTGTAGCAATGGAGAGGTTAAGATGCACGTTATTTCCAACGTGACGCACAATTTCACGTCAATTTTTGGCGTAAAACTCCAAATTTCGACGTGATCTGTAGGTCACTCGTGTTGTTTTTCGATGCGCGAGCCAAATAACGCGAGCTGAACTATTGCGTCACGTCGGAAATAATGTGCATCTTAACCTCTCTATGATAGGAATACTCGCACTCATACACTTCCTGTTGCTGATTTCCACGTCTGGCTGCGGCCAACTGCCCTTCGATTTGTGCGTTGTCGCTATTGCTGTCTATGTCCTCAGTGTAACAATATAGGAATACAGTTTAACCTGTGAAGGAGACCACTCGGATAAGGCGACCACCTGCCCTAGAAGACCACTGAAACCAGGACGAATGGATGCTATTTCCAGTCAAATAACCCTGGATAAGGAGACCACCTGGTAACAGAGACCGCGTTTTGAAAGGCCCATGAGCGGTCGTCTTAGACAGGTTCCACTGTATTGTCATGTTGCGTACTGTCCAAGCCGATGGGTTTATTCCTGTCCAAGCCGATGGGTTTATTCCTGTCCAAGCCGATGGATTTATTCCTGTCGAAGCCGATGGGTTTATTCCTGTCCAAGTCGATGGGTTTATTCCTGTCCAAGCCGATGGATTTATTCCTGTCGAAGCCGATGTGTTTATTCCTGTCCAAGCCGATGGGTTTATTCCTGTCCAAGCCGATGGGTTTATTCCTGTCCAAGCCGATGGGTTTATTCCTGTCCAAGCCGATGGGTTTATTCCTGTCCAAGCCGATGGGTTTATTCCTGTCCAAGCCGATGGGTTTATTCCTGTCCAAGCCGATGGGTTTATTCCTGTCCAAGCCGATGGGTTTATTCCTGTCCAAGCCGATGGATTTATTCCTGTCCAAGCCGATGGGTTTATTCCTGTATTCCTGTCCAAGCCGATGGGTTTATTCCTGTCCAAGCCGATGGGTTTATTCCTGTCCAAGCCGATGGGTTTATTCCTGTCCAAGCCGATGGGTTTATTCCTGCCCAAGCCGATGGGTTTATTCCTGCCCAAGCCGATGGGTTTATTCCTGTCCAAGCCGATGGGTTTATTCCTGCCCAAGCCGATGTGTTTATTCCTGTCCAAGCCGATGGATTTATTCCTGTCCAAGCCGATGTGTTTATTCCTGTCCAAGCCGATGTGTTTATTCCTGTCCAAGCCGATGTGTTTATTCCTGTCCAAGCCGATGGGTTTATTCCTGTCCAAGCCGATGGGTTTATTCCTGTCCAAGCCGATGGGTTTATTCCTGTCCAAGCCGATGGGTTTATTCCTGTCCAAGCCGATGGGTTTATTCCTGTCCATGCTGATGGGTTTATTTCTGTCCAAGCCGATGGGTTTATTCCTGTCCAAGCCGATGGGTTTAATCCTGTCCAAGCCGATGGGTTTATTCCTGTCCAAGCCGATGGGTTTGTTCCTGTCCAAGCCGATGGGTTTGTTCCTGTCCAAGCCGATGGGTTTCTTCCTGTCCAAGCCGATGGGTTTCTTCCTGTCCAAGCCGATGGGTTTATTCCTGTCCAAGCCGATGGGTTTATTCCTGTCCAAGCCGATGGGTTTATTCCTGTCCAAGCCGATGGGTTTATTCCTGTCCAAGCCGATGGGTTTATTCCTGTCCAAGCCGATGGATTTATTCCTGTCCAAGCCGATGTGTTTATTCCTGTCCAAGCCGATGGGTTTATTCCTGTCCAAGCCGATGGGTTTATTCCTGTCCAAGCCGATGGGTTTATTCCTGTCCAAGCCGATGGGTTTATTCCTGTCCAAGCCGATGGGTTTATTCCTGTCCAAGCCGATGGGTTTATTCCTGTCCAAGCGGATGGGTTTATTCCTGTCCAAGTCAAGTCAGGCTTCAATTCGAGTCAGGCATGTCTGCATAAGCCAGCACTAAACCAGGTTTAGATGCCCACAGTGCATCTTGAAAATCAGGCTTGTAACGGAATCTCAGCCATTCCGTTCCCCGGGACGCAGGACACAAAGGACAAGACTAGTTTGATTTACATAATTATTATTGACATTACGGAAATGGAGACAACACTCAAAGGGACGAACAAGAAGACTGACAAAAGGACTCTCGACTACAAAATCGCGCATGCTCATATCACACATGCACGCGACTAGACGAGACAGTTTGGGGAATGCCATCACACAGGAAAACAACACATCATTTTACAACAGGCTTGTATTCGGAGGTGCACATCATCACAACATGGATAGGTGTGCCTATCGTTAGAAGGAATTGGCTTTGATTGGCTGTCTTCTTGGAATCATATCTTTCGTCAAATGGGTCATGGTGTTTTTGGGATTTCTGCTTCTTTTTGTGTTGTTTTGGTTTTACCTCAGCTGTAGTCCCCTCCACTGATAGTCGATGTTAGCGCTAGTATTAGCTCAACTCTTTTTCGCGCTGCTTCTCACACCCTCTTACTGACAGGGGTGTTGTTGGCCTTTATCAATGCTGATTTGGGAGCTTGCACATCATTGTGAACCTGATGAAGGCAATTTGCCGAAACGTTGTAATATTGTGAAATGGGTTGAACTATTGCAGCGTTAATGGAAGAGAGCGTGTGGGCTCTACTACTTAACTGTTTATGAAACTGCAGGAAGCCTCCCCACTTTTACTTTCTGCTTCTGTTTCAGATATTCCGAGAATCACGAACATTTCAGAATCAGCCAATGTGCCAAAGGGCTCCACCAAGGTTCTCCACTGTAGTGGTGATGGCGAGGAACCACTCATCATTTCCTGGTACAAGAACGGCATTCAGCTGCAGCGCTTGATTCCCTTGGACCACCATCTTGAGCTCCGGATCGGTGGACCAGGGCAAGCCAGCTTGGCCGGATCGTACACCTGTGAGATCAAGAATCCGTACGGCGTCAACACTTCTCGCTCTGTTATCATTTCCACAACAGGTACGAATCTGATCCGTCTTGCATGAAAATACCAGGTCGCATTTCCTTGTACCTTGAAGAATCCACACTATTATAAAAAAAACCTCCTCAATAAGGGTCCAGAATCAATATGACATGAAGCTGTGAACCAATCTCCCTCTGTTATTATTTCTACAACAGGTAAAAAATCTGAGCTCTTGCATGGAGATATCGGGTCATTTTTTTGGTGGGAGATCTCGCTCTACGGAAATACGCATGAAAATAACGTAAGAACTGCACGTCATTTTCATAAGTAAATCAGCGCTGTTGGGTTTCACTCGACGTGATTTCTCCACGGCTGCTAAACACGCCTTGTTGCTTTGGATACGCGTTGGCTGCACGCGCCCACCGCATGCACCACAAACCGAAACCGCGTTTCCACTCTATTTTGCATGTGGCGCACGGTGTGTGTACCTTGTGTTTCGCGCGGCTTGAACGTTACCATGGAAAAATCCGGAAAATGAGAAAAATATTTCCCGGAGGACCCAACGTAGGAAAGAGCTTTCCCACAGAAATCCGTAGAGAGATTTACGCATGAAAGTTGCCCTCGCTCCCCGACTCGTCGACAAACGGATTTTCATACGTAATTACGTAGAGCGAAACCTCTCTAGTATTGAGAGGAACTCATCGATATGGATTACTGCTATAGTCAAACAGAGGCCAGGATTTTGAGGTAATGGAGAATTGGACTCTTATCCTGAATGGCTTCATGCACATTAAATCCGTTCCATTACTGTTCATGAATGCTGTGAAAGTGACACCCATGGGTATGGACTTGCACCTCATCTCTTATTAGCCCATTCACCGGTAAAGACGTGCACGCTCGTCATTGAGAATGACACCCAGGTGCTGAGGACGCATAATATTAACGCACCAGTATACCTATTGAGGACCGGTATAACGGTCCACTCTTACCCAGATAGGGAAGCATGGGAGCAGCGAATGGGATTTTCGGTCTTTGATCAATTTGCGGTGGGTCTGATTTACTCACCTGCCTCCGCTTTAGGAGCTGCATCTACGCCTTCACCCATAGAGGGTGGTGGCGTTCCCATGGATGCGCAAAACTTGGCCTCCAGCCTAGTCTCACATGAACAATGATTTTTTTGTTTTTTTTTACCAAGATACAAGAATTGGGAAATTAGAGGCCACATGCCACCTACTGCTCTTTTCTCTCCGAAACTCAACACTTGCAAGCCAGATATGAAAGAAAGAAAAAATCATCAGTCACACCACCGGGACTCGAACCTAGATACAGGTACTTGATATTGTTTGCAGGCAACTGCCTACACTCGAGAGAGCACTGCATTTCACACAAATCCATGAGAGAGAGAGAGAGAGAGAGAGAGAGAGAGAGAGAGAGAGAGAGAGAGAGAGAGAGAGTGATTCCTGATGATGGTCATGAAGACCGAAACGTTGAAACGATACCTCTAATGGATTTGTGTGAAATGCAGTGCTCTCTTGAGTGTAGGCAGGTTGCCTGCAAACAATTTCAAGTGCAAAATTTTGAAAAGATACAGGTGCATGATTGTACTGTGCTGCATGACAACTGTTTAATCCTCTAGAGCAAGCTGTGGCACCCAATGTGACAGTCAGTGATGCCTCCAGCTCCCATTTGGTCATTCAGCTGCAGGTGAGATCCCATCCCATAGGTATTGCCATTCATGTGTTTTTATCCTTGATCGGATGCACCTCACAAGCATTGTACGAAACAACAATTTGGGGTGCCGAAGCTATGTCTTGCTATGGGCCTCTCTTTAATTGGGTATACAATCACCCATGCTCATGTATGCACACACACACACACACACACACACACACACACACACACGTGCACGCCCATGCACGCACACACACGCACACCACACGCACAACACACACACACACACACAAACACACACACACTTGTTGCTCACTGCCAAAACTGGTCACGTGGGTCTCCCCGGGAGAGGGGAGAGAGACTCAAAAGAAATCTTGGAAAGATGACTCAACTGGCTATTGACCCGCCCAACGGCCGACACCCCCTGAAATCCCCAAAACTCTGGGTGGACTTTAAAATGATCCCACTTATGGGCTCACCACACCTCAGTAAGTGGGTGAGGACAAGGTGCAGAAAAAGGATTGATGGCATCAGGGTATCCGTCCTGGGATCCAACTGAAGTTACCCCTGCCCCCAGTGAAGGTAATACTTGCTACTAGTGTGGGTGGCTAAAACAGAGTGGATCTGATCTAAGCATCACTAGCACCATTGATTACACAAGAGTTAATCTAGCCAGAAGCAGTCCATGGTTAACAGGTATGTATACTTCAAATAGAAAGTATACGAACCCTGAAACCAACAAATGTGGCAGATACAACAATACACCTTGTTGTTGTTGTTGTTTTCTTTATTTGAATTCGCTAAACCAAACGGACAGAACTGTCCAGTGACAAGGGAGCGAATGATGAGCATCATAATCACTATGCATCAAAACATCTCAGGACAAAATGAGACAGACTATATTAAGGGAGGGTCTGCACAACACTTTTACATAAAGGGGAGTACGAGAACAAAGGCGCGGCAGAAGTCGAAGCAAGAAAGCAATCAACGCCAGAGATATTTTTGTCCACCAAAAACAGAGAGAGAGAGAGAGAGAGAGAGAGAGAGAGAGAGAGAGAGAGATCCGAGAGCGAGAGAGAGACAGAGAGAGAGACAGAGAGACTGACATATGAAGGCTGAGCCTCTACAACAGGGCTTTACGTCTGAAAACAACCGCACGAATTAACAAGCAAGTTGTCAGAGAACAGGGAGAGAGCCCCCCCCCCTTCAAGCAGCCGAGCCTGTTGGCAACAGATCCAACACAATCAGGCATAAGTTTACCCACCAACCGAACTAGCTGGCACACGCACACACACACACACACCCCCACACACACACACACACACACACACACTCACACACACACACACTCACACACACACACCACAGACCTCAGACCTCAGACATACCCATCGCGGAAGCGATGATAGCAAACAGCTATGTTAGACATAGCAACTTGTGCCCGGATTACACCATTCAACAGCTTGCAAGGCGGATGATTTGACCGCCACTATTTTTAGCCTGGTATCCACCACACAGCTGTTTGAAGTGACTTTTCTGTCCAGTGAATCCCTATTATTCATTTTTCCATTTTTCTTTCTTTCTTTTTTCTACACACACACACCACACCACATACTCCGGCATACACTGGCTGTTCGTAACCACCCAGGAGCATGAAAGAAAAGTCAGGAAGAGTCCGAGAAAGAGAAGAAAGACGTGTGCAACCATAATCGTCGGACACACACACACACACACACACACACACACACAAGTGCCCACACACCCATGCATGCGCGCACATGCACTCCACTCATTCCCTGGCGATAGTGAAACGTGTACTCAGCTAAGGCATCAAGAAAATTGGTGATTGTAGAAGATACGGAGAAGAACATAACTATTACTGTAAATCATATATATTTCATGAAGTCGGTTGGTTGGTTGGTTGTTCCAATTATATTTCGTAAGCGAATAATATTCGTAGACTGAGAAAAAGAGCATTTCATAGTCATCTAACTTTCGTAAGTACCATAATTGGGGGCTACTACTTACATGCAAATGCATGCAGTACTGTGACAAACTGTATTTTAAAGCGTTATAATTTCGTAAGAGGCAGGAGCCTTACGAAAATTTCGAAATTAAAACGACTACAAAATGCAATTGATTTCCAGTAGCTCAGCATCACAACTGACAGTGTTGGTGTTACGCATGTGTCTATTCCAGTACCGTGGAACGGTAGCAAACAGCCTGGATGAGATCTCTGGCTATCGTGTGGCTTTCCGTGCACTCAATGACGACGTGCAATGCAGCGACAGCGGGAGCTGCGTCTCATCTGGTACCAGGACCGTTGAAGGTGAGCAACTGTCTGCAGCAGGTTCATTTGGAGCACGAACGACTCGTTGCTGATGTCATCGGTGCAGAGATTGGCTAAAACGAAACTAGCAGCCATGATGTCATACTGTTACCTAGCACCAGTGTATTGGCGACTCAGTATTAGCAAAGAGTATATAACCCCCCTTCTATGGGGTTCGCCAACGGCGAAAACTCACATCACGTGGTGAAGTGTCGCAGTTGTACGTTTCCGGCCCGTTTTCAGCGAGCAGCGGAGTAATAAGAAAAGCACTCTCTGACAGAAACTCACTGCGCATATGCAAATCCCCAGCACGATCCTGGCAGATGTTGAGATTGCGCGCACGCTATCCTTCGTTTTGTACATAGTACGAAACGCACCTGAGACACGTGATGTGAGTTTTCGCAGTCGGAGACCCCATATGCAGAGTTGCACACTCTTGGGGGTTATATACTCGGGTATTATGGACCTCCAACACCTGTAGAGTGTTTAATTTATAGCTAAGGCACTCTACCTCAGCAGTCATGTGACCAAGGTGGCACAATGCAAACGGGTCCTCCAAAATACTACTTTACTGTAAACCGCCCAATATTCGCGTCACTAAATTTTCACGATTTCTTAGAACCGGCAAGTTTGCGATGGCAAAAGTTCGCGAAGCACCGGGGCACCTACATACACCCACTGTTGAAGCTTGATTTCACGCTGATTAATATTCGCGTTACGCTCTTCTCGCGAAAATAGCGAACATTAATCCGTCGTGCATATTAGGCAGTTTACAGTATATCCTGTAGTTGAGCTCAGGTACTGAGTAAATATTTAATGCAGTGTTGAAATATTATAACCTGCGACTCTTTTAGGAACAACATTGGTGGGGAAGGTGCGTGCAACCAAGACAAACCGAAAGTCCTAGCTGTGAAGGACTTCCCCTCCTATGTTAGTCACGACTCTCTTCTCCACCTCCCTGCAGGAACCTCGAAAACGACGTCCACTCTCCGGCTGAGCAACCTGAGCGGTAATGCTATGTACCAGGTTACCGTGGTCGCCATAAACAGAGCCGGTGTTGGACGTGAGGCTGTCATCACCACGGAAACCCTTGCACTCTGTAAGTGGTTGCTGGTCGTGCGGCCGTTCTGTAGCAATTTCGAGGCCTCTGAGCTAAACCATGTCCAGTTGGGGCTTGTAATCTGTAGATTGGTTCCACCTTTCTGTCTAGTAATCCGAATTTCAAAAACCATTCCATTAGCGGCGAATCTGTGTCGCCCGTAGATTTACAGTATTCGATGAAGAGGTTCTTTTACTTGTTGTTGCAAATCTATGTTTGTGCCCTGATTATCTGTACCCCAAGGCCGGGCTTATTCCTGTAGAAGTCGGTGTGACGTCAAGGTCTTCGTTGAATTAATGTCTGCATACCAGGCCCGTATCTCCTACAATGTCAACACAGAGATCAGGTTTTTCAATGTGTGGAGATGGTACATCTTGAAAAGACAGCTTTTATTCAAAAGGGTCTCTGGAAGAGGCTGATCTTTGTGCTACTAGTACAAGACCGTAAATAGTTATGGTACACAATTACACTTTTCATGTCCTTGCTGTTCTAGATTCTCCTACTTCACAGACGAATGCAGCCTTCGCACCAACAACCACCGCTGCTCTCACTACAGAGATGATCGAAGCACTGAAGTCCTCAGGTAAAACGCTTGCTTCACGGTGCATTATACCTCAACTCGAGCTTTCCAAATACGGTCTCTTTGCTGCACAAGTCATTTTAAAATTGATAAATCATCGAATTCACGGTACATTACAATAATATTGATCTTTCCTCCTTCACCAGCAAAAAAAGGCATTGCACTGGATGATGAAGTGTACGTAATTTTACTCTTTTAGGACGGGTGTTTGAGACGACAAGCTCGTTCCTATTACGACTGTGAAGTGAAGTATGCAGAACACTGAACCAAACTGCAAGAAGCCTCATCATTTTGTCTGATCCATGCAGTTATACTTGTTTTTTGGCCTGCATAGCATCACTGTTTCGTTCCGGTACCTGATAATGGCAGTATTGCCGAAATGTTGTATGTTAAGAATTGGCTTGGTCCTTTGCAGTGCTTTGGGAATGGGTGTGTCCACCCAACTACTTTCCACAGATGGAACTGCAAGTTGCCTCGAGATTACGTCTCCCAGTTCTAGTTTAATGCAATGAATAGTGCAAGTTACGCACTCAAAGAAACCACGACCAAAAACTACTTGTCATTTACACGTATGTTCCTTGAAAGTTTTCGAATTTGCCAGTAATCCTTCTGATGAGATGGCCTCGGAAACGTTCAAGGAACATATAATGTAAATGACAAGTAGTTTTCGGTCATGGTTTTTGTACTGAGTTCGCAACTTGCCGTATTCATTACGTTAATATCATTCTTATCTCCACGGAAAAGTTTTAGTTATATTCCGAGATCCATTTAAGCGGTTCTTTGCTCGGCCCAAATTTCTAATTATGTCACCATGGTAGCAGGAACCTGTTCACTTTGCTGCAAGATTATTATATATTACTATTATTATTATTTTTGTTTCCGTTCCGGATGGGACTCACGACGGCAGAATTGACTGTGAGCATGGGTGTGTGAGAGTGGGAAAACGAAATGAAAAAGAGGGTCTTGTAATAAAGGTCAAATGCAAGATGAATGCGTCGAGACTTTGCGTATTTTCTTTTGTTCGGCATTCCAATACAGGGAGTGGTGGCGCTAATGTCGGTGCGGCTGTTGGCGTGCCGCTCGGCATTCTCATTGGTCTGGTGCCGCTTGCAGTGGTGTTCATACACCTGAAGCGCAGCGGACATGGCGTCAGCGAGATGATACCGACCGTCGCACACAGGATTCGCCAGCTGGTCCGCCGACGTCGTAAGTAGAATGTAGAGTAATCACCCCTACCCAAGGCAAGGGCTTGGAGATAGGCGTTGACGCTAGCGATGTTCCAAATATCGGAGTTGGCAAAATGAAGGAAATTGGAGGCTGACTGGGTGAAGACTTGCCTGGGCGTTTTCCTACAATCGGTATTATTATTACAAGTAGATTGTCAGAAAGCCAAGCCTTTGAGCAGCTTTTAAAAATTTAATGTCCCGTCAACCTCATGAATAACATCACCTTGGGGAATACCAGCCTTAGGTAAAACAATATCGCCAATTATGACACAAACATCAAGCATGCATCACTGATATCGATCTTGGTGTGAATTCCCTATCCTCACAGCACCACCCCCGCCTACAGTCATTGCCCATCGTCCGGCGTCCAACAGTGACATGATGGACGCCTGCAGCATGCAGGACGACTGCATGTCTACGGCTACGGCGCGGACAACTGACTACGCCGTGGCCAGCTTTGTCAATGGCCGAGTGATGGTACTCGACGGTTTGCCTTCCCAGCAAGAAGACACCTACGCAAACAGCAATGTGTTTGCCCCGATACCAGCTCCATCGTACAATGCTCAGCACGAAGCCAACGACTATGAGAGCATCGCAACACCTCCATTACCTGCCAGTGCCGAGCAGGGAACCGACAATGAGGTGGCCGACAATGAGGCGGCCGACAATGAGGTGGCCGACAATGACTCGGCCACCGTTTCATCCTCGCCTTGCCGCGAGGAGCAGTCGATGCCAGCCGACCTACCGATATTGTGCGACTCGACCACAGATACTGGCATGGAGTGAGACATGTGCCCCGCCTGTGACCGCGGCACCTGTACATTCCCGTGTGCATGTGTTACTTAGGATAGTGTCCGCCTACCCGTCTCCACCTTGTGCGTAGATACAACGGAACCCGTGATTGGCGGTCAGACCATGGTGTACCAAATTCCGGTCCATATTGACAGAGGTCGCTCAACAGAGGTTCAATGCCTGCAGAAACATAGTTTAGAGGCGACATGATCGGTCTCATAAGACAGGTGCTCCTTCCCCACAGGTTTTCCTCTTAGGTCTCTAGGCTGTACATTTTTAGAAACACAAAATTAGAAAAATTAATCAGGTGTGCAAGAATGGACTCGGATGGAGAGCCAAGGATTGTTTAGTAATAACTGGTGATGTTAGTAGACATTTTAGCGTAACTTGTAGTTCCTTGGTCCTTTTTCTTTTCTATAAAAAAATTATAAGATAAAATTAACTGCTGGTCTTCCTCTGTTGCATCTTTGGCCTAAATTCTCCTAGCTTTGCCACTGCTAGTGCAGTGCATATACGGTTACAACTCATTGTTCAAAGGACTTCCACAAATGCGCTGCATATTCCCGTTTTCCCGGACGTCAAGATGCATGAACTCGCTTTCTTCCACCGGATGCAGATCATTTTGTGTTCGGTGCGAGTTTAATTTGGGACGTCACTGGTCCTGATAGCCAGTTGATCGGTCCAGATCCACATAGTTAGTTTGGATGGGCATTTGTCATGATCATGATTGGACGAAGGCCAATCTTCAAATCACAAGATTGTTGCCACTGAAGTCACGCCCCCCCCCCCCCTATCTTTTCCTGTACATATTCATAGACCGGAATTTCCGTCTCATTCTCCTTGCTCCATGTATTGCTAGCCTCTGTCCCTCCCCACTGCCTCTCACTGGCTCGTGTGGCATGCTCAGCTATCCGCACATTAATTTTTCAAGTCTGTCTGTTTATCTTCCTGCATCCCTCTGGGCTTATCATTCGACTCAGTCATCCACTCTTGCACTGCATTGGCTGTATGTGTACTATGCATGTATTCCCACTGGTCAATTCGTGACGTGTTGTCTATTGGCTAATCGTATGTCTGTAGGGTCACGTGACTTTCCACCCTTTTCACTGGCCAACGATGTTTGTGTTCAGTGGAAATGTTTTTATACATGGCTAACCACGTACAAACGCATTTGTGCGTTTGTTGCTTATCCTGTTTATGCTCGTCCATGCTTTTGTTTTGTTTGTTTTGTTTTGCTTGTTTTTGGGAACATAGCCCCATGCTGTGTGATCAGTGGCGTTGAGTAGAGACAAATGGCGTTACATATGACGCCATGACTGTATTGGTTCACCGACGAAAAGAGATTTCTTTTTTCTCCTTCGTTACAATAATGCAACGCTATATGCACAAGTCAAACCCTGGCATTCGGGGCGTCAACAAGCAAGACATGGCGGATAAAATGACAGTCTAGTAACATTATGCAGTCGGTCAAACTGTCAGCGAATCTGTACAATGATCATGTAGCGACTTCATCCATTTTACGATGACTTCATCCATTTTACGATGACTTCACTTCGTGCGTATTACACATGTGGTGCAGCAACGCAAGTAGGCCGTGCCGCCCACTAGCACGTCACGGCTTTACCCTGTCCAAGGGCCAGTTTCGTGATCATGGTGATGGGCTGGCGCTTCGCTATGGGTGGCACCCGGACCGACTGCCATCAACCTGCTCGTGTGGTGCACCGTTCACTAGTGTTGCACAGTCATGCTCTCTCCTGCGCTACGGGCGGCTTCATTATCATGCGGCACAATGAGGTGAGGACATGAGGGATTTCGTCGCAGCTGCTCGGTCGTGTGGCGCATGACGTCAACGTCGAGCCAACCCTCCCGCTGTTGTCCGGGGAGAACTTGCGCTATCGCACAGCTGTGCGGGATGACCTGGGTCGGCTGGATGTTGTCGCGTGCGGTATCTATGGCGGCCGGTTTGAACGGAGCTACCTGGACGTCCGGGTCTTCAACCCGCACGCTCCATCGAATCGCTCATCATCTGCGGCATCCTGCTACAAGCGACACGAACGTGAGAAGCGCCGGGCCTACGGAGAAAGGGTTCAGCACGTTGAGCGGGCGGGCTTCATCGCTGTGGTTTTTTTGGCACATGGTGGCATGGGCAATTCAGCTACAGTAAAACCTGTAACTAACGACCACCGTGACTAGCGACCAGCCTGGTACTACAGACCACTTCGTCAGGCACGGACGGTCTCACATTCAAAATGCACTGTGACTAGCGACTACCTGCTGAACGCGACCAGCGACCGCCTTTTCTTGTCCCAATGTCGAATTTTGACCCGTAACTAGCGACCGCGATGTAGGAAATCAAACATTGCTCGAAGCTCCTTCTCGAAATGTTGATGATTTTCCATGGTCCTGAAAGGACTGTTTCGATACTACAGCTGGACAAATGAACGCAGTCTCATTTTGACTGTGGAATCAGTGTGGACTGCACTACACCTGTCATAATTTCAAGTGCTGTCAAGAACAAACATGATAGGAAACGTCTTGGAGAGCGCATCCAAAGCGCTCTTTGATCGATGTTTACTACTCGAAGGAGAAACTAAGACTGAGCGGCTCTCTGTCGAAGTGCAATCACACAGCTCAGTCACCAGGTCACACTGAGTCCACAGAAGTCAGAGAAGTATCCGGCAAAGAAGCACTGTCCTGCATCTCAACATTGCAACAGTTTACGTTGCAGCGTGGCTTGTCTACCATGGCAATGGATGTAGAGAAACTTGGTGCCTTCATGAACAAACTTGAAGCCCAGCGCAAAGAGAAGCTTCAACTGGGAACTCTTGACTCCTGGCTTCAGAAGTAGGAGCTGAATTTAATGTCTGCAATAAAACTTGATTTTCTCTCTCTCCAAGTGTTGTATGATCTGAAAGAACAATGTCAGTGCGCAAGTGGTGGGGGATTGTATTATCTGCATTTTGATATACATATCATATAATGGGATCCATATATGGTCATGCGGTGCAAACCTCTAACTAAAGACCACCTGCCACTAAAGACCACTTTTCCGGGCACCAAGGGGTGGTCGTTAGTTACAGGTTTTACTGTATTTCTCTTTACAAGCGCATTGCCTCCATGTTGTCCGCGAAGACTCGTGAAGCCTCCTCCTCTGTCATGGCCTGGATTCGTGCCCGGATGAGCTTCCCCTCCTGAGAGCAAGTGTTGCCTGTCTTCGGGGTGCCCGCCGACCGATCCACTGCCTTGTCTCTGCTTCTACCGCACTGGCGGTTGCCGAGGCTAGGATTGTGATCTGATCCGGCTCAGGAGCCAACTTGTTTTATTCAAAGATCCACATTTAACACCATAGCTCAGTGGTTAGAGCATCGCTGGCTACAAGCGAGGGTCCCTGGTTCGAGTCCTGGTGGTGACAGTCAATTTTTTTCTTCAGACTTTTCCCGTTTGTCTCTTTCCCTCAAACCAGTTAATATCCACATTTAAGTGAATAATACCAAGAAGGTACAAGAGAGGAGCTAGAGAGAAAAGGGAAACCAAGGAGGAGTGCAGGTGGAAAAGGAAAAGTCACTTGAAAGATTAGAACATTGAAAGGATCAGTCACGCAATACGGTTAATTCCCATCGTCAATCGGATAATTATTCATCCCTACGCAAGAAGTAGGTCGTTATTTCTTCAAGTATTAACAAGGAAAACATAATATTTTACCAAGCATGCCTGCAAAAGACACAGAACACACTATTATTGATGCAACTAGCCTACAATTCATGCAAGCGGCATTGATCGAGAAAATGATGAGCGTGCTCGGCGACGCAAATAGGAAGCCCTGCATCCACGAAAGCACGTTACAAACCATTTTAATAGCAAGAAAGAGATACAGCACCTCAATCTTGCCATAACGCTTGAATAATGTAAATCAGGATGCTTGTTGATAATTAAGCCAACCAAATTCTTCAGGGCACGTGAACACTCCTGGCTGCACATACCATTGGTAGCAAAAGCCAAGGGCGTGAATGCACCTCTCTTCACATGTATTACCCTCTGCAGGTATGCTCTCTTCTTCTGTTGCGCATTCCTGGCTAGCTGAGCAAGAACCTCCGCTCTCGACAGCAAGGACGCTGAAGGATGAGTCACCCTAACATCAAAGAATGCTTCTTGCTGCCGAGACCAGAAGCCCCTTGCGCAGATATCCAGACGAGCCTCCGGACGCCGGTTAGTCGTGGCACCAGGGAGCGCTTCACCCTCGAGTGGGAGCAGCGGAGGCTCAATCCGCACATCGGGGATGGCTGCATCCATGGCCTCGGCAATCAGGTCACGCAGAGCATTGTGCCGGAGAGTGGGGTACCCCCCAGTAGGGCACGTTGCCGCATGATCGACGCTGAGGCCCGCACCACACACGCACGAGCTTGGAATGTCCCGCAAGGGCCAGCCATATCGTAATGACAACGCGTCAACAAACTCCACCTTGTTAAGAATAGGAACTCCGTGGCATTGTGAGGTTTCAGTGACGAGAGTACATACATTGAATACAATAATTATTCCCGGCCTATTTAGAGCTCGTTGCTGTAATGATGAGGCCCTTATGACCGAAACAGCTTGCTGTCTATAGCATTGGGTATTATGCTCCTCGACATTCGTCTTGTTGAGCACTCTCGGTAGGCTGCTCCAGTGCTGCAACATTACGCATTGCCCGCTACTTTTCGTAGTTTGAGCATTCTGGCGCTAGAGCGACGAACTATCTTAATAGTAGCTGTACTGATGAGGCCTTTATGGCCGAAAACAGCTTGCTATCTACAGCATTGGGTGAATATCATTATGTAGACTCTACAGTGCAAGAGGCCCGCACAAAGGAAAGTAACTCGCAGTTTCGTGGTTCAACAACCAAGCAGTCACACCACGCAGCTGTTGTCTTCAGTGATGATGGGTTGTTGAACCAGGAATCTCCGAGTTACAACAAAAAGAGACCTCTGTAAAAATGTTCCTTTGTGTAGATCAACCTATTGCGTCTTTCCCTCTCTGCTCATCACGTGCATTGAGCAGTGACTGAACTATCCTACATGTACTGCCTCTGTACAAGACACGCATGAATACAAAGAGTCCTGCTTTCATCAGTGTATGCATACACACTTACACAGGAAGCAAACATCGTCTCCTACAATCATCATGATCTTGCACTGCCAACATCATCCGGCCGCAGACAGTACAATGTGTCGCTTGCACAGAGCACAAGCACTACTACTAGTGCTAGTAGTTCCTTTCTTCTTCTTCTTTCTAGCGTTCGAAATCACATACAGTAGCCATCAGATGCAGAACATGTTGTGCCACTCATGTTGTTGTTGTTGTTGTTGTTGTTGTTGTTGTTGTTGTTGTTGTTGTTGTTGTTGTTGTTGTTGTTGTTGTTGTTGTTGTTGTTGTTGTTGTTGTTGTTGTTGTTGTTGTTGTTGTTGTTGTTGTTGTTGTTGTTGTTGTTGTTGTTGTTGTTGTTGTTGTTGTTGTTGTTGTTGTTGTTGTTGTTGTTGTTGTTATTGTTGTTGTTGTTGTTGTTGTTGTTGTTGTTGTTGTTGTTGTTGTTGTTGTTGTTGTTGTTGTTGTTGTTGTTGTAGAAGTTTAATTAACGTCGCACCACAAACAGGCGATTTCGCCTCCTTTGATACTAGTCTTGTGGACGACAGAGGGAATGAGAGAGAGAGATGGGGGCGGGGGGCAGAAATACGGAGAGAGGAAGGGAAGAAAATAAATAAGTGAGTCAACCTCAGGGCTACACTAAAGCAGAAGTGGAATGGGAATATACTATATACAAAATAGCATCATACAATATTGCGAATCATGCAGGAGTGACTCCACCGACCTCGACGTCTCGGTTTCGTTGTCAATCCTCCGCGGCAAAATTATAAAGACCTACAAGTAAATCGTTTAAACAAGGGATGTATGTTAGGTGAAGAGAATAGACACAAAACTAGACACAAAACTAGGCACAAAACTAGGCAGAAATGAGGTTTACAGAGTTCGCGGCAACTCAGAGTGTCCTGCACAACGCAATCATCAGGTGACTTAATCAAGAGAATAGAAGAGTAAAGGAGAGTCATCATCATCATCATCAGCCCTTTCGCGTTGGCCTCGGCGTTAGCCTAGCCTTCGCTTGGGCCACACCCAATGTTAGACATGATACCAGAAGAGAAGGGGAGAAAAAGAGAAAAACCAAAACCAAAAACGAAAAAAGGGAAAAATATAGGTGAACAAACACTTGATCATACGCAAACTATTCAAAGACACTAACAATGCAACACGCTGGTGCAGCACCAGCACATTGCAAGTAGCCATAAGTAAGTAGACCTGTTCAGTGGTACACATATTTCTTGTCGATGATGTCATTAACCAGAGTAAGGAATAAAATAGAAAGAGAGAATAGAAAGAGAATTAGGGAGAGAGGGCATGAAGAGGGAGAATGAGAGTATCAAGGTGACCTTAGTAGCAGACACGGTACAATGGATGACTTGTGTTCTGAACTTGACCCTTCGTAGATCAAAATTTGCCGTACAGGTACCCAAAATGAACTATTATTCTGTTTAAGAAGCTGCGAATTCAGCGGTTCGCGACAATAATTAGAATGTTAGACGTCACCAGTGCACTTGTGCGGCGTACATGTACCGGTCCGGCAGACAGCACGAGTATGATTCTATGAACTCTCCCCATGCCATACATACCTGTACAGATGCACTGGAACTGTATTTCGCATGGTTTGGTTTGCTAGACCAAAGCCAAAGGTAGAGTCATAGCACACGATGTACTACAGTAACACTCACCCGTGCCCCACACGTGACATGGTGGGCCACGGCCAAGGGTCTGCTGCTAGCTGCGCAATTGTCGCCGTTTCAGTGCAAACAGAACTGAACCTTTACTTGGCTTGAACGAGCTCCAATGACGAGACTACAGTACAACAGTTACTACCCTTACATGTGTATGTAGACCACCCTTGGGTGGCTTCCGTCGAACTGCTTGAGGGCGTGAAGTGAGAACAAGCCTGACCGGGAACGTGTGATTATAGCAATTGCCAACTCTACGAGGATGATGAGAATCACTCTCCTCTCACAGAGCACTCCAGCCTCTGGTGTGCCTCAATTCTAGCTAGGCTTATGAACGCCCGCGAAAATTCCAATTTCTCTATCATCGCCTGCCATACGCGGGCATTCCGCGGACGGCCAATGGTATTTTGTCATCCACGGGCAAGTATAGCAATATTGAAGCGTTTGAATATCCTGCTCGGCCATTTTGACACTCTTTACGTCACTCCGCCCTATTACAGTGCATTCGCGAAGGTAGTAAGGACATAGTTTTGCCAGGGTTACGAGCGAGAAGCGGACGTTGTCCAGAAAGAGGAGAACAAGACGTGGCCCAACAAGACAGGCGAACGCTGCAGTACGCCTCTGCTTGAAACAGCGCTCATGATTGAGCGAGCTCCCGAGAACCAGTGAACACTTACGACCATGACTGCAAGAGCATGATGACTCTACACGTAGATGTCTTGCAGACGGTGTCCTATCACAGAGCAGTGAAGTTAGAGTTATCGAGAGAACGTTTGCACACAGTTTTACAAGACCATCACCCTTGCCTCGGAGTCGGCCTGAGTTCTGAGTTCCTGGCTATCAAGGCAAGAGCGGCGCAGGCTGCAATGTCGGTCGGGTTGACGTGAGAGAAAGTTCATCCTTGCCTAAACAAAACCTTGCACCTGGCCGGCATCACCTGATCACGGCATACCCAGGAAAGCACCGTAAGCGGATATTACATGTTTCCTTCACGAAATGGCTACTAAGGAGAAGAGCAAGGAGAATGAGCAGCTGCTGCAGCTGCTGCGCAAGGCCGACCTGGAAGCGTTCTCTGAGCCGTTGAGGCAGATCGGCGTACAGCGAGTTGCCCATCTGCAGGACATGCGTCCCGCCGACTTCACCGAGGTGGGGATGAGCCATCTAGAGCAGACCAGGCTGAAGCGTCACATGAAGGAGGAGAAGGGATGGAAGTGGTCAAGACTCAGCGAGAAGGTCAGTGAACGCGGTTTCGTGAAAGCCATGCACACACGCTAGCATAGACCAAACATGGCAGGCTCACAAAATCGTATGGAGCTGCATGATGTATTTAACAGCGTTAAAACTCTACTCTAGCTAGTAACATCGCGGTCAGCCGACTCTGACCTTACACGATTAGCACAAATTGACCATGAAACGTGCAGTGAAGAGAGTCGGTTAAGCTACTGCTGTTCCCCTGCGCTATGTTCGTCGCCGATCGTTCCTGATTTTTTCGTCTTAGGATCGCATTCTTCGTGTACTGCGCCCACACTCCATAGAAATCATAATAAAAATTGGGTGTGTGAATTTTTGGAAAGAAGATATCAGCAGATATCCGCGTAAATTCGACACTAAATTACATGTGCAAGTGAAAACGTGATAGGGGGAGTCCCCAGTTGTTTGTGACATCGTTATATTGGCGTTTGGGCACTATAGTATTTTACTGATCTAGTAAGCGATAAGGGTGACCGAATAATTCACAGGTACCGTGGCGAGGCATCGATCCTTCAGCTTCACATTATACCGGCAAGGCAAATTGTTTAGGTCTGCTCCAACCAATTTGTCATTGCATTTTAAAATAAAAGAGAGTTGTGTCTGCGTGTAGGGTAGAGGAAGATGGTTATGGGACGTAAATACCTCAACGTAGCACAAGCAGTGTCTATCTTCCTCCCTTGCCTCCGTAGTCCAAGGCCCAGTCCTTCCAGGCTTTGTCAAGTACGTCGCGGGCCTCACGTGGGGATATTCCTCGTACATAGTTTAGCCCTTGGTGGATAATTCCAGCAGAAGAATTGCCAGAATTGCCCCTGGTATTTTCCATGTATGTATGGTACATGGAAAAAGAAGAAGAGCAGAATTTGAGGAATTGCCTGCCATACGCTTTGTGTGGTTCTGCCAATTTCACTGCTTTTCGAGCAGAAGCTGCCAATACATGTATTTCGAGCGTTGTCGGCCAAGGAATTAGACCCTTGTACAGGTATGATAGCTTATGCTGACCTTTCATACAAACTTCCAGTCAACTTGCCCATCATGCTGGCGGCTTATACTGGGCATATAAACCTCATACAAACCCCATATACATGTAGACCGCCACCATAGAAACAGGAAGAAGTTGACTGTCAGTTTGTATGAAGGTCAGCATAAGTATAATACATCCCACTAGTAGGTCTACGCTTGTACGTGAAATATAAATTATAAACCATCATACAAACCTCGGCATCGCCTCGGTTTGTATGACGGTTTATATTTCACGTACAAGCGTACTGTTGGGTTGTATTATAATATATGATTGTAGCATTATCAAACGCCATGTTCAGCTGTACATGGTTGGCAATGGTGCAGCTCTAGCGAGCGTCTAAAACAACAACGGAGAAATGAGTATTTATACCTCGCAGGCCAGTCTTGCCACACAACAGTTGAGTCCCTCCTACTGAAGCACATTTCACTTTAGATACTGCAGAGTGAAGTGTTACTACTCAGTACTGACTGTTACTTGTTAGTACCGTTGAAAGTCGATCTCCTCAAGTGCATGTCAAACATGTGGCCCGTCGAGAGTCTGTCCTGAGTCGATCGAAATTATATCTAGCCCTGCTCACACATTTATGATATTGGCAATGCTCATTAGTG
This sequence comes from Sycon ciliatum, assembly GCF_964019385.1. Taxonomy (NCBI): domain Eukaryota; kingdom Metazoa; phylum Porifera; class Calcarea; order Leucosolenida; family Sycettidae; genus Sycon; species Sycon ciliatum. Next base: position 32,644,553 of record NC_088647.1, read on the forward strand.
ACGAGGCAAGGCACAAATATTTGCATGGAGATCCGGTTACAGATAATTACTTCCTTCAACTATTCCAGGTCTATCTTTAGATACTGCAATTCATTTTTTAGTGCGTGACATCAGTTTAGCAGCCTTCATAATTATGCATCTCAATATTTACTTCGAAGTACTCGCTGCCTGTATCACCCTGATGGAAAGTGAAGCAGAGCAGTTGATCCTCTGAGAGATGGAGTTCACTGTTCTTAGCCAGGATGCAGGTAACATGTTTACTTTTCCTGCGCCAGTACACATTTTCGCTGTGCGTCGATCTACCAAACGCTCACCCCCGCTCACAATCTCCCGGCATGCGCGATCATCTCATACGGAAGTCGATCTTCAGAGAAGCGCCGCGCTGGACTAGATTGCCGGATGTTCCCCAGCCGTATGGAGCGGATGACTCTCTGGTGGTTTGGATCTTGCCCATACACGCTTCAAGTTGTTTGCGTGAATGCGTGATGCGTGCCAAAATCATGCACCTCTTCGTCGTTCTTGTTCATGGTGAACTAGCCACGGTCGTGCTAAAAACAACTCTAGTCTAACCGATGAACCAAAGCACAGTGCTGGTCTGAGGATCGTAGATCTAGGCACATAGGTATGAAGAAACTTGCGGTGAAGGCCGGTGGACACCACCAGAACCCGCCACTAAAATACACTAGGCACACTCGGAGCTACACTGTACATAATCATTACAGTAACAATGACCCTTGACTTGTGGGAATACAGTGAGTGTACGGGCAGATCGGTGTAACGGGGTCACAATGGAGCCAAAACGAAGCGGTGCAGATCTACAATCAAGAGTTCATGTGGGGGTTATGAACTCTTGGTACAATGATGTACATGACTAGTCGACTGAATCTATGAATATGATACCCTCACTGCCTCAGGAAATTTAAAAGGAACAGTTCGAAAGCCATGGCAACGACCTTAGTTCATAAGTTCAATCTCAAATCGTCACATGCGTGCACCTGTAAACATGGTAAAGGCGGTAGACTATCTACAGTCTGTAGTCTGATTCAGCACAGATGCACACGCGGGCGATCGGTACAATGGCAATCATCACAGTTTCAGTTACTTGTGATTTTCCTTGATGGTTCCATGACAGACTGTAAAGTGTAAGTCAAACATAATCGGATAATGCCTGCACATGGTCATTCCATCAATTATTATTTTGTTTTTGATTCCTTCAGGTCCTGAAGAAGCCCAGCGGTACCAGTGACAAAGTCAGCGGAGGAGCGGCGGAGAAGCGCACTTCAGGTGGAGTGCCATCACCATTGGCAAGTGTACGCAATCGGAATCACGAGCACAGCGCACTGAACGCCCTCGCAGCCTGGAAGCCACAAAAGCCGAGCTGGACGATAGCTAGTAACTGCGCTTTCCGCGAGCGTCATCGCCATGGCCCAGTTGATAGGGCTGGTAGCGTGTATGAAGGCCTTCATCGCGTCTCACACGGGGAGGAGGTGAGGAGACAGAGTTACCAATTGAATCTAAAGGATAGAGATCTCTTCAATGTGCTAGTATGCAGCATGTTTCAAATAATTGCTCATCATACGCTCCATCATTTCCGTCGCAAATACAGTCGTGGCCAAAGAAATCCGACCCGCGGGTCGAAAGTAGCGCAATTCAATTACATCATACATGTTCCCAAAACTGATCCGAGGGCCGCAGGGGCCGCATGAGCCTTGGCGCTGCTTTCCGCACGTGGGTTGGATTTCTTCGGCCACAACTGTACTCGTACTTCACAATTTGTAGCCGTTCCTTCCCCAGATACCAGCCAATTCTAGACAGTAAGGTACAGTGTACTAGCAGCATGCTCACTCAGATCAAGATGCACTTTGGGTGATTATAAAATCCAGTTTCGGCTGGATTCAACCGCAAAAAAACGGTTTTGGAATAGAGGCTATGCGATCACATCCTCAGTTGAGATGCTTTGGCAAACTTGCGGCACAGAGAATCAGTCAGCAAAGCACTAGCAAACTCACGCTGAATACTCAAAGCGCCCATAAGCTGTCTGGCTGACTCACGGTGCATACATAGCACCCACAACAGGATCGGCGGAGGCAGTTTTTGATTGGTCTGGCCATATCCTAGCCTTTCACACGTTGTGTATGATATGGACTAAGGAGGGTAGACACATGACCTTTTTCATTAGTAATCACACATTGGCGGCCAAAGAGTTGGTCCGGTCATGGCCTGACCAACCGGATTGGTTCTGTCAGGCCTGCATATGCGTTGCCGCTGACTCGCCACCATGGCATCATTCGCTTTAACCTCGTTTGACTGTGTGGGTTGCAATCTCGCGCACTGTACACCGTGATGTGTACATCCAGTCCTAGTAATGTGAAACCAGGCCAAAAACAGTGAGCTCGCCTAACAATACGGGCGCTAGCTATTTGGCCAGGCCTTACATGATCACGGCTGGATTTACACATCACAAGGTATGATTTTCTGACCTCAAACGAGAATAGGATGAATTTCGTGGCCATTTTGTAGACTTTCACCAGAGGATAATCTAAAAAAAGGCCAGGCTTTCAACTTTTCATTGCTATTCAGGAAAACCCGATGCCCACCTTTTCTGACTGGACTGGAGCAGATAATCTGGTTCTACTTTTACTGCACCATGGCGTACAGGGTAGAGTATTGCTCAATTTTGAGAAGGCCCCTAGCTTGATTCCCAGTTCTGACACTCACGGTTTTCGCAGTAGCGGGGTCTTTTTTCGGCCAGACAAGAGCACACGACACTTGCAAACACCAGCATGAACAGTCCATCCGTAGCACTCCACAACAGCAAGTACATGTAGTTATTGCTGACAAGCTTGTTTTGTTCCATACGATAGTGCATGGGACTCATAGTTCGTTTTCGGTCAGATGGTTCCCACCATAGGACCCTGGAAAAGCACAAAATTGTGTGTTTCGCCGCCTACGGATGTGTAACGATGCAGTTGCTTCTTTGCTAGGCCGGTTGGATCTGCTGTGGAGAGCAACTGAGAGAAGAGCCATGTACAGTCATTATCAGTTAATGCGAATGCATTGCTACAGTTTATGCTTGCATGCCAGGTAGTGGTATTGGGAGTATTTATCTGATAATTAAAAAATGACCTTTACAGTAAAACCTGCCCTAGATGAAGTGTTTTTTATTTATTTTTTTATTATTTTATTGAAAAACCACAAACCTTCAGACATGTGAATGTGCACATGATATACAGTGTACATACGTATGTATCGAGAAGGCAGCACGGAAACGGCAGTGGTGGTGAGGCCTGGGCAGCTCGTCCGACCGTGTGGAGCGGAAACTGTCCTGATGTGACAGGATGATACTTGATCCAGGGATGCACGTTCGATCCACATCACGTTGGTGCATGAAAATGTGTCCGCTCAATACAGGATTCCGCTTGGTACAGGGTGCCGCTTGGTACAGAGTTCCGCTTGGTACAGGGTTCTGCTTGGTACAGGGTTCCGCTTGGTTCAGGGTTCCGCTTGGTACAGGGTTCCGCTTGGTACAGGGTTCCGTTTGGTACAGGGTTCCGCTTGGTACAGGGTTCCGCTTGGTACAGGGCTCCGCTTGGTACAGGGTTCCGCTTGGTACAGGGTTCCGCTTGGTACAGGGTTCCGCTTGGTACAGGGTTCCGCTTGGTACAGGGTTCCGCTTGGTACAGGGTTCCGCTTGGTACAGGGTTCCGCTTGGTACAGGGTTCCGCTTGGTACAGGGTTCCGCTTGGTACAGGGTTCCGCTTGGTACAGAGTTCCGCTTGGTACAGAGTTCCGCTTGGTACAGGGTTCCGGCAAACACAGGTTTCACCGTATTTGGATGGAAACTAGCGGGTTATCTAAATCACATTGTCAGCATCTATGGCTGAAGTACCAGCCTTATCCAACTGTTGACTTTGTTTTACTTCCTATTCTTGTCATCTTACTGCAGAGGCAAGTATATTTGTTGCAGCTGGAGCAGTCCAGGATCGAAGGACGAGAGTTCCGCAAGGAAATGGCGCTGCTTCACGGCCTCGAGCACCCGAATGTCATGCGGTTTCACGGCGTTGTATTTGACCAGCCTCCGTATTTGGTAAGTAGGATGTGCGTATTTCCATCTGAATTTCTTTCGTGGGAACTCAAATTTTGCTGCTCGTGTGTTTGTGTTAAGTGGCTTGTGCTGTACCAGGTACATGCAAGGTAAAAATTCGATAGGAAGTCAAAGCCGGTGTGTAAGGTGGATTGAAGTCGATTGGAGCCATGAACCTCCCCTTTTGTACGTGTTTTTTTCTTTTTTTCAATGGTTGGTCTCACCCTCCTCGATTCAATTGGCTGTCTTGACATGCTATGAGGTGAAAAAATAAATAAATAAAATAAATAAATAATCTGCTGTTGTTACCTGTGTACTGTGTACCAGGTGGTGGACATGTGTCACCGAGGAACTCTCTCCGAGGAGCTGGTGCTGCGAGGCTCGGCATTCCTGCTCATGGATCTGATGCAGCTGGCAGGGCAGGTCGCCGAGGGCATGAAGTACCTGGAAAGCAAAGGACTCGTGCACGGAGAGCTGAAGGGCTCCAATGTCCTGATGAAATCAGCCAAGCAGGTTTGTTCCGTTGATTAACGTTTGCAAGTACGTAGTCCAGTGGAAGTGAGTTCAAGATGTCTCCTTTTAAAGTGGTGGGAAGGTTGTATGATGACAAACGTATTAGTGTGCCAGGGTAATGTGGACCTGAAGAGTACCTGTGCCTCGGTATAATAATACTGGCACATGCGGCCCGGAACTGTGTAAATTTCAACCATACTTCTGACCCCTACAGGCACTTGGACCGCTAAAGTTGGATATCTAGTCCGTACTGCCTACATATTGGGTGGTATTCCTTTCTTCGAAGATGATGTGGATGTTTGAAAGACCCCGGAGTTGTCCAACACAAGGCAAGTTGTTGTAGTGCACATGGGCAGAGATTGACCAGTGATGGAGCTGCTTTTGTTTCTGAAATTTGAAAAATTGCCTTTCTCTTCGTGCGCAGTGTCAAGTGGCAAACTTTGCGCTGGCACAGCCGATGGCTTCTTTCTACCACGGTGAATATGATGACTACTCCCACCCAGCCGCTTCATCGTACAAATGGTGAGTTTCTGGCGAGGTGTTTGTTGATGGCGCATTACATCATCACAACTTGGATTTCACACACAACTAAAACTCAACATTGGCAAATCGTCCTGAAGTTGTCCTGAGTCATTGACATAGACTAAAACCAGCAGTTTTTCTCTGATGTACTTAGTTCCACATTTTCAGTGGTGTGTAATGGTTCTTAAATCCATTGCACTTGTGTACACAGGTGCAACATTGTTGCAAGAGTATATTCATTGCTCGGCAAAATGATTAGTGCGCTGGCCTTCTGTGTCGTTGTAGGCATGCTCCAGAGGTTATCAAGTCCAACCAGTACACGCATGCAGGTGATGTCTGGAGTTACGGTTGCCTGCTTTGGGAGATGACATCGCACGGGGAATCCCCTTGGCTCGGACTCAATGCCGTACAGGTAATGCATGTGTGCAAGGTAGTCAGATCTGTATGTTCTGCCTGAGCCATTTTATATATACCCCCCCCCCCCTTCCCCGCAACAAGTGTAGGTGGCGTGTTCACTAGCTTCACACTGATATTCGCAGGGTAGGGCCGTGCCAGTTGAGTATTACTACAAGTAGTAGGCCTCATGACTTCAGTAGTGGAAACAAATTTATGAGAACGCACCGGAGAGCGATCAAATTTAATTTCTCAGAGCCAGACCCTTAAACCGATCTCACCTAGCTAGAGTGTTCAAATGAAAAGTCGGTAAGGTACGCATAACGCGTTAACAACTACAACAAAGGCAGGACAGTCAATCTTGTGGATCACGACCTCGGGCATGAACACAACTCGCGAACAATAGCACAATAACGACACTTTTCTTGTGCACGATCGAGGGTTGTTATTAGAGAGGTTCTGCAAAACGAAAATTCGAACGAAGGTTCGTGACGGGCCTTGCGAAAACGTGTACGAATTTTCACACGAAATTTGTGTTCTGCGCATTTTTGTAGTTTGCACGCGCCAAGTGCACGTACGCCATGACCCGATCTCACGGAACCTCCCTCGAAAGTTCATTTCACTTTCCCTGCAAGTTTCGCGTCCAAAGTTGCGAAAGTTCGTGCAAAGCTTCTCACTTCATGACGTAGAGCGAAAGTCCGTACACATTTTTGCTCTGTAGAACCTCTCTAATCTCAAGGTTGACTGTGCTTTCCTAGCCAGTATACCCTTTCTCTGTTGCTCTTGTCCGCGTCCAGGTGGTGGCAGAGACAGACTTTCCGTGTCGGCGGCGACTGTCTAGACCTCGCCACTGTCCAATCGACCTGTTTGCACTGATGCACAAGTGCTGGTCACACGAGCCCAAGGACAGGCCGTTGTTTGCCGCCATTGACACGCTGACCAAGCAGGTGAGATGCTATGCAGTAATATAACACTGAAGTAGCACAATAACCCAATGTTGCACTATTCGCAGCTCCGCTATAGAGGTCATGCAATTACATCATTATTCATTTTGTTTGCATGAAGTGGCAAACTCAAAGCTGCTGGGCTAACCGTGTATGTTGTGATGCACAGCCTTAGATAGAATGGGATCAGCTGGAGTTGCTATGCAGTAATAAATAAGGAGGTAGTGTTGGAGGAAGTGTAGCGATGTGTTGATCCACTTTGTGGTGCGGCCATCTACTGTTGACACAATCTACATTGCTAGGTACTCTATGAAAACACTGCACCAACCAAGGAGGGAGAGGTTGCTTGGGTAGGAACTTCAAACATTCAAACGTTGCACCTGCTTAACTCAAACATACATTTGAGCCTTTCCAGAGAGACATTTTCCTTTTCTTCTGACCATTAGGCATCGGCTCCAGCTCTGCCACACCTTCCGAACTCCGACCAGCATGCTGCTTTCTCCCATTCACGTCGACATTACCAGCACCGATGTAGTGAAGTAGCAACACATGTGTATGCTGTCATGTGCATCACTGATAATTTGTTATCACTGCGGTGTTGTTATTACAGTGCACGCCCAGACAGCTGATAGCCTGTGAGACTATTGAACACTGCGGCGATAGGCAGTTACCTATTGAAGCCGGTGGACTGGTGACTGTTGTGGAAAGGTATTGTTCAGCTTTGTTTGGGGCGGTCGAATGTTTCATTGCCGATTGTACATAATGTCACGTTGTAAGCATGGTATCCGTTGGTGAGCTAGCTGATCTAGAAAATAAGCAGGAGAGGTGACTGTCTGTAATTTGTGTGTTTACATTCTGGTGTGCATGTTTGCTTCCTGTTGCTGCCGTTGTCCAGTGATCCGAAGTCTGACGTGTGGTTTGGACAGAACACCAATGGGCAGTTTGGCGAGTTTTCACCCAGTTGTATGACGTGCAGTGATGATATCGTCAACGGTAAGTACACGTGTATAATAGTATACCGGTTTATACCGGTCTCTGTACGGAATACTAGTATGCTACAGCATTGATTTAAAGTGGCATGATTCGCAATCTTTCTTCCATTTTTTGTGTATCTGAGAAGTAGAGATTTGGTACCTCGAGTGAAGTAGACCTGATCAAACAAAGCGGGTGAAAATTCCTTGCATAACGTGAACATGACAGATAGCGTGCTGCTCTATAAGTAAGTGCAGTACACATGAGAAGTCTAACCATTCACTCTCTACATGTATGTGTGTGTGTGCACGCACGCATGTGTGTATGTGTGTGTGTGTGTGCGCGCGCATGTGGGTGTGTGTGTGTGTGTGTGTGTGTGTGTATGTGTATTGTTGATATCCACTCCAGGTCAGCGGAACAGCTATTTGGCGCAGGACGCTGGGTAAGCCTTGCAGTAGAGCTCAACACGGAGCTCGTGACATGCTGATTGGCCCATGTGCCAATGCTTGTTTCAGCTGCGGAGAACTTCAGTGGTCATTGAGATAGTCTCTAAGTCTATTATGACATTCTAAAACCTGATGTACTTCGAATGATCTGAATTTTGATCAAATGTGGTAAGGAATGCTTAGCATATTATCCTTTGTTACGTATTTTTACTCGAGCAACTGTACACCTGATCCATTATGCGTGATGCAGGTCCAAACGCTCCTCTAGATCGTCTACAGTTGGAGATCCCAACATCAGCCAGCCGTATGATGTCAAGAAGCTACCTGTGGAACCCGATGTGCAACGGTTAGTTGCGTGTTGCTGCCATGCATTGCCATACATGACATTTCTCGTACTTCTCTCTTCCTGTTGCTAGTGTTGTACAAGCCCTCCTTCTAGTCTGTCTCATTTTGGCCCGAGCAGTCCTGGGGAGAAAATTACGAGGGTCGTCTTGAGTGTGTGACTCACGGATACTGTACACACGTACGTGGGTACTGTACATGCTTTGCGAAGAATGGCGCATTGCTTATCGTGAATAGACTGTATGTTAGTGCAAATAGATACAGTGAGCAGTTCATTGAGTACAGCATGGACAATGAGCTACACGTAACATGTTCAAGGACACATATAGACAGTGCCTATGGTGTACGTACTCAATGCCTAACTTGCTTTATTTATTGCGCTATAACATTCCCGTATCTCCACGGCAGACTCACGGTACGTTGGTTTTACTTGTTTGTTCATTGCTTGTAGACTAATCGAAGAGCTGACTGGCATGAAAGTGTCTCGGTCAGACCAGGTCAATGACCTTGCCATCTCAGCACCAGACAGATCAGGCGGTAGGTACTGAGCACACTACTGAGCACACTGCTGAGCAAGTAGTTAATAGCTTTTGTTGTGCATACTGTGCGCAGTATGAATGTGCGGTGCTCATATTTGTCCTGCAGTCACTGGAAGAAAGAATTTTTTTAGACCCTTTGCAATATGACCAAATTTGGGTAGAAAGTCTACCCGGCATACGTGCAGCGGAACCAGAATAGCCGACGTCATGTGACCCATTGACGCAGATAATAACTAGAGGTCAGAACTAAAATGGCCGACACTATGTGACCTATTGATGCAGGAAAAGACTGGAGGGTTGCAACCAACCCTTCCATTACTGACCCATGTGGTCATGTCCTACACAAGAACCGACGCTACATCCGTAGTGCGTAATTCGGCCGCAATATATCAGGCCCCAAAATCCCATAAGACCTTGCACTCTGGATATGAAATGTATACCAGTATGAAGCCCTAAGCAAATAATGGCAATGGTGTGTTGTACGGTAATCATACTCTTGGCGTTTGCAGGAAGATTACGTTGAAGCTGTTGCGGAAACGAAATAAAATGAAATATAATATGCTGTGCTTTGTTTTTGGTATGATGCTGCAGGACAAGGCAGCCCGCATCGGTCACTTACAACGACCGCGTCAACACCGACCAGCATAACGTCGTCATCCAGCCGACATCGCGTCATCTCCAACCGACAGCCGAAGCCGACGTCCAGATCGTACACGCCAGAGCTGGGATCGTCCATCGGCGTTGCCGCCACCACGTCCAAGCAGATTTCAGACATGTACCTGGCACAGATGGCGCTGACGGGGGGCAGTCATGACTCGTCGGCTCAGCAAAGCGTTCCCAGCAGTCCGGTGACGATAGTTCAGCGTAGCGCACTGTCACGGCGCATCACCGACCCGGTCATGGCCAAGCCGAACATACCCGCATCGGTGTTCCGCTTTCCGGACGTTGGTTCCGGCGGTCGGCACACACCGACGTCGCAACACGACGAACGGCCGACAGTCGTCGAAGTGTACGAGAGCGAGGAGGCTATATACGACGTGCCTAGAAATCGCCATCACAGCAGCAATGGCGCCGACTACGAGGACATAACCGCCCCGTCCCTGTCAGCGTCGGTACAGGGCGATACTAGTAGCGGTCTGTTGGATTCAGATTCGGGGTACAGCCCAAGCTGTGTGGACTCTCCGCTTGGTGAAGCAGCCCGCCAGAAAGCCTCGCAGCCAATAACCGACATGGCTGCAACCCAGGAAAGACAGACGTCGGACATGCAACTGCCAGTCTCGGCTGGAGCCAGCAATTTTCTCCGCTTGCCGCCCAGTGGTCGGGAGAAAGAGCCGCACTATCGCTCCCCGCGTGTCACTCCAGTGTCCGGCAACAAGCGAGTTCGAACGCCAAGTCTCCAGGGATCATCACCGCGTCAGAGTGTGCAGTCCGACATTCAAGAAGCCCGTGGATCTCCAGCGGGGGACAGCCGTCACTCTCGAGCAGCCAGCGAAACGAGCCAGCAAGGATCGGAGGCGGCCATTACGCCAGAGGAGGCAGGCTATCGCCGACCATCCGTTGGCAAACGGCCTCCGCCCGTGCCCGTTCGTGATCCTGAAACCGCTCTATCCAGGCCGGCACTGGAGCGAGCTGCCTCCGGGAACACGTTTGTCAAGCCGAGCACGTCGTCCAGCGACTGCGATAGTCCAGTTCCGGTCATTCAGGTTCACGAGCCACGCGCCGAGAGCACCAACTCGGAGTACAGCGGTGGCAGGACGGGCTCCGTCAGCAGCTCCAGCACTCTATCGCCCCCGCCACAGCAGCCCACCATGGAGCGCATACAGCGCGGCTGGCAGCGCATCTGCAAGCGCCAGAAGCTCATCACCAGCCGGCACAACCTGAGAGCCAGCGAGCGGCAGTACCGACCGGCGGCAGCCACAGCAGCCGTCATGCAGGTCACAGAGCCGCTTCAGCACGCGCCGCTCTCCAGGCAGAAGTCCAATCCGATGATGCGGCTCAACGTTGTGGACACGATTCCTCCGGCATACGAGAACACATTCCCAATGTCCACTCTACAGCGTGCAAAGTCAACGCCTAACTTTTTCGAGCTGGACCTCGACTGATAGGGCTCTACTTGCGTGGCTGAGAATGCCATCACACACTCTGTTCTGTAGGAATTCAATATGCTTCTCTGCCCCAGCCGATGGTGAACTGGATGTTAAAAAACACTTGTCAAGATCAGCCCAATTGATATGTTTATTCGCACAGATTTTCCGTGCACACTTCATGGCGGGGCTGCATTACTTTTAAAGCGTGTTGAGCACATGCGCCCTGAACACATGCGCCCTGAACACATGCGCCCTGAACACATGCGCCCTGAACACATGCGCCCTGAGCACATGCGCCCTGAACACATGCGCCCTGAGCACATGCGCCCTGAACACAAAGTTGAGGTATATATTTTATCTTGTGTCCCGAATGAGCACATGCATGCACACGCTGGAACGCATACGCTGGAATGCATACGCTGGAACGCATACGCTGGCACACACGCGCACACACACACACAGTGCACACATACTCTTTTCTTCCACGTGCAGGAATCAAGAAGAGTCTGAATGTTGGCGATTCATTTCTGTTTTCTTGGCACACAGTCTGTCTGTGCACGCAACACCTAGGTATCAGCAGCTTCCAAAAGCACTGGCTCAGCTAGCAAAGGCGTGTGCATAACATGCTACATGTACTGCAAGACTATTAGTGCAGCATGCAACAAAACATACCGTCTCTAAGGAGCTACGGGAAAGTAACCATCGACTGTGAATATTACACAAAATCGGAATCATGAGCTTGGTGAAGTGAGGGATGATGTCCTGCCTTGCCGGGCAGTGCTACAGAGCAGACACTGAGCGTGCACAGACATGTGATTCTTGAACGGAAGGATTGCAAGATTACCACCAGGGCAGTTTCGGGCGAGGTTATTCAGTTTCTAAGAAGTAAAGTGATTGCTGTGCCGGCAATAAACAATCGTGTTGTGCACCGTATTATAGACCAGCTATATTGTGCATGCTTGGGAGCTAGGAGATAACAAAATAAAATCGGAATTCTACACATCTACGTCTCTATTGGCATTCACAAGACGCTGTGAGGTAAAAAAAAAGTGAGTCAGCTCTATGGGCTCACAGCACGAATGGGAAGATCGCGGCGCGCGAAGCTGGATAGTTGTCAAACTTATCCTTGTAGTACTGATGCGTGTTCAAGGACACGTACGTCAGACTGGTAAACGCGACACCGAACACTAACCACCAGCTAGGATGCGCGCCGACAAGCATTCCGAACGCCAGGTAAATCACCAGCTCGGCCGTGTAATGTGCCGAGGAGGAGTAGTCGAACCAATCGCCGTGCGGAACGTAGTACTTGGTGTCCCCTGGCTTGCGTAGCGATCCGAGTATCCGGTGGCACATGTGCTGATGATAGGAGGCCCAGGCGAACAGTACTGTGGCTATCACGTAGCGGACCAGACTCAGAGTCGGTACACTGGGACATGATACAGGAGCATCTGAACCCAAGCAAAAGAATATAATAACTGAAACATCTTGCTGTATCTACATACCGTGAAAAGTTAGAATACGCCGACTGGAATGCAGATCACGTCCTGGTAGATTTTGAGAAAGGCACGAACGCATGTGCACACACACGTTCGTGCACACACGCATACGTGCACACACACGTACGTGCACACACGCACACACACTTGTACTTCCTCACTGCCAAAACTGGTTAAGTGGGTCTCCCTGGGAGAGGGGACTCGGGGGAGAGAGACTCAAAAGGAATCTGGCAAAGATGACTCAATTGGCTATTGAACCGCCCAATGGCCGACACCCCCTGAAATCCACAAAACTCTGGGCGGACTTGGTAATGATTCCATTTATGGGCTCACCACACCTCAGTAAGTGGGTGAGGACAAGGTACAGAAAAAAAAAGATTGACGGCATCAGAGTATTCTGTCCCGGGATCCAGCTGCAGTTAGTACCGGTTACCCTGGCCACAGAGGAGGTAATACTTGCGACTAGTGTGGATAGCCAAAAAAGAGTAGATCTGATTTGGGGATTTCTGGGGGTGTCGGACGTTGGGCAGTTCAATAGCCAATTGAGTCATCTTTCCAAGATTCCTTTTGAGTCTTTCTCCCCTCTTGCGGGAGACCCACGTGACTAGTTTTGGTAGTGAGCAAGTACAAGTACAGAACAGGTGCATGTGTGTGTGTGTGTGTGTGTGTGTGTGTGCTTGTGTGTGTGTGTGTGTGTGTGTGTGTGTGTGTGTGTGTGTGTGTGTGTGTGTGTGTGTGTGTGTGCGTGCAGCTTGTATCAAAAGACCCGTCGTGCTGATCCCATCGCCGCAGTCACCGAATCCCAATTCGCCGATGATTCGTTTCTCTTCGTGACTATGCAGCATGATGCATCGCTCTTGGTCACTTTTGATAGTGTTGCGGCTGAATATGGGTGAACGGTCAGCCCAACGAAGACCAAGTTTCTCGTAGCTGGTTCCCACGTCTCTGCAGAGGACTGTGCGCCTTTGTGGCCTGCATTTATAGATATTGAGTGCATCCCCGAATTCAAGTACCTGGGCTCCATCGCTGGAAGGACTTGTGCAGTATCCTGCATGAAGTCATTGAGAATGGCCTGGCGTGCAGACAAGACCTGACACCAAGCGCTGATGCCGAGTTTCTGATCCGCATCAGCCAGGGACATTTCCACAAGGAACGACATCTCATTCTCAAACCGAGCGAAGGAGGAGATGTGTCTGGCTTTGGCGATCTCTCGGAATCAGATGATTCCATTTTGTTACACATGATGATGGAGTCTGAAAGAACATACTTCCATCTATCTCAGTAGTTACGTAAGTTTTAAAAAGAGATATCCCGACGCATCCAAGGCGCATTCCAAGAGGCAGGAGACGTCGACATTCCGGCTTTTATCCGCATCGTGAATGTACTGAACTGCAGCACATGCATCCGCCTTTCCGACGAAGTATACAAAGGTGAACGTTTCAATTGAGTACATGGACGTGGCTGATGACGGTACTAGTAGCACTGAAGAACGCTACTTCGACGATGAATCCCGGGCAAAGCGTGTGCGTACTGAAACCAGCCTCAACAACTTAGACCCAATTGTCAAAATCATGATGGAGCCGAAGAGGAAGGTAGTCCGCATGGTCAGATAGTCGAATCACGATGGAGCCGAGGAACAAGGCACTTGAAGGTAGTCTGCATGAGTAGAAAGAGAATTTGGCGGTTGCCAAGTTCAGACATTTTCAAAAAACTCTATTTGTAAGTGTACTTGCTCTCCAAACACCTCTGGCAAAATAAAACCAACAACAAAGAGTACCAGCTGTCCTGGAGAATCATGGACAAGGCCAGTTCGGACAACCCCGCAACAAAGAGATGTTGCCTTTGCACCACGGAGAAAGTACACAGCCTCACTGCTGACAGGACGCAGATCATAAACAAGAGAAGCAAAATCATCGCCAAATGTCGCCATGCCAACAAACACCAGCTCGCCAAGTTCAACGGAATCACATAACAATGTGACACGGACAAAGCAGCATGGTGACCACTGGAACCAGACACACTGCACTATTATCGTTGTGTCAATGACTAACGCCAATATTGCGCCACATTGGACGTGCACCCCCTGACACCTGACAGGGATCAAGGCATGTGCTATCATCCCAAACCTTTGTTCAGCGCCGGTGTACTCAGGATTTACGCGCTCGATTCAGCGCCTGTTACAATTATGGACATTATTATACCATCTCCATCCATCAACCTCTCACCTTCACACTTCATGCTTTCCTTTTGTGCGCCTTGCTGTGTGGCTGTGTATATCTTTAGTGAACCTGACAGCCCTCCTTCAGTTAGATACGTTGCCTGATGATTGGTAACTCAAGAAACTCGGAGTAGCAACAGAATTTGTTTCCTTGGTGAGGACCGCTTCCATTGTGTGTACTAGCTGAAGTTCATCCCAGCACTGTTGAGCCCTCTTTGCGGTGGACGGGACCACTTCCCCTGTGTAAATAAATATACTATTATATACTTCATATATGTGCATGTGTGTGTGTGTGTGTGTGTGTGTGTGTGTGTGTGTGTGTGTGTGTGTGTGTGTGTGTGTGTGTGTGTGTGTGGGTGTGTGTGTGTGCGCGTATGTGTGTTTTGTCTCTCTCCCCTCTCCCGGGAGACCCATGTGACCAGTTTTGGCAGTGAGCAACAAGTACAAGTGTGTGTGTGTGTGTGTGTGTGTGTGTGCCGGATTATAGAGGGGCATTGTAATAGTATTTTTGCCTCGTACGAATACCATTTCTGGGGTCAATGCATGCTAGAGAGCAATTTACCACGGAAAAAAACAGCACTTCCCCTGGAAAGGTTTTCATGGCCAAAGTAGTTTGAGCTACCTAAAGAAATTTGTCATGATACTTTCAGCACCCCTCAGACTATAGCCCTGGATACGCACGCCCTTGATCAGGGTGAATTTTGTACACTGTCGCGTCACATGACCTTCCAAAGCAGACTGAAAAGGGCTATGCTACGCTACTGCAAACAGGTATGTGAGCTGAGCATATGCACAGATTAAAAAAAAATTTTAATACTCCGGCTGTAAAATTCTACACCCGCGCGCGCGCGCGCTGGGGGCGCGAAACATAGAAAAAACGGTGTGGCCTAAAGCGAGATTCACAGAAGCATTTTTGCGACGCGATGCGGGATGCGACGGCCACGAAACCGGGAAATCCCCAAGTCATAGCCATCTCGCAGCCCACGCAACTGCCGCAACTGGGTCATCGCAGAAGTTGAGCTTGGCTCAACTTTCGCGATGCAACAAGCGATTTGGCGTACGATTCGGACCTTTTCTACAGTAAAGTTGTACAAAGGTTCAAGAGCTGCCTGTAAATTTGTACAAGTTGTACCAAGCCACGCGATTACCATGGTGACGTACCCACCTATATTGAACTTTGTGCCAAATCCACAAGGCGGCCACGCATCGCTAACTTCTTCTGTAAATGGTATTTCACGAGTTCGCATCGCACGCCTCAGTCGCAGATCGCGTCGCATCGTCCAACCCATCTCAAAAAGCTTCTGTGCATCCCGCTTTACACAAAATTGACATTTCACTCACCTAGAGCGTACGGTGAGCCTTCAATCATTACCAGTTGAGCAAACACGTAAAATACTGCGCCGTACACAAACACATAGGTCTGCATTTTGGCGCGTGGAGAAGGGTGCATTACAAACAGCTCCTCGTACAGACGCCGGCTCGTCTACAAACAAAGCACCCACATCACCATACACATGTACACACACGCACACACATACGTGTACACACACAGACACACACACACACACACGTCTCTCACACACAGACACACACATGCACACACACACACACACACACGTCTCTCACACACAGACACACACACACACGTGTACACACACGCATGCACACATAGATTCAGACGCAAACACACACAAACACACACAAAGCCCGTCTGAATTTCGTACTACAATGGCAGACTGATCAGCGATCACCAAGCAGTCAACACCGATGTCAAATACACCACACGCCATACCTGCAGGAACATCAGACCCACACACACCAGGGCGTCCGACGAGCTGACAGAAGTCATCGTTGCGGTTGCTGGCTCGGCATCATGCGTGAACTCGGGAAAGCGGATGAGCCACTTGCCCAGCGCCAGGATCTTCGAATTGGATGTCTCATCACTGCCAAGGCAAACGCTCAAACATGAATAGAACAGCGCGGCTGACCACAGGCTGCCAATTATGTAGAACACTTTGAACCAGCTGCATAGAGGGCATAGAGAAGACAATGTAGAAAACAAATCATTAGGAAATTTTAAAGAGTCGGCGTGGAGAAAGCAATTTTATGAGTGCAATAAAAAGTATAATAGATGCAGACATAATAAAAATCCTTTAAAATTTCATTAACTCGTTGTTGTCTGGCCATGTCTGCATCTATTATACTCTTTAGGAAATTTTCTTTAAAATTGCGGATACTGTAAAGCGATAAACGTTCGCGGTGCGCAAAGTTTGCGTTTCATGAATTGGGCTGGTTCACGATGAGAAACTTTGGCGATTTTACCTCTTCATTCGGATCTGCTACTGTCTACAAACAATGTACATAGCAGTTTGCGGCGATTTATATTCGCGAATGTGCGATTTCTGAGTGAATGTGTGATGGAGTCGCGAAAATAGCGAAATTTAATCTCTAGCGAAAGTTTCTTACTTTGCAGTAGTAGTGTTTTGTCAGTCGTAACCTGAACAGCGCAGCAGGCTGATTCATGGAGACAATTACTCATTGCCATCCACTTCAAACACAGAACACATCAGTTTAGAGAGTAGGGGAATCCCCGGCAACCCCAGGCATACACACAGACAGACGGACGTATAGACAAACATACATGTGCACCCCCCCCCCCCCCCCCCACCCTGCACATGTGTGCCCTCACCCTCACACACTTGGCCATTCTACCAGGTCGGTCAGAATTCTTTCCCGTTCGCGTTGCAGCGTTCTGCCTTCGTCCAAAGCTTGTTGTGTTTCTCGCAACTAGAGCACCCTTATTTTGACACTTTGCGTCGATTTAAAATGCTTCACTGTTGTCTGAAAATAAAGACTCGATCGTGACCTTTCCAACCTATTGGTCTGAGCTCCACTGACAAGACTTGAGAAGGTTGGAACAGCAAGCACCGTATTTTCCGGAGTAAAAGAGGCACCCGGATTTTTTGTCATGAAATACAGACATCTACCCTGTATTTCACAGTTCATTTGACCATCGCAGTATAGAATGCACCGCACCGACTTTAAAGTGTTTAAAGTGCGGCTTATATTCCATAAGATACGGTACATGCAGCTGTCCAGATAGTGACTTTGGTTACATGTCTCTGCTTTTATCTCGTTGACTTCGAGTCCATTTTCCACCCTGTACTTCTTTGGGAGTGTAGTCTACAGGTGTTACCACTGTCACATACTCCGACCACATGGCTTGGCACACACGCACGGAGAATACAGTAGGTATTGGTTATAGCGTGGGTGTTTGAAAAACGACTTTCTATTCTTATTTCCGATATTTCTTACACACGATAAATCAAGTGTGACATATCATGTGCAAGTGCGCAGAGGCAGGAAGATCATCGTACATACAAGGTAGTGCTACTGTGCATGCGGCAGGTCACAGTCACATAGGCTTACCATGTGGCTATGCAACATGAGTTACATGACCACAATAGTTAAACATGCAGCACTACGACCCAACGCGAGTCAGATCAGAACTGCTTTGGACGGATGTTATTACTACAGGCGATATACTTTGTACTGATCTGGCATGTTTCGCTACACAAAGTCCATTCTTAGGACCGATATATTCTACTGTACGATAAACTTGCTTGTAAGAATAAATGTGCACATGAAATCCATGTTATGATTATGAAAACATGAGAGTTCATTCTTGTAGGCAGTATATTCTTTTACACGACCACGCTATAACCGGTACGCACTGTACATGTAGTGCCACGGTGTTGTTGCCGAAACTCCGGGTTTCACGCAAATAGCGATCATCGGACAGCACACTGTAATGCCAATGCCGTAGATTCAGGGTGCACAAGCATACAGGGGCGTAGCCCGCGTGGGGCAGGGGGGGGGGGGGGGGGGGGCGGCAAGTGCACCCCCCCCCCCCCCCCCCCTAAAAATTTCGACCTAGGTCCAGCATGCACGTAATGACCATGAATGACACGCACCGGCCATCCTACACATCCATGTACATGTACGTGGCCGTGCACCCCCTAAAGGAGGACCAGCTCCGCCCCCGGTTGTACGTATGGTCGTGACTGACATGACTTCACACACTGCTTATTGTGAAACTTCAGCGCAACATACTTCAACGTGACTTGTATGACCGAGGCACTCTATATCCAAAGTCAGCCAACGGGAAAAGCACCGGCAGGGTCCTCAGAGTACAGTCGACTCCACTTATAGCGAACTCGCATAATTATAGCGAATTTCACGATGTACCGTTGCCCATGTCCGTGTTTGAACCCATACAAAATTGACCTTCTGTAGTCAGCAGATTTCGTAATAATGAACCGTATCTTGCAAAGGCTGCATGTAAATCAACCGCACTAATACAGTCACAGGTCAGATACCAGCCGTGTGATCGTGTTGTTTGTGTTGAGTACGAATCGTGAACCTAACATTTGTATGGTGTAACTGTATTTCTGTAAAAGAAAGAACTTCGGCTATAAAGAAATAATTCTCCTGCACAATAGTGTTCGTTACATCAGGAGTCGACTACGTATTTATCTAATGTAAAACAGGATAAAGTATGGTATATCCAGGGCAAATTGTACTGACGTTTCACATCATTTTCAAATTAATCTCTTGAATATGTTCTCAGCGTATGCGGAATGTCTACATCGTCTCCATACTGTTCACGCACGATGCTAATTGTATTCAGAAAACATATCTTCACAAAGCTGCAGGACGACGATCAAATTTTCATTCAAACAGGATTTGCAGCAACTTCTCACCTTTTCGGAACGAAAAAGATGGGTATCACGTCGATTATCCGGTCCGGAAGATGCTTGCCATACGCAGCCGCAAACATGAGGAGCGTCGGTGTCTTTATCCATATCCCTCGACAAACAAGGAAAATTGTAAAGGCAACCAAGAAAGTCGCCCAGAAAGCATCCACCAACATTTTCGAAGTAAGTAAGTTGAAGTGCAAGGATTTTTCAAAATGCGAAATACTTGACTTGCAGTCGCAGGTGTGCACGTGCTGCACGCGGTTCTCGTGCTGCCGACGTCACGTGTGTCAGGGTCTTTCCCTCGCTAGCTAGCTGCGGGACTGGGCAATGCATGCTCTGTCGGAAATAAGACTGTCTAATACAATTGAGACTTGTAGTGTAGACTGCAATGCCATCATGGTCGACGTATTATTATTATTATTATTATTATTATTAAATTTTGAATAGGGCAGTCCCACAGGCCTAGGTATAACACCATAGGCAAAGTAAAATATCAAAAGACGTAATTGCTCTATCACTTGCTATCTTATTCAACACTTCCCTCTCGTCTGGTCAATTCCCATCCTTGTTCAAAATTGCAAACATTACACCAATTCTGAAGTCAACTCAAGGCCCCCGCGACTGCCCTTCTAACTACCGCCCAGTGTCTTTATTAACATCTATCCTAGCCAAGCTCCTGGAGGGGCTTGTGTTTTCTCGTATACATCTTTTTTTTAATGATCGTTGCCCATTCTATGTGGACCAGTTAGTTTGGCTTTCGGAAGCACCGTTCTACCGGACAGCTTCTCACCAAGGTTACGAACGACTGGCTTGTCTCGCGCGACGCTGGACTGCATACGGCGGTTGTCTGTATCGATTTGAAAAAAGCGTTCGATATGGTGAAGCATCAGCAGCTTCTTCTTGCTCTCGCAGCTGTCGGTATTTCGGGAGCGGCTCTGGCCTGGTTCCGATCATACCTTTGTGCCAGACAGCAGCGGGTGGTTACCCACACTGGAACATCTCCGTTGGTGGCAATCACTAGTGGCGTGCCACAGGGCACCATTCTGGGTCCGGTTCTATTTAACATATATGTACGGAAGCTCCCATTGACAGCAGAGGCCTTTTCTTGCAAGCTCCCGATGTTCGCTGACGACATGACGTTGTATGCCAGCAGACGTACACAAGCTGAGGCCGTCGCTACCGTTACTGATTCGTTATCTGCAATTTCTGTGGATCTAGACGAGCTTGGGCTGCGCATTAATACAACAAAGACTGTAACTTTGATGATTTCTAAGTCTTCTCAACCCCTCTCAACTCCAATCGTTTTTAACCAACAGCCTCTGACTCAAGTGTCTAGCACGAGAATCCTGGGAGTCATTGTAGACAGTGATGTTTCTTGGTCTGGTCACATAGACTTTATCGTTAGGAAGACTTGCACGAAAATTGGCGCTCTTCGACGGTGTTTTCGGCAACTAAGTTTGAAGGCAAAACGGCAGTTTATCCTCTCTGTTATCCTGCCTGACTTATTATACTGCTGCTCTTGCTTTGCAATGAAGCTATCCGCCAAGGACAGACAGCGACTCTCGTCCGTTTATCGTCGTTCTGTACGCGCTGCTTGTGGCTCGAAACTACAAGATGACGTCATGCCGCTGTTAGCTAGATTGTCGATTGATCCGTTTGAACATTACCTTATTCGTAGCATTGCTAAATTTATCCATGTTAATCATGTCGTTTTCCCTCTCCCAAATCTGACGGACCTTTTCCCTCAAGTTTCAACCGGCCCTAGGACAACAAGAAGCTCTTTTAATGCTGCTATTGCAATATCTAAATTCCGGACGACTGACGGTGTCAATTCCTTTTCAAATCGTGCTGCCCTGTTCTTTAATTCTTTGCCTGTGGAGTGGCGCACCCAGCACCGCACTACATTTGCTAAGCACCTTCAGACCATGCTAAAAGACGCAGCGCCTTTTCAGAAGTATTTTGATCTTCTTTTCAGCAAACTCCCTCATTGATCTGCGCCGCCTGTATTGTATAACTGTGTTTACTGCGTTCCTAGTTTAAATTCGTTTTTAAAAACATCTCTTTAATTCTTGCATTATTCCATTATGACCATGCTTAAAGACGCAGCGTCTTTTCAGAAGTATTTTGATCTTCTTTTCAGCAAACGGCCTCATTGATCTGCATCGCTTGTATTGTATACCTGTGTTTACTGCTTACTGCTTACTGCTGCTTTATTGTTCCAAGTATCAGTTTAGTTTAGTTTAAATATCTCTTATTATTATTATTTTTTCTCACCCCACACCCCTCTACTCTGTTATCGGCCCTCTTAAGAGTTGTGTTCATCACTGTTGAGGCTTGCGATGGAAAATAAAAGAATACTACTACTACTACTACTACTACTACTAAAGTAATAAGGAAGTTGTTTCAAATACCGTATATTCTCTATTATAAGCGCCGTGCTTATATTTTTTCAACACCCCTCTACCCCGTGCTTATATTGGAGACCGCGCTTATATTGGAGACCGTGCTTATATTTTTTCAACCAATGCATCCATACAGAGTGAGAAGAAATACATGCTAGATATCATGCATGCAGCATTGATTTCCACCAGGACCGGGCTAATAATAGAGACTGTGTTATAATGTTTCGAAAGGTGCTCACAGTGTGCTAGTATTAGAGACTGTGCTAGTAATGGAGACCTGTGCTTATAATAGAGAATATACGGTATTTATTCTCACAATAGCCAGTGGCCAATATAAGAGATTGGGTTTTTTCCTAGTTTTGAATTCTTTATTATTGTTGTTGTTGTTTCAAATCTTTATTCTCACGATAGCCAGTGGCCAATAAGAGATAATAGTGTAAGGGGTGGTCGCTACACGAGCCTACAGAGTTGTGCAACAGCAGGGATATCTGGGATTTGTTGTTGTTGTTGACGTTCCAATACGCTAGCGGCCTTTAAAGCTTTTCACACGTACATGTACATCGATAATCAGTGTCTGCTCCAGAGCCGGGTCACCGACTCGGTTGGGGAGGGGGGGGGGGGGGTGGTACTCGGACCCGTTTGGAAACAGAACACCGGGTACTTGTGACCAGGTTGGGAATACATGTCGGCAGGGAGTCCTAAAATGTAAAATGTAGATGTATACGGCTCCCTGATGTACATGTACATGTAAATGCAGGCGCAGAACGTACCTGGCTTTGACCCGGTTGAAAGGGTTGTGCCGGGTACATCTACATCTACACGTGTACCCGGTTAGTTTGAAATCATGGAGAAGACACTGGTACATACCGGTATACATGTATGTACAAAAGTCATGTCACGTGATATGTACTGTACCGTGATTTACAAAAAAATCAGTTTAGTGTACAGTACAGTGTATTATGTAAAATGCAAAAGCAAAAAATGAACACGCTCGTACCGGTACATGTTGCGATATGCAACAGGCGCTCAGGAAAGGGGCCGGGCAACATGCCAACAGAAAAAAAGCAAAGAAGAACAGAGTCGGAGGTATCACATAATTATTGCATCAGTTACAATTTTGTTACAGTTTTGTATTTATAGGGATTACAGGCCGGCAGAGGCTGGCTCCAGGCCTGTCGAGGGGTTCTCCAACTCAGACTAAATAATTTCATGTGCTCGGTAAAGAGTACACGCGTACGACGAAAGAAAACAAAGACAAGATGTAAATAAGTGATGAGGCGACAGCAGTTTCAAAACTGCGAACAAAAGGACGAGCTGAATAAACATGTGAAACGGTTTTTTTTGCAAAAAAATGTGAAAATAATGTAGAGAAACAATAAAATTAACGTGCTGGAAAATTTCAGAAATAAATATTGCGACAGAGCTTTCGGCCATATTTTCAATTCATTGCATTCCCAACTCATCACAACCACGCGCTCTTCAGCCGAACCATACAGACACCAGCAAGGACACTTCCGTTGAGAGATAATAATTATTGCTCCACGCCTCTAGACAGCTGTTTCGCTCCCTGTCGGAGCTCATCAGTAGAGGATGATAATGATGATAATGGAGGAATGATCATTCTTATACACCAGAAATGGCGCAAGTGCGCGCTTTCCACATAATATTATATCAATGGCATATGCAAGCTGCTAAAAATTAATGGTAAAGTGTGAGAACAGCGATAAATAATCATAGTACGCGCTCATTGGTGGAGAAACACACCACACAGGCGACGAAAATCTTACGCGGAATACTGATGCCAAAGGAAACTTCGGTACATGTATGTTGTTTATTATTATGATGTTGCAATGTCCATGTATGCAGGCCAGGCGAGACTCACCGCCGAGATCCCCCAACGCGACAGGCTCGGTTGCCGTTCAGGATTCACACCGACCTGTCCGCCCGTCAACAGGATCGACAGCGGGAGGCCCCACTGATGCCGATGTCGATGCACACCAGGAAACTTGTAGTCGTGAGTGTGATACTAACACGTCCATCGGCAACCACTGACAAACGAGAGGCCAGCTGGGGCATTCACTCCAGTCAGGGATGCTTGGTCGACGCTTCGTATCAGCAGCTCAGCTCATTTTGATCAAACAAAGATATTGCAGATGTGTCTTGCTTTTCTCCTTCCTTCTTCACCGACTCGTCTTGTCATCTCTCCTTCTTTCTTCACCGACTCTTCGTGTCCACTCTGCTCTGCCACTAACGGCGCATTAAAACTTCAGAAATAAATATTGCGACAGAGCTTTCGGCCATATTTTCAATTCATTGCATTCCCAACTCATCACAACCACGCGCTCTTCAGCCGAACCATACAGACACCAGTGCTGGAAAATGTGCTGGAAAATTAAGTTCCACATGTATTACGTAAGGGCCTGGTCAGACTGCGGCAAAATCGAAATAATCCTAGGATTATAATCCGAATCTCCATAGTAACTTGCCGCCAGAGCGGCAAAAGCGAGAGTTGACGCTCCAAAAAAAAAGCAAGAACGGACCACGCTTTTCCGCTCCAAACAGGATTTGACGCTGATACGCCATTGACGCTGATAATCACTGATTTTTTCATCTCGATATCGAGGAACTAATTGGCCACGGACAACAACAAAACTCATAAGGATGGTTGCAAGGATTGCACTGAAGGTGTTGGCGATCCCCAAGGTGAAGGAATTTGATTTCGTTCGTGGAGATTACCACTTGACGCTCGAAATGAAGTTTGAATTTTCACTCTCCCCACATGTGTAGTGTGATCGCGATTCAAATTCTGGACGCTGTTCTTTTTTCGTCAGGCAACCAAAATTTGCCGCAGTCTGACCAGGCCCTAAGGGGCCGTCCGTAAATATCGATGTTTTTTTAGAGACGATATTGGTGCGTCTGGGGGGGGGGGGGGGGGGGGGGGGGGAGGGGGTTTGAGCCATGTGCGTCTTTTCGAGCATCAGAAAAATATCGATGTAACTAGTGAGGTTTTGCATTCCGAAATTCGGCAAAAAGATTCGGCACGCGGGAGCGAGGTCGAAAATGCACACGAAGATTCGGCATGTTTGTTCGGAAAAAGCTCACTTTGCCGAAAATATTTTTCGGATGAATTTTCTTGTAGAAGAGCGCTAGCACGTGATTTATTCAAAGAGGTTTCTTATCTCGGCATCGCTTCGCCTCCGTCTTTGGCGACATCAGCATCGTCAGCTACCTCTGATTGCTCCTCTCCACTGCCTGTCTACTCTCTTTCGCCTGGAGTATCCTCACCGTCATCTGTGTGGCTGAAAAGACTATGGCGATACGCATAAAATTTGACTTGGCCATGGAGTTGGTTTTTCTGAGGCGACTGGGGAGGCAGGTTTGGCCCTCGACTCTTTGGGCGATCAAAGTTCGTTGAAATCAGCAAGAAAAGGAGCACGGGACAGGACATTGCTGATGCTGGGGCTCACGAAATGAAAACACATCATTTTCGACTTGCAAAACAAACGTTGGTGCGAAAATTCGGCATTTTGATGTTCGACAAATGACCGAAGAACGCCGAACCGAAATTCGGAATGCAAAACCTCACTAATATCTGAAGTTTCGCCGATCCCTGCACGCGGACGTCTAAATGGCTATACAAGAAATGTGAAACCAGCTTCCGTTCGCGGAGCTAAAACTCGCGACACAAGAACAAAATCAAAAATTGGAAGCTGTACGCCCATGGCGAATTTCAAGAGCAAAAGAATGAGCTATTGATTGTGGAAATCGGCCGAACGATGCCTGCAGGAGACCTTTCTCAAGACGTAGAGGCAGTGCGAACAAACACGGACGAACTCCACAAGAGTTTCCAGTCTTCACTGTCTGAACAAGGTTAGGATTTGAAAAAATTCAAGCCCGAGCGTAGCCGCTTTGGCTACACCAGTGCACGATGAGTTGCACTTTGAACGCTTTTTGTACGATGAGTTGTACTGCACTGCACGGGTACCGTAGCACTAGCGCGCCAGCGCCCTAATCTTTTCATGTAAAATGGAGAAAAAAATGAGCATCCAAAAATATTGATTCCATGATCTAGATGTACATGTGCGTCTTCTGGGGGGAGGGGGGGGGGGGGTCAAGGGAGAGAAGCACCAATATCGTCTCTAAAAAAACATCGATATTTACGGACGGCCCCTAACTACACTACAGTGTAGGTTTCGCACAACTCTCATCACCTGGAAGAATACCGGTATGCTGACCAAACAAACCACACAAAGTTCAAGTACAGTATTGTATGGTTTCAACGGTTTGGCTACAATACATGTACATGTACATGTATGTTCTCTTATCCATGTTGTCGATGTTTTACATTAATTTTATCCTGTAACTGTTAGCGCTTTTTCGGTTTTGGTTGTGCTCATTCAATTGGTACTCTTTATTACTAGTTGTTAGCGTCGCTTCGTTACAGGCGTTATTTCTCGTCCGTTTTTTTATTACTTTTTTGAATTTCACCATAATAGTTCCCTAGCCCTGCCACACTTGTGTTCTTCAGGACAACGTATTCATTGCTGATGAGAGTTGTGCGAAAATAACGTACATGTACAGTGTTGATCAATGAAATCCAGTAGTCGCGTCACCGTCAAGTACGCGCTGGGCGTTGCGCGGCCCTAGACCTGCGAACACTGGCCTGCGAAATGATACAAGGCGAACACTTTAGTGACGTGACTGGCACCGACTGGATTTCATTGAACAGCACTGTTGTTAGAAGTTATTTCATGATTGTCCAGTACACCATGGTACACTTATTTTCACATTTTTTTGCAGCCTAGCAGTAAAATAAAGCCGTTTCACATGTCAGTTCAGCTCGTCCTGTTGTTTGCAATTTTGAAACAAAGAAAAGAATTCAAGCATATCAGTACCATTGTGAAATAACCATGATAACAAGCACATCTCAACATTATGAAGCTGAAACAAGGTACGTGTCCAAGGCATCTATATAATGTATGCACCGTTACATCGTTACTGCCCAACCTGAGCGCGCCCTCTTGTTCGCTTCTCGTACTCTGCTTCACCCTTCACTGAGCAGTTACTACTACTAGTCGTTGCGGGATCAGCAGAGTGGCTAGGGCCAGGACTAGGCAGTAGGGGTGACTGGCCATGGAAATCCGTGCCCCTTGATTCAGGGTCTTTCAAGTACAGTGCTGCTACTAGTTCTGATCTGCCGGATGCTCATTATTTCATCGAGTCATAAAGTAACATAGTTTGTGAATGCGATCGACGCGAGCATGCGAGGATCTACATTACAATTGTAGGAACATGTTTTAGTGTTACCGCAGGCGGCAGATCCATGCAGCTCGTAGTCGTAGGCACAATTACTACAACAATCTCTGCATGCAGGCCCGAGCCGAGGTCTGCAAACCCATCGGGCAAACACATCTACATTCAGACTACATGTACAATGAGTCGAATGACGACTGTCTGTAAATTTTACTCATTTACCGCTAGCACAGAGGTTTTTTTATGCTAGCACCGGCCGAAGCAAATGGTACTCGTACTTCGTAGATAGAGAGCTACATGACATAATCATTGTAATCATTTTAGATCTATGCGAATATGGTAGGGTAGGTAGACACATGCTGAGGATCTAGTATCCGTTCTAGGACAACTGAAGCCATCTGACTGCTACGGCCCTCGTGCCACCCTCCGACTCCGAGGCTGGGTCGCGCGACTCACACCGTCTCACTCTAGTCTCTAGCTCTCACAGTCTCAGTTTCGCCAAGCTAGTGCTTCGCGCGTGACAGGCTGGCTACAGCTCAGACTGCAGGAGTAGGAAAATGTTTGATTCTGCCTGTGCAGTTTTCCTGTGCCAAACGATCATAGTCTTGAGCTGGTATTGAGGCCGAGTCACTGGAAGGAGAAGGAGATTTGGAGACCCGCTTCAAGGGGCCCATCTCTACTTGTGAGCTAGCCCTTACCAGTTGGAAGCTGTCCTAGGCGATAGGCGCTGGAAAGTAGCTGGACGATCAGCTGCATCACAAATTGGTTGCGGTGTGCAGATCGAGGGCTCAACACTTTGCAATTTGACTTACGGTTGGCTCCTTTTCGGTGAGCAGCGATTGGCAGGAGAACACATTGGACTTCGTTGTGCGCGTCACCTTGCGCTGTGCTCACTCGTCCGTTGATAGCGCTAGCAGCGTTTGCACCCTGTGGACCTACGCTGGTTAGCTTCAACTAGTAGATCTACTGGCACGAGCACACGCAGCGCAATAGGTGCCAAAGTAGTGTTGAAAATTGTTCCTCTGGGCAGCAGAAGCAATCGCTAATTGCATATATCCAGATCGAACATCATCGAGGAGCGAAGATGTCCTACAATTTCGTCGATCACTTCTGGGTAAGTACCTGTGCACCATGCAGCGTGTACCATAATCATGGTAGCGAGAATTATTGTACTGTACAAATCAATAATAATTTTTATCGTCGTTCTAAGCATGAGGGCCAAGATTAGTATTTCAGTACTGGCACTCGATTTCGTAGTGTTTGTTACGACAGTGTGAGTTAGCGATCCGTTGTATTGATTGAGCTGCTATTCAGAGTACAACTCGTGCCCAAACAAAGCCGAGATTGTTTATGAATGTCCGGTGGCGTTTCCACTTTGGTCGAGTAAAACAGGGGCTCGTGATTCCGTGTTTTGTTTGATCAGTCAGTCTTGGCGGCACGAGCATCATATTCAAACTGCGTATGCACAGGCTGTACAATACAGCACAGTACTAGGACCTGTCAGTCAGTCTTTACTCAAAATGTTGCCCTCTCTGGCTGATTGATTGACTGTGATAAGGGCTGGCTCTAAACTACTAGTACCGATTTGTGCAAGAACTTAATAAAGTCTTTACTAGTAGTTGGTTCTGCCTTCTGGTGAAGCACAAACTTGTCTTGATAGTGTTGGCGTCAGCTCCTGAGCTAGGCACACAATTTGTTAGATGTCAGCAAATGATTGC
The DNA here is from genome assembly GCF_964019385.1 of Sycon ciliatum. NCBI lineage: Eukaryota > Metazoa > Porifera > Calcarea > Leucosolenida > Sycettidae > Sycon > Sycon ciliatum. The sequence continues at coordinate 32,673,242 of NC_088647.1, forward strand.
CAGAACCGTTCCTGAAGTACCTATTTTACCTGATTATGGTAACTCAAAATGAATTGTCCCAACTCAAGCAAATGCGAAAAGATGTTTCCAGTCTGAGTAGAAGGTCCCACGAAACTAGACACCGTAATCCTCCCCGTTATGCGTATTGCACAACAAACAATATTAATATGTAACAATGTTGATAGGGCTCGAAACTTCAAGGAGTCGAAAGCTCTACGTCATAGACACACCGTGAAGATTGGCATGCCACGCACACGTGAAAGCAGAAATCAATTTAAAGACTGGGCATGATTTGTATTGTTTATTGTACATGGTGAAGAAAAGAAAAGCAAGTGATTGTAATGGGAGGGATGCATGTCAAGTTTGATGATCATAATTTGCAGCTGCTATACTGGCTGTTTCCCTCAAGTACATCACTGAGTGCACAGATATGCACCCATGCTCGTGAGCACAGACACATCCAAACACGCACATGCGTTCAAACACACACACACACACACACACACACACACACACACACACACACACACACACACACACACACACACACACACACACATACACCACACACCACACACACACACACACACACGCACGCACATACACACACACACACACACACACACACACACACACACACACAAGCACACATAAGCACACACAAACACGTGCATGCATACAGGCCATGTACGGACCATGTACGCCCGTCACAAGACAGTGCTGTGGCTGCTCATGTGTGACACCCTTTGGTTTCCTCAAGGCAGCAGCGATAGGGGACATGCTCTGAATGCTAACATGTAGATCAAGACTGGCATCACAGTAATCAATTCATATAGGCAGTGAGGCTTGCTTGAGTTGGCCATGATGCACAGATGGCCAACATCAGATGGAGCATGCCCCCCCCCCCCCCCACAACACATACACGCAAATACACTCATACACAGCCAGATTGTTGAGAGCACAGTGTGCTCAATGGTGAACTGAATCTGCGCCGATGGGCCAGTTGTAATTCACTCGTTGAGGTCACTACTCTGTTGTCTGCATCTCCGACACTGAGTTGAGCTGGGCTCTGCTTGTATCGCATTCTCTATGATCTCTCAGCTTGGAAAGGCTTTACTCACGCGCATGCAGGTGCAGGCGATCTCTAGGCGAGGAACAGCAGCGGAACCCTGTGTTGCACAATAGTATTATGCTTATTGTGTCAATGCATATTGTACGCAATCTGTCACATATTATTAATATTATCTTCGAATATGATTTCTATAGGAAATGTGTTTGCTCCCCACACCGGAGTTCGCGCTATGCTATGCAATGTGCAAAGTCATGTCGGCGGAAAAGCGCGAGCTCCGGTGTGGGGAGCAAACATATTTCCTATGTAATCATCACCAAAGTCGCTACAACATTTTTTTAAAATTTTCTTTCATTTTTTATGAAAGTGCACATGCCTACATAGAATGGAAGAGAACAACAACAACAACAACAACAACAACAACAACAACAACAGCAGCAACAACAACAACAACAACAACAACAACAACAACAACAACAACAACAACAACAACAACAACAACAACAACAACAACAACAACAGCAAGAGAACATAGGGGACGACAAAGGGAGTGTAGGTGCTATAAAAGCTGTATCTCCGATTATGATGTCTCTCTTCCCCCCCCCCCCCCCCCCTCTCTCTAACAGGAACTGGACTTCACAGGTGTGACTGGATATGATGTCCTGGTCAAGCGGCTCAAGGATGGCAAGAAGATGACGCAGGACTTCGAGGACTTTATACGTGCTCGGTAAGCTGCACTGGAATCCTTCTTGCCCGTGACTTTGATCAATGGTCGGGCCGGCCGGAACCGGTCCGGTCGGTCAGGTCATCACCCCACCAACGTGTTGGCCAGCAAGGCATGTCTACTGCTGAGAAGGCTACGAATACACGGCACGGAAGACTATGGTATGATGGGACCAATCAAAACCTGCGTCCGGCGGTCCTGATGGTGCTTGCTGTTCAAAGCCATTTGCAGGCGATGAGCTTTGCAACGGGAGAATTTCACACGTGACGCGGCAAAGCCATGCACCCTTCCTGCACTGGACGCATGTCACGTACAGGGTTGTGCTGTTGTGCCATTGTTTCGATAGATTAAAACAAACCCTGTCGCATGGACTTCAGAAACGTGCGTGCAACTTTATTTACACGTACCTCTATAGTAACTATCCTGTATGGAGTGGTGTCTGCGGCACTTGTTTGCCAATCTTTACAAAGAAATTGCAGTGATGATCGTGGACAACGTGAAGCCCTGAGTTGCAACATACACTCGACTTCGCTATTGACGACTGCGGATAAAACGACAATTCACGAACAACGACAGAATTTCCATGCCCAGAGCAAAGTCCCACCCTGAGTTGCAACGTACGGTGCTGGCAACTACAATGCGACCCCTGAGCGGTGCGCTCACATCGCAAAGACCCACCACAGGATTGTAACGCTACGAAACAGAGGCCGCTAGAATGTGAACGCACCGCTCAGGGGTCGGATTTCAGTTGCCAGCACTGTACATGTAGCTTCTCCCTTCCCTCTACTGCCTGTATTATCTCAGCTAGTGCAGGAGCATAGCATCCTCTGTGTGTAGGGAATCTCCACACAAAAGGCGGAATACATGAATACCTGGTGTTGTAGTCTAACTACAAGTACCTGTTTGTGCTGTTCTGTGTGGCATTACCGGTTGGTGATTTGTTCAGGGCAAAGCTGGAGGAAACTTACTCCAAGGAGTTAATGAAGCTGGTGAAGAACTCGCACGGGGAAACAGAGATTGGGTGAGTTGATTGTGAGGGTGTTGTTATTTTGCGCAGCCACTGGTGCTTTTGTGAACATGTTAGTATGTGACTATGAGGCATTTATGTGATGTAATTACGGCGTGCAGACAGACAGACCGACACACACACACACACAGACACACACACACACACCCGCACGCACGCACACGCACACACACACACACACACACACACACACACATGCACACATCGTACACGCTTCGCTGGTATCTAATGGAATTATGCATGATGTGCTAGTGTACAATGCATGTGTACGCGCAGGCTTTGGTCTTTGCACAGGCACGTGCATGCGTGTGTGTGTAAGGGAGAAAAAAAGAACAAAACTCACACACACATGCATGCCATGAGTACGATATTATTATTATCAAGAGTAGATAAACAAGAGTGTGCAAGTCGCGGATGGGTTGGCCCACGGCGGAATTTTTTGTTGACGTAATCTTTTCGACGACGCACGCGCTATGAGTCTTTCGGAAAGTTTTCCCTCGTGCACTTGGCCCGATTTGCACTACAAAGTCGGTGCCCAGCACGTGCTCTCACACTGCTCTGCAGCAAAATGCGCGTTCTTCTGAAAAAAGGTGACGTCAACAAAAAATTCCGCCGTGGGCGGGGGTATCTGCAGATTGTGCAGGAGAGATCCGGAGTTGCACACTCTTGTTTATCTACTCTTGTTATTATGTATGAATGAGCATGCAAGAGAATGTACAAGTGTGCGTTGTACTGAATAGGGTACATTTTTTGAATGAGTATAGTCAAATATACGGTTAAAAAAGAGTCCGCAGGATTGCCATGGCTTATAGGTTATAACCGGTTAACCGACCGTTAGCTTAGCAGTTAACCGTCAGGGGTAAAACCGTGACCGTTTGAGCCCTAAACATAGTACTTGTGCCCAGTATGAAACAATGAAAAAAATGAATAATGGTGAAGTGAAAATGTGTTTTCTTCCCAATATGGTTTCATTATGTGTGGGTGTTTGACTCGTCAAGTAATCAAACATGTGAATCTGGCTATAATTCTTCTCTCCGTTCTGCTCGGTTCTTGCGCAGATCTCTTAGAGCATCATGGGACTGTCTAAAGTCTGGTAAGACACGGAGTTTGTAAAATATTTGCTCTTCTCAGGATTGGTAATACGAACGCTATCCGTAGTATTGAAACCAGCATGCATGCACTGGTGACAAGTGCCACTAGCTGGTGTTCACTGTTTATGGTGCTAGAGCCAGTGCAGTGCAGCAGTCTAGTGGAGAGAGTAGATTTCCCGGCTTAGTATGACCTGCACGTATACTGTAAGACCAGATATTTTAACGTCAATTAAAATTAACGATCTCCGGATTTTGTGGGTTAACGAGGTCAAATTCTAACGAATTCTGTCTCAAAATCGGCAAATAACTGTACATGTACATATCATGTTGCACATAACGACTTCAAATGTTAACGATTCCTTCGAATTCGTCAACTCGTTAGAATTAAATGTTCGTTAACATTACTGGTCGTACAGTAGCTAGTAATGTCACTTCACTGCTAGTCACGGTCATGTGATCCGATAATGCTATCATGTTGTGTGATAGATAATGTCATGTGACCATATCATGCGGTCATACCATGTGATTATGCACGGTGCCGGGTTATGCTGTTTGCACCACCGTGTGTGCAGAAACGGAAGCATGCAGTCGTGAGCACTTGTCAGTGTCGCAACGGCTGAACAATGAACTGGAGAAGAGCACCAAAGAGTTTCGGGAGAAGCAGCGCGACACCAGGAAGAAGGTTGGTACTACTCACATGCTGCGTTTACACGATCTTTTGCTCGAGGATACGTTCTAAACCAGTGGTAGCAATCGACTTATGGCCTTTGTCACTTGCCATCATTAGCTACCATTCCTAAGCCTTGGCAATACGGTAGTGAATATACCCAGCAGCATTTTTGGACAAAATTTGGAAGTGAGTTGGAATCTTGCCCTCCCCAGTCTGAGTAATTCCTCTGCTAAATGCCACGGTGTTGAGACCTTTGTTTGTAATCTGCTTGCAGCCTCTACTTTAGTTTAAAAGCATATCATTACCCTCACTTGTCTCAGATTGAAGGAACTGGGAATGGTCCATTGCACGGTTCGTTTTCCCCGGGACAGTCTACACGGTCCAGTCTTGTTAGCTGCTGTTTATTTTTATTTCTGTTTCTATGTTTTGTTTTCCTAGGCTGAAGAAACGGTCAAGAGAGCCCAGGGTTTCAAGAAGAGCTCGTATCAATCGGAGACCAAGGTCAGTGACTGTGTATGATGATCCAAGGCTTCGAACAATCCAGCTCACCGTTCCCTACATAAAATATCCTGCTCCTACTCGGAACCATGGCCACCACCACCACACCAAGTGTCCTCAAGCTTCACTCTTTTGTTCCGGATCTTATTATGCATGATTAGACCTGCTCTAGATCATCCTATGGTGTGCCACAACTTACCAGTATATATAACAAATTCTGCTCAGGGCACGGTCCATTTTCATCAACTTGTACTTTGATATTCCTATGCATTTCTTGGTTGTACTTCATATGAAGGGCTCCAATTCAAAACGCGATAAAGACCAAACCGGAGCTTTTGCGTTTTTTTGTCACGAAAGAATTCGTTTTCACCTCACGGACGACTGTGTGTCGGTTTACGGGTGTGCAGTGCAGACCTAAAAAGAACAAACGAAAAAAATGGACTTCCTGAAATTTCCACGAAATGGATTTATCTCGTTTTAATTGGAGCCCTTCATATGCTCATCTCTTATGTGCCTGCAGGCTAAGCAAGAGTATCATTCCAAGTGCCGTGCTGCGGACAAGGCCGAGGAAGTCGCCAGCAAGTCCGGCCATTTGCAGCCGAAAAAAATTGAAGAGGTACGCTAGGCAAGAGGAGCTCCCAAGGTGTTCACTCTCGTTTGAAAATATCATTCGCAGTATCTGTGTTGTCTGACTGCCTCAGACCTTCTCTCTACTGTACTGCGCATACGTATAGTATAATTCTGTGTATTTGGTTAGGAATGTGTGAGTGCAAGATCAGTGCCGTGATGTATAACTGCATGCATCCGCAACAACAATATTTGCGGCATATCTGATGTTTGTACGTTTCGATCAATATGCGGGTGCATCCAGGATTTAAAGCTGACAATGTATAGCCTGTTTTTTGTCAACTTGTACAGCTGAAAATGAAGGCGAAGAAAGCGAGGCAAGCATCTGAACTAGCTGATCAGAGCTACCAGGAAGCCGTCAAGAATCTCGACGAGGCCAGGTTACTGTGGGAGCGAGAAATGGAGGTGGCGTGCAAGGTTGGACGGATTTATGGATTTCAAGTTTCGGTTAAAATGGGTCAGGAGCACTGGGGTTGAATGAGAGATGGGGAGTTGTGTTGTGGAATTTTTATTATTATCCTGTCATTGTTAGTTAGCCCACTGAACCTGTCCTGGGTGAAGAATTCTGCGGGGAATTGGGACAGAATCTCAAGGGATATATACTCAGATTTCATTATGGCATTGAAAAGGATTCGAGTGAGGTGTGATTGTCTTTAGCCGACAAGGCTCTGTATACACTATTGCTGGCCTGGTGCACATCTCGGCGGTGACATCACCCCCCCCCCCCCCCTATACACACACCCAAACACAACAGACTTGCAAATGTGTGAGTACCATAGTGGTCGTGCCTTGTGGTATGAAGTTGGGTGTTGCTTTTCCGTTATGTTTCCGCGGCAACTTTAGTTTGGAGGGAAGTCCATTGGCGGTCAGATGTAGTAGCCTGGTGATCACCAGCTCTGTAATAAGAACATGCTCTTCCATTGGTTGGCTGTCTGTAGGTATTTCAAGACTTGGAGGAGGAGCGAGTGTTGTTCCTGCGGCAAATGATGTGGAAACACTGCAATGTCTATTCATCTTTAGCGGTCCGAGATGACGAGGTATGTGTGCCCGGCCCTAGTGCATAGATCGACCGACGTACCATCCAGAGTGCATGAGTCGCAAGTGTATTGAACTGCACATGTATTAGCCTCTATCTTGTTAAGAGATTTTGTAGCGTGCTGTCAACATTTAGCTTATTCTTATATTGGATAGTTAGCCGGTATCAAATGTGAAATAGAAGAAAACATATGGGAACGAGTTATGAAGCAACTATCCACGACTGTAACAAGATAATCTATTCTGACTGCTTATTATCTTGTTACAATCGTGGATAGTTGCTTCATAACTAATTCCCATTTTGTTTTCCTTTATTCTTATCTCATAGTGCTTTTCGTTCCCTCAACTGTTACACTGTATCACAAGTCGTTCTTGTCGCCCTGTTACATGTGTCCATTTCTCACTTTTGTATATCACAATATTAGTACCCAGTTGTTTTGTTCCAATTTTCACTCTGCTCTTTAGCAGGCGACGGTGCCATGCACGTTTTAGCCAATCGTCAGGACAATAGCCGTGGGGTGTATTTTTGTGGCATGTGTCGAGGTCTTCTCTCCTGCCTCTGTGTCTCTGTTTTGCACCTGCAGGTACACGAGGCTGTGCGGTGCTCCCTAGAACAGTGTGATGCCGACAGCGACTTAACGCTATTTGTCCAGCAGAAAAGAACCGGATCGGACAGACCAGGTAAGCGGAAAACGTCTGACGTACCATATTTGCAGATGCAGTATCTTGGTTCCAGGGTGTGCACAACACTTCAGCCATTACATTGTATATTGAGTGGTGAAAATGTTGATCAGAGCTGCGGGGGGGGGGGGGGGGGGGGGCACACATTACGCTGAAGCCTATGGTGAGTATTATTATTATTATACTCTGCTCTGGTAGACCACTACCCCATAAAACTAACTGGTTTGCTCTGTATGTGTGTAAAGGAGATCCCCCCCCCCCCCCCTCCAGGTGGCAAAACAATGTTATTGCACGGAATGGGTCTATAGACTGTCGAAGTGCTGACGACACGCTGCCTGAAAACTCTTAGTATCGCATGGTTACAAGGCCAAGTGGTGACAAACAAAAGTGTCGTCACCTGCACTTGTCGTGTTTCCAACAGTCACGGCATCACTTTGACTGGGGCTCGCGCTCGAGCAAGATCACGAGTTCAAATTATTTGTGTTACTTGTCTTCGAGAAGTTTCTCCTTTGCTGTCAAGCCATAGTGCAGTATATTCCGACTGAGTGTTCACCAGCACCTGAGAGATAGGAGTTTTGATGTTTGCTTGCCGCTGGACAGGGAAACGAGCACAGAATTGGTTGGTTTCAGAACCAAAAAAAAACAGCGATCGCTGCGATTCGAAATAACAGAGACACTCGCCATTTTTTCTTGACCAGCGACTGCATGTAAAGACAAACGGCACTACAGGCACAGCAATGGCTCAGCAACAAATCAGCTTGAGCTTCTCCTTCTCTACTAAATGAAAACTAAAAACCCAGCGACCAGTAACTTAGTTGACATAAATATTCTCGCTCGCGCTCCCCAGTCAATATGATGCTGTGTTCACTGTTCAGTGCATGCTGCTGCCACTGGAAACACGACAAGCCCACGTGACGCGACTTTTGTTTGTTACCACTTGGTCAAGTCACTACGCGTTGTCAAGAAGCAGTGAATTCAGACTTTGCGGCATATATGTAGTGACATTAGGGATATCTCATGGGTTCTTCTGTTGCAGAAAAATGGGGCAGCATTTTATGGCAAGTCGGGTTCACCATGTTAGGGTGTTTCCGCCTGTCCCAGACGACGGCTGCAATGGCCAACCGGTCAACAAAGAAGTTGAGGCCAAAGAGAAAGATTTATTTCATGCTTTTCATGCTTATAATGAAGGAGTGTGACGTAGGCGTCGGGTCGCTACAGCATCTCCAATTCTTGAAACGAATAGAAAGAAGGGCCGATAGGTTACGATTTACCGTAAAGTCGCGGATAAAAGCCGGGCTTATAAGCATATAAGCCGCTTTCTGCATCAGGCTTTAATGCAAACCAGGCTTGTATGCAAACCATGCTTATATGCACCACTGATTTTTTTGCCAGGCTTGTATGCACATCGGCACGCGTAGATCTACCACTGACTACCGGTATGGCGGCAGTTTTACTTTGCACCGTACAAAGCGCATGCACTCTTGACCTACCCGATCCGCGCTTGCATAGAAGCCAGGCTTCTACCCGCGACAGGCTTATACGCATTTGACCCGTTTCATTTTCAGGCTTCTATCCGCGATGTGCTTGTATGCAAACCCGGCTTTTATCCGCGACTTTACGGTATGACTACCAGTCCACCAATGTAACACGTCTTAAAACAAATCTTATTTTTTTTCTTGTTGTCCCCCCTAGTCCCTATTGAGTATGAAAACTTCTACGGCAACAACCCACCTCAGTCTATTCGTCCAAGCGCTGCTCGCGTGAACCAAGCGAATTCTCATCAGGCCCAAGGTGCGGCTGCTGGTGCACCTATGCAAGCGCGTACTCTACCACGTGTGCCCGGTCAGTCGGACGCATCGGTCAACCCGCACATGATGCGACCACCCGCTGACATACCGCAGCCGACGCTGATTGCTATCGATGACGGTGAGGAAGCACGTGTGTGTTCTCTGCTGCTCTCTTTCTCTATATCGCTATGTGTCTGTCTTGGTGTCTGGCTGTTTGTATGTCTATCTGTCTGTTTGTCTGTCCATCTATCTGTCTCTCTTTCCCACACAAATTTCGCTCATGACATCATTAATTAGCAGCTTAATGAATTGTTTGGTTGTGTCTTCTTTTCATTCATACGTACAATGCTAGCATGCTTACGCTGAATGCAATCGGAATCTTAATTAACTGAACTGTTTCCTGGGCTACACACAGAATCTGTTTGTTCATTATCCCAGCCCAGTGCCATACTGCAGTCGACTTGCTCATTTTACATTTTCAAAGTACAATTTGTGCATCGTGCACTAAGTCTGAGATCTATATTTTAAGTGCCTGCTGTGAGTCGGATTACTACTAGACACATTTTCTATGAATACTGAGGCGATCATTACTTTGACCCTGTAGAAATCGTTTTAAAATAAACTGCCAAACTAAAGACCTTCCATGCCTTATATGAGAGTTATTCCTGATATCGTTCTTGAGACAGAGAGAGAAGTAAGTTAGATCAATTGTTGCTTTTGTCAAATGTCTGTTCACTGTGTGTTCATGTTTTCACTATCAGGAGCCTACTCCTCAGTGCCGCAGGGAATGCAACAGCAACATCACATGCAGGCGGCGATGCAGCCCCAGCCCCAGCTCCAGGTCCAGCCCCAGCCCCAGCACCACCCGGGGCATCACAACGGTGGCATGCCGCCCGGTGCTCGTGCTGGTATGGGCCAGTGCCGGGCAAACTTCCCGTATGAAGCCCAGGGTCCGGAGGAGCTGACGTTTATGGAAGGGGAAATCATCACGATCGTTATGAAAGAGGACGGGAATTGGTGGAGAGGCGACGTCCGCGGGCGTCAGGGAATGTTCCCTTGCAACTATGTCACTGAATTCTAACTAGCGCAGTCAGGTTGTTTGACTAGCTCTGAAGTGCGTGTTTGGTTGAAGTAGAAGACATTGTTCTATGCTGGCTGCGTGCTGATCATAGCTCCGGTGAGCAGTCTCTGGTATTCAGCAGCCGGTGCCAGCGCCATTGCAAATGCATGTAACGGACTGTACAAACCATTGCCTGAATTCTGAATCCTACAAACGTGTCAGTGCCTATGTCCTTCCCCAGCCGTCCTCACTGTATAGGTTTAGGTGACAGCTCAAATTACCAAAAAGCATTATTGGATCCAAACACTATCCTAATTGCAGAATTTCTTATCAATTTTACAGTATTTATCTTGATTAAACCAATGCTGCTTGCGACCCCATATACGCATGTTGTTCGATTTGCTACTATGCATCATTATTTTTTTGATAACGGACTGAATGATTCGAATTTTGCTGGTGAAAATTCTTCAAGGAATCGTCCACTACAGTCTATTAAAAATTAAATCTTGACTTTTATAACAGGAATTAGCTCCCAAGCCTGATTATAATTCAACCGTATAATTATGGGTTTTGGAACGACAAATCAAGCATTGTGTGATGCGGAAAGTGGCCCGGCCGGCGGTTTTGGAAACCCTTGCTGAAAACTAAATACGTACTTATATTCTTCTCAAGCTTTTATTAAAACGAAAGTAGTTTTACTTCATAAACGCTGGAGAAATCTTCTGACTCCGAAGCTGCACCTAGACTCACGCTGGCCATCCGCATTGTTGTCCCTCATACGGACGGCCGATTAGTTGTTGGAGGTGACAGCGTTGTGAATCGCTACCTGCTCTCAGCATCTGTTTTTGCACCACTCCATGAGTGATTCTGACTCGTGCTGCTACCTGGCGACTCACGAGGTATTTATTGCTCTCAAAGCCGAGCATCTATGAGTAGTTTCGAATTCATAATAATAATAATTATATAGACCAGATGTTGTGACTGAAGTCCAGCTTCGAAATCTCCATAATTATTGTGGTTCAGTCTGGGCAAGCAGAGATAATCAGCAGCATCACCTTTTGTGAGTGAAGTGAGAACCAGCCATGAATCCTGAATAACCCAGGGCAGCCCGCATTCTTCCTTTTCCCAGCGAGTATTATTAATCCTTCAGGGGTCGAATTGCTTTCAGGACCTTTTTAATTTGATATGGCATTAAAAATAGCAAATATCTGAAGAACCATTCCCAATAATTACTATCACAACACCTATTATTTTTCAGAATGAGGAGGGAAATGAGAATCCAAATAGAAAAAAAAACCGGTGCTCATTCTGATAATGTGATATTGCTAACACTGGCTCTAAATGTAGGCAAAAGAATACGAAAGTGGCAATTTGATGTTGACTGGAAAATCCACGTATGCGGATGAACCCATTCATGAACTTTTCATAATCATGGATGTAGTTGAGCTGACTGCTCAATACGAAGTACTAGTACACTTCAGTCGTACTTGTTTTGTGAATTCTGTCCTTGCATGGGTGATGCAAACGCATCCAAATATGTTGCACTTTCATTGCCAAAAATAATGTATTGTCCCTGAAAGCCCCTCATGTTGCATCATCATCCTTTATATTTATATTTATTCCCGTAGCTATGCAGAAGACGTTACTTCAGTAACGTCTGGCGCTAGCCAGGGTCCACACAGCTTTAATTTGGTGTTTGTTTGTTTGTTTGTTTGTGTGTTTGTGTCACGCCTGGAGCTATCCCGTATCTTTCCCGTATCTGTCCCGTATCTGTGACTACAAAGGCTCTACAAGATTGTACATAACAGCTGTCCACAATATTTGCTGGCTCCCGTATCTGTCCCGTACCGTACCAATATTCGTCGTATTATGTATACGACTCCCTGATATAGAGGGAGATTTGGAAAGAAATAGGGAGACGAGGAGGAAATAAAATTAGAATAGACGCCGAATAGGTGATAGGATGCGTCAGCAAAACATACTTTGGAAGAGAAATCCCGTCGTCTCCAAAATAAGCGTGAACGGGCGATTCAGTGCCGGTCACAGGAAACGTCGGAAGAGAGAGTTCCCGTCGACTCCAGAACGCCCGTGATTGGCAGAGTCAGCGCCGGTCACAGGAAACGTCAGGACAGACATCCCGTCGAGTCCAGATCGCCCGTGATCGGCAGAGTCAGCGCCGGTCACAGGAAACGTCAGGACAGACATCTCGTCGACTCCAGATCGCACGTGATCGGCAGAGTCAGCGCCGGTCCAAGGAAACGTCAGGGCAGACATCCCGTCGAGTCCAGAACGCCCGTGATCGGCAGAGTCAGCGCCGGTCACAGGAAACGTCAGGGCAGACATCCCGTCGAGTCCAGAACGCCCGTGATCGGCAGAGTCAGCGCCGGTCACAGGAAACGTCAGGACAGACATCTCGTCGACTCCAGATCGCCCGTATGCAAAAAATACCGATCGATTTTTTATTGAAAACTCCAATCGGCCAAAGTTTAATGACGGCGAAAAGTTTCGTTTCTCATCGGCCAAAGTTTCTCATCGGCCAAAATGTGTTGATGTACAGTATAAGAAGATCAAAAAGAAAAGAAGGAGCAAACCAAAAGTGGATGAAATTAGAGAAAAATAACAATCCGAAATAAATTCTACAAATACTTTTGCCTAACTCATATTTAAACTGATCGAAACGTTTTTGCAATACAATGATGTGGCGAATCAACGGAAAAAAACATTTCTATTAGTTTAATAACATGTACGATGAGGTAGGCAAAAAAGCATAGCGTAGGGCCCTGAGCTTCCAAGCTCTCTCGTTACAACATCTCAAGTCTCGGTGGAAACACCGGCCAATGTTAGGAGAGTGGGTGATTGCCAACCACGGCGATAAATAAAAATTAGGGGAGGGTAAAAGAAAGAGTAGCAAAATGAAAAGCAACAACAACTCCGTAAAGAAAGATAATGTCAAATAAAAACAGTGAAAAACACAGAGGCGCAAAGGATATGTGGATAATGAGCTATTTATGTCGTAGTAAATAAGGGGCGGCACGGATCTTAAACAGGCGGAGTGAGGTCAGATCCTTAACTTCTCTGGGTAGAGTGAGCCAAACATAAAAAGCAATAAAGAGAGGGGAGCGCAAAAGACTGGATGAGTTACACTTAGGGAGTAAGAGCGAGTTTTTAGTTCTTAGAGAAGAGAGCCAATTAAAACACATGAAAGGAGGTGGGCACAACTCAAGCTTAAATTAATAGAATGGGCAAGAGAAGCCAGGTGTGCACTGCGTCCATGTGATAACGGGGTTGTGTGAGCGATTTTATAAAGGGCGGATGATGAGAGCATGCGGGGTTGACGGAGGAGACTTTTAAGGATTTCCTTGTGGTGTATTTAAAGCTTTGCAGCAGCGGAAGAGGATAATCCAACCCAAGACGTATCGGCATAATCAAATATTGGGCGAAGGTAGGCTAAATAAAAATGAAGCTTGCAAGAAATCGCTTTAAGTCAATGGCTCTTGCCTTTTTTGCTTACTAGATAAATAAGCCTTTTTTACAAATGCTGTTTGCACTGCTCTTTCCGTTATTCTTCCTATGCAAGTCGCTACTCTTGTTTTGAGTTGTTTTTCTTCTCTCTTTTTCTTTCCCTACTAGTTGCTGTTACACTCACTGATCCTTATGCACAGATATACAGCATTCCCTCATTAGTGGGACCATTGTTATTAGGCTAGGGCCTGTTTTGGACTTCCCACTCTAAATAAAGAATACAAACAAACAAAGAAAGAAAGTGGGAGGTAGGAGCAGTGGGGGGGGGGAGAGAATTCCTAAGCATTTGCTTGATTTTTCACAGATATATTCGATGTGGGGTACCCAAGAGAGTGCAGAGTCAATCACAATGCCAAGGTGTTTGTGAAAAGACACTATGTCAATTGGATTTGGAAAGTTGGCATGGATGAGGGTTGTGAACTCTGGCTGGGGCGGGAAGAGTATGATCTTTGTTTTTGATAGATTTGGGGACAATCTCCATGACGACATCCAGGAAAGAACTTCCTGAATGCCAGCACACAAGTTGTTTTTCAGGCCAGTGAGGGAAGCTGATGAGGTGAGAAGGGTCGTGTCGTCGGCAAACAGAGACGTTCCAGGGAAGACTGCAGGTAAGTCGTTTACGTAAATTAAAAAGAGTAGGGGACCAAGAATTGATCCTTGAGGAACGCCTATTACAATACTGGCTCTGCAGCCGAGGATGTGCCAAACACAGCTACGTACTGATAACACCCAGAGAGATAAGATTTCAGCCAGGAGAATGGTTGTTTACGCACCCTGAATGCATACTCGAGCTTTGCCAAAAATCCTCGATACCAGACGGTATCAAACGCCTTGGCCAAGTCAAAGAAGCAAATACCAGCAAGCGCTCTGTTATCCCTATGCTGGCACACCTGCTGCACGATGCGGGTCAGTTGAAGGGAGGTGGAGTCGCCTTTACGAAACCCAGATTGCGCGGGACTCAGAAACGGCGAAACATGTCTGTATAAGTGGTCATAAAAGATGCGTTCACATACTTTGGACATGCAGGGAAGAAGAGAGATAGGGCGGTAGTTTGCAGGTTCGTGGCGGGAACCTTTTTTGTATACAGGTATGACTTTCGCTGTTTTCCATGCGGAAGGGAATATGCCCGTGGTAAATGACATGTTGAAAGTATGGCACAAAGGGAATGCTATGGATGGTGCCAGGGCCTTGAGGCCCCACTTGGGGATGCCGTCGGGACCAGATGCCTTGCACCTCAGAAGCTTCTTCAGATGACGCCGGACAGTGGCAGTTGTGGTGATGACGGACGTGAAACAAGCTGAGGGCTCCGAGGGGGTGAGAATAGGGGGAATAGAGAGCAACGGGTCATCTGGCCGATTCACAGAGGCAAACTGGGCGTTTAATGCGGTAGCTTTGGCCAAAGGGTCAGCCGCCTGCTGAGTCCCTGTGGTGAGTGACGGAATTTCCCGTGACACGTTTCGAATTCTTGCTTGTCTCGTAAACTGGTGAAGCGATGGACGGTGTCTACCCTGCAAAGTAGTTTGCACTGAGCGGATATAAGCTCTGTACTTTGTCCGCGTCAGGGTTTTCACTATATGTCGCTGCTGTTGGTATGCTTGTTTGTTTTGTTGTGTTGGGTACTTCTTGAAAATGCTCTAGAGATCATAATTTCCACTTGATTGCTGTGCGGAGATGGGCACCAACCCAGGGTGGCTGACTGGGCCGTGGGCAGTGTTGAGAATACGGCTGCTGTCCGAATGGCCAGAGGTGCTTCTCAAGGGCACTGTTGAGAATGGAAGAAAAGTGCGAAAGCGCATCATTGACGTTGCTGGCACGCAGATGCCAGCTCCAGTCAATATCAGCGAGCTCTGCATTCACACTATCCCAGACGGAAGATGGCACGGATTTAAAGTCATATTCCGGCTTTGCAGGAACATTCCTGAAGTTGTATTGGGGTGCAGCAGCGGGGTGTCCGTTTGCAGTAGGTTCCTCACGATAAACAGCATCAGTAGGCAGTAGGAAGTGACTGAGGATATGTGCGTGGTCAGAGGCACCAAGAGGAGCAACAGATGTAACAGAGAGTAGTAGGTGAGGATGATCCGTGAGCACAACGTCAATACACGATGTTGAGCCGTGGGGGGTAAAGTGTGTGGGGAATGTCACCAAAACAAGGCTCAAGGCCAAAACAAGAGAAGAGGTTACGGAACTCCCTTCCAGCACGATTCGTCGTGTCTCTAGGAGACCAGTCAGAGTGGCGAGCATTCAAGTCTCCTGCAAGTAAAATCGCAGAATAGGGGAGGCTAATATTGGACAGACAGTCCTCTAGGATGTCACTAAATGCCTGGACTTGGGAGATGCTGTGTCCAGGGTGTCTGTAAACAGAGCAGATGATGAGGGGGAGTGAGGGAAGGCATCATCATTTAAATTTTAAGTGTTTCCTATCCGGGACTGTTTAAATGGTAATAAATATGTCATCAGACGTCACCTGATTCTCAGGCACAATATTATTATCAATCAATACCGCTGTGGGCACGAGTCTAAACTCTATAGATCCAATTTCCGGGACAAACGGTAAATTGAAACTGACTGGAGTAGAGCCAATCTCCCCAATCGGTAAGAAGGGGTTCTGATCCTACCCTCGGCAAGGAATGTTGAATCATCATCCCTCGTCTCTGCGCATCGTATTTGACCAATTTCCCTTTGATAACAGACGCTGACCAGCCCAGATTGTTTTATTACCTAGCATTACTGTTTGCTGATCGTGTCAGTGGCTAGATGTGCTCCACAGTATGAAAATGGGTTACTGTATAACACGTTATTTTTCGGTGTAATTTTAATTTCGGTAATTTCGGTTGAGAAACCAAACACCTAAATTAAATTTTAGATTACACCTAAAAGTCGCTACAGTACACACTGTATGTGAAAGGTACTTGAAGTAGGCTGGTCACCTAATTCTACATACACCTGAAACCTGGCACGTCCCTGATACCGATATTTTAATACACCTAAAATTACATGTTGTACAGAAACCCCTTTGTGCTCCTGTCCTCTAACCCTGATCATACATACAGTGCTGACAACTGAAATCCGACCCCTTAGCGATGCGTTCACATTCTAGGGATCTCAATTTCGTAGTTTGCTATCCCGTGTTGGGTCTTTGCGATGTGAGCGCACTGCTCAGGGGTCGGGTTTCAGTTGCAAGCACTGTACATCTTCTCGATTACCGTACTCGCGCGATTAGAGCCCGCTCTTGAACAGTGCCCTATCTCGAATAGTGCCCCAGTCTCTAAGAGCCAGTGAAAATAAAGCCCTCTCCTGATTAGTGCCCTCCCCCCCTCGAACTTGTAACTAAGCGTATGTGAAAGTTTGGTGTTCTTTAACCCTTATCCGTCCGACGAGTCAAAAAATTAAACTTCTTTTGCTAATGTTCTTGTCAATGTAATTGCACTGGTGGTTTCAAGATCAGTTTGAGGATCACAGTTCTTGTTACCGTTTTTTCTTTTAAAAGTCGTGATAGTTTACAGTAACCTTTAGGCTCTGTTTTTCTTTGTTCTATGCTGGATGACACAAATGTCCCAGCATTGAAAAAATAGTGCCCTCTCTTGAACAGTGTCATCTGTTGAACAGTACCCTATCTGTGATGGGCATTGAAAAAATAGTGCCCCAGGGGCACTAATCGCGCGAGTACGGTATCCATACGTCTTCTGCACTCCCATCCCATTCTCCCCGCACGTCCTCAACTTTAACAGTAAACCCTTCTCCATCCTGTCTTCTCCCCTCTCCCTAAAAATTCTCTAATAAATTGAGAAGATGGGTATTGATATCCCAATCCGCCGCAGATGTGTTGTTGCCATTGCTGATGCCACTCGTCCATTTCCCCTACTAACCCCTACTTATCTTTATCACCTTGGATGGCTACCGCCCATACTCTTCACTTTGGCCCGTGATTCCTACTGATTCCTCTGAGTCTTGAGAACACCATTGCATACCTGATGAGGGCACATTTGCCGAAACGTTGTAATAATTGATTGAGAAATGAGTTCGAGTTTGCAGAGTGAATGGGAAGAGAGCGAGTCTGCTCTGAACCTTTTTTTGCTTATGAATGAAGCTGCAGGAATCCTCACCACTGCTGTACTGAGTCTTGAGATGCTGGCACGTTGCAATAAGTAATACAACTAATGGTGCACAAGCTGGTGGGACCACAGCTGGACGTTGTTGGCTTGCAAAGCATAGGTTCCTTCCTGGACCCCCTACTCTTCGCAATGTTGTCTTATCCTATTCTCTGCACTCTTTTTACGAGTAAGGTCTGTGTAAAGAAGAAAGAAAGATGCACGTGTTCATATGCAGACATTACATGGCTTATGTGCACTCGATCATAATGCTACCAACACCCTATCACCTACTTTGGTCTTATCATGTTGAATTCTTTATTCGCACGATGGCACCATCGCTAATAAGATATTGTTGTTGGTTTTGTTGTTGTTGTTGTTGTTGTTGTTGTTGTTGTTGTTGTTGTTGTTGTTGTTGTTGTTGTTGTTGTTGTTGTTGTTGTTGTTGTTGTTGTTGTTGTTGTTGTTGTTGTTGTTGTTGTTGTTGTTGTTGTTGTTGTTGTTGTTGTTGTTGTTGTTGTTGTTGTTGTTGTTGTTGTTGTTGTTGTTGTTGTTGTTGTTGTTGTTGTTGTTGTTGTTGTTGTTGTTGTTGTTGTTGTTGTTGTTGTTGTTGTTGTTGTTGTTGTTGTTGTTGTTGTTGTTGTTGTTGTTGTTGTTGTTGTTGTTGTTGTTGTTGTTGTTGTTGTTGTTGTTGTTGTTGTTGTTGTTGTTGTTGTTGTTGTTGTTGTTGTTGTTGTTGTTGTTGTTGTTGTTGTTGTTGTTGTTGTTGTTGTTGTTGTTGTTGTTGTTGTTGTTGTTGTTGTTGTTGTTGTTGTTGTTGTTGTTGTTGTTGTTGTTGTTGTTGTTGTTGTTGTTGTTGTTGTTGTTGTTGTTGTTGTTGTTGTTGTTGTTGTTGTTGTTGTTGTTGTTGTTGTTGTTGTTGTTGTTGTTGTTGTTGTTGTTGTTGTTGTTGTTGTTGTTGTTGTTGTTGTTGTTGTTGTTGTTGTTGTTGTTGTTGTTGTTGTTGTTGTTGTTGTTGTTGTTGTTGTTGTTGTTGTTGTTGTTGTTGTTGTTGTTGTTGTTGTTGTTGATGATGATTTTATTTTCATTGGCAGTGACCAAACGAGCAGAGGCGCTCAATAACAAGGAAGCGAATGAAGGTGCCGAGACGCACGAGGGGACTTAAAAGCAGAAAATATTAGAAAATGGGGAAGGGGTAGGTGGAATCTGGTTCGAGATGGACAATGAGAGCTCTAATGCCAAGGGGCAACGAAGAGGTTGGTGCGACTTCAGCGATACTAAGGGAAGTGTGTGTTGCTCCCTACATGAGAGCTCGCGGTTTTCCTGCCGACTTGAATTCTCACTTGACTGACTCACGACTGCCATCCAGACAACGGAGAGTCGCCGTAAGTTTGTATCCCTGGTGATGGTTGTGCCTGGAGAGCACTATTATAAGTGGTGCTCTTCAGGCACAATCTTCCTCAGCGCACTAAAGCTCAACTGATGAGGGTGAATTCCCCGAGACACTGTGTATTGAGCAGGGAGTGGTGCTTTCTTGCAGGTTTGCCGAGTCGAAGGTTCGATGGACTTCTCGTGTGCTCTGGATGGTAGTCGTGAGTCAGTCAAGTGTCAAGTCAAGTCGGCGGAATAGCGCGAGCTCCAGTGTGCATGGGGAGCAAACCCATTCCAGCATAAAACAAAGGAAAACAGAGCCTACAGGTTACTGTCAACTATCATGACTCAACAGAAACGGTAAAAAGACCAGCGACCTTGATCCCGAAACCACCAGTTCAATGACATGGACAAGAAGATTAGCAAAAGAACACCAAACTTGCATTTGCGCTATTCAAGAGAGGGCTTTATTTTCCAACTTACTCTTATAGACTGGGGCACTATTCAAGATATAGCACTATTCAAGAAAGGGCTCTAATCACGCGACTACGATATTTACATGCAGGTCTATGTTGGATTCACTTTGCATTTTTCTTTCTTGCATTTTCTATCACTACGAATACGAATAATACTATAGCAGTGAGACTGAAAGAAACCGAGAGCATATTACTGTTTTGTGTGTTTTCTAGTCACGCGCACTGTCTATGCGCTTCCGGTCGACCTCGTACCTTACCACAGGAAACAAAAGTCAGCAGACTAAAATGATGGCACCTACGCAAATGTGCATCCTGGATATAACAAATGTGTTTTTGTTATCATTCAGCAAATAAATTGGGCAAAATGATTCATCGCTACCCTCAGAGTGCCTTTCCAGTGTTCTATTAGCACCCCTGGTTCTCAATCTATTGTTCTTCCTCTCCTGTGACTTAAAAAATCTCAGATTTTGAGTTTTTTGCACTCCATACATAATCTTATTTTCATATTTTATTGGTTTGGTGAGACTCCCATGATAGGTATCCATTTACCTCAGAAGAATCCGTAAATAAACACAACAAACAAACAAGTACGCACCATCCATCCTACACAGCAGTGATTGCATTGTTTCCTGGACGTTCATAGAAATTTGTTGTTAAAGGCAGTGGGTGAGCAGGATTTCGCTCGTTCACGTGCCAATGTTGTTTAGGCTGAGGTGGTATTCAATTCATCCTCACTACCAGCATTGTTTCGTATCCCAAAGAACATTGGAGTTGCAGAGAGGAAAATGTCCATATCAAACCAGAAATTTCTAATAATTATGCAAAAAACGTACATGTACCAATTCGCTACCTTCTTATTGGGAAGAAATTCCCGTTTGAATTCTGCGAAGTAAAATAAAGTAAAAAAGAAAGAAAAGAGCCAGATTCAACCTGTCATGTACAAATACTGCGGGACCAAATAAGCCGAAATATAATGTGCACAAAGTAAACATGGGGGCAGCGCAAACTGCAGGAAAAGAAAAAAGAGCTTTCTCCCCGATGTCGTTCAGCTTTACCTTGGTCTCGGCAAATAATAGTCAGGTTTCCAAGCAAAACGGACTACAATCTCAGTTATTTTGTGGCCTGTTCGACCATCTTTGAAGTTGTGCATTGTACAGTTGAGACAACGAACTAAAATAAAACAAAACAAAACAACATCAAAAACTGCACTATGCCTTGCAATTGCAACGTCCCGCAATGTCATTCTATGCCCAGCAAACAAATCGTGACGTTTCCTGTTGGGAGGTTTCAATGCTAAGTGGTTTTTGTGACAGATGACCGTCCCCGTTGGTTTCTCTTTACCTACATTGTACCAACCTAATTGTACACTCAGAGCATTCCCCAATGTCACAGAGGAACAACATGCAAGAAACAGGCACGGACAAGTGGAGCATATTTCAGGCAATATTGGCACGTTTTCAGCTGCCCAATGCTAGACATGCGGGCAACGCTTCACACAATAACGCAATTGAGGTCCAGTATAGACCAAGACACCGTCACCTGTGAATATTTGTCGGCACACTACTATAAACCCTATCTGGATATGATGGACATGCCAAGACACGATGGTGACACGAGTCCCAGTTTGCGCACGTGAAAGGGAAAAAGGGAAAAACTCGGAAATGTGTAACTGTCACAACAAAGCATCGATACGGATCCCGATCATCTAACAGGAAAAGGAACACCTGTGCGATGATTGACTAGTGGCTGAAACTTAAAGGTACAGCGGAAAACCTTCCTCCCTTTGTATTTCTGTAATATGAAACGCGAGGTTTCAAGATTCAGGTTATTGCGACGGTCACCAGAGAGCAAGGTCTATAAATTCAACGACACCACGAGATCAATCATCAGTCTTCCTACCAAGTCAGATCATAGTAGAAAGATTAAGAAATAGGCAAGCTAAATAACAACTTCTTCCATTTGCAGTCTTGAAATGTCTGCCCTGAAAATTCTTTTATTGCTTTGTGCAATGATAGTTGTCTCTCGTTGCGATATAGCGAGGCGTTCAGAGCCCGAGAGTGACAGTGATGAACAATTTTCGGACAGTGTGGATAGTCGTGACGATGAAAACCAAGACTTTCTTCCAAAGTTTTACAACCTCGATGATATCCCCGATGCACCAACGAGTGCTCCTGGTGACAACAAACGAACAGACTGTTTGGAAGAGCTGTTCACCCAAGCTGGATTACATAAGGAGTCCATCCCGCGCTACATTCAGGCCTTCCGAAACAACGAGTTGGACGTCGATGCCCTGTATGGACTAAACTACCTTGAACTTGTTACTCTGCTTCAGGGCAAGGCTTTTGGTATCAGCAATGCTGGAGAAATATTCCGACTTCACAACTGTATCCATGACTACGGAAAATGCATCATGAAACCGTTCTGCCAGAATGGTGGACGATGTGTACATGGAGATATCATCCGACAGCATATCTGCCAATGTCCTAAGAATTTCCAGGGCGACCATTGCCAAGAGAAGGTGGAGGATCGCCTCAGTAAGATACAAGACACTCTTGTTTTACTTCAGCATCAAGTTGCTCACTTTGGTGTTTCTTACACTCGCTGGGGAAAGGAAATGTGCAACGAGACAGCTGGAGCTTCCCTAGTTTACACCGGGTTCATGGCTGGTTCTCACTTCACTCACGATGGTGGTGCTGCCGAATATCTCTGCTTGCCCGAGGAGCCTCAGTATGGAGACTTCAAACCTGGAGAACAGTCAGGAAACCTGGTCTATGTTACTGAGTTGGAAACTACTCATACATTTGAGCCTTTCACCGGCCTGCACAATCACAATCCACTGTGTGCAGTATGCCAGGCTGACTCTCGTGTGTCCCACATCATGATTCCAGCTAGAAATACCTGTCCTTCGGGCTGGACTTTGGAGTACCATGGATATCTAATGGCGCAGGAGCATTCACAACGCCGCACAAAGAATGTTTGCGTGGATGTGGACCCAGACGTCAAGGGAACATCAGTAAGCCTGAATGGAGCTCTCTTGTACTTCACGGAGGTCACGTGTCAGAGTGAGATGCCATGTCCCCCATACGACCAGCAGAAGGAGCTAACATGTGCAGTGTGTACACGCTAAGAGGATTCCATTCACCAGAGAAACTTAATGATCCCTGGGGATCTGAGCATGATAGTAATTTCTCTAATCCCAGACGGCACATTAGCTTATGCAGGTTGGTAACTCCCCAAACCATATACATGTACTAGCATTCAGCGTTTGTTAGTTCTGTATTTTTACAAAAAGGTTTGTCCCCCATCTTGTTTTGGTTTCAACAGCAGTTGGCCATGCATCCGACATACAGCAATTGTAGAATGCATCACGTTCACACATACATCTATGCTAAGAACATTTCGCAAACACGTGTTTTGATTTTTTCTCCAAGATCTCACTAAAAAAGAATCACTTCCGAAGGAAAATTATTGCCTGTAGACTTTCAATGAACTTCGGTAGAGGCCCTTAGACCACTCGCTCTAAATCTCTCACAGTTGCCAACTTCATTATTTTTGGCACTTTGCGGCACGTTTGTGCTGAATTTTCTGTCTTTTCTACTTTTCGATCACTCCGGCTGACTACATCTGTCTCCCAACGACGGTCACTATACGGCCTTACACTACTCTGAACAACTATCCAACTACTATAAATGTTCCGAAATCCAAACGGGTACCCTTTTCCTAACGGTACCGAAGATTACTGTGCGGTGCAACCTAGAACAGTGTGATGCCGACAGCGACTTAACGCTATTTGGCCCAGAATCTGCGAAAACCAGGCTTAGGGTGAAATTTCACAAAATGACTTTTTCCCATTTTCAGCTTCTATTGGGCAAGGGGGGGGGGGGGGGGTCAGGAAACAAAATATTACAGGTGTGGGTCGACTCATAGTGGTATTAAAAGCATCTCAAACACACCAGGGTATTGTGTTAAAAAATCCAAAAAAAAACACAAAATTGTTATCACAGAAAAGAAATGAAGAGAGATCCACCAGACTGAAGGAAGAGACATGGATATTTTTTGTTTAGGTGACATGACAAGGTAGGCATGTCGGGGCAGGCTTGTTGTGGCCCCTTCATGCTGCAGGCTGTAGTGGCCATGCACAGTTCTGCATGAATTTTGTTTGCTCCTCACTATACTACTAGTGCACTCAGCACATTCTGGGGCTGAATACATGTACTGACATGCTCTGGCGCTACACACCACAAGGAAACCTGACTCCAGTTGAGATGGCACCTTTTGAAGGGTGAATCTAGTACACCTGTTCAGAAACAAGCAAGAACACAGCCTTTTCAAACTGTTCCCTGTTCATAGTAAGCGCATAGTGTGCTGGCGTGCTGCAGTATCTGCTTGGTGCTGACCAGCAAGTGAAATATCAGCACGCGGTACAATCCCTTGCAGCTAGCCGTCCAGCGAGGAAAGTCTCGAGTGGGGGCCTCTCGATCTGCTCACTCATTCGCCTGGCATTCAGTAGCACTTCATCGCCAAGGGTTTCAATTCAAAACCGTTTTCACACTGCGCTTCAAGCCATTTTCCTCGTGAACTTGCTGCAAACGTATGAGCTCCGCTGCGCGTGTTCCCATTGCATGAGGCCCAGAAACAGCTAGTATCTCCGTACTTCGATTGGCTGGATTGATGTCGTCCAGGTTCTCCTCGCTATCGCCATCACGACTCTAACTGGAGACGATTTCTTCACCATTTTCCGCAAGCAGCAGCTAGCGCAGAAATTTCGCCATCCATGAGTGTAGGAGATGGAATCCGTTCGATCAGCTCAAAAACTCTTCATTGTGACTAGAGGAGTAGCAGGGATACTCTACCGGAAGCCCTTTGACTTCCCTGACTGCTGAAACCCTTCCTGCCATGACTGCTACTTCTTTTTTTTTTTTTTTTTTTTTTTTAATTTCGGCCAGTCGGCTACTATCATTTTTCGTCTTGGGGGCTAGACAAGGGGAAGTAGCCATGTCGGGGCGTGAGCCCGCCTTTCGGCACCGGGAGTTGCAGCTCGCTCGACTTGACTCTACTGAGTGCAGAGGACCCACACCTTGATCTGGTGAGCTGCGTCGTGGGGATTTTGCAGTCAGATGTGCGACTGCGGGGCTCGAACCCGCGACCTCTCGGGTCGCAGGCAAGTGCAGTACCCAATGTACTACCGGGGACACTTCTTCAAACAAGCGAGATTCTCTTTGGTTCCACTTCACTGCACTCGATCGTCCACGCGACACAACCTTTTTACAAAACATCATTTTTCTCAAAAAAATGATTTTCACCCTAAGCCTGGTTTTCGCAGATTCTGGGCCATTTGTCCCACAGAAAAGAACCGGATCGGACAGACCCGGTAAGCGGAAAACGTCTGCCGTGCCATATTCGCAGGAATATAGCCAGCCCTCTGGATACAATATCTTGGTTCCAGGCCATCCAGGGTGTGCACAACACTTCGGCCATTACATAGTACACTGAGTGGTGAAAATGTTGATCAGAGCCGCGCGGGGGGGGGGGGGGGGGGGGGGGGACACATTACGCTGAAGCCTATGGTGAGTATTATTATTATACTCTGCTCTGGTAGACCACTACCTCATCACTGGTTGCTTTGTACATGTATGTGTGTAAAGGAGATCCCCCCCCCCCCCCCTCCCCTCCAGGTGGCAAAACAATGTTGGAATGGGTCTATAGTCTGTCGAAGTGCTGACGACACGCTGCCTGAAAACTCGTAGTTGCGCGTAGTTACAAGGCCAAGTGGTGACAAACAAGAGTCTCGTCACCTGCACTTGTCGTGTTTCCAACGGTCACGGCATCACTTTGACTGGGGCTCGCGCTCGAGCAAGATCGCGAGTTCAAATTATTAATTTTGTGTTACTTGTCTTGGAGAAGTTTCTCCTTTGCTGTCAACCCATAGTGTAGTATATTCTGACTGAGTGTTCACCAGCACCTGAGAGCTAGGAGTTCTGATGTTTGCTTGCCGCTGGACAGGGAAACGAGCACAGAATTGGTTGGTTTCAGAACAAACAAAAAACAGCGATCGCTGCGATTCGAAATAACAGAGACACTCGCCATTTTTTCTTGACCAGCGACTGCATGTAAAGACAAACGGCACTACAGGCACAGCAATGGCTCAGCAACAAATCAGCTTGAGCTTCTCCTTCTCTACTAAAATGAAAACTAAAAACCCAGCGACAAGTAACTTAGTTGACATAAATATTCTCGCTCGCGCTCCCCAGTCAATATGATGCTGTGTTCACTGTTCACTGCATGCTGCCGCCACTGGAAACACGACAAGCGCAGGTGACGGGACTTTTGTTTGTTACCACTTGGTCAAGTCACTACGCGTTGTCAAGAAGCAGTGACTTCAGACTTTGCGGCATATTGTAGTAACATTAGGTATATCTCATGGGTTCTTCTGTTGCAGAAAAATTGGGCAGCATTTTATGGCAAGTCGGGTTCACCACGTTAGGGTGTTTACGCCTGTCCCAGACGACGGCTGCAATGGCCAACCGGTCAACAAAGAAGTTGAGGCCAAAGAGAAAGATTTATTTCATGCTTATAATGAGGGAGTGTGACGTAGGCGCCGGATCGCTACAGCATCTCCTATTCTTGAAACAAATAGAAAGAAGGGACGATAGATTACGATTTATAACTAACAGTCCATCGATGTAACACGTCTTAAAGGGGAAGTTAAAGGGGAAGTCCGGTGAAAAATTTAAATTTCAGGGTCGGTAGAGTTTCGGCCGCTGAGTCGAATGGTGTTGGTCCCACGTGTCTCCAACAAAGCGTTCTCGAGATATTTCCGTTTGAAAAACTGAGTTTCGGGGGCTGCGCCATGACGTCATGCGGCCGCGCCACACCCTCTGCAACGTCATAGCGTGCAGCTAGGTCAAAAGGAGTGCGTGAAAGCAATACCGGTAGTGTCAGTGCTATTTCAAATGATTTGGCGACTGATATTAGGTGGTGCAAGCGACCCCGAAGACATGTAACTCCTTGTGAGAGTGAGGATACAGCCATGGCTGACCTTCATGAGTTCGGTCTGGGGCTGAGAACCTCGGTAGTCAGCTGAAGGAATGGCCGCGCGGGCCGGTCAAGAGTGAGCGCTACTGAGTTTCCGACTGATGAAGAAGCAGCAGCTATTGCAGACGAGGCTGATGTAATTATCAGATCGCTGGAGAGCAGGGTCGCCAAAATGGAGAAGAGTGATGCGAGTGCTCTAAATGTTGTTCCATACCGATTAGATTCGCTTAGACTCCAGTAGCCTGCCACATGGTGATGTTTTGGTGCGAACTTGGAATATTTCGGACTACTCAATTGGAGAACAGTGCAGGCTCTTTGAACCACGGGCACGACTCTTCGCTCGCAACGCTATGGAATCTGAAAGTTCTAGGTCCGAGAGCTGTTCGCTGTTTTGTCACTTGTCACGGTTGTGCACTCATCGCTGTAGCATAAAATAATGAGGCGCCGCGGGTGCGGAAAACTAAAATTTTCTTTCACAAGGCACAACCACCCGCACCGGCAAGGAGAAACGCACGTTCTCTGCCTGCATGACTGTACAATACGACTGATACGAGTGTAGACTGTAGTACATGACAAGTCCGTGTGTTCACTAGTTTTCTGAGTCTTGTGTCAGTTGTGACATGAGTTTGTTGACTGCATGCACTACAGCTAGCTAGATAAGACACTGCACGCACTGCATGCACGCAGCGCAGAGCGCATAGACCATGATGTAGATGGGCCAACGGAAAAGTCCAACTCGGAAACGGCTAAAATACGGTATAACCTCCAGGTTTACCGAGCTGAAAATCACAGGGTACGTAGTGTTTGTAACACTGAATCGAATGGTCTTGGTCCGAAGAAGCTGCGATAAACGGTTCCCCAATCGAACGCGCTCCGAATATGGCCATTTTTGTACACAACTAGATGGTGTGGCTACCTGGCTGCACGCTGTGACGTCATCACCTGGATCTGGGTGATGCGCGCTCAAATTCGCACATGTTCGATTGGGCGTATCTGACGAACCATAAGCCGCAGCCTCCTCGGACAAAGACCATTCGACTCAGCGCCCCGAACTCTACGGACTGTGAAATTTAAATTTTTCACCGGACTTCCCCTTTAAGGCAAAAATTAAAATTTCACCAGTTGTAGTCTTCGGTTTGCTGAGTCGAATGGTCTTGGTCCGAGAAAGCTGAGACGCTCCCTTCCTACTTGAATCCCAATCGAACTCGCGCACTTCCACCGAAACTGGGTGACTGCGCCCTAGTAGATGGGGATTTGTATGCAAAATGTCACTAAAAGCGCCATTTCGTTCTTATAAAAGCACGGATGACCGGGATTGGCCCATATGTTGTAGTCTTTTGGACGCTGAGTCGACTGGTTTTGGTCCGAAAAGGCTGCGATGCAGCGTTCCTCCTTTATTCCCAATCGAACATGGTTGAAGAAGCGGTCACGTGCTCCTGGGTGCCCAAATCACCTGTTCACCACGCCAGCAGGCGACAACTTTCACACCAAGGTTCAACTCGAGTTCAACTCGAGTGACAGGACTGCACCCAAAAAAGGTCAAACAGGCTAGTAAGTTGTACCCTGCAGGCACCGGTGACCAGGTGACTGGTGTACGCAGCAGCACGTGACCACTTGTTCGACCATGTTCGATTGGGAATAAAGGAGGAACGCTGCTTCGCAGCTTTTTCGGACCAAAACCAGTCGACTCAGCGTCCAAAAAACTACAACATATGGGCCAATCGCGGTCATCCGTGCTTTTATAAGAACGCAATGGCGCTTTTAGTGACATT
The DNA here is from genome assembly GCF_964019385.1 of Sycon ciliatum. NCBI lineage: Eukaryota > Metazoa > Porifera > Calcarea > Leucosolenida > Sycettidae > Sycon > Sycon ciliatum. Next base: position 32,701,775 of record NC_088647.1, read on the forward strand.
TTGCATACAAATCCCCATCTAGTAGGGCGCAGTCACCCAGTTTCGGTGGAAGTGCGCGAGTTCGATTGGGATTCAAGTAGGAAGGAAGCGTCTCAGCTTCCTCGGACCAAGACCATTCGACTCAGCACCCCGAAGACTACAACTGGTGAAATTTTAATTTTTGCCTTAACTTCCCCTTTAAAGGGGAACTACACCCAAAAATCAAAACTTCATGGTCCGTAGAGTTTTGGACGCTGAGTCGAATGGTGAAGGTCCCACTTCGATCCGACCAAGCGTTCCTGAGATATCTTCGGTTTAAATTGTACTTTCGGGGACGCGCCATGACGTCATGCGGCCGCGACACACCCCCGACACGCCCTTCTACGTCATTGAGACTCGCTTGCTTGGGCATGGGCCAAGCTCAGAAGTACAGGTATTTTGGTATGTGAAAGGAATAGTTCTGACAAAGACGTCCTCACCATGAGCGATTCCGACGTATCAGACGAGCTTGAAAGCTCAGAGCCTGAGCTGAAAATGTTTGGCTTCGGGCATGAGCCGAAATTTTCAGGAAAGGACATGGCAGCGCAAGCGGTGGCTTCCATTCGGACTGTAAATGTGGATGAAGCAGAAATTACTGCAATTGGAGAAGTCGCTCTCCATCAGCAACATCTGGCAACCGGTTGGCTGAGCTATTTCGAAATGAAGCGGCAGCCAAAGCAGCTCAGACAAGCCTGACAATCCGTAAGTGTTTTCACAGTATAGTCCTGCGTAATGTTCACAAATCGAATCGTTCTCTTCATATCGTAAATTGTGTGAAATTTTGTATTGGCACAGTACTCAGATCAATAGTCTCCTCACTCGTACTCCTGTACATGGAGTTTGCTGCGTAACATGGCTAGTATTATCTCCGTGCAAGTCGTGCAATGTGTATCGGTTCACTTGTGCTTTATCTCACACAAGTGGACTGCACCTCAATTCGTATTGTGGCGAAATACATTCTCACCTTTTGCACTATCACTTAGTCTTTACAGAATGCTGAGACGTTCTCTTGTATTTCACGTAGCTGTGTACCAACAATTACGCTGTGCACTCTAGCAGCAGCAGCAGCAGCACAGTAGCATAATGAGTGCGATTTGCCCTACTGTGGTGTCTCATGACTGCATTACCGGAATAGCTCTGCCCTTCTTGATTATCATTCTAAAATGTGTGCACATATCCGCCTGCGCCCCACACACACGCACGCACATGTGCTCACCTTGGTGGGCACATAGTATAGTAGTCACACATGCTCACGCACGCAGACACGCAATTTCACAAGCGCGTGCGCACACGACTGCATAAGCATACAAGTGCCTGTGCACATGCTCGTGCACGCACACATGCGCGCACTCATGCACTTGGTTGCACACGCACACATTCCTCAGGATCACTAACGGCAATGCATCTACTACTTGTCATTCCATGTCCCTCCCGCAAGGGGGAGAGAATGACATAAAGGAGAACACAGAATAGATGACATGAATATCTTTGGAATGTTATAATTACATTACACAAAAGCACACGCATGTGCCCGCACACACACACACTCACGCAAGTGCGCGCACACACACTCAATGTCACGCGCGTGCGGGCGCACCCACACACACAATAATAATAATGTCTGTCTCTCACGCGCGTGCGCGCAAACACACACACTCACGTGCGTGCACCCACACACACAATAATAATAATGTCTGTCTCTCACGCGCGTGCACGCAAACACACTCACGTGCGCGCACACTCACTCACGGGCGCGCGCACGCACACAGTCACGCTCGTGCGCGCACACTCACGCGCGTGCGCGCACACACACATTCGCGCACTTGCACGCATACACACACACACTCACGCGCTTGCACGCATACACACAATAATAATAAGAATGTCTGGCTCTCATCTGCATCCATACTGAGAAAACCCAACGAGTTCCCGAATAGGTGTACACTGTTGCCGGTATGTGGACTATCTTCTCTCCTTGAACTGCGGGTCATTGCGTGATGTAGCTTATCAGCAGTACATACTGTGTGTTCATACAGGAAAAGAAAATGCCAGCTAGAGGCGCTGGCGCTGCAAACAGTCCTTCCTATAACCTTGGGGCGGTGGCAGTGGTCGTAGCTCAACAGTGAGTCACTGCGACCGATGATACAGGCGCTCTTGATCTTCTTCCTGTAAAATCAAGAACAGCAATCGCAGACAGGTTCATCGATCGCACGCAGTATAGCCTAGGGAAACAGGAGATCTACTGCCGTCCACCTCATCAAGCCGGTTTCGGAAAGCTTCACATTTCGTAGTGATGTAGTCCAAAACAATTCTACAAATGCTTTGGAAAAGAAAGAACTACATACAGTAGCTAGTGTTTTTGAAATATTGCACTCACCTCCGCTTTTCGACTGACGCTTCACAGTGTGGCGTGCGAAAAAGGACACACCACAGTTTCATCCACCAGCGTCCTAATCGGATGAGTGCATAATATTCCTCCTGAAAATCCTCCTCTGCCAAATGGCTGGAACCCACGCGAAGGATTTACATTGTAGTCCCGACTGGAAATTGTCAAGCAAATAATTATGTCACTTGATAGCTGCTATGGTGCACTGCTCGGCCTGTGCCAAGCACAATCCTTCGGAAATGTGCAGGTTCATCCCAGGGGGGTTACCAGTAAGATTATAGTAGCCAACAACACAGCCAGAAGCCATGATGACACAAATACCCTCTTCTTCCATGGACAAACAGAAAGAAGATGCGAAATCCCAGTGTTTCTGGATCTGGCCAAAGGATCACCAAGTCTCAATGACGTCACGGGTTTGTGACGTCACGGCACGGACCCGAAAAGGACAATTGCAAACTGATATATCTCAAGAACGCTTGGTCGGATCGAAGTCGGACCTTCACCATTCGACTCAGCGTCCAAAACTCTACGGACCATGAAGTTTTGATTTTTGGGTGTAGTTCCCCTTTAAAGGGGAAGTTAAGGCAAAAATTAAAATTTCACCAGTTGTAGTTTTCGGGGTGCTGAGTCGAATGGTCTTGGTCCGAGAAAGCTGAGACGCTCCCTTCCTGCTTGAATCCCAATCGAACTCGCGCACTTCCACCGAAACTGGGTGACTGCGCCCTACTAGATGGGGATTTGTATGCAAAATGTCACTAAAAGCGCCGTTTCGTTCTTATAAAAGCACGGATGACCGCGATTGGCCCATACATGTATGTTGTAGTCTTTTGGACGCTGAATCGACTGGTTTTGGTCCGAAAAGGCTGCGATGCAGCGTTCCTCCTTTATTCCCAATCGAACATGGTTGAACAAGTGGTCACGTGCTCCTGGGTGCCCAAATCACCTGGTCACACCGCCAGCAGGCGACAACTTTCACACCAAGGTTCAACTCGAGTTCAACTCGAGTGACAGGACTGCACCCAAAAAAGGTCAAACAGGCTAGTAAGTTGTACCCTGCAGGCACGGTGACCAGCTGACTGGTGTACGCAGGAGCACGTGACCGCTTGTTCAACCATGTTCGATTGGGAATAAAGGAGGAACGCTGCATCGCAGCCTTTTCAGACCAAAACCAGTCGACTCAGCGTCCAAAAGACTACAACATATGGGCCAATCACGGTCATCCGTGCTTTTATAAGAACGAAACGGCGCTTTTAGTGACATTTTGCATACAAATCCCCATCTAGTAGGGCGCAGTCACCCAGTTTCGGTGGAAGTGCGCGAGTTCGATTGGGATTCAAGTAGGAAGGGAGCGTCTCAGCTTTCTCGGACCAAGACCATTGGACTCAGCACCCCGAAGACTACAACTGGTGAAATTTTAATTTTTGCCTTAACTTCCCCTTTAAAACAAATCCTATTTTTCTTGTTGTCCCCCCTAGTCCCTATTGAGTATGAAAACTTCTATGGCAACAACCCACCTCAGTCTATTCGTCCAAGCGCTGCTCGCGTGAACCAAGCAAATTCTCACCAGGCCCAAGGTGCGGCTGCTGGTGCACCTATGCAAGCACGTACTCTACCGCGTGTGCCCAGTCAGTCGGACGCATCGGTCAACCCGCACATGATGCGACCACCCGCTGACATACGGCGCTGATTGCTATCGATGACGGTGAGGAAGCACGTGCGTGTTCTCTGCTGCTCTCTTTCTCTATATCGCTATGTGTCTGTCTGTCTGTCTGTCTGTCTGTCTGTCTGTCCATCTGTCTGTCTCTCTTTCCCACACAAATTTCGCTCGTGACATCATTAATTAGCAGCTTAATGAATTGTTTGGTTGTGTCTTCATTTCATTCATACGTACAATGCTAGCATGTTTACGCTGAATGCAATCGGAATCTAACTGAAGTGTTTCCTCCATGGGCTACACACAGTGCCCAGTGCCCAGTGCCATATTGCAGTGCCTTACTTGCTCATTTTACATTTTTCTAAGTACAATTCGTGCATAGCGCACCAAGTCTGAGATCTATAATTTACGTGCCTGCTGTGAGTCGGATTATTTCCAGTGAGGCTAGACACATGAGTCTAGTGAGGCTAGACACATGAGTCTAGTGAGGCTAGACACATGAGTCTAGTGAGGCTAGACACATTTCCTATGAATACTGAGGCAACCATTAACTTGACCCTGTAGAAATCGTTAATAAACTGCCAAACTAAAGACCTGTCATGCCTCCTTATATGGGAGTTATTCCTGATACTTTCTTTAAAAGACAGAGAGAGAAGTAAGTTAGATCAATTATTGTTGCTTTTGTCGAATGTCTGTTTGCTGTGTGTTCATATTCTTACTGCCAGGAGCCTACTCCTCAGTGCCGCAGGGAATGCAACAGCAAAATCACATGCAGGCGCCGATGCAGCCCCAGCCCCAGGTCCATCCCCAGCACCACCCGGGGCATCACAACGGTGGCATGCCGCCCGGTGCTCGTGCTGGTATGGGCCAGTGCAGGGCAAACTTCCCATATGAAGCCCAGGGTCCGGAAGAGCTGACGTTCATGGAAGGGGAAATCATCACGATCGTTATGAAAGAGGACGGGAATTGGTGGAGAGGCGACGTCCGCGGGCGTCAGGGAATGTTCCCTTGCAACTATGTCACTGAATTCTAACTAGCGCAGCCAGGTTGTTTGACTAGCTCTGAAGTGTGTGTTTCGTTGAAGTAGAACACATTGCTCTATGCTGGCTGCGTGCTGATCATAGCTCCGATGAGCAGTCTCCGGTATTCAGCAGCCGGTGCCAGCGCCATTGCAAATGCATGTAACGGATTGTACAAACCATTGCCTGAATTCTGAATCCTACAAACGTGTCAGTGCCTATGTCCCTGCCCACCCGCCTCACTGTATAGGTTTAGGTGACAGCTCAAATTACCAATAAGCATTATTGGATCCAAACACTATCCTAATTGCAGAATTTCTTATCAATTTTACAGTATTTATCTTGATTAAACCAATGCTGCTTGCGACCCCATATACGCATTTTGTTCGATTTGCTACTATGCATCAACCAGGCAGGCACAGTGGGTTGGTCAAAGACCATGATTGAGATACGAGAGGTAACTGGTTCAAGTCCTGCCTGGGAGCGGTTTTTTCCAGCCGTGCTCCTACCCACAGTCAACTGGGAACTTGTGGCCAGGCACAAGGGGTACATGGATGCAGCTAATGGGGTCGTTCTCGGCACTTGTGCCAGTGGTTGTGAGGCTTACCCACTCAACCCCACCGTTAGGCGCTGCATCTGCCGCTAGGGTTTATCGGGTGTTAGCGGCCGTCGTGAGTTCCCTTCGGGAACGGACACGATAATTTACTTTTTTAATCATTATTTTTTGATAACGGACTGAATGATTCGAATTTTGCGGGTGAAAATTCTCCAAGGAATCGTCCACTACAGTCTATTCAAAATTAAATCTTGACTTTTATAACAGGAATTAGCTCCCAAGCCTGATTATAATTCAACCGTATAATTATGGGTTTTGGAACGACAAATCAAGCATTGTGTGATGTCACGGGAAAGTGGCCCGGCTGGCGGTTTTGGAAACCCTGGCTGAAAACTAAATACGTGCTTATGTTCTTGTCAAGCCTTTAAACCGAAAGTAGTTTTATTTCATAAACGCTGGAGAAATCTTCTGACTCCAAAGCTGCACCTAGTCCTAGACTCACGATGGCCATCCGCATTGTTGTCCCTCATATGGACGCCCGATTAATTGTTGGAGGTGACAGCGTTGTGAATCGCTACCTGCTCTCAGCATCTGTTTTGCACCACTCCATGAGTGATTCTGACTCGTGCTGCTACCTGGCGAGTCACGAGGTATTTATTGCGCTCAAAGCGGAGCGTGTATGAGTAGTTACGAATTCATTATAATAATAATAATTATATAGACCAGATGTTGTGACTGAACTCCAGCTTCGAAATCTCCATATTGTGGCTTAGTCTGGGCAAGCAGAGATAATCAGCAGCATCACCTTTTGTGAGTGAAGTGAGAACCAGCCATGAATCCTGAATAAACCAGGGCAGCCCGTAAAGTCTCATTGCATTCTTCCTTTCCCCAGCGAGGATTATTAACCCTTCAAGGGTCGAATTGTTTTCAGGATCTTTCGTCAAGCTTGATGATGGCATTAAAAATAGCAAATATCTGAAGAACCATTCCCAATAATTACTATCACACCTATTATTTTTCAGAATGAGGAGGGAAATGAGAATCCAAATAGAAAAAAACCGGTACTCAATCTGATATGATATTGCTAACACTGGCTCTAAATGTAGGCAACATAATACGAAAGTGGCAATTTGATGTTGACTAGAAAATCCACGTATGCGGATGAACCCATTCATGAACTTTCCATAATCATGGATGTAGTTGTGAAGTCGAACGATATCTCCCGCATGACGGATACTGACTGCTCAATACGAAGTACTAGTACACTTCAGTCGTACTTGTTTTGTGAATTCTGTCCTTGCAAGGGTGATGCAAACGCATCCAAATATGTTGCACTTTCATTGCCAAAAATAATGTATTGTCCCTGAAAGCCCCTCATGTTGCATCATCATCATTTATATTTATATTTATTACAACATCTCAAGACTCGGTGGAAACACCGGCTAATGTTAAGAGAGTGGGTGATTGCCAATCACGGCGATAAATAAAAATTAGGGGAGGGAAAAAGAAAGAGTAGCAATATAAAAAGCAACAACAACTCCGTAAAGAAAGATAATGTCAAATAAAAACAGTGAAAAACACAGAGGAGCAAAGGATATGTGGATAATGAGCTATTTATGTCGTAGTAAATAAGGGGCGGCACGGATCTTAAACAGGCGGAGTGAGGTCAGATCCTTAACTTCTCTGGGTAGAGTGAGCCAAACAGAAAAAGCAATAAAGAGAGGGGAGCGCAAAAGAGTGGATGAGTTACACTTAGGGAGTAAGAGCGAGTTTTTAGTTCTTAGAGAAGAGAGCCAATTAAAACACATGAAATGAGGTGGGCACAACTCAAGCTTAAATTAATAAAATAGGCAAGAGAAGCCAGGTGTGCACTGCGTCCATGTGATAACGGGGTTGTGTGAGCGATTTTATAAAGGGCGGATGATGAGAGCATGCGGGGTTGACGGAGGAGAATTTTAAGGATTTCCTTGTGGTGTATTTCAAGCTTTGCAGCAGCGGAAGAGGATAATCCAACCCAAGACGTATCGGCATAATCAAATATTGGGCGAAGGTAGGCTAAATAAAAATGAAGCTTGCAAGAAATCGCTTTAAGTCAATGGCTCTTGCCTTTTTGCTTACCAGATAAATAAGCCTTTTTTACAAATGCTGTATGCACTGCTCTTTCCGTTATTCTTCCTATGCAAGTCGCAACTCTTGTTTTAAGTTGTTTTTCTTCTCTCTTTTTCTTTCCCTACTAGTTGCTGTTACACTCACTGATCCTTATGCACAGATATACAGCATTCCCTCATTAGTGGGACCATTGTTATTAGGCTAGGGCCTGTTTTGGACTTCCCACTCTAAATAAAGAATACAAACAAACAAAGAAAGAAAGTGGGAGGTAGGAGCCGTGGGGGGGGGGAGAGAATTCCTAAGGATTTACTTGATTTTTCACAGATATATTCGATGTGGGGTACCCAAGAGAGTGCAGAGTCAATCACAATGCCAAGGTGTTTGTGAGAAGACACTATGTCAATTTGATTTGGAAAGTTGGCATGGATGAGGGTTGTGAACTCTGGCTGGGGCGGTCAGAGTACTTCGAAGTATGATCTTTGTTTTTGATAGATTTGGGGACAATCTCCAGGACGACATCCAGGAAAGAACTTCCTGAATGCCAGCACACAAGTTGTTTTTCAGGCCAGTGAGGGAAGCTGATGAGGTGAGAAGGGTCGTGTCGTCAGCAAACAGAGACGTTCCAGGGAAGACTGCAGGTAAGTCGTTTACGTAAATTAAAAAGAGTAGGGGACCAAGAATTGATCCTTGAGGAACGCCTAACAATACTGGCTCTGCAGCGGAGGATGTGCCAAACACAGCTACGTACTGATAACACCCAGAGAGATAAGATTTCAGCCAGGAGAATGGTTGTTTACGTACCCTGGATGCATGCTCGAGCTTTGCCAAAAATCCTCGATACCAGACGGTATCAAACGCCTTGGCCAAGTCAAAGAAGCAAATACCAGCAAGCGCTCTGTTATCCCTATACTGGCACACCTGCTGCACGATGCGGGTCAGTTGAAGGGAGGTGGAGTCGCCTTTACGAAACGCAGATTGTGCGGGACTCAGAAACGGCGAAACATGTCTGTATAAGTGATCATAAAAGATGCGTTCACATACTTTGGACACGCAGGGAAGAAGAGAGATAGGGCGGTAGTTTGCAGGTTCGTGGCGGGTAAATGACATGTTGAAAATATGGCACAAAGGGAATGCTATGGATGGTGCCAGGGCCTTGAGGATCCGGTTGGGAATGCCGTCGGGACCAGATGCCTTGCACGTCAGAAGCTTCTTCAGATGACGCCGGACAGTGTCAGTTGTGGTGATGACCGACTTGAAACAAGCTGAGGGCTCCGAGGGGGTGAAAATAGGGGGAATAGAGAGCAACGGGTCATCTGGCCGAGTCACAGAGGCAAACTGGGCGTTTAATGCGGTAGCTTTGGCCAAAGGGTCAGCCGCCTGCTGAGTCCCTGTGGTGAGTGACGGAATTTCCCGTGATTCGTTTCGAATTCTTGCTTGTCTCAGAAACTGGTGAAGCGATGGACGGTGTCTACCCTGCAAAGTAGTTTGCACTGAGCGGATATAAGCCCTGTTATTTTGTCCGCGTCAGGGTTTTCACTATAATTATTTCGCTGCTGTTGGTTATCTTGTTTGTTTTGTTGTGTTGGGTACTTCTTGAAAATGCTAGAGAGATCATATTTCCACTTGATTGCTGTGCGGAGACGGGCATCAACCCAGGGTGGCTGACTGGGCCGTGGGCAGCGGTGAGAATACGGCTGCTGTCCGAGTGGCCAGAGGTGCTTCTCAAGGGCACTGTTGAGAATGGAAGAAAAGTGCGAATGCGCATCATTGACGTTGCTGGCACGCAGATGCCAGCTCCAGTCAATATCAGCGAGCTCTGCATTCACACTATCCCAGACGGAAGATGGCACGGATTTAAAGTCATATTCAGGCTTTGCAGGAACATTCCTGAAGTGCCTGTGGTATTGGGGTGCAGCAGCGGGGTGTCCGTTTGCAGTAGGTTCCTCACGATAAACAGTATCAGTAGGCAGTAGGAAGTGACTGAGGATCTGTGCGTGGTCAGAGGCACCAAGAGGAGCAAGAGATGTAACAGAGAGTAGTAGGTGAGGATGATCCGTGAGCACAACGTCAATACACGATGTTGAGCCGTGGGGGGTAAAGTGTGTGGGGAATGTCACCATTTGCCCAAGGCCAAAACAAGAGAAGAGGTTGCGGAACTCCCTTCCAGCACGATTCGTGGTGTCTCTAGGAGACCAGACAGAGTGGCGAGCATTCAAGTCTCCTGCAAGTACAATCTCAGAATTATTATTATTTATTAGAAGCTTCTCCGCGTTGGCATCAATGCAATGTAGATATATACAGCATGTATAGCTTTCGCATAAGCCGAAGCGACAACAGCCAAACAGGATATTGATGGCGATATAAAACATATGCGATATAAAACGCGTGACGAAAATAGAATACAATTAAAACAAGCAAAAGAGCAGCTCAACCGAGTTGAATTTGAACTTGCTGATCATTATAAGGGTTCATCTGTGAGCAGCAACATATCTCTCCAGGATACGGCCGCTGAGGTAGGTCCACGCCCCGCGATTCTGGGCGATGCTCCTCAGCTCCTCAAGATCTGCCGAGGTCTTGAGGGTCCTCCCAACCAGCTCGAGATCGTGTCTGAGCACGACCGGCAGAGTTGTGCGCGGCCTGCCCCTCCAGGTAGGCTCAGTGGATGGCTTGAAGTAGGAGCACATTGACAGGTTCGCCGGTGCACTCTGGTCCATCCGCAGCACGTGCCCAAACAGACGCCAGCGGGCTCCCAGGATCGAGATACCAAGTGGTGTTGAGTTTGTTCTCTTGTACAGGGTGTTATTCTTGATCTTATCTCAGAATTTGGGAGGCTAATATTGACCAGACAGTCCTCTAGGAGGTCACTAAATGCCTGGACTTGGGAGATGCTGTGTCCAGGGGGTAGTCATCGGCGGATAATGCCGGCATAATTTTGAGCATAATCACGGATTTCTGAAAAATAGCATTGCCGAGCATAATTTAGTTGATCCTTCAGCATAACTGCTGCATAAAACCACTAGGGCCTCAAAGGTCAAAAGTTCACCGTCCAGAGTCCGTTGTTTGTTACAAAGGCAAGGGAATCCTCCTATACAATGTAAAAAATTTAGATCTACACCCGGGACTCGGCAGGGAGTCGTACCATACCACGGTATATCTGGCACGGCTCCGTGAAAGGGCCTGATCTACACTCAGTGACTGTAAATGTTAGGCTGCAACCACACTACGTACAAAATTAAGTACGCGTTTGCGTTTAGCTTTTAGATAACGCAAAGTCGCATCCACACTGCCATTTCATGCGCAAGGAATCCTTGCGTTTTGTCTACATTTCTCGGGGTCCCTGAAAAATCGCGCTGTGAAAATGTATGTACATGTACATGACATTGTAGTACTCAGTAGTTTGAAAAAGAGTCGCGAGCGCCTTGACATACACGTTCACATGGTTCAAGGCCTCGGTCATCTCCTTCTCTCGGATGGTCCGCTCCAGGCTGTCATCTGGCCCTGCTTCGTCTTCTGGTACGCTGCCCCAAGCTGCATGAGCTTCTCAGCTCGAGATTATCAGCGAAATACAATGTACATTCTACTTAATTTGTAGTTGCGCGGCATCTCGAACTAACAGCAGCAGGCAACAGGACTGTCCGGAAATTATACTGAAAGCAAAGCCCTGGCAGATGAAATCTCAAATACTACAAACTGACAAGGAAGCCGTCTACTACAGACACAGTGCAAGCCTCACCAATAAGAAACATCTACCCGGCCGTGTGAAGAACCGAGCGAAACGCAAGGAAAAGGCGAAAAGTTGCTTTCTACAGGGGTACCCGGTTTGCTGAAACGAAACGCAGTACGTTTTGCGTTTCGCACGCGTTTCCTTGACGACATAAGCAGAAAAGTTGCGTTTACGCAGTTTTGTACCTAGTGTGGTTGCAGCCTAACAGATATTAAAGTAATGTTTAGGCCGTCAAAGGTCAAAAGTTCACCGTCCAGAGTTCGTTGTTTGTTACAAAGGCAGGGGAATCCTCTGGCTTTTGAACTAGTGATCAGTACATGCATGTAGCCTTTGTAGGATGTGGTCTCTCCAGCAGCCAAAGCTGCCAATGTTCGACTGGTATTTCTGTTATTGTTTTCAAATTTCTTGCACATTATTCTCCCAAATGCATATCTGAAGTCATGTTGTCAATGCAGTGTCATGCATAAGTCACTGCAGTGACTCTGATTCTATTCAATTATCATTTATTGAAACTAGGAAAAATGGTAGCACCTACATGTTACCATGTATGTACAGTGGATGGCCCACGCCTGGTATAAAGTATTACGTAACGTTAAAGAGAAAAAAAGTAGTAAAGTGAAATGAGGCTCAAAGTCACAGACAGCACACGGGGTCGCCGTGGCAAACAAAGAGAGAGAAGAAGGAAAAGAAAAGATAAGAAAGAAAGAAAGAAAGAAAGAGAGGTAAGCAACTCCATGTACATCAGCAGTACTTGTGTCATACGCTTAAAATGAACACTCAGCATTCTATTATTTCTGTACTTGATTATGCTTGTAATGATGTTGCAGTGCCTATTGCCGTATCCTGGTTCCTTCTCCATAGCTGAGACTAGATCTTCTTAAATTAAAATACACAGTCATACATGTCGAACAAGTAACATAGTTGCGTGATGTGTGCGGCCTTCATCCTATTCATAGCTATACTAGATCTTCTTCCATGCAGTTTTCTCCGGAAGTCCACATTTGATACCGAGAACACATTCTATACATTTTATTGGCATTATAAACATGAAAGAGCACAGTGTCATGAAGCATACTTTGAGCATAATTTAGTGATTTTCAGAGCATATTGCCAGCATACTGAAAAGCATAATCTGTGTGATTTTCGAGCATTATCCGCCGACGTCTACCAGGGGGTCTGTAAACAGAGCAGATGATGAGGGGGAGTGAGGGAAGGCATCATCATTTAAATTTTAAGTGTTTCCTTTCCGGGACTGTGTAAATGGTAATAAATATGTCATGAGACGTCACCTGATTCTCAGGCACAATATTATTATCAATCAATACCGCTGTGGGCACGAGTCTAAACTCTATAGATCCAATTTCCGGGACAAACGGTAAATTGAAACTGACTGGAGTAGAGCCAATCTCCCCAATCGGTAAGAAGGGGTTCTGATCCTACCCTTGGCAAGGAATGTTGAATCATCATCCCTCGTCTCTGCGCATCGCATTTGACCAATTTCCCTTTGATAACAGACGCTGACCAGCCCAGATTGTTTTATTACCTAGCATTACTGTTTGCTGATCGTGTCAGTGGCTAGATGTGCTCCACGGTATGAAAATGGGTTACTGTATAACACGTTATTTTTCGGTGTAATTTTAATTTCGGTAATTTCGGTTGAGAAACCAAACACCTAAATTAAATTTTAGATTACACCTAAAAGTCGCTACAGTACACAATGTATGTGAAAGGTACTTGAAGTAGGCTGGTCACCTAATTCTACATACACCTGAAACCTGGCACGTCCCTGATACCGATATTTTAATACACCTAAAATTACATGTTGTACAGAAACCCCTTTGTGCTCCTGTCCTCTAACCCTGATCATACATACAGTGCCGACAACTGAAATCCGACCCCTTAGCGATGCGTTCACATTCTAGGGATCTCAATTTCGTAGTTTACTATTCCGTATTGGGTCCTTGCGATGTGAGCGCACTGCTCAGGGGTCGGGTTTCAGTTGCAAGCACTGTACATCTTCTCGATTACCGTACTCGCGCGATTAGAGCCCGCTCTTGAACAGTGCCCTATCTCGAATAGTGCCCCAGTCTCTAAGAGCCAGTGAAAATATAGCCCTCTCCTGATTAGTGCCCCCCCCCCTCGAGCTTGTAACCAAGCGTATGTGAAAGTTTGGTGTTCTTTAACCCTTATCCGTCCGACCAGTCAAAAAATTAAACTTCTTTTGCTAATGTTCTTGTCAATGTAATTGCACTGGTGGTTTCAAGATCAGTTTGAGGATCACAGTTCTTGTTACCGTTTTTCTTAAGTCGTGATCATACGTCTTCTGCACTCCCATCCCATTCTCCCCGCACGTCCTCAACTTTAACCGTAAACCCTTCTCCATCCTGTCTTCTCCCCTCTCCCTAAAAATTCTCTAGTAAATTGAGAAGATGGGTATTGATATCCCTATCCGCCGCAGATGTGTTGTTGCCGTTGCTGATGCCACTCGTCCATTTCCCCTACTAACCCCTACTTATCTTTATCACCTTGGATGGCTACCGCCCATACTCTTCACATTGGCTCGTGATTCCTACTGATTCCTCTGAGTCTTGAGAACACCATTGCATACCTGATGAGGGCACATTTGCCGAAACGTTGTAATAATTGATTGAGAAATGAGTTCGAGTTTGCAGAGTGAATGGGAAGAGAGCGAGTCTGCTCTGAACCTTTTTTGCCTATGAATGAAGCTGCAGGAATCCTCACCACTGCTATACTGAGTCTTGAGATGCTGGCACGTTGCAATAACCCCCAGTCTAACATCTGAAGCCTCGATCTATAAGTTCAAAGCTGCACTCAGGAAATTTACAGCTGAACATGCTTATGCAATCAACGGAATTCCGCCACCTTGCAGTTGATTTTCCCCATTTCTCTCCTCATCAATCCCTACTTGTCTTTGTACATACATCTACATCTACTGTTCTTTCAGTCAAATCAACCCCTCGATAGGCACATTGCCTTTGGGTCATTTCATAATAATAATAATAATAATAATAATAATAATTCAAAGGATCAGTCGGGGAAGTGAACTGCCTGAAAAGAGAAAAAAACGCCAGACCCACCAGGACTCAAACCAAAGCAGGGTCCCAGGTTTGAGTCCTGGTGGGTCTGGCGTTTTTTTCTCTTTTCAGGCAGTTCACTTCCCCGACTGATCCTTTGAATAATAATAATAATAATAATAATAATAATAATAATAATAATAATAATAATATTAACTGGTTTGAGGGAAAGAGACAAACGGGAAAAGTCTGAAGAAAAAATTGACTGTCACCACCAGGACTCGAACCAGGGACCTTCGCTTGTAGCCAGCGATGCTCTAACCACTGAGCTATGGTGTAGTCGTCGTCCAAGCAGAGGCCGTTCAACATTTTCCTAATAATTTTCCTAATAATAATAATAATAATAATAATAAGTAATACAACTAATGGTACACAAACTGGTGGGACCACAGCTGGACGTTGTTGGCTTGCAAAGCATAGGTTCCTTCCTGGACCCCCTACTCTTCGCAATGTTGTCTTATCCTATTCTCTGCACTCTTTTTATGAGTAAGGTCTGTGTAAAGAAGAAAGAAAGATGCACGTGTTCACATGCAGACATCACATGGCTTAGGTGCACTCGATCATAGTGCTACCAACACCCTATCACCTACTTTGGTCTTATCATGTTGAATTCTTTATTCGCACGATGGCACCATCGCCAATAAGAGATTGTTGTTGTTGTTGTTGTTGTTGTTGTTGTTGTTGTTGTTGTTGTTGTTGTTGTTGTTGTTTCAAATCTTTATTCTCACGATAGCCAGTGGCCAATAAGAGTTGTTGTTGTTGTTGTTGTTGTTGTTGTTGTTGTTGTTGTTGTTGTTGTTGTTGTTGTTGTTGTTGTTGTTGTTGTTGTTGTTGTTGTTGTTGTTGTTGTTGTTGTTGTTGTTGTTGTTGTTGTTGTTGTTGTTGTTGTTGTTGTTGTTGTTGTTGTTGTTGTTGTTGTTGTTGTTGTTGTTGTTGTTGTTGCTGTTGTTGTTGTTGTTGTTGTTGTTGTTGTTGTTGTTGTTGTTGTTGTTGTTGTTGTTGTTGTTGTTGTTGTTGTTGTTGTTGTTGTTGTTTGTTGTTGTTGTTGTTGTTGTTTGTTGTTGTTGTTGTTGTTGTTGTTGTTGTTGTTGTTGTTGTTGTTGTTGTTGTTGCTGTTGTTGTTGTTGTTGTTGTTGTTGTTGTTGTTGTTGTTGTTGTTGTTGTTGTTGTTGTTGTTGTTGTTGTTGTTGTTGTTGTTGTTGTTGTTGTTGTTGTTGTTGTTGTTGTTGTTGTTGTTGTTGTTGTTGTTGTTGTTGTTGTTGTTGTTGTTGTTGTTGTTGTTGTTGTTGTTGTTGTTGTTGTTGTTGTTGTTGTTGTTGTTGTTGTTGTTGTTGTTGTTGTTGTTGTTGTTGTTGTTGTTGTTGTTGTTGTTGTTGTTGTTGTTGTTGTTGTTGTTGTTGTTGTTGTTGTTGTTGTTGTTGTTGTTTTGTTTTGTTTTGAATTCTTTATTCTCACGATGGCACCATCGCCAATAAGAGATAATTTTGTTGTTGTTGTTGTTGTTGTTGTTGTTGTTGTTGTTGTTGTTGTTGTTGTTGTTGTTGATGATGATTTTATTTTCATTGGCAGTGACCAAACGAGCAGAGGCGCTCAATAACAAGGAAGCGAATGAAGGTGCCGAGACGCACGAGGGGACTTAAAAGCAGAAAATAGTAGAAAATGGGGAAGGGGTAGGTGGAATCTGGTTCGAGATGGACAATGAGAGCTCTAATGCCAAGGGGCAACGAAGAGGTTGGTGCGACTTCAGCGATACTAAGGGAAGTGTGTGTTGCTCCCTACATGAGAGCTCGCGGTTTTCCTGCCGACTTGAATTCTCACTTGACTGACTCACGACTGCCATCCAGACAACGGAGAGTCGCCGTAAGTTTGTATCCCTGGTGATGGTTGTGCCTGGAGAGCACTATTATAAGTGGTGCTCTTCAGGCACAATCTTCCTCAGCGCACTAAAGCTCAACTGATGAGGGTGAATTCCCCGAGACACTGTGTATTGAGCAGGGAGTGGTGCTTTCTTGCAGGTTTGCCGAGTCGAAGGTTCGATGGACTTCTCGTGTGCTCTGGATGGTAGTCGTGAGTCAGTCAAGTGTCAAGTCAAGTCGGCGGAATAGCGCGAGCTCCAGTGTGCATGGGGAGCAAACCCATTCCAGCATAAAACAAAGGAAAACAGAGCCTACAGGTTACTGTAAACTATCATGACTCAACAGAAACGGTAAAAAGACCAGCGACCTTTCTCCCGAAATCACCAATTCAATGACATGGACAAGAACATTAGCAAAAGAACACCAAACTTGCATTTGCGCTCGGCTACAAACCCGGGGGAAGGGAGCGCTATTCAAGAGAGGGCTTTATTTTCCAACTGACTCTTATATACTGGGGCACTATTCGAGATATAGCAGTATTCAAGAAAGGGCTCTAATCACGCGACTACGATATTTACATGCAGGTCTATGTTGGATTCACTTTGCATTTTTCTTTCTTGCATTTTCTATCACTACGAATACGAATAATACTATAGCAGTGAGACTGAAAGAAACCGAGAGCATATTACTGTTTTGTGTGTTTTCTAGTCACGCGCACTGTCTATGCGCTTCCGGTCGACCTCGTACCTTACCACAGGAAGCAAAAGTCAGCAGACTAAAATGATGGTACGTACGCAAATGTGCATCCTGGATATAACAAATGTGTTTTTGTTATCATTCAGCAAATAAATTGGGCAAAATGATTCATCGCTACCCTCAGAGTGCCTTTCCAGTGTTCTATTAGCACCCCTGGTTCTCAATTTATTGTTCTTCCTCTCCTGTGACTTAAAAAATCTCAGATTTTGAGTTTTTTGCACTCCATACATATTTTTTATTTTATTTTTTTTATTGGTTTGGTGAGACTCCCATGATAGGTATCCATTTGGACGCCCTCACTGGAATGACGAAAGCTGCAATCCGTGCCTTCTTTGGCTTTCCGCCGTGGACTTCCACTGCAGGGCTCTTCGAGAGACTCTGTCTTCCTACCTCGAGGACGCCCTTGCAGCGAAAATCCTAATATTCGTTCGCCGCTGCATTCATGGCCGTTCAAGTGTCCTGTTTAGGAATTACTACGCCAGAACACAGAGTGATCTCACCCGTGGAGCTGACCAAAACCTATTGCAGATACCCTTCTGGCCCGGTCTTTCTGGTCGAGGTACGATCCAGTTCATTGGTACAATTCTGTGGAACAAGACACCGCCCCTGATGCGCTGTGAACCTTGTCACGCCCATTTCTGTGCTCTCTCGAAAGCGTCCAAGTATTCAAAATAGGTCAAGTACCCACCATCCATCCTACACAGCAGTGATTGCATTGTTTCCTGGACGTTCATAGAAATTTGTTGATAAAGGCAGTGGGTGAGCAGAATTTCGCTCGTTCATGTGCCAGTGTTGTTTAGGCTGAGGTGAAAGTCAATTCATCCTCACTACCAGCATTGTTTCGTATCCCAAAGAACATTGGAGTTGCAGAGAGGAAAATGTCCGTATCAAACCAGAAATTTCTAATATGCAAAAACGTACATGTACCAATTCGCTACCTTCTTATTGGGAAGAAATTCCCGTTTGAATTCTGCGAAGTAAAATAAAGTAAAAAAGAAAGAAAAAAGCCAGATTCAACCTGTCATGTACAAATACTGCGGGACCAAATAAGCCGAAATATAATATGCACAAAGTAAACATGGGGGCAGCGCAAACTGCAGGAAAAGAAAAAAGAGCTTTCTCCCCGATGTCGTTCAGTTTTACCTTGGTCTCGGCAAATAATAGTCAGGTTTCCAAGCAAAACGGACTACAATCTCAGTTATTTTGTTGCCTGTTCGACCATCTTTGAAGTTATACATTGTACGGTTGAGACAACGAACTAAAATAAAACAAAACAAAACAACATTAAAACTGCACTGTGCCTTGCAATTGCAACGTCCCGCAATGTCATTCTATGCACAGCAAACAAATCGTGACGTTTCCTGTTGGGAGGTTTCAATGCTAAGTGGTTTTTGTGACAGATGACCGTCCCCGTTGGATTCTCTTTACCTACATTCTACCAACCTAATTGTACACTCAGAACATTCTCCAATGTCACAGATGAACAACATGCAAGAAACAGGCACGGACAAGTGGAGCATATTTCAGGCAATACTGGCACGTTTTCAGCTGCCCAATTCTAGACATGGGGGCAACGCTTCACACAATAACGCAATTGAGAATAAGTATAGACCAAGACACCATCACCTGTGAATATTTGACGGCACACTACTATAAACCCTATCCGGATATGATGAACATACCAAAATACAATGGTGACACGGGTCCCAGTTTACGCACGTGAAAGGGAAAAACTCGGAAATGTGTAACTGTCACAACAAAGCATCGATACGAATCCCGATCATCTAAAAGGAAAAGGAACACCTGTGCGATGATTGACTAGTGGCTGAAACTTAAAGGTACAGCGGAAAACCTTCCTTCCTTTGTATTTCTGTAATATGAAACGCGAGGTTTCAAGATCCAGGTTATTGCGACGGTCACCAGAGAGCAAGGCCTATAAATTCAGCGACACCACGTCAGTCTTCATCAGTCTTCCTACCAAGTCAGATTATAGTAGAAAGATTAAGAAATAGGCAAGCTAAATTACAACTTCTTCCATTTGCAGTCTTGAAATGTCTGCCCCGAAAATTCTTTTATTGCTTTGTGCAATGATAGTTGTCTCTCGTTGCGATATAGCGAGGCGTTCAGAGCCCGAGAGTGACAGTGATGAACAATTTTCGGACAGTGTCGATAGTCGTGACGATGAAAACCAAGACTTTCTTCCAAAGTTTTACAACCTCGATGATATCCCCGATGCACCAACGAGTGCTCCTGGTGACAACAAACGAACAGACTGTTTGGAAGAGCTGTTCACCCAAGCTGGATTACATAAGGAGTCCATCCAGGGCTACATTCAGGCCTTCCGAAACAACGCGTTGGACGTCGATGCCCTGTACGGACTAAACTTCGTTGAACTTGTTACTCTGCTTCAGGGCAAGGCTTTTGGTATCAGCAATGCTGGAGACATCTTCCGACTGCACCACTGTATCCATGGCTACGGAAAATGCATCATGAAACCGTTCTGCCAGAACGGTGGACGATGTGTGCATGGAGATATCATCCGACAGCATATCTGCCAATGTCCTAAGAATTTCCAGGGCGACCATTGCCAAGAGAAGGTGGAGGATCACCTCAGTAAGGTAGAAGACACTCTTGTTTTACTTCAGCATCAAATTGCTCACTTTGGTGTTTCTTACACTCGCTGGGGAAAGGAAACGTGCAACGAGACAGCTGGAGCTTCCCTAGTTTACACCGGGTTCATGGCTGGTTCTCACTTCACTCACAGAGGTGGTGCTGCCGAATATCTCTGCTTGCCCGAGGAGCCTCAGTATGGAGACTTCAAACCTGGAGATCAGTCAGGAAACGAGGTCTACATTACTGAGTTTGAAACTATTCATACATTTGAGCCTTTCACCGGCGTGCACAATCACAATCCACTGTGTGCAGTATGCCAGGCTGACTCTCGTGTGTCCCACATCATGATTCCAGCTAGAAATACCTGTCCTTCGGGCTGGACTCTGGAGTACCATGGATATCTAATGGCGCAGCATCATACACAACGCCGCACAAAGAATGTTTGCGTGGATGTGGACCCAGACGTCAAGGGAACATCAGCAAGCCCGACTGATGGAGCTCTATTGTACTTCACGGAGGTCACTTGTCAGAGTGAGATGTCATGTCCCCCATACGACAAGCAGAAGGAGCTAACATGTGCAGTATGTACACGCTAAGAGTAAGAGGATTCCATTCACCGGAGGAGCTTAATGATCCCTGCGGGTCTGAGCATGGTAGTAATTTCTCTAATCCCAGACGGCACATTAGCTTATACAGGTTGGTAACTGCCCACACCATGTACATGTACTAGCATTCAGCGTTTCTTAGTTCTGTATTTTTACAAAAAGGTTTGTCCCCCATCTTGTTTTGGTTTCAACAGCAGTTGGCCGACATAATAGCAATTGTAAAATGCATCCCGTTCACACATACATGTATGCTATGAACATTTCGCAAACACGTGTTTTGATTTTTTCTCCAAGATCTCACTAAAAAAGAATCACTTTCGAAGGAACATTATTGCCTGTAGACTTTCAATGAACTTCCGTAGAGGCCCTTAGACCACTCGCTCTAAATCTCTCACAGTTGCCAACTTCATTATTTTGGCACTTTGGCACTTTGTTTGTGCTGAATTTTCTGTCTTTTCTACTTTTCGATCACTCAGGCTGACTACATCTGTCTCCCCACGACCGTCACTATACGGCCTTACACTATTCTGAACAACTATCCAACTACTATAAATGTTCCGAAATCCAAACGGGTACCCTTTTACTAACGGTACGTGAGATTAACGTGCTTCGAACCCGGGTCCCCGGGTACCCCGGGTACCCGACACACCCGTTTGACCCCCTAATTTCCAGTCTTTGTTTTAATAGAAGCATCTTCTCCTTTCCAACGCTTGTGACTCCACTTCTCACCTCCTTCTGGGAGGCCTTCATTTTCTCCCGACACTCTCATTGCCGTGAAGGATTTCTTCCAAACTCGCACTGAATTTCCCCACAGGTGCTACCATCACTTGAAGCTATAGTTATTAGTTTGAACATTTGGAAAATGGCGTCGTGATAGCACTGTACTGTATTTACCCGTGTCTTAAAATTCCTCTCCCACAATCTGTGTTACTCAAAGTGTTACCTACTATCTACGGCTGCATTATATTCATACTTTTAAAAAGCATTGGTTCCACGTCTAAATTAAAAATAAGTTAACGTCCGACTCACAACCCTGATAGAATTGGCAATGTCTATAAGCGTTCCTCTTTGAAATGATGGGTAATCGTGTATGCTCTTACTTGTGCATACATGTATGTATGCATCTTGTACGTGTATGCGTGCTTGAGTGTCCAACCTGTTGGAAGGCTACCTTTCTTTCCAAAGCATTTGGAACTTCAAGGTACCAGTGCATCTAGTGTCTGCTTCTATCAAAGCAGCGTGCTGTCTATACTGGTTACCCGAGCAAGTGTAGGGTGTGCATAGGTAACTTGGCCGTTTATGCTGATGTACTCCATGTGGTGTGTGCATTGGTGGTCAATTCACATGGCTTCGCCAGTTGTGTGGATTAGACAGTTATCTGGCGCAAGTCTTGATCTGTCTCATTCAGATCTTGTTCGTTATCCTGTCCCCGGGGAAAATCGCGATTCCGCGGCCGCGTTTTTCCGGTTTTTTTGCGATTTTTTAAAAGACCGCGTTTTCCGCGATTTTCCCGCGTTTTTTGAACTTTTTGTTGCACTACACGTACACACAGTGCACTGTTCGGTCAGCAACGTCTCATCGTGGGGACTTTGTACTCACAAAGAGTCAAATATGACGAGTGCTTAGACCAGAGACTTGTAACTGATTGATTTCACTACATACTCACTGAAAATTGCCTCATATCAACTACAAACTTGCCGCATCATAAAATATTCACCGCATATTTACCGCATATTTACCGCAAATTATGCCATATTATGCCGCGTTTTTTCTCGCGTTTTTTGCGATTTTTTCCGCGATTTTCCCCGGGGACAGGCTATCGTTGCTATAAGAGAAAATCTGTGGGTGCACATCCAGTGCATTTGCAGATTTGCGTGCTTCTCTTGCGACGGGCGTATACATGGTACATGGTGCTTGATTGGGTGTACATATATGTACGTGTACAATGTACATGTGGGTAGGTGTAGAGTTATTTCAACCAAGGTACAATGTAGAAACTAGAGTATTTTCATACACACGCACTTGATAGGGATCTAAAAGCGTTTCTGCTGTAACTCTGAATTTCACGGTTCTAACCGATCATGTTTGAAGAAGGGCTGAGGCTTCCTGCAGCTTCATCTGCGAAAAGAATTCGGGTGGACACACCCATTCCCATAGCGCTGCACATCACATCCGAACCAGTTCCGTTATTTTTGCAACGTTTCGGCACTTGGCCATCGTCAGCTAATAACAATGATTACCACTCCCTTGGTATTGACTCACATAGATTTTTGCCATACCTAAGCAGTCAAATATTCCTGCATATTTGACTCCTTAGGGCTATATTGACCGCTTATATTTGACTCCTTTTTAGCGATTGAACACATGCTTTGGTTAGTCGTAATAAATCTAATATTGACTTCGTACTTGGTCAGTATAGGAAATAAAATACCTCGTAAAAGACCTCGGCTTCGCCTCGGCCTTTTACTTGGCTTTTATTTCCTATATTGACCTCGTACTCAGTCTGATACATACCGTGGAAGCCACACAAGAGCAGTATATACGCAGAGTGTAGTGCCAAAAAGATGCGAATTATGTCACCTAGTATGCAGAAGGGGGGGGGACAGAGAGAGAGAAGGTGCAACTAGCACATCACGGAGAAGAAGCAGCAGAATGTAGCGCGCATTGTGCTCTGTGAGGTGAGGGCGCGTGCCATGGCCTTACGCAGAGTGTAGTGCCAAAAAAATGATGCGAGTTATGTCACCTCTATGCAGAGGGGGGGGGGGGGGGGAGAGAAGGTGCAACTGTGCACATCACGGAGAAGAAGAGCACGCCATTGTGCTCTGCGAAGTGAGGGTACATGCCAACTAATTATGGTGTTAATTCTAGCACATTACAGGAGGGGAGCACGGAGGCCCATGCGCCAATGCACTATGAGGTTAATCACAGAATGTGTGAGAAAAGCAGACAACTGCGAAATCCCACACTTCCATGCCAAACTGTTACCACCAGGGACGCGACGAGGCATCAGGAACAGAATGGATTTGAGTGACCCGCCTCATATTATATTCAGTGATATTGAAAAAAATGGAATAGCAGCAGGGGAAGCTGAGAAAATTCAATTTAAATCCCATCCCGTGCTTATGTTGACATGGGGCTTAGCATCACGAATCTCAATCGCCTCGCGCAGTTTGCGACGGGCTCGATCAGGCTCTCTTCATAAATAACTATTACTTCAACTGCAGAGAATGCACTTTGCCCATATTTGAGTTTGCATCCAGGGTGAGTGGTACAAGAATGATGGCCCCATGGCCATGGCTTGTCGAGTTCCTGTCGTCTTGCCTCACCATTATGTTCTTCCAGGCGAGTTTCCAGAAAGCGGCCAGTCTCACCAACATATTGTTCCGGACATTCTTTGCACTTCAGATGATATACAACATTCTTCTGCATACATACATCCTGTCCCCCGGATATACACGAGATACACGGCCCCTTTGGGCGTCCTCTAATTTTCGGTTGTAGTGGATTTGCAGCCTTGACACATAGAGGAGGAACGAGGGCGGAGCGACACAATGTGCGCATCAGGCTACCAGTGTGCTCATAAACGACTCTAACCGGAATTGTATACTTTCTGATTGCTTTATTCACTGCTTGATGTACTTTATCTGACTTATATGGAAGCTTTAGAAATGCGCAGCATGGGTTGGCACGGCGACGACGCTTTGGCCTTATGGAGGAAGTGCGTGCCTCTTCAATGATTATCTCTGGGTAATTGTTCAATCTTAATTGTTCATGAACCCTCGCTTCACTTTCTGCACGCATTATGGTATTCGATGAGAGCCTCTGAGCTCTTAGAAATTGTGACGAAGCAACTGCCAATTTGATATGGTGGGGAACTGCCGAAGTATAATCAGTAAGTAGACCGCTAGCACATGCCTTCTGGTACAGCTTGTATGCCAGCTTGCCTTCCTGGATCATAATTGTGATATCCATATAATTTATGGAGCCACTCACCTCGCTGAGCTCATATGTGAAGTTGATACTTGGGTGTGCATAGTTGAAATGCTGCACAAACCGCATCAAACTCTTTCTGCCGTGGGTCCATAGCAGCAGGATATCATCGATGTAGCGTTTGTAGAGGAGCGGTACTAACGGAGAACCCTGCAGAAGCCTGGCCTCAACGGTATGCATGAATAAAATCCCAAATGGGGGTGCAAGATTGTTACCCATTGCAACCCCATCCACTTGGTGATAGATCTGATGGCCGAATCTGAAATAGTTGTGACTGAGAACAAACAGCAGCAGATTCCGTACCCCGCTCACACTCAGCCAAAACATGTCGATCCGCTGGGAATACTGCTGCAGCATATCCACCACTGCCTGAACGCC
Source organism: Sycon ciliatum (assembly GCF_964019385.1). NCBI lineage: Eukaryota > Metazoa > Porifera > Calcarea > Leucosolenida > Sycettidae > Sycon > Sycon ciliatum. Next base: position 32,726,534 of record NC_088647.1, read on the forward strand.
CTCCCGAATAGGTATGCTCGGATATAACCCGACTACATCCATGGACATAACAATGGTGCCATCGGGGGCGTTCAATCCCGGACATGCGTCACAGATGTGGGTTATTGCTTCCGTCGTGTTAGCCAGGTGGGCCAACCGATCATCATACAGTAACTTGACTACAAAGTTCAGAAGATTATGATTGATAGGCTGCAAGCTAGGATCATGGCGCAAATGAATGATCCGGGCTGATAGTGTGGTATGAAAATGATTGCGTGAGTTGGGTGAGGGTGCAAAAAATGGCGCAAAAAGAATACACTTTAGGTCCACATGTAGGCTCATGCAACCACATGTCCTTATAAGGGAGGGGAGGAGAAGAACATTGGGGTAATTATGAGCAGCACCCCACCTGCGAGTAGCGAAAAGGTTATGTAACGGCCGATGGTGAGAATTTTGAAAGGCAGTACTTATTTTCATGCCTGCACTTGCTGAGTAGCTCCAATATTTTTGTTGATGTTGACACGCTTGTCCGCCCGAAGGATCTCTAGCTTCTCTCTCTTTGGCACAGAGAACAGCGCATGGTAACTTATGTTACTGTACCCTGGCCGAGTAACTGACCAACCAATACTCTACTGGCTGTTTTGATGCTTCAGGTGCCAGACACACATTGATAGTTCCGTGCTCTTTTCATGTCTCTCATGTCTGAATGATGTTAAATGGTTGCCGTGTCTATTCTTGAATACTGACTCCGTAAGATGGATATACTCCTTCTGTCTGTCCTCTCCGGTTACTTGGACGGTTGCCTTGCACACAATAGAACTCCCTGCTGTCTATCATATCCAAAGTGATGGAAACAATTGTCAATCGTCAGATAACCAGTTTCCTGGAGTCCCACAATGTCATCTCTGCGAAACAGTTCGGGTTCAGAAAGGCCCTGAGCACAGCCGACGTCTTAACTAAGCTCCACTGTGAATGGTCCCGAGCAGCCGGCCTAGGAGGAGCCGCCCATGTTTTGGCGATAGACATAGCAGGCGCCTTTGATAAAGTCAGCCATGCTGGCCTGCTGCATAAGGCTTCCGTGTACGGTCTAGACGGCCCGCTTCTCGGATGGCTGGAAAGCTACCTGCACAACCGGCGCCTGCAGGCTGTTGTGGGCGGCCAAGAGTCCTCCCTGCACCATATCCAAGCAGGGGTACCACAAGGTAGCATCCTTGGACCAACGTTATTTCTCCTGTACGTAAATGACTGCGAGGACACCTTGCCTGCTGGTGCTGAGCTTGCCACGTATGCAGATGACACGACACTGTATCAGTGCATCTCTGCCACCGCCAGCATATCCGACTCTGCGGCACAACTCCAGGAAGCAGTGGACGCCGTCTCCCACTGGGGTTCCAAGTGGAAGGTCACCTTCGAGCCATCCAAATCTCAGGCCCTCATCATCGACCACCGCAAGCCTCCCCCAGAGTTCCCACCAGTGCTCTTCAATGGAGTGACTGTTCCTGAAGAGAAGGAAATTAAACTTCTGGGCATAGCATTCGACTCGCAGCTGTCCTACGCAGCACACCTCCGGGCCGTGGCCTCAAAGGCTGCCCAACGCCTACACTTCCTGAGAAAGGTTGCGCCCCTGTTGGACTCCAGCGGCCGCACGGCAGTAGTAAGTGCGGGGCAGGTTCTGGCACACTTTTTGACCTTTGACCTTTGGTCCAAATAAGGCACACTGTGTCGGTCGTGCTGGGTCTGGCCCCGGGATCCCCCAGAGTTTGACCTTTGACCCCTGGCATGCCATAAATGTCATTCTTAAGGTTCTTTTCGCCATAGATGGCGAACGTGCACTTGTGCACGTTCGGTGCATTCGCACCGGGTAGTAGTAAAATACGTACTATCCCCTGATTTGCACATCGTAGATGTGCATTGCATGCAGTGAATGACATATTGCGCATGCGTGCATACGCACGCGGAGCGTGTGACCTTCAGTGGTCCTATGCGTGTGGAAAAGACGCAGTGCAACACAAGGTGTACTAGTACACGTGTCATTATACTACTCCCTGATTCGCACTTCGTAGATGTGCAGCAAACAAGCTCACGTTCCGTGCATTCGTTTTATTTGCACATCGTAGATGTGCACTGATTGACAAGTTGCCCATGCAGAGCATGCCTAATCGGCTTTTCGATCGGTTAAGAGAATGTTCAAATTCGGCCATATTATGAGCCCCAAGATCAGAACTCGGCTCAACGTAGTACTTGAAGTCACCGTTCCCATTACGTCATGTACATTTACACACACTCTGTTGAAGCACTGAAACATCGGTTTTCGGCGAATTCAACAAGCGAAATTTGAAAATTCGGCGAAAAGATGGGTGATTTCTTCAAAACCACTTTCTTCGGCGAATTTTTCGGCCGGCTGATTTGGGAAATGCCTACTATCAATGCAGGTGCATTAGATGCATATTTCTATTTTGATCGGGATACAGTAAGAATCAACCGGCTACGCCCGGAGTATCATGCATCAAAACAATTATTGAAGGGGTGTCACAGTGAAGCAGTGTTGCTACGCACCACAAATCCCCTCTGCACTGTACCGAATCTATACTGGAGAATCCAGAGTGGCCAGCAAAGAGTCACAACCCGCCCGTATCCAGTCACACTAAGGCATATCCACCATTCCCCACATATTCACTGTAACAAAACACAATACTGTTTACTATAATGCACTTTTATTTAAATGGACTTGGATGAGTCTGTAGAAGAGAACACAATGCACGCACACGCATGCATGCGCGGGCACACACACACACACACACACATCTAGGTTATAGTGCTATACACATATCTAGGGTTTAGGAAGCACGAGAATGTGTCGAAGCACCCACACATACCCCTTCATGCAGTGTACTTCAGTAGCCCAACACATTACGACTGCACAGGACCATCACAAAACACATTACGACTGCACTGTTACTACACTACACACACAGTTACTACACTCCGCCTGTTACAAGTACTTACAAATAATTTTGAAACAAATGGCACATCCCGAAGACGGCAGGTCCAGACCTTCATACATCATCATCATCTGTAAAACCAAGCATGAGCGCACACAAACACTATTAGTGTCAAGAATACGGAAGCAGGGTATTAAAGACAAGAGGATACGAAACAAGTAAGTATCGCTATAACGACGGGGATAAGTATACATGTAGACAGAGCAGTGCTTACTTACAGGGTCCTAATACGCTCCACGGCGTCCCGGTAGTCGGACTGCAACAGCAGCCCGACCTGCCGGCCCTCCCAGTAACGGGTTAGATGGGCCGCACCCGCCAGGTGTGCGGCCACGGCTGGGCCTCCCACCAGCCTTTCTCCACTGTAAAAACGAAAGAAACCGCAGAAAGCACAGTGTCATAGAGCTCTTTTGTTGGGGGAGAGAGCTAGGAGCACCGCACACTTACCATTTGTCACAATATATGATGAGAAAGAGGCGGCGCTTGACGCACCGCCTCAGGCGCGGGAATAGGGGTATTACCTCTGACATTCGAACGCTACAGTGACAAGTGAAAGCCATTTGGACTGTAATGATACTGAAGTGAAGGTGTGAACCGCAAAGCAAGACCTTTACCTTCTTCCTGTCGAATTCGCTCCCCAGCTGCATACCGACATCATCCGCTAAAACCCAATCATACCAAGTAACGCAAAGGTCATCAGTTGACCTTTTGGACTTTTCAACTCTTATCCAAAACCACCAAGAGGAAAAAACCAGGATGAAGAAGACGTCAGTTGTAGAAGCGTTTGTGGAGGAGTTGTTACATTATTCTCAGTAAATAGATATGGCTGATACATTCGGTGTAGACGTGGACGACCGGTCGTGGTCTCTCACCACGGGTCCTTTACTAATAGAAAGGCGGACGCCAATAAGAACTGTTGTGGAGGTGGCAGATCAAAACGCGCAGCAAGAAATTTGGCACGTGGATGGTAGACTCCATCGGGAGGACGGACCAGCTCTTGTTGATAGTAGGGGAGTGTCCGCCTGGTGCTATGAAGGTCGCCTTCATCGCGTTAATGAACGGGCTTGGATAGGACGGGGTAGCATCGAGTACTACCTCAACGGCGCCTAGAGCCGGCGGTCCTGCAGCCAGTTATTGTGACGCCACATGCTGTATTCTACGGTGGTATCACCAAGGAAGGCTCCACAGGGAGAATGCGCCAGCGGTTATACACAGGGAAGGTAACAATCGTGTACGGGAGTGGTACCGATACAACCTTCGGCATAGGGAAGATGGACCTGCTTTCATCTCTCAGGAGGAGGAGGGTGTTTATCAGTGGTACCTCAACGGGGTGTATTACGGTGACCACCATCAAGACCAGGCAATACACCCCATGGAGCTGCAGTACATCAATGTAGTGCCTACTAAGGTAGACTCGTCAGCAATAAGTCATGAGTCCAGTTGTGTGATTTGTCAGGATACCCTGGATCGTCCTCAATCCAAGTTGGAGTGTGGTCATGAATTTCACTTCCACTGTATCAAGGAGTGTATCAGTTCTGCCCCCAGCCCTACTTGTCTAACCTGCCGCTACTCCATGACTGCTGAGGACTTGGTTGAGTTCTTGTAGTAATACATGACACAGCTGCATGTAGGCGACTACGAATGACCAGTCATGTGCTACAGACGGACACGGACACGCCACCCTAAGTAGCCATGAGCGTCTCTTTGGACAAGGGCAACAAAGCACCCCGTGGGCGGCCAAGGTTGACACTAGCCACAAGTCTGCTCGCTCAGTTGAATAAGCTGGGTGTGCCCATGAAGACCATGGAAGACCTTTCCAGGTGCCGGCAACAAGCAGAGGACAAGACAGACTGGAAGAAACTGTGCAGCTCGACACTCGAGGACAAATCAGTATCAGCAGCTACTACACCTTGCTGATGATGCTCACAAGACAGAAGTGGGAAAAACACTGAATTTCTTTATTTAGTGCTCAACTACGCGAAATGTGTTATTATTATTATACATGTTCAACTGTACTCAGTCTGGCTGACTGCCATTCTCTACCACACATTACCGGACACTGTTGTGGGTGTCGTCGTTATCGTCGTCGTTGTTGATGTTGTTGTTGTGGGTTGTTGTCGTCGTTATCGTCGTCGTTGTTGATTTTATTGGTGGCTGTTGTTGTCGGTTGTTGTCGGTTGTTGTCGTTGTTTGTTGTTGGTTGTTGTTGGTTATTGTTGGTTGTTGTTGGTTGTTGTTGGGTGTAATTGTTGGTTGTTGTTGGTTGTTGTCGGTTGTTGTCAGGTGTTGTTGGCTGTTGTTGGTTGTTGTTGTCGGTTGTTGTCGGTTGTTGGGTGTTGTTGTCGGTTGTTGGGTGTTCTTGTTGGTTGTTGTTGGTTGTTGTTGGTTGTTGTCGGTTGTTGGTTGTTGTTGGTTGTTGTTGTTGGCTGTTGTTGGTTGTTGTTGGATGTTGTTGTCGGTTGTTGTCGGTTGCTGGTTGTTGTTGTTGGTTGTAGTTGGTTGTTGTCGGTTGTTGTTGTTTGTTGTCGGTTGTTGTCGGTTGTTGTCGGTTGTTGTTGGTTATTGTTGGTTGTTGTTGGTTGTTGTTGTTGTGTGTTGTTGGGTGTTGTTGTTGGTTGTTGTCGGTTGTTGTCAGGTGTTGTCAGGTGTTGTTTGCTGTTGTTGGTTGTTGTTGCCGGTTGTTGTCGGTTGTTGGGTGTTGTTGTCGGTTGTTGGGTGTTGTTGTTGGTTGGTGTTGGTTGTTCTTGGTTCTTGTCGGTTGTTGTCCGTTGTTGTCGGTTGTTGTTGTTGGTTGTTGTTGGTTGTTGTTGGTTGTTGTTGGTTGTTGTTGGCTGTTGTTGGTTGTTGTTGGTTGTTGTTGTCGGTTGGTGTCGGTTGTTGGTTGGTTGTTGTTGTTGTTGGTTGTTGTTGGTTGTAGTTGGTTGTTATCGGTTGTTGTTGGTTGTTGGATGTTGTTGTCGGTTGTTGTCGGTTGTTGTCGGTTGTTGTTTGTTGATGTTGGTTGTTGTTGGCGATTGTTGGTTGCTGTTGGTTGTTGTTGGTTGTTGTCGGTTGTTGTCGGTTGTTGTCGGTTGTTGGCTGTTGTTGTTGTTGGTTGTTGATTGTTGTTGGTTGTTGTCGGTTGTTGTCGGTTGTTGTCGGTTGTTGGCTGTTGTTGTTGTTGGTTGTTGATTGTTGTTGGTTGTTGTGGGTTGTTGTCGGTTGTTGTGTTTTAATCGTTATTTTGTTCATTATCCAGGAGGATGTTGCTATGATACAGTACCATTTTTTCGCATATTTGAGACAAGTTTGTGTAACGTTAGTGTGACGTGGGGTATGCTGATTGGATGTGAGGTGGTGAGAGTATGCTGATTGGCCGATAACAATTAGTGGAAGGGATAAAGTAATGCGCTGCTTGTGCAGCTTAACCAAACACATGGTCTGTGGGAAACACCTTAGTAAAATAAATATAATAATAATAACATGAATTGCCACCGGCACCTGAGAGACTCGAGCCCCGCAACCTTGTTCAAATCGGACTTGGTAGCTTCGTACTGGAACTTAATCTTCTTCTTTTTGAGGTATGACCATACAAAACGCGCTTGGATTTTTTCATTTATTTTATTTTTTTTTTCATTTTTTTTTCATTGCGACATTTTTAGCAGATGTCCACTCGTGAAACAAAGGTGAATCTGGAACGAATAAATGGTCCATGTCAAAGGCATGACGAGTCTTGAAGTCTTCACATTCATGATGGAACCTTGTCATGATTGACGCATTCCTTGATGGTGCGCACATGAAATCACCCTGCCCCATCTTTTCCAATTCCATTCTTTTCACATCCTGCAACACATACCCTACTAGTATCAGTGGGGGGTGCTAGAATCAGAAGAGGCAAGGCAGCACTCTTCCGTGGATGTATTACTCGACACAACACCACCCATACTTGTTTTCTAGAAGTTTTGACTATAATGATTATTGCAGTAGGAAGTAGTATATAGTCAAATAGGATAGGATAAGAATGAATGATCAGCTGTCTGATAAAGAATGCAGTTCATTAAAGACTTATTGGAAGCTCTCTACCAGCTGATCGTCTTGTTGGACGGCGACACTGCATAATGATATGAAGCTCTCAGTTAGCTGTTTCAGTTCCGTGGTAGAAAGTGTCATGTGCGCGTCCAGAGCAGGATGAAAACATCTGGGCTCCACGTGGATGCAGACGATTGGAGCAACAGTAAGACGTACCTTCAACGCCTGCTCGTCAATGTCGAGGGAGACTGCCCCGGGGTAGATGAAAACATCTTGTTCCACATCCAGTTCGAACGAGCTGGTCGGGACTAGCTTGCTTTCACCGTTGATGTACACCCGACACTGACCGTAGGACGAGCGTGATGGGTAGAAGTTGGTCTTGATCTTCTCCACACGTCCTCTTCGGAGAGTGTCACGGAGCGATGGACAAGTCTTGATCAAGTTCGTAATGATGAACTCAGTGGACTCATTCAGTTCGATGTAAACCTGTCCTTGAGCATCTTTGCGAGCTGTTGCCGTACTACCACAGGCTGGTAGAGCTCCTGAAGGGAAGTACATCTTATAACCAGGCTTGTAGAAGGATCTACCTGATGACTTGTAGGACAGTTGCATGTCCTCCTGAAACCCATCCACCACAATCTCTTTGTGGAGCTTGGTAGGAGCAGGTGGCACATAGCGACGCTTAGCCGGTACTGCGTTCGAAGAGAGCACAACTTGAGGAGGGTCAGCAGGAAGAGCGGAATTCTTCCTCACCCGTCGCTCGTATAGGGAATCCATCTTCCAGGAAGCGAAGGCAGAACAACTCATCAGCACTGTATTCGATGAACGAATGACTCAACTACAGGACAACCATCTGTATTTATACAAGTCAGAGACGGGGGCGGATTGAAATGTTAAAAATATGTGTCAGCTAGATCAACCAATCACCATCAAGCCCGACACAAACATTTGCCCAATCAGCATTGAGCCCGCCAAAAAACATTTGACCAACCAGCATCAAACTCGCCAAAAACATTTTGTCCAGTCAGCGGCATGCCCACCAAATAATATCTCATCTTAAAGATTCCTTACATAATAAAGCCACTTTAGTGAACTGATACAGTATGCAAATAAGATCAAAGTCAAACGTGTGCAAGTTCTGAATCACGTGATCAAGTGAATAGGTTTCCCAACAATAGGCATCAATCAAAGATGTCATAAGAGATGTATCAGATGGAGATAAAATCAGCAAATTCGTACGCAACGTGGACAGTTGAGATGAAGACACCATCCTGGTCGACTCCATGAGATGCAGTACATATAGGAGTGGAAAATGCTGAGGAAGAGGTTCCATGATTCGACTGAACCTCAACCATGATACATTGCTACGAGGTAAGTAGGAACGCAGTTTACGTAGTACATCCACATTCGTATCGTATACTATGCAGGATAATGCTATAGCATAGTTTATACTCTTGTACAAACAGGATTTTTTCATCGCAAGTATCTGCTCCCGAAGAGGGTGTACGCAAAGCTGATCGGATAAGAGTTGAGTTTTCGAAAGAAAATGCAAAAGATGACGATCCACACCGCATAACCGCTCATGTACCGCGTAACGCTTCTTCATCAAACTACATCTCCTATGCACATCATCTTCAGGGAAGTAAATCACCGCCATGACAAGTCCACACGAAGAACACACGTATCTTCCTTCATGTAAAACATGATCAAGATGTTGACACTGTTTTTCCTCCCCGTATTGCTCTTTTTCTTCTTCTTCTTCTTCTTCTTTTGGCTCCGATCCATTGGACTGCGAGGACTGGCCCCTGGCCAGATCCCTTCTACATTCCGCAGTATCCATCTTCTACTTCTACATTCCGCTGTACAACCATTGGGGTAGATGACCTCATACCCTCGCCAACACGTCGACGTGTTGGCGAGGGTATGAGGTCATCTACCCCAATGGTTGTACAGCGGAATGTAGAAGTTGAAGGTGGATACTGCGGAATGTAGAAGGGATCTGGCCAGGGGCCAGTCCTCGCAGTCCAATGGATCGGAGCCAAAAGAAGAAGAAGAAGAAGAAGAAAAAGAGCAATACGGGGAGGAAAAACAGTGTCAACATCTTGATCATGTTTTACATGAAGGAAGATACGTGTGTTCTTCGTGTGGACTTGTCATGGCGGTGATTTACTTCCCTGAAGATGATGTGCATAGGAGATGTAGTTTGATGAAGAAGCGTTACGCGGTACATGAGCGGTTATGCGGTGTGGATCGTCATCTTTGCATTTTCTTTCGAAAACTCAACTCTTATCCGATCAGCTTTGCGTACACCCTCTTCGGGAGCAGATACTTGCGATGAAAAAATCCTGTTTGTACAAGAGTATAAACTATGCTATAGCATTATCCTGCATAGTATACGATACGAATGTGGATGTACTACGTAAAGTGCGTTCCTACTCACCTCGTAGCAATGTATCATGGTTGAGGTTCAGTCGAATCATGGAACCTCTTCCTCAGCATTTCCACTCCTATATGTACTGCATCTCATGGAGTCGACCAGGATGGTGTCTTCATCTCAACTGTCCACGTTGCGTACGAATTTGCTGATTTTATCTCCATCTGATACATCTCTTATGACATCTTTGATTGATGCCTATTGTTGGGAAACCTATTCACTTGATCACGTGATTCAGAACTTGCACACGTTTGACTTTGATCTTATTTGCATACTGTATCAGTTCACTAAAGTGGCTTTATTATGTAAGGAATCTTTAAGATGAGATATTATTTGGTGGGCATGCCGCTGACTGGACAAAATGTTTTTGGCGAGTTTGATGCTGGTTGGTCAAATGTTTTTTGGCGGGCTCAATGCTGATTGGGCAAATGTTTGTGTCGGGCTTGATGGTGATTGGTTGATCTAGCTGACACATATTTTTAACATTTCAATCCGCCCCCGTCTCTGACTTGTATAAATACAGATGGTTGTCCTGTAGTTGAGTCATTCGTTCATCGAATACAGTGCTGATGAGTTGTTCTGCCTTCGCTTCCTGGAAGATGGATTCCCTATACGAGCGACGGGTGAGGAAGAATTCCGCTCTTCCTGCTGACCCTCCTCAAGTTGTGCTCTCTTCGAACGCAGTACCGGCTAAGCGTCGCTATGTGCCACCTGCTCCTACCAAGCTCCACAAAGAGATTGTGGTGGATGGGTTTCAGGAGGACATGCAACTGTCCTACAAGTCATCAGGTAGATCCTTCTACAAGCCTGGTTATAAGATGTACTTCCCTTCAGGAGCTCTACCAGCCTGTGGTAGTACGGCAACAGCTCGTAAAGATGCTCAAGGACAGGTTTACATCGAACTGAATGAGTCCACTGAGTTCATCATTACGAACTTGATCAAGACTTGTCCATCGCTCCGTGAAACTCTCCGAAGAGGACGTGTGGAGAAGATCAAGACCAACTTCTACCCATCACGCTCGTCCTACGGTCAGTGTCGGGTGTACATCAACGGTGAAAGCAAGCTAGTCCCGACCAGCTCGTTCGAACTGGATGTGGAACAAGATGTTTTCATCTACCCCGGGGCAGTCTCCCTCGACATTGACGAGCAGGCGTTGAAGGTACGTCTTACTGTTGCTCCAATCGTCTGCATCCACGTGGAGCCCAGATGTTTTCATCCTGCTCTGGACGCGCACATGACACTTTCTACCACGGAACTGAAACAGCTAACTGAGAGCTTCATATCATTATGCAGTGTCGCCGTCCAACAAGACGATCAGCTGGTAGAGAGCTTCCAATAAGTCTTTAATGAACTGCATTCTTTATCAGACAGCTGATCATTCATTCTTATCCTATCCTATTTGACTATATACTACTTCCTACTGCAATAATCATTATAGTCAAAACTTCTAGAAAACAAGTATGGGTGGTGTTGTGTCGAGTAATACATCCACGGAAGAGTGCTGCCTTGCCTCTTCTGATTCTAGCACCCCCCACTGATACTAGTAGGGTATGTGTTGCAGGATGTGAAAAGAATGGAATTGGAAAAGATGGGGCAGGGTGATTTCATGTGCGCACCATCAAGGAATGCGTCAATCATGACAAGGTTCCATCATGAATGTGAAGACTTCAAGACTCGTCATGCCTTTGACATGGACCATTTATTCGTTCCAGATTCACCTTTGTTTCACGAGTGGACATCTGCTAAAAATGTCGCAATGAAAAAAAAATGAAAAAATAAAAAATAAAATAAATGAAAAAATCCAAGCGCGTTTTGTATGGTCATACCTCAAAAAGAAGAAGATTAAGTTCCAGTACGAAGCTACCAAGTCCGATTTGAACAAGGTTGCGGGGCTCGAGTCTCTCAGGTGCCGGTGGCAATTCATGTTATTATTATTATATTTATTTTACTAAGGTGTTTCCCACAGACCATGTGTTTGGTTAAGCTGCACAAGCAGCGCATTACTTTATCCCTTCCACTAATTGTTATCGGCCAATCAGCATACTCTCACCACCTCACATCCAATCAGCATACCCCACGTCACACTAACGTTACACAAACTTGTCTCAAATATGCGAAAAAATGGTACTGTATCATAGCAACATCCTCCTGGATAATGAACAAAATAACGATTAAAACACAACAACCGACAACAACCGACAACAACCCACAACAACCAACAACAATCAACAACCAACAACAACAACAGCCAACAACCGACAACAACCGACAACAACCGACAACAACCAACAACAATCAACAACCAACAACAACAACAGCCAACAACCGACAACAACCGACAACAACCGACAACAACCAACAACAACCAACAGCAACCAACAATCGCCAACAACAACCAACATCAACAAACAACAACCGACAACAACCGACAACAACATCCAACAACCAACAACAACCGATAACAACCAACTACAACCAACAACAACCAACAACAACAACAACCAACCAACAACCGACACCAACCGACAACAACAACCAACAACAACCAACAACAGCCAACAACAACCAACAACAACCAACAACAACCAACAACAACCAACAACAACAACCGACAACAACGGACAACAACCGACAAGAACCAAGAACAACCAACACCAACCAACAACAACACCCAACAACCGACAACAACACCCAACAACCGACAACAACCGGCAACAACAACCAACAACAGCAAACAACACCTGACAACACCTGACAACAACCGACAACAACCAACAACAACACCCAACAACACACAACAACAACAACCAACAACAACCAACAATAACCAACAACAACCGACAACAACCGACAACAACCGACAACAAACAACAACAACCGACAACAACCAACTACAACCAACAACAACAACCAGCAACCGACAACAACCGACAACAACATCCAACAACAACCAACAACAGCCAACAACAACAACCAACAACAACCAACAACCGACAACAACCAACAACAACCAACAACAACCAACAAGAACACCCAACAACCGACAACAACACCCAACAACCGACAACAACCGACAACAACAACCAACAACAGCCAACAACACCTGACAACAACCGACAACAACCAACAACAACCAACAATTACACCCAACAACAACCAACAACAACCAACAATAACCAACAACAACCAACAACAAACAACGACAACAACCGACAACAACCGACAACAACAGCCACCAATAAAATCAACAACGACGACGATAACGACGACAACAACCCACAACAACAACATCAACAACGACGACGATAACGACGACACCCACAACAGTGTCCGGTAATGTGTGGTAGAGAATGGCAGTCAGCCAGACTGAGTACAGTTGAACATGTATAATAATAATAACACATTTCGCGTAGTTGAGCACTAAATAAAGAAATTCAGTGTTTTTCCCACTTCTGTCTTGTGAGCATCATCAGCAAGGTGTAGTAGCTGCTGATACTGATTTGTCCTCGAGTGTCGAGCTGCACAGTTTCTTCCAGTCTGTCTTGTCCTCTGCTTGTTGCCGGCACCTGGAAAGGTCTTCCATGGTCTTCATGGGCACACCCAGCTTATTCAACTGAGCGAGCAGACTTGTGGCTAGTGTCAACCTTGGCCGCCCACGGGGTGCTTTGTTGCCCTTGTCCAAAGAGACGCTCATGGCTACTTAGGGTGGCGTGTCCGTGTCCGTCTGTAGCACATGACTGGTCATTCGTAGTCGCCTACATGCAGCTGTGTCATGTATTACTACAAGAACTCAACCAAGTCCTCAGCAGTCATGGAGTAGCGGCAGGTTAGGCAAGTAGGGCTGGGGGCAGAACTGATCCACTCCTTGATACAGTGGAAGTGAAATTCATGACCACACTCCAACTTGGATAGAGGACGATCCAGGGCATCCTGACAAATCACACAACTGGACTCATGACTTATTGCTGACGAGTCTACCTTAGTAGGCACTACATTGATGTACTGCAGCTCCATGGGGTGTATTGCCTGGTCTTGATGGTGGTCACCGTAATACACCCCGTTGAGGTACCACTGATAGACACCCTCCTCCTCCTGAGAGATGAAAGCAGGTCCATCTTCCCTATGCCGAAGGTTGTATCGGTACCACTCCCGTACACGATTGTTACCTTCCCTGTATATAACCGCTGGCGCATTCTCCCTGTGGAGCCTTCCTTGGTGATACCACCGTAGAATACAGCATGTGGCGTCACAATAACTGGCTGCAGGACCGCCGGCTCTAGGCGCCGTTGAGGTAGTACTCGATGCTACCCCGTCCTATCCAAGCCCGTTCATTAACGCGATGAAGGCGACCTTCATAGCACCAGGCGGACACTCCCCTACTATCAACAAGAGCTGGTCCGTCCTCCCGATGGAGTCTACCATCGACGTGCCAAATTTCTTGCTGCGCGTTTTGATCTGCCACCTCCACAACAGTTCTTATTGGCGTCCGCCTTTCTATTAGTAAAGGACCCGTGGTGAGAGACCACGACCGGTCGTCCACGTCTACACCGAATGTATCAGCCATATCTATTTACTGAGAATAATGTAACAACTCCTCCACAAACGCTTCTACATCTGACGTCTTCTTCATCCTGGTTTTTTCCTCTTGGTGGTTTTGGATAAGAGTTGAAAAGTCCAAAAGGTCAACTGATGACCTTTGCGTTACTTGGTATGATTGGGTTTTAGCGGATGATGTCGGTATGCAGCTGGGGAGCGAATTCGACAGGAAGAAGGTAAAGGTCTTGCTTTGCGGTTCACACCTTCACTTCAGTATCATTACAGTCCAAATGGCTTTCACTTGTCACTGTAGCGTTCGAATGTCAGGGGTAATACCCCTATTCCAGCACCTGAGGCGGTGCGTCAAGCGCCGCCTCTTTCTCATCATATATTGTGACAAATGGTAAGTGTGCAGTGCTCCTAGCTCTCTCCCCCAACAAAAGAGCTCTATGACACTGTGCTTTCTGCGGTTTCTTTCGTTTTTACAGTGGAGAAAGGCTGGTGGGAGGCCCAGCCGTGGCCGCACACCTGGCGGGTGCGGCCCATCTAACCCGTTACTGGGAGGGCCGGCAGGTCGGGCTGCTGTTGCAGTTCGACTACCGGGACGCCGTGGAGCGTATTAGGACCCTGTAAGTAAGCACTGCTCTGTCTACATGTATACTTATCCCCCTCGTTATAGCGATACTTACTTGTTTCGTATCCTCTTGTCTTTAATACCCTGCTTCCGTATTCGTGACACTAATAGTGTTTGTGTGCGCTCATGCTTGGTTTTACAGATGATGATGATGTATGAAGGTCTGGACCTGCCGTCTTCGGGATGTGCCATTTGTTTCAAAATTATTTGTAAGTACTTGTAACAGGCGTAGTGTAGTAACTGTGTGTGTAGTGTAGTAACAGTGCAGTCGTAATGTGTTTTGTGATGGTCCTGTGCAGTCGTAATGTGTTGGGCTACTGAAGTACACTGCATGAAGGGGTATGTGTGGGTGCTTCGACACATTCTCGTGCTTCCTAAACCCTAGATATGTGTATAGCACTATAACCTAGATGTGTGTGTGTGTGTGTGTGTGTGCCCGCGCATGCATGCGTGTGCGTGCATTGTGTTCTCTTCTACAGACTCATCCAAGTCCATTTAAATAAAAGTGCATTATAGTAAACAGTATTGTGTTTTGTTACAGTGAATATGTGGGGAATGGTGGATATGCCTTAGTGTGACTGGATACGTGCGGGTTGTGACTCTTTGCTGGTCACTCTGGATTCTCCAGTATAGATTCGGTGCAGTGCAGAGGGGATTTGCGGTGCGTAGCAACACTGCTTCACTGTGACACCCCTTCAATAATTGTTTTGATGCATGATACTCCGGGCGTAGCCGGTTGATTCTTACTGTATCCCGATCAAAATAGAAATATGCATCTAATGCACCTGCATTGATAGTAGGCATTTCCCAAATCAGCCGGCCGAAAAATTCGCCGAAGAAAGTGGTTTTGAAGAAATCACCCATCTTTTCGCCGAATTTTCAAATTTCGCTTGTTGAATTCGCCGAAAACCGATGTTTCAGTGCTTCAACAGAGTGTGTGTAAATGTACATGACGTAATGGGAACGGTGACTTCAAGTACTACGTTGAGCCGAGTTCTGATCTTGGGGCTCATAATATGGCCGAATTTGAACATTCTCTTAACCGATCGAAAAGCCGATTAGGCATGCTCTGCATGGGCAACTTGTCAATCAGTGCACATCTACGATGTGCAAATAAAACGAATGCACGGAACGTGAGCTTGTTTGCTGCACATCTACGAAGTGCGAATCAGGGAGTAGTATAATGACACGTGTACTAGTACACCTTGTGTTGCACTGCGTCTTTTCCACACGCATAGGACCACTGAAGGTCACACGCTCCGCGTGCGTATGCACGCATGCGCAATATGTCATTCACTGCATGCAATGCACATCTACGATGTGCAAATCAGGGGATAGTACGTATTTTACTACTACCCGGTGCGAATGCACCGAACGTGCACAAGTGCACGTTCGCCATCTATGGCGAAAAGAACCTTAAGAATGACATTTATGGCATGCCAGGGGTCAAAGGTCAAACTCTGGGGGATCCCGGGGCCAGACCCAGCACGACCGACACAGTGTGCCTTATTTGGACCAAAGGTCAAAGGTCAAAAAGTGTGCCAGAACCTGCCCCGCACTTACTACTCACGGCAGTCTACAAAGGCTTCGTGCGGCCAACAATGGACACTGCTGCCTGGTGTGGAGGGGGTCAGGTACATCCAGACTGGACAAAATCCAGCACAAGGCACTGAAGGTGATTGGCCCAGGCACCTGGCTCCCCAGCCTGAAACACCGCCGACTGGTTGCTGTGCTTTCGTTCACGTTCAAGCTGTCTTACCTTCCAACAACAAGCCCCCTGAAGCCCATCCTCCCACCTCCAGCCAATCCCCGCCCAGTGGGTGGTCGATCCACTAGGTTAGCCACGGAGACTGCCCATTGCCACCCGCTCCAGCTCAAGTCGACGCTGCCCGTGCGCATTCGTAGCAGCCTCCAGGGTTCCTACCCAGACTGCATTATTCCCTTGTGGAACAGCCTACCAGCGACCATTCTACCAGCACGGCGGCAACCCAGCCAGCTCCAATCATTCAAGGAAAAATGCAACAAGTATCTGCTGCACCTGAACTGGCAAGCAGCCACCGACGCCCTATGAAACGGTTTAGACCAGTGCCTCACTAGCATCCTCCCCCCCCCCCCTTACCACAATGTGACGTTATCTTTCACTCACGACCATCTACCCATTGTCCTTGTTTCTCACTATTATTCATTTCCCCTCTTCCTCCCCTCTTCATGGTTTTACTGCATTATGGCGCGCTTTGTCTGCGTAGACGCCGAGACCTTTGAGGTCGGCTGAGCAGCCTGGCCCCGCCACCACTTCTCGCACATATTCGGGAATATAAGTGGACTTTCGTATAAAAAATAAAATAAAAAAAGAGCTGATTTGGCAGTTGCCGTCCATTGGGCATTGTGTTTTTGTCTCTGCAGTTACATCGTCTTAACTTGGGCTGTCTGTCGTTCCTTCTACTCTTCACGGTTTCAATGCGTTCTTGTGTGACTAATTTGTATTTGCAGCCGAGGACTATAGGCGTGTAACTGCACATTTGCGGTCAGGTGTACTGATGAATGTCGATTTGAAATGTTTGCTTCCTTCAACGTTCAATGTCCACTACGTTAATTCTTTTCAACGCAATAGTAAAACGCTCTTCTCCACCTCGCCTGTTCGGTTAGGTTGTTGCACTGCTGACTGCACCCTAAATACTGGTGACTCTCAACTCTGCTATAACGCCATCACGCAAAGATTCAAGGGACAGGTGGATGAATGGATGGCATTTATTGTACTTCAAAGTACAAGCAACAGCGAAAAAATTGAAAGTAATGTGCTAGTTTAGGAAACCACACTTCTCAACTCCAAACTCCAAAAACGGTCTCTTCACTGCGATTAAATTAATATTTACATATTTGCGGATAATAAGAAAAGTAATGTGCTAGACAGAAAATTTCCCTACATAAAGACAAAGATCCCAAATTTCTCCACGTACATTTACATGTACATCTGCATAAGGGGCTCACCCGCAGCGGAGAAACAAGACTTAGTGGTGCAGTGGCTACTAGTATAATTGTTATGAGGACTCCAGCTGAACACAGCGTGCACTCCAGCTTCTAAGTTACCGTCTTGGAAGATGTGAGTAAACCCAAACGCTGGTGTCAGTGCATGTACCTGTGTGTGTGTGTGTGTGTGTGTGTGTGTGTGTGTGTGTGTGTGATGGTGTGTGCGTATGTGTGTGTGTGCGTGTGTGTGTGTGTGTGTGTGTGTGTGTGAGTGCATGTGCCTGGGTGTGTGTATGTATGTGTGTATGTCTATGTATATGTGCGTGCGTGCGTAAGGGTAATTCTGTTGGTGGACTCTCTCCAAGTGGCCACCACTGCATGGTTTTGTGAGTTAAGTAAGTTAGTTTATGTCGAATCGCAGCTCTGGGTCCAACTAAAAACTGCTAAATCGAACGCATGTACATGTATGTGATCTACAGGTTTCTGTGCACTTGAATTTCTTTTGTTTCATCTGGTGATGTTTGCAGGATGCCTGTAGCACCCTATTTCAGTCCTTCTTTGCTGTCCCGCCCTCAACTCGCACTCGAGAAGGCCAAAGCAACTTTCTTGTGGTCCCACCTGCTAGCACTGCTCGTTCTGCTAAGCGCCTAATGCACGTTGGAGCCAGTATGTGGAATAGATTGCCATCAGCAGCAAAATGTTCAAAATAGAACTTCAAATAGGTGTTTGGATTCAAATCTCAAGCTTTGCAGTATTATTATCAGCTACGTAGGTTTTCCATAGCTCACTGGATTGATATCTGTTCGTGACAACCAACCTTCCGTTTTCTTTTCTTTCTTTTTTCCCATCTGTATTTTCCACATTACCCTTTAAAATTTTATTCACAGTGGACCAATGTTATTAGTCATTATGCCTGTTTTGATTTCCACTATAAATATAGTATACAACAACAACAACAAACCCCGGGCAGACCGGGTACGACACTTGGCGCAGTGAACATTATGCGACACATTGTGTTGCTGTCAACGAGAGAGACATTGATATGACATTTTTATGCCCCGGTCGTTCGAATGGACGGGCAGGATGGATTTCCGCTGCCCAATCGGTGAATGACCGGACTTCTACGAAATCTCAAGGATATCAAGAATAAAGTAGGGTTGTTCTTGGGCTGTTTTTCGTGATCGTCCGTTTGACGACAATTCCACGTGGCGTCGTATATTATTATTTATTCTTGTTTCACAAGGGAATTCCCAACAGGCGACGACCACCCCATGCATTGTTTTGGTTTGAGTCACTTGGTCTGGACATTCGCATTCTGGAAACGGATGTGGAGCGCCGCCAAGTCAAGGGATTGACCGTGTAGTCAATGGAGAATTTTGGCTGTATGAAAAAGCTGGCACAGTGGCAGCAGTGTTCCTGCTGTCCCTGTGTTTTGTGTTTTTTGTGGTTTTGTGTTTGTGACCATGTGGTTCAGCAGGTGCTGTGATAAAGAGTCATAGCTGCTGCTGCTGTTACCTCCTGCGCTGTCCCAGCAGCTGCTCATGCTCGTGCATCTATTGTAGCTGAAGCCATTGCTCTAGGGTTTTGGCCGCCCCCACCGGTGGGGGACCGATCAGAGCAGATTCTTTGATGGTCCTGTGGTTCTTTGTTCCGTGAGGACCGTGACACCAAAAGTACATAACTGGGGGTTATGTACTCTTGGTGTCATGGATTGTAGTGTCGTCTGCATATTGGGTGGTTGGTGTTGGTAAAGATGCGTGCGATAGCATAGGATCATTAAGGAGTTAAGGATTTCGGCCAGGTTTCTTGCCTTTTTCCCTGGTTTGGACTTTGCCCAGGAAGACAGTAGCGATTTTCATCAAAAAACGACGATTTATCTTTGCCTTTTTGGCCTTGTGGTTCTGAATGCTGTCTGCTGACCATGAAGTTGTGGATTTAAATCCCAACCTATCTTGTTGTTGTTGTTGTTGTTGTTGCTGTGTTTATTTTAATTCGCAAACCAAACGGGCAGATCTGCCCAATGAAAAGGTGGCGAATGCAGATAGAAAGCAGTAAGAAATGAAATCGGGGACTGATGTAATTAGGATAGAGGTGGAGAAAAACTAAGCCAGCTGATCTCTTCCTCTTCATCTCAAACTTTTTTCTTCCTTATTTTGGGGAGTCACGTCAAAGAAGGTGGCTGCCAACACAACAATACAACATTAAACAAGTCGTTTCGACTTGTTAAATGTTGTATTGTTGCTGGACTTCGCGCTTCCTGCCGACGGAGTGTGACTGACACTTGACTGGCTCACGTCATGTGAACATACATGTACACACAACACTGAAACAGGGTGAGTAGAAGTCATTGCGCTGTAGCTACGTGTTGAATACAGGCACATAGGTCGATCGACTTCTTGTTGAGAATTATTTTAGTATTTCACGATCGTCAATGTATTTGAATTTTGGAGTCGGCGACACCTTCCATCAGCTTCCACAAGCGTCTGCTTTTCTCAAAATTAGGGGTGAAACAATTATACCGAATACTCGAGTACTCGCTCGTTTTTTTCTGAAATAATCGTACTCGGAATAAATCAGAGTACTCGTTCATACGTGGTACATGCATTTACCACAGAAATCTGCAGTTTCAGAGCAGCAGTCGGCAGATATTGATGTGCAGACTGTGTGGTGAACGTTTGTTCACGAGTAGAGAGAGCCCAAATGACCCTGCAACCAATATACCAGAGAAAAATGGCAGCCACTCGGTTCAAGCAGGGTTGTATCATGTGATTTTAAGGCCCTCGGTGTGCAATTTATAGGAGATGAAGAATACTCGAATATTCGATTGAAGAAAATCAGAGTACTCGAACTCGGGATCTCAATGACAACTTTCACCCCTACTCAAAATGTCGCTGAAGTCCCACTGATCGATGGTTTTGCCAGGTCTCACGGATTTCTAATATTCATACGTACAAACACACACAAATGCACATCATGTCTAAGCACACTCACACCCACCGGCACACACAAACACACACACACACACACACACACAAAAACGCATGTATAATTATCATATAATAATATATACTTCAGAAGTATGCTCGATTACATCATTCCTAACTGGTGCGATCACGTCCCAACACCTTTAATTTATCTGTTGGGCCGGCATCTGGAGAATGAATATCCAATCTTTATATGCATTCAGACTAGAAGCAGGTTTATCAGCACATATTCTTCACGCAGTGCATGACTCACAAGCCGAGTCGTATAAGTTTGAATTAGGAGACAACCTCCACTCGAGGCCAGTGTCCTCACACTTGAAAAAGCTAACGTTAACTGCTTTACAATGAAAGTGGGTATCAAATCCTTACCGCATTTGGAAAAAGGTGCGCCAGGGGAAAGAAGAATCGCTGCAAGTCTCTGGCGGATGTGAGCAGATTACGCCTGCATCGCGGCAGGCCCTTGCACCACGTGACTCCAGCGCGCAGTACACTGGGAGCTTTTACGCCCAAATGCAGGTGTTGTGAACCCTCTGAGATTCTCTAAATTGTCAGGATCGAACGACCACACGGCACGAGGACAACTCTTTTCTTTTCCACAGTATATTTCACTTCATCGAATAATTAACAACTAAGGCCTCGTTTACACGACAACGATTGAAAAACGTTTTTGTCAAAAACGTTTTCAAAAGAATACGCTTCCACAGATTTTGATAAGAGCGTTTACACGACAACGCTGAAAAACGTTTCAAAAACGTTTCAAACGAAAAACGGCCTCAAAGTGTTTTTCAATCGTTTTCGTTCCGTTTCGTTCTCGTGTAAACGGCAAAAACGTTTTACTAGTACGAGTCTTGTACTCAAAACATGCCGCCGCCAGCCTGCGCCAGGCCAACTTTTTGCACGTGACCATTGCGCGCCGAAAAAAGTGTTGCAGTTTACACGATTTGTCGATTATCGTTTTCGTGTAAACAGCAAAAACGTTTCGAAAACGATTGAAAAACGTTTTTCAATCGTTGTCGTGTAAATGAGGCCTAACACTAATAACACCAGCTATTTATAGCATGCAAAACAGCGTACATGCAAAACATACGCATATAAAACATGACATAACAGCGTATACTGCAAACTGCACACAGCGCATATAGCGTATGCCATGCAGCAACATCAGCGGTATGGCGGAATCGCAATACAACATTGCAACGAATACAATGCCATAAGCGGGAAGGCCTTTCCCACTTGAGAACTGGTGGTTTGCAACATTCTCCCCACCAAAGGGCTTCTCACCGCCGTACAACAATTCACACAAGTCAAAAACGATCCGGAGCTCTGACTACGCGCCCAGAACGCGTCATCTCCTGCTGTGGTGGCGGTAATAACGGTGCTGACGGTTCAGACGCTGGCTGCTGAGGGACGATAGAATGTTGAGCGGCATCGGCAGGCCCAGGAGCCACGTCCTGTGACGATACTTCTAATGGTACTAACCTCTGGATCGGCCTCAACAGGGTACTGGTACTCAACTTAACCTTGGCAACACGACGCTTACCATCTCGACCAGGGAATAACTCGACGATCCGTCCCAAACGCCAGAACTGCTTGCGCTTGGTATCATCGAGAACAAAGACTACATCACCCACAGCTAAAGGGCGCGACATGGTCTGTTGGTGCTTGTTCAGCTGACTTAAGTACTCCACCTCCCAACGATTCTTGACATGCTTCAGTGTCCGACTGAGGTAGCGCAATCTCGCTGACATCTGCGTAGCGTCCAGGGTACCTGCTTAGCCCTTGGCGGATTATGCCGGCATAATATTTGGCATAATTTTGGGATTTCGTCAAAACATTATGCTCCGGCATAATATACGGGTTCCAACGCGTAAGGTCGGCATAATCTTTCGGTTTTAACAAAAAATATGCTTAGGGGCATAATACAGCTTTGTCAGAAAGCCTGCAGATGTTTTTTTATACCATAGTAATAGTTTCATGCCCAAGTCTTTTAAAGTATGCATGTCGTACCGCGCACGTGTGCTGCAAAAGTGAAATATGGGAGAAAAGTGCAAAAGTGCACAGAGGTCGCGTCCTGAACTCCTGATGTCGTCACCTCGGAAGCCACGCATGCGAAAACCATGCATGCATACATGTTTTTAATCTGAAAAGGCCGTTGCTTTTCCTTTGAAAATAGGGTGGAACCGAGCATAATTCAGCATAATTCAACATAATATATTTGTTGGCATAATTGTGGCATAATCAAAAGCATAATTTGACGATTGGCCGAGCATAGTCCGCCAATGGCTATACCTGCTGGCTTCTCTGACGACATCCAGATGTTACCCATCATCATCGTAGGGTTACTGGTGGCTCATCCAGGCTATCAGACACATTAGTTAGCGGACGACTATTTACCACTGCTTCAACCTCATACAAGAGGGTCTCAAGCTCCTGGACCTTCAGAAACGCTGTTCCCATTACCTTTTTCAAGGCACTCTTTACTGTGCCAACCATTCGCTCATAGAAGCCTCCATGCCATAGTGCAGCTGGAGGATTGAACATCCATGGCACTCTCAGTTTGTCAGATGCCGCCTTGAACGTTGTAGCGTTGTCAGACCTGATCCGAAACGGCAAACCACGTCTCGCGACAAACTTCCGAAATGCTATCAAGAATGACTCAGTACTTAAACTATCAACCACCTCCAAGTGAACTGCTCTGGTGGTGGCACAAACAATGCTATCCATGCCTTCGGAGATGACTCACCCCGGCGCACGTACAACGGACCAGCATAGTCGATGCCGGTAGTTGCGAACGGCCTCTCGTGAACAACTCGGTCTTCTGGCAGCGGCGGGCAGACTTCTGAGGTAGTCTTAGCCTTGTAGCGGCGGCATGTAACACATCACTGAGTAATGTTGCGTAGCGCTCGTCGACCATCGATAATCCAGAATTTCTGACGGATGAACGACAAGACCCCTTCGACACCTTGGTGCATCCTTTCGACATGCGTTTTCTCCAACAGCAACTCGGTCAGATGATGTTTGCCTAATAGGACTGGGTGCTTGGCTCCATACGCCAACTCGCTGTGCTGAAGTCGTCCCCCGGCTCTGAGCACTCCATGATCATCCAGAAACGGGGCAAGCTGATACACCTTCGACCCAGGCTTCACTGGTTGACCTTGCTTGATCAGCTCAAGATCCTCAGCGAAACATTCGACTTGAACGATGCAGTACAATACGTTGTCTGGTGCAAATTAGAGTTCAGCACGAGGCTCAGTGTGCTTCCACTGCAACATCCGAGTCACCATGCCCTGTGCCCTCGACCACTTACTGAATCGGAGCCACCATTCATTATCAGATTCTCGACTACAGGTGGTGGCTGACACTCGTACTTCTACACTGGACTCATCTGTAGCTGCGGTTGAGGATGCGGTGGGCCAGTCATTGGGCTCCGTGATCCAGGTTGGTCCGTGTCGCGAAGCGAGATAGTTTAATTTTGCTATTTTACATATTTTAGTTCATGTTTCGGCACTGCAGCAATCTGTAGCTTTCTCTTAGTCTATACGGTAAATATTGTACTGTGAACTCTGTACGGCAAGTTCTGCCACATGCACAGTTTGTAGCCTCAGACCCTCTAGGTTTACACAGCAATGCCAGAGCTCGCATTTTTCCCAACTGCTGCATACTGCTCTCCCAAAATAATGAAGTGCGCGTGCTCCGTACGATGTTGCACTGCCACGTTCACTTATCATATAAATTCTCTTTCAGTCCGAGCAAATAAATCAGTTATCAACTCATCTCCTAACTGGGCACTTGCGGGTTTGTGCCGGTTAGTGACATGGTGCCGAAACCTGCTTCCTAGGTTGACTCGCCCCTTGGGGCTTGAGTTGTGAAAATGGGCGACACAAGATTGCCGACGGCTATCCAGACGAGCAAGCGTGCTCTCAAGCTCCTGTACGAAGAGCTGCAGGAGGAGACGACAGTCGGCGAAGATCTGCTAGCAGGAACCAAACCCGTCAACCAGATAAGTCCGTTTCTTTGTGGTTTAAAGGAATTGTTGGAAAGAACGGAAGCTAACTTGGATGATTTTGTTGAGAATGTGGAGGAATATGAGCCAAAGGGTAAAGAAAACAAAGAAATTAAGAATGGTTTGGAGGATGAGGCTGGGTTATGGACAGAGACACTAGAGAAGGGTTTCAAACTCCAGAGAAAATTGAGAAAAATGGAATTGGAGTCAGGCGTCCAGCCTACAATGCAGACAGACTCTACCTTGCTTGAGATTACGAAATTGATTGGGATGCAAGCTAACACCCAAGAGTCAACCCAAAATCTTCTAAAGAGATTGGTAGAGCATAGTAGAGCAGGATACTAGAACCGAATCGAAGCCCCAGACAACTGCCAGATTACCCAAATTGGAGCTAAAGCATTTTAATGGGGACATAATGGAGTTCCAAGAGTTTTGGAACATTTTCGATGCTACTATTCATGACAACTCCTCCTTGTCACCAGTTGAAAAATTGAGCTACCTCCGTGAATGTGTGGGAGGGAAAGCACAAGACGTGCTGAAAGGTTTAAGAATCTGTAATGCAAATTATGAAGTTGCCCGGGATCTGCTTGAGAAGAGGTACGGGAGTAAGCAAGCTACAGTGGATGCCCACTACACTGCTTTAATGGAGATGTCGGTCTGCACCTCAAAAATCGAAAGTTTGAGGTCTTGTGTTGACAAAATTGAAGTGCACCTCAGGAGCCTTGAAGCACAAGATGAGGATGTATCGCAAAAGGTCTTCATCACAATAATCTTAAGCAAGCTCCCGAGTGATGTGAAATTACAACTTGAGCTCACCAAACAGAACGATGAATGGACAATTAGTGAGTTGCGTTTGGCACTATCGCACTTACTAAAGGCAAAAGAGAATGCAGAAGGACCAGCCGCATGCAAAGGTCAACAATCATGGCAACATGCCAATCACTCAAAGAAGATACTATCAACAGGGCAGTCTCTACTTGCGGGTGCTGGTGTAGCTCGTACTATCAAATGTATGTATTGTGATGGAAAGCATTACTCTGATGAATGTCAAATGTACAAATCGCTAGATGAACGGAAAACACGGTTGGGTATGAAATGCTACATCTGTCTGAAAGCGGGACATGGAGCAAGAGCTTGCATGAATGCTAGAACATGCTACCATTGCAAACGCAAATCCCACCACAGAAGTCTGTGTCCACAGAAGTTCAAGTCAAATGAAGAACGAACAAATGAAGGGAAACATCATGGTGATGGACAAAAACAGGCACACACATTGAATGCAATGGCAGAGACATTTGAACCAACACAAGATGAGGCAATGGTTTCTCACACACAAGGGCACAGGGTTCTAATGCAAACTGCTTTGACTACTGCAACAAATGAGGAAGGCAACAGGTCACAGACTGTAAGGATCTTGTTTGACACGGGTTCATCGAGAACATACGTCAGTGAGAATGTCAACAAAGCATTGGGACTCAAACAAGAGGGAAGTGACAGAATTTCACTTGCAACCTTTGGTGCAACACACAGATCGGTAAAGGAATACCCTGTAGTCAATTTGCACATCAAGCAGAAGAATGGTGAATTAGCTTCCATACAGGCAAATGTTATCAACAACATTTCGTGTCCACTACAGAAAGTACCTTTGAGCACAGCAAAGCACTCTAGCTTACAGAAGCTTATCTTAGCAGAGCCTCTATGCAATACACCTGAAGCAATGCCTATTGATATCTTAATTGGAGCAGACCAATACTTTCAATTTGTTGGCAGCGAAAGATTGGAATACCCAGATGGTCTCATTTTGATTGATTCCACTCTTGGGTTTTTGGTGGCAGGCAAGGTGAAATCGAACGGAAATGGTGATCACACACTAATGTGCCACGAGGCGCTCTCGTTAGTTGCGGCAGAAGCATGTGCACCGAAAGAATTCGACTTGGAACGTTTTTGGAATCTTGAAAATGTTGGCATCAGTGAGAAAGAAATGGAAACGGAGAATGATCAAGTCAAAGGTAACCGCACGAAAGTTCTAGGCATGGGCTGGGATACCGAGGATGACGTAATTTGGGTACCACCGCCAAGGGCATTTCATGAGATCGAAACAAAACGTCAGCTACTACAATGTATTTCGTCAGTATTCGACCCAATGGGTGTAGTCAGTCCTGTCACGGTTGAGGCGAAAATCATCATGCAGGAGCTTTGGAAGAGAAAATTGGGGTGGGATGATATCTTACCAGATGATGTACGCAAAGAATGCCAGAAATTGTGTGATTCACTGTTGTCTCTTAGTGGAATAAAATTGCCAAGGTGTGTGGGTACTCGAAGTGATGACGGTTCAACTCCCAAGTATGAACTACACGTTTTTACTGACGCATCCGCACATGCGTATGGTGCTGCTGCGTACCTACTCACTACTTGTGGCGATAATGTTTCAGTCGACCTGATATTTAGCAAGAGTCGCATTGCGCCAACCAAGCCCACATCCATTCCTAGGTTGGAACTCTTTGCTGTAGTACTTGGTACAAAGATGGTCAAATTTCTTAGAGAGCAAGTACCATTCGAGCTCAGCAAGACGCACATATGGACCGACTCAAAATGTGCACTAGCATGGGTAACGGGAAATCAACAGCGGCCGCAATTTATTGCAAGAAGAATTAAAACCATTCACGAGGTGAATAATGTCATGTACGGTCATGTTTCTGGGAAAGAAAATCCAGCTGATATTGTTTCTCGAGGAGCTAATGCAACGAGTTTACAGCAGAACACCTTGTGGTGGGAGGGTCCAACGTGGTTGAAGTCTGGTTCCTATCCAGAAAGTATGATTCCAGCAATGCAAGCTACGGGAAGTGAAATGCCAATTTGTGAGGAAAATGCGGACGAAGGTCCCTCTCTCGAATCGGCCTTTGTTAGCAATGAACACAATGAGGTAGTCACCTGTGAGAAGTTCTCCTCGTTTTCTAAGCTTGTGAGAGTGAATGCATGGGTACAACGATTCATACGGAAACTCAAACACGAAAAGTCGGAAAGTGAAACGAATCTCACAGCTGAAGGAATCGCAATGTCAAGAGTAGCTATCATTCGGTATCATCAAGCTCAGCACTTTGGAAATGAAATCAAGGCAATAGAACAAGGCAAGCGACATCAGCTCGTCGATGCTTTGGGTCTCTTCCTTGATAATGGTTTAATCCGATGTAAGGGTAGACTGGAGTATTCTCACCTACCATTCGAAAGTAAATTTCCTCTATTGCTAGCTTATGGTTCACACTTAACGAGGTTAATTGTAATGGAACAGCATATCTCACTTAAACATTCGGGTGTTAGTCAGACATTGGCTGAATTGAGACGGAATTACTGGGTGCCTAAAGGTCGAGCAATGGTTAGACGGGTGATTAAGGAATGTCTTTTGTGTAAACGCCATCATGGAAAGCCATTTGCAACACCACCATTTGCACCTTTGCCTGAGGAACGGCTTGTCCCTGGGAGGGTGTTCGAATCTGTTGGTCTTGATTACTTTGGGCCAATGTATGTGAAAATGAAAACTGAAACAGCTAAAGTGTGGGTATGCATCCTCACTTGCCTAACTACCAGAGCTATTCATATGGAATTAGTTCGCAATATGTCTACTGAGCAATTCCTAATGTGTTTCAGACGGTTCATTTCACGAAGAGGTACACCGAAGTACATAGTAAGTGATAATGCCAAGCAATTCAAGCTGTCTAAGAATGTTATTGATCTTCTCTGGCTTGAGTCAATTCAACATAATGATGTAATGGAATTCATTGCGGGCAAAGGTATTAAATGGAAATACATCACTGAGTTAGCTCCTTGGATGGGTGGTGTTTACGAACGCATGATTGGTATTGTGAAACGATCTCTGCAGAAATCAACTGGACAGCTTACATTCTGTCAACTTGAAACTTTGCTAATTGAAATTGAGGCAATTGTCAATTCTAGACCACTGGTATACGTTGGTGAGGACTTCACAATCGATCATGTTCTCACGCCTGCCAATTTCTTAACTGGGCATAGTTCTCTTGGTCAGCCTAACTTTGTCATTACAGATGACCCTGACTACATCACACATGTCAGTAATGCTCAACAACTCGTCAACCTGTGGAAACAGCAGCAGAAATGTCTCAACATTTTCTGGGAGAAGTGGTCGGCAGAGTATTTGCATTCACTACGACCACAACAACACAGTCAACGAAATTCCAATAGCTTCAAGCCAAGTGTCAACTGCATTGTTCTGATCAAGGATGTTGATCGGCCGCGCAGCTGCTGGAAAATAGGAAGAATCGCGCAGCTACACAAAAGCACAGACAGCGAAGTGCGATCAGTGACGCTACGTATGCCATCTGGGAGTTCCATGAACCGGCCGGTAAGCCATCTCTATCCGTTGGAGTGTTCATCAGGCGCAGTAACCACTGCAGAAGTGCCAGAGCCTACAATTGCGCCACTGCCTGAACGCCCGCGACGCAATGCAGCAACAGCAGCTACAATGCGCACCCGTGATCTGATCGAAGATGGACAAGTATAGTAGCCATGTGAATTAACTGCATGTAACCTGGTACTTATTTGAACAGTTGCCAGTGTTCTTGGTTATGTTTTTCTAAATTTAATTATGATAGTAATATCTACATTGCTTACGGTTCAGTTATTGAGTCTCATCATGCAAACCTAGCTCTCGATTAATTAAGGTTGTGTTGTGACATACCGTAAATACTGTAGCAGTAATGATGAAACTAGCTCCAGAACTTCGAATTGCTTAGATTATAGTTTCTTGCATTTGTTCTTTAA
Organism: Sycon ciliatum; assembly: GCF_964019385.1. Classification (NCBI taxonomy): domain Eukaryota; kingdom Metazoa; phylum Porifera; class Calcarea; order Leucosolenida; family Sycettidae; genus Sycon; species Sycon ciliatum. Next base: position 32,755,873 of record NC_088647.1, read on the forward strand.
GTATTGAAGTATTTCCAGCTGGAAATCTGTTTCAGCTCTCTAGTCTTTTAACATGGTTCTTACGGCATCGCACAAATTGTACTACTTAACTTTGCGGCGGGAGTGTCGCGAAGCGAGATAGTTTAATTTTGCTATTTTACATATTTTAGTTCATGTTTCGGCACTGCAGCAATCTGTAGCTTTCTCTTAGTCTATACGGTAAATATTGTACTGTGTATTCTGTACGGCAAGTTCTGCCACATGCACAGTTTGTAGCCTCACTCTCTAGGTTTACACAGCAATGCCAGAGCTCGCATTTTTCCCAACTGCTGCATACTGCTCTCCCAAAATAATGAAGTGCGCGTGCTCCGTACGATGTTGCACTGCCACGTTCACTTATCATATAAATTCTCTTTCAGTCCGAGCAAATAAATCAGTTATCAACAAATCTCCTAACTGGGCACTTGCGGGTTTGTGCCGGTAAGTGACAGTCCGCCCATCCAGAACGGATTACGGATCTGCTGTGCACTACTCCTACGCGACGGTAAATCTGCTGGGTTGTGAAGGCCCGGGCAATGGCTCCACACAATGCCGAACTTCTTCGATATCTCTTGGACTTGACTGACGCGGTTAGCCACAAATGTTTTCCATTTGTACGATGGATTACTAATCCAATGAACGGTAGTGAGACTGTCAGTCCAGCCATAGACTTGCGTGACGGTCACACGCAGCTCCTTCACCACCAACTCAGCGCAGCGAGCCGCTAGACATACTGCTTGTAACTCAAGGCGGGCTAACGTGGGCGGAGACACGGGTGCCACTTTGGCCTTGGCAAATACCAATTGCGACTGTCCATTGACGACGGCACACAAAGAACATCCAAACGCTTTCTCACAGGCATCCGCGAAGGCATGAAGCGCAATCGGCGTGTCAGGATTGCAGCAAATCCAACGTGGTATGTCAATGCTCACCACTTCGGCCAACTCTCCCCACCATTGCGCACATGCGGCTGCGATGACATAAGGCAACTTATCATCCCAGTCGCCTCCGACTTTCCAGGCTTGCTGTAGCAGTATCTTTCCCGGCACAACTACCGGTGCTGCTAGACCTAGCGGATCAAACACTGACGCAACACACTTAAGGAGGGATCGCCGGGTCCAAACAGACGGCCTATCGGACTCGCCTAGCGCTGCTATGCTGAGCAAGTCATCACTGGTTATCCATTTCAGACCGAGGACTTTATCTCCGGCCTCTGGATCGCATGGGATTTCGTTGCCTCGCCACTTGCGTAACTCCATGCCAGCATCTGTAAACACACGCCTGCCGAACTCTTGCATCTTCTTGGCTTCCGAGGCTTTTGAAACACTAGAGACCAAATCGTCAACGTGAAAACTCGTGATCAATAGATCAATACGGTCTCGCTCTTTGGGTGCAGACAGCGCCCGTAGCTCCTTCAAGTGATGCTGAATCACTGCAGTATGTATGGCGAGCAATTTACGCCAAATGGCAGTTTCGTTAGCCTCCAGGTTAACAATTCATCGCTGTCGCTTCGACCGGGCCACAAGAAACGCAGGTCTTCGGGATTAACCGCGACCATGAAGAAAGCCTTGCGGATGTCCGCTTGCAGAGCGCTCTTATATTCACGGAACCTTAATAGCATACCTGCGAGACTCGGCAATAGCGACGGTCCAGGGTCAACCATGTCGTTCAACGACTTGCCATCTGGAGACGTCGCCGAGGCATTGAACACCAGTCTTAACTTCGTGGTTGCAGTGTTCTCGCGGAATACACCATCATGCGGTACATAGTACCCGGCATCGCTCTCACATGGCTCCAGCTCAATTGCTCCAAGCTCGCGGTACTCCCTGATCAGCACATCATCATAGAGCGTACGCTTCCCATTCCTCTTCAGCTTTTCAAGAAGCCGAGTTGCGATTACTCTCGCTTGAGCATAGTTATCCATTGGGCGACGCTCATTTCGCCACAAGAGACCCACTTGGTACCCGCTGCCCTGGCGACAGAGCGGGAAAGATGGCAGGTGCTGATGTTGTTCTGGAGGTTCATCCAAATGCCATAGTTTGTCGATGTGGGCTGACGCATATGACACGGTCACCGGCTGACTGTTTCGACTTGGTGCAGACGCTGGACCAGATAATACACTACCTCTCTGTGTTCCACACCGTCTCACCATTAACTTCCTTCTTGCTGTGCAGTACCGCGTTGATATAGTCTGCACCAATCAGCATGTGTATTTCGTCTGATGTCCCTTGTTGAGGCTTGTCACTCAGCTATACTCCCCAACTGTGCCACTGCGCAATGGTCTGCGGACTTGCGCACTTCAGGTCCAGCTCTAGCGTTGGTTTCACGAACGCGCGTACGAGAATGCTAGCGGAGCTACCCTGGATCGTGATGGCGTACTTATCCATGCGCTGTTGGGTTGGTTCCGCGCCGAACGGCTTCACCTCTACATTTTAAACCCCAACGTGTTCTGCATCGATTACTGACACCAACGCTGCAGTCACAAATGACGCCTCAGCAACTGAGTCCAGGAACACGCGAACCTTCGCCTTTCGAGTTCTTCCCTCAACTCGTGCCACTCCGGTCATCAGCCGCACACTTGGCGAGTGTAGACAGCACGATCCAACATTCTTCTTCGTTACTATCTCAGTCGGTTTCTCCCGGCTGTAACCTGCTCTATCCAACACATCATGTATTAGCAGGTGGTGCTTCGTCTGGCATTTCGTGCATCTCGAGCCTGACCGACATTCTCTGGCCATATGGCCATACTGAAGGCAGTTCCAGCAAAGTCTCTCTCGCTGCAGAAAAACCTTTCTCCCTTCCTGTGGCAGCGACTTTAGCTGCTTCTCTGCATCTGCGACCGATATCGACATGCACTGTGCCGACGCCGTGGGCATTGGCACGGATCGTTCTACTGGCTTCCTGCCAGTATCACCCCGTCGTCCGTGCGCGACCTGGTAAGACGCACCGTGCTCCTGTACCTGGCGCAGAGACATCACGTAGCACTGCCGTTCGACCAGGTACGTCTTCATTCCAGGTCTGCATTGCTCCAAGATTACCTGCTTTGCCATTGCTTGCAGCACCGGGGCCATTTTACCTATATCGGTGCTATACTTGGTGTCCACCTCGCCATCTTCTGTCATAGCGAGTGTGGCCCACATCTCTACCTCTCGGCAAACACGGACAACGTATTGGTGAAACGATTCCTCTCGATCAGCTGGCTTAGTTTTTCTCCACCTCTATCCTAATTACATCAGTCCCCAATTTCATTTATTACTGCTTTCTATCTGCATTCGCCACCTTTTCATTGGGCAGATCTGCCCGTTTGTTTTGCGAATTAAAATAAACACAACAACAACAACAACCTCTGACCGCTGCATGCCTGTCAGCAATGCCTTCCACGCTTTATCCGGAGTCTTTCCGAGCGAGGCAAGCAACTCTCGCTTCGCTTCCTCATAATTATTGTATCCAATACATAATCCTCTCCGCTTTGCTACCCGCTAGCGCGATGCGCAATCGCAGCAGCCATTCGCTTTCTTCGAACTCGTTCTTGGAACAAATGTCCTCGAACAGGTCAAGATAACGCTCCAATGGCTGCGTTCCATCATATGAGGGGATTTTCATCAACGGTTTATGCCCACCGCTGTGACTGGGAGCTTCCGCTGTACCTCCCATCGCACTCTCACTGGCGGCTTTACCATCACCCTCATACGCGTTGGCGATGCGCTCGTTAATGTCATTGAGCGTTTTTCCAAACTCGGTTCGGAGCGCCTCCTCTCGCCGTCTGGTACTGCGCTCCTCACGCTCCTCGTGCTGTCGGAGCCTCTGCTCCAAATGTTCCCTCAACTCACCGCCTTCCAATCCTAACAGAATTCCACTGGCGATAAAGCGGGCTTCCAAATTTTGTAGCTGTTCTGTTTCCTCTGCCATGCTCGCTTGTATCCTGGCGTGGTCGCCAAATGTTGTGAACCCTCTGAGATTCTCTAAATTGTCAGGATCGAACGACCACACGGCACGAGGACAACTCTTTTATTTTCCACAGTATATTTCACTTCATCGAATAATTAACAACTAACACTAATAACACCAGCTATTTATAGCATGCAAAACAGCGTACATGTATATCAAAACATACACATATAAAACATGACGAACCAAGCCAGTTCAACTTTTCTTCATTCGATGCATCCCTCAGAGCCTGCGAAAAGTGGTCCCTCGTTGGCCAGTGCTTATCGACTATCGATTGGTTCAGCGAGCTCCAGATTCCTCTTGGTAACCCATCCCATTCAGTGGACTTACTCAGCCATATACTAATGAACACAATATCGTTGTACGTTCCTATGCGCCGCATCCGACAGCCATCCAATCGCCCACAACTTTCCCAACCTCCCTGGCTGACACCAGCCCTGCGAGCTCAGATCAAACGCAAGTGTGATGCATCCAGTCCGTACAAAAAATTCCCAACACCCGCAAATCAGGCCAGATACAAGACAGAACGGAACAACACCCGCAATCTCTCCCGCTCAGAGCACCGTGCTTACGCTAATTCCCTTACACTGTGCTCACAGGCCACAACGCCAACATCACGGCCAACGCTACATACCTTTATCCGATCATTACGTTCACCACCCAGCCAGCGACAGCCCACAAAGCAACTAACTGTTCAGGATGAAACGTTTACGTCACCTTCTGACATTGCAAATGTTTTCAAAAAGCAGTTCGTAGCATTTGGCACCTCCAACAATCCAGAGTGGACTATCCCGCCCATTGCTGACGCTGATAGCACCTCCTTCTTCACAGAAATTAGAACAACTCCTACCAGCGTTGCTAAGTACATCAAACGCCTTAAAAGCTGCGCAAGGCAGCTGGCCTGGATGGTATCACAAACGAACTACTAAAGATCCTTGGTCCGTCAATCTTCGATCCATTAAGTTTAATTTTTAATCTGTCCTTCTCATCTGGTGTTTTTCCATCTGTCTGGAAACGCTCCGTTGTTGTCCCCATTTACAAAAATACGGGCAACAAATCCGATCCAACACATTACCGTCCTAATTCCCTCCTTTCTGCAATATCGAAACTGTGTGAGCGCGTCATGTACGACCAATTGTATGCCCATGTAAACCCTCTACTATCTCCAGCCCAGTCTGGATTCCGCAAAGGAGATTATACCGCGTGGCAACTTGCACGCTTACTCAGAACCTGTTGGAACGCAGACATCAGCACAACTTCAGCCTAGTTTGTTTCCTCGACCTATCAAAGGCCTTTGATACAGTGTGGCACCGTGGTTTGTTGGCCAAAATCGCCTCCTTTAACATCGGTGGCAATGTTCTGCGGTGGCTCGAAAGCATACTTCCTTTAACAATGCTATTCTCTCCACCCTTGACCAACATGCACCCATCACCACCCGCCGCCCTGCAGACCGGCGTCCATGTCCCTGGCTGACTCGCGAGCTGGTTGAGTGTGTCCGGAACCGAAACAGACTGCACCGCCGTCTAATGCAAGATAGAGCAAACGAGGCACTCCAGCAGGAGCACCGAGCTGCACGTGCCAAGGCCAGAAAGCTAGATTGACAGTTGAAGAATGCTTACTTTATGGATCAATGCTATACGCCTGATCAGAGGAAACTTTGGTCCGTGATGAACACTGTCACCGGACGAAAAAAGACCCCTCGAGTACGCCAGGTATCAGCTGACCAGCTGGGCGACTTCTTTGCAGATGTTGTTGATGACCCCAGTCGACCTACGCACCTACAGATGCCAGTTGGCCCTACGAAATCTGATGCCCTTACAGCCTTCCAACCTGTGTCGTTGTATGATGTCGCTAAGCGTTTGCAATGTGTGGATCCACATAAAGCCACCGGAAGTGATGGAATCCCTGGTATTGTGTTGAAACGTTGCTCGGACACCCTCTCCCCATACCTGATGAAGATCGTCAACTTATCTCTTGCGTCTGTAATAGTGCCATCAACTTTCAAACATTCTCTTATCAGCCCATTGTATAAGAATGGCGACCCACTGTCAGCTCGTAACTATCGGCCCGTCTCGCTATTGCCTATTGTTTCTCGCATACTGGAACACTTTGTCAAGAAACAGCTGACAACTTTCCTAGATGATCACTCCTTGTTACCTTCAACTCAATTTGCATACCGATTATTACCGAAGAAATCACTCAACAGAAGATGCTCTTATCCTTGCCTCCAACCGCTGGAAATTGGCCAAATCGGAACGAAAACACACCGGGGTAGTAATGGTAGATCTATCCAAGGCATTTGATAGAGTCCAGTATGCCAGGCTTGTGCAAGTGCTGTTTGACCTTGGCATTTGTGACACACCATTGGAATGGTTCCTCAGTTATCTCTCGGAGCGGCAGCAGTGTGTACGGGTGGAACACTCAGTTTCGCAATATGTTGGATGCTCCCGAGGAGTGCCTCAAGGCAGCGTTCTGGGCCCTCTTCTTTTTGTACTGTACACCAGTGATATGTCGTCAGTTCTACCAGGTAGTGTATGCCACCAGGAATTCGCTGATGATGTGGCTCTGGACTACTCCGACTATCAGCCTGATTAGTGTGCTCTGTTCTCTCTAACGCTGTAACACGACTCGCTGAGTACTTGGACAACATTGGTCTGCTATTAAATGCCAGTAAAACCCAAGTTATGTTTGTGGGACCCCGTGGGTGTCTGGATGGACCATCTGAAGTGAAGTGTGGTACCACAGTGCTTGATGTTACTCCAGTCACGAAGTATCTCGGTGTCATGCTTGATGACCAACTGTCCTGGAAGCCCCAAGTGGACTTTATTGCCAGCGACACTGCTACTACAATCGGGCAGCTCTGGCGCCATAGACGGTGCCTTTCACTGAATGCCCGCCGGGCCTGGTACATGAGTATGATCCAGTCTGTTCTCTGCTATGCCTCAAACTGTTTCTTTCCCGCTCTATCCAAACTGCTGCTACATCGACTGCTACGCATTGCTAAGTCTGGCATACGAGCAATCTTCCAACTCCCCAGAAGGACCCCCACTGCTCCCCTATTTGCCAGACTATCAATGCCTCAGCTCCACCATCTGTACGTGCAACGTCTGATTCTCTTCGTCTTCCGCTGCCTTCATGGCAGAGCCAGCTCACTGTTCACATCCTACTACTCCCTCATTGCCACAGATGTGGACATAAGTTGTGTCACGCGTGGTCAGGTCAGCTAGCTGCTCAGAGTGCCGTTCCTCCCTGGTCCCTCAGGCCGTAGCTCTATCGCCTTTGTTGGCAGGACCACATGGAACTCTGTCCCTGCTGATATTCGCGCTTGCGACGTACGCCACACGTTTCAAGCATTCCTGTCTGGCTATGACCTTATCTCCCTCCTCAACTAGCTCTCCGATGTTGTGCCTACTATCTTCACAGATTCTGCCTGAACAGATGCTCATCAATTATGTTCTTGTCCTCTATCGTAGTCCAAATCCTGCCTTTCCCATGCATGACTCTCATGAAATGCCCATACTAAATAGTCTATAGAACAAGAATATTGGATATCATACTTCTCTTATCAACTATGATAATACCCATTTCATACCCCCCCCCTTCATAAAATTAATACCTACTGTTTTCTTTCCTTTCATTTCATCTTCTTTTCCGTTCCTTTCTTCATACATTTTACACATTTTCATCATAATTATTGTGAGAGCCGTGGACCAAAAGCCCCGGTGAGAAGGCAGTCTTGCCTGTTCATATGGTGAAGTAAAATAAAGAAACAACAACAACTATCTATCCTGCCGGGTCCAACAGGTCAGGGTGTCAGGTTCGCTGTCCCAACCGCTTGAAGTCTGTTCCGGTGTGCCACAGGGCTCAATACTTGGTCCTCTTCTCTTCTTGCTCTATGTAAATGACTTAACTCGCGTTCCAAATACCTCCCTGTACGCCGATGATACTACTCTTGTGGCATCTGAACTTTCCCTGCCCATGGCGTGTAATTCTTTGCAGTCGGAAATTCGCTCAGTGGTTGAATGGATGCGTCTCTGGAAACTTCGACCTAATGCTGGAAAGACTGTCATATGGTGCATTCCACCTCATCCGCGTTCCGATCTTTCCAACATCGACCAGTACCTATTCCACTTCCCTGACGACCGGACGCCCATCCCAATTGTTAGCCACCACAAAAACCTTGGAGTCATCATCTTTGACTCAGGCATGAGTTGGTCTCACCATCTGGAGTATCTCGAGCGCAGGACAAGTTCGGCTATTGGTGTTCTATACAGTCACATTAACCATTCACCACTAGTCTGTCGTCGGGCTTTCTACGCCTCCTATATCTTACCCATAATATTATACTGTATCATTGTGTGGTGCAGTGCTGGAGCAGGAATGCTTGCGCGGCTTGAACTAATGCATCGCAGGATTTTGAGAGCGATATTTCGCTTCCCACTTGACACCCCATTAACAATTCTGTATTCCCAATGCAAAACCTGTCCTTTACAAACCATAATTAACAGACTCTGCTGTAGATTTATCCATCAGATTAAACTGCTGAAGGCCCCAATGCATATTCAAAATGCGCTTAACTGGTTTAACTCCTCTTCGTCAAGTCGTAATAAACTAAGATTCCCTATTTCAAGAAATAACTTAATGAGTCGCTCGCCTGTTTTCATTAGCTATTGTCTCTGGGACTCGCTTCCCCAAAAAATGCAATCGTGTGAAACATTTCTGCCTTTGTTCGTGATCTCTCGGACCATTTTCCGTAAACGTTTAAACCTAATAATACAACTTGATTTGCAGCCCAATCTCTTCTTTTATTGTTGTTGTTCTGATTTGCACTTGTTTTTCTTTCTTCTTCTTTTTTTCTTTTGCCATGGCTGGCTATAATCGCCCTCACCTCCTTCTTGATTGGCCTTGGCCATGAGTGTGTGCGTAATAATAATAATAATAATAGCATTGTGTATAGGCACGCACGATTGCCCAATAATTTCAAAGAGGGACGCTTATAGACATTGCCAAATTATTCAGGGTTGTGAGTTGTACTTTTTACTTTGAAGTAATTTATAATCTACTCAATCTGCGAACAGAACTATTTCGTCCTTTTTGGACTCATCAGCGCAGCACAGAGGAAATAGATCCGAACCTGATAGTAATGAAAAAATATTCCAAAGGCATTTTTGCTAATCTGGACATTCTCAAATTGCGGTCAGAACTGCTTCGTCCTTGGTGGACTCATCCGCGCAGCACAGTGGAAATGAGACCGAACCTGATAGCAATGAAAAATATATTCTCCAAAGCCAGATTTAAACCAGACATTGAATTAAATGCTTTTAAGGTATGCCTGCAAATGCAGTCCTAGATAGGAGGTAACACTTTGAGTAAAACAGATTGGGGAGAGGAATTTTAGGACACAGGAAACTCAGTACAGCGCTATCATGACGTCATTCCAAATGTTCAATCTAATACGTGTGACATATCCCACCAGTATTGAGTTAGCGCTAGCACTCACACTTCCATTCACACCTTATTCCTGCACTTACATCATCTACACTTGCATAGTGTTGGTTATCACCTATACCCTCCTATTATACACCATGCTATCTACTCCCCTTACATATCTATTCCTCGGCTCAAGAAGTTGGTACAATAAATATAGCCGCAAGTGGATACATCACTAATCATAAGTCACAGTGATCGACAAGTAGAAGCGGCAGAAAATACAGCCCAAACTCGCCGCAAAAAGCCGAAATATTACAGTTTGCAATTGTTAGAAAATTTGGAGCGAGTGGTCTGATTGTCTGTAGGGAAATCCAGTGAAAGTGTAGACGCAACCTCATCGTACGGTAGTGATCCTTTCTATTATTCATTAGTGAGATCGTCACAGGGAGAATAACCGAAAGCTGTATATGCAAAAGGTTCATAGCATACATATATGAACTGGATGCATTCTACAATTGCTATTATGTCGGATGCATAGCCAACTGCTGTTGAAACCAAAACAAGATTGCGAGCAAAAAATACATTTGTAAACAAAAACAGAACAAGAAGCGCTGTACACTATTACTAGTACTAGCCACGTACATGGGTATGGCAGTAACCAACCTGCATCAGGTAAGGTGCCGTCTGGGATTCGGAGAACTACTTGCAGCCATGCTTAGAGCCGCATCGCACATTACGTTTCACTGGTGAATGGAGTGTACTCTTAATTTGATTAATGCGTACACACTGCACACGTTAGCTCCTTCTCCTTGTCGTATGGCCTATGGGGGACATGACATCTCACTCTGACACGTGACCTCTATGAAGTACAGTAGAGCTCCATCCTGGTTACTTGATGTTCCCTTGCCAACGTCTGGGTCAACATCCACGCAAACATTCTTTGTGCGTCGGTGTGTATGATGCTGCGCCATTAGATTTCCATGGTACTCCGAAGGACAGATATTTGTAGGTAGAATCATGATGTGGGACACACGAGAGGCAGCCTGGCATACTACACACAGTGGATTGTGCTGGTACAGGCCGGTGAAAGGCTCAAACGAATCACCAGTTTCAAACTCACTAATACTACTAGTACTAGGTTTGATAACTGAACTCCAGGTTTGAAGTCACCATACTGAGGCTCCTCGGGCAAGCAGAGATATTAGGCAGCACCACCTCTGTGATAAAAAAGACACAGCCATGAACCCGGTGTAAACTAGGGACGCTCCAGCTGTCTCGTTGCACGTTTCCTTTCCCCAGCGAGTGTAGGAAACACCAAAGTGAGCAACTTGATGCTGGAGCAGCACAACAGTGTGTTCTACCTTACTGAGGCGATCCTTCACCTTCTCTTCGCACTGGTCACCCTGGAAATCCTCAGGACACTGGCAGATATGCTGTCGGATGATACCCACATGTACACATCGTCCACCATTCTGGCAGAACGGTTTCATGACGCATTTTCCATAGTCCTGTATGCAGTTGTGAAGTCGGAATATATCTCCAGCATTGGTTATGCCGAAAGCCTTGCCGTGTAGCAGAGTAACCAGTTCAAGGAAGTTTAGTCCGTACAGGGCACCTACGTCCAACGCGTTCTTTCAGAAGGCCTGAATGTGGCGCGGGATGGACTCCTGGCGTAATCCAGCTTGGGGTGAACAGCTCTTCCAAACAGTCTTTTCGTTCGGTGTCACTAGGAGCACTCGTTGGTGCATCGGGGATATCATCAAGGTTGTAAAAATTTGGAAGAAAGTCTTGGTTTTCATCGTCACGACTATCGACACTGTCGGAAAATTGTTCATCACTGTCACTCTCGGGCTCTGAACGCCTCGCTATATCGCCACGAGAGACAACTATCATTGCACAAAGGAAGAAAAGAATTTTCGTGACAGACATGTTAAATATCAATAAACTGTTGAACGGTACCTTTCGGCTGTTGAATAACTAACTCTCCTCCTCCATGCGCTCTAAAGCCGACCATTGCTACCCTCGGTAGCCATTACTCACACCAATAACTTCAAACAACGAAGGGGTCACGGGTAAAACATTTCCTTCTGACAGCTGTTTCGCCTATCAAAGGCTCGTCAGAGAAGGTGATACTGATACCGAGGGTAGCAATGGTCGGCTTTAGAGCGCATGGAGGAGGAGAGTTAGTTTCTTGACATGTTAAATCTTTTTTCTGTGATCTGACAGACTGACGATTAATCTCGTAGTTATTATTATTTAAAGAACTCTTCCTCTCCTCTCCTCCATGCGCTCTCACAGCCGACTCACTGCTACCCTCGGTAGCCATTACACACACCAACCAAGGAAGGGTTGCAGGTAGATACTGAAATTCCTCCTGACAGCTGTTTCGCCTTCATAAGGCTCATCAGAGGTGATACTGAATAGGATGAATCAATATCACCGTCTCTGATGAGCCATATGAAGGCGAAACAGCTGTCAGGAGGAATTTCAGCATCTACCTGCAACCCTTCCTTGGTTGGTGTGATTAATGGCTACCGAGGGTATCAGTGAGTCGGCTGTGAGAGCGCATGGAGGAGAGGAGAGGAAGAGTTCTTTACATTTTATTGGCCGAATTGTACCGTTCACCATTTGAAATAGTTATTATTATTATTATTCTCTCTGTAAGTTTGTATCCCTGGTGATGTTTGTACCTGGAGAGCACTATATAAGTGGTGCTCTTCAGGCACAATCTTCCTCAGCCTACTCAAGCTCAACTGATGAGGGGTGAATTCCCCGAAACACTGTGTATTGAGCAGGGAGTGGTGCTTTCTTGCAGGTTTGCCGAGTCGAAGGTTCGATGGACTTCTCGTGTGCTCTGGATGGCAGTCGTGAGTCAGTCAAGTGTCAAGTAAAGTCGGCGGAATAGCGCGAGCTCCGGTGTGGGGAGCAAACCCTTTATTATTATTATTATTATTATGAAATGACCCAAAGGCAATGTGCCTATCGAGGGGTTCATTTGATTGAAAGAACAGTAGATGTAGATGTATGTACAAAAACAAGTAGGGATTGATGAGGAGAGAAATGGGGAAAATCAACTGCAAGGTGGCGGAATTCCGTTGATTGCATAAGCATGGTCAGCTGTAAATTTCCTGAGGGCAGATTTGAACTTTTTCCCGTAGCTATGCAGAAGACGTTACTTCAGTAACTTATGGCGCTAGCCAGGGTCCACACAGCTTTAATTTGGTATTTGTGTGTTTGTTTGTTTGTGTGTTTGTGTCACGCCTGGCGCTATCCCGTATCTGTCCCGTACCGTACCGTACCATCAAACACAGCTGGCCACATACAGCTGGCCGCAATATTCAAATATTATTATTAGACACAATCTCATAGCATGTGACAAGCATAGCTAATGCAGGGACAGAATCCCCTGAGACAAGGGCGTTGAGCCAGCCACGGCAATAGTAAGCTAGGAAAACAAAGCAAATATGAATTAGAGCAGAAAATGAATGGAAAATTACAAAGAAAAACGATTAACGGAAGTGAGCACTATCAAAATTCGTGCATCACCCAGGTATTCGAGAATGTTCTTCGATGATAATTATTGCGTCTAGTTCAGTTGTGATAGTAGATCTTTAAACTGACCAATAGAAGAACAAGTTTTCAGACCGTATGGTAATGATAACCAATGAGAGTAGCCGGAAAACAAAGGGGACTTTAGATACTGGGCTGACTTAACAAGAGGCAGGATGAGCGCGTTACGGGTTGAGCTTGTCGAAAACCAATTGTACTTCATCATGTGTGAAGGGGTTTTATGAAGAAATATTTTATGAACCAGTGTACAGAGATGGTGCTTATGACGAACGGAGAGAGGAGAAGTGTGTGCAAGTCGATAAAGGGCATCCGAAGGAAAACATCGATCCTTGTTGTAAAGAATTTTAAGTATAAATCTATGGTGGACTTCTAATTGGTTCAGAGTTGTGTCAGAAAGGCCACACCAAGCGGTATCGCAATAGTCGAATATAGGGAGAATATAGCACTGATAAAATAATAGTTTACACTGGATGGGCAAATGAGTGCAATGTGGTTGTAGTACCCCTAATGCTGAACTGGTTCGCTTGCATACACAGTTGACATGTGCAGCCCAAGAGAGTTTGCAGTCAAACATCACACCGAGATGTTTGTGCTGAGTAACAACACGGATAGGCATAGTCGAGTCAGGGAAGTATAATGGTTGATCAGGAGGGGATGAAGAAATATACATGGCTTCTGTCTTGTCTAAATTGGGCTGGAGTTTCCACGTTTGCATCCACATGACAGTGCTGTTGATGCGATGCTGCATGGTAAGGAGTAATTGTGCAGGGGAGGAATCAGAACAGATAAGGCCAGTGTCATCCGCATACAAACTAACATCGGGGACAACTGAAGGTAGGTCATTAACGTAAAGCAAGAATAACAAAGGACCCAGAATGGAACCTTGGGGCACTCCAGACGTTACAGGGAGGGGATCAGACAAGAAATAAGACAAGCGAACAGCCTGAGAACGAGCAGACAGATACGAGGAGATCCAACGCAAGGCAGCATCCTCCACCCGGAAGGTGACCTCCAACTTGGCAAGTAAGCCACGATGCCAAACGGTGTCGAATGCCTTAGCCAAGTCGAAAAACACCATTCCCACATGCTCCCCACAGTTCCTCTTTGTCGCTATGTCTTGGACAAGTCGAGTCACCTGGTATTGAGTTGAGTCACCACGGCAGAATCCCGACTGAGCTGGTGAGAGAGCCGGAGCGATGTGCAGGTAGAGGGAATCGAACACAATACGCTCACAAAGTTTGGAAACTGTGCGCAGCAGAGAGATGGGGCGGTAGTTTGCCGGGCAAGCACGGGAGCCTTTATTCTTGTAAAGCGGTGTCACGATGGCGGATTTCCAATCCTGTGGGAATGTACCAGTTCGAAATGACATATTAAAAATAATGGCGAGAGGATAGGCTATTGATGGTGCAAGAGACTGCAGCACTTCATTCGGGATCCCATCTGAGCCGGGAGACTTTCCACATTTCAGGCGCTTCAGATATTTCCGAACTTGAAACGTAGTGACAGTGATTGTACGGAACGGAACAGATATGAAAGGCGACTGGGACAAAGGGGGAATGCGCCACGAAGGATCATCAGGTAGCCCAAATGAGGTGAACTGAGTGTTCAGAACATCAGCTATGCTCTTGGGGGACGTGGCGACCGTACCGTCGGATGCTATCATCGTTTGGGGCATGACACGGCCGGAAGTGTGCCGCTGTGCTCGCACAAACTGAAAGAGTGTAGGTCGATTCGGTGACGTTAGTGATGCTTGGATGGAGCGTATATATTGACGATGTGCTTGCCGAGACAGGTGCTTTACAGCATTCCTTTGTCGGTTATAAGCTGCATGATTTACTGCTGTCGGATATTTTTTGTACACACTGTATAGATCACGCTTGCGTTTTACAGCAGACCTGAGCTCAGCAGTAACCCATGGTGGAGATTGCATGCGGGGTCGTGGAGATGTCACAGTGTGGGTGGCTCCGAATGAGGTGAGGTGACGACGGAAGGCGGACTGGAGCTCACAATCAAAGTGATGAAGTGCGTCATTAACATCAGTGTACGAGTTCAGAGAGGACCAGTTGTAGCCAGCTAAATCAGCGTTGATTAATTGCCAAAGGTGCGAAGGTACTTGTTTGAAGCGATACAGTGAAGAGGGAGGACCAGTGGAAGAGTTGGGGAAGTAGTTCGAAATAGGGGCGTAACATAAAGTGCAAACAATCTGTATATGGTCAGACATACCCAAGGGAGGTGCTTGGTCAATTGAGCGCACGAGGCGTGGTCGGTTGGTGATCACCAAGTCCAGACACGAAACAGAGCCATTAGGCGAGGAATGAGTGGGGAAGTCAACCATCTGGTGGAGCCCAAGAGCAGAAAATACTGTGCTAAGGAGATCACCAGCCTTCGAGGTAGAATCGGTGGGACACCAGCTTGAGTTGTGGGCGTTGAAATCGCCAGTCACTAACAGATCATAAGAATCTAAACAGACTGACTGTAATGCCTCAACAAACATGTCACAAAAGTACGACAATTGCATTGTGCTCTGTGAGGGTGGTCGATACATGCAGCATAGTAAGATGGGATTCTGAGATTGAGTAGAGGGGGAGCCAAGTTCAAGCCACACAGACTCGCAGCCAGGGCGTTGAAGGTCGGCACGAGGGGAGACGTACGGAAAGGAGTCCGAACGGACAAGTACGGCAACACCCCCATACCCACGGCTACATATAGGGCTTTCAGACCCCGAGTCTGTGACATCCGGAGTGCCCCAGGGCTCTATTTTAGGTCCCCTGCTCTTCCTCACATACGTTAATGACCTCCCCTATTCAATTCCCAATATTTCTTTGTTTGCAGATGATACCACTGTCCTTGCTTCCTCCCCATCTCACGCCACCCTGTACCCCAAAGTTCAGACCTGTATCAACGACATTGTTCACTGGATGAGCACTTGGTACTTTAAGCCAAATGTGACCAAAACCGAGCTACTCCTTTTTCCCCCTCCCACAGATCCAGTGCCCATCTTCCACTTTCCCGATGATCCCGGTCACCCTATCTCTGTAGCGCCCCACCATAAACACCTTGGCATTGTCATAGATTCCGCCCTCTCCTGGTCTCACCATGCTGATCATGTGTCGTCCAAAGTATGCCGATCTGTCGGCATAATGTCAAGTCACTTGTCCCATTTGCCCCAAAATTGCCGGATTAATTTTTATAAATCATACATTCTTCCCCTCTTCACTTACGGCTTCCCTGCCTGGTCCACCATTAACAAAACCCACATAGGTAAATTAGAAGTTCTCCATCGCCGTATACTGCGCATCAAATTTCGTACTGATCGTTATATCACAAATCTAGACTTGTATGCTGCTGCATCCACTACCACTCTGCAACATTACCTTGATGCTTCCAAGTGCACCCTGGCACATTCAATTTTTCTTGACCAGCACTCTGCTCATTTACAGTCCCTTAATTAGTTCAATTCAGGTGGCACCACCCGAAGCTGCGTTCGTCTCCCCCTAGCTAGGTCTACCCTATTCGTAAATTCCCCTTTCTTTTCCTCCTACTCCACGTGGCTTCAACTGCCTCCCAGTGTTAGACAAGCTCCAGATAAGCCCAAATTCCGTACCCTCGTCAGACAGCACTTCAGTATCTCCCAGTAAACAAAGTCACAGTCACCACTTCCGCTGCATAGCTCGCTGAGCATCCCATTGCTATTTAAGTTGCTAATCCCTTCCCACTTTGTGTACGTGCTCTTCATTTTCTTTTTTCTCTTCTTCCGTGGTTGGTCTCACCCTCTCCTCAATTCAATTGGCTGTCTTGACATGCCACGAGGTGCAGAAATAAATAAATAAAATAAACGCAACATCATAACATGAAGCAACTTGGAAGAATGAGTATGAATGCGAAGTGTATGGGGGAATGCATGTAGGGCGATATTACGGGTTCGAATCCCAGGTTATGCCTAAAAAAATAGGAGAATTAGAAAATTTATAACATCCTTATGCTTTTTTTGCCTAGGTCATCAAGGCGGTAGACGGTGTCGTATTATCCTCGACCGTACCTGATGCCAAGATGTTGCAGTTCAGAAACCACCGTTAGTGGCTCATTGTACATTTGGTATTGGATTCCTGCAGTAGGTGTATCATTGATTGCTCTATGGCACAGCACGGATGGCTTGCTTGCTGAGAATTCACCTCCATTGTTCCTGCCCCATGTTTGACATGCATCGCGATCAGACTGCATGTTCGCTCTACTGGCGAGGGTGTCTTCAGGTTTGTAAGCCAGTAGGAGGTTGACATCATCTGCAAATAGATATTGTGGTGTCGCTGAATTTATTTTTTATTTTTTAATTGTTTTACGAGAGACCACGAACCTCGAGAACAGAATATCGCATGATAGAGGTGGTTGCAGACGCAACGGTGGTGGTGAAACTGGAGCACTTCCGCCGACCTGAGGTCTCAGCTTCAGCGACACTTCAGTGCACCAAAAAGTGGGGAGGAGTAGGCACAGGGGAGGGGAGGAGGAGTATTTTTTTCACGGTTCGCGTGAGACTCGGCTGGAAGCCGGGATTTCCGCATCCGTAGGAACGCCACCACCCTTCAAGGATCAAGGCGCAGATACAGCTCCTAAAGCGGTGGGAGGTGATTAGAAGATCAGCTCACCAGCAAGTGGTCAAAGACCGAAAATCCCATTCACTGCGTCCATGTTTTCCTCGTGCCAGGCCACGAGTTCCCAATTAACTGTGGGAGGGGGGAGTATAAAGGAAGGAAAATGGAAAGATGATAGAGTAAAAAAAGGGGATGAGCCAGGGTGAAACCGGACAGGGTGTTCAGGGAGGGTTCAGAGGGCATTATAGGCTTTGCTCTCTGGTGACTTTCGCAATAACCTGGAGCTTAAAACCTTACTTTTCATGTTACAGAAATACGCCAGACTGCCAATGCTTTGTTGTGACAGTTACAAATTACCGAGTCTCATCTTTCCCTCGAGTGGGTCTATTGTTATAAGGTAATTGTCTGTTATAGTCACCACTATAAAATTAATAATAAAATCCAATCCAATCCAATCCAGTTTCTCCACTCCAAGTGGTCAAACTGTGACTCGTGTCACCATAGTGTGTTGGTATGTTCATAACTGGATGAGGTTTATAGTGGTGAATGTACCGCAAAATATACTCAGGTGACGGTGTGTTGGTCTGTGTCGTTCCTCTATTGTTCGTGTGAATCGTTGCCATCATGTCTAGCAGTATGCAGCTGAAAACGTGCAAAAATTCGTAACCGCGAGACGGCAGATGTTTTGTTGTGACAGTTACAAATTACGGAATCTCATCTTTCCCTCGAGTGGGTCTATTGTTATAAGGCGAGTGTCTGTTATAGTCACCACTATAAAATTAATAATAAAATCCAATCCAATCCAATCCAAATTTCTCCACTCCAAGTGGTCAAACTGTGACTCGCGTCACCATAGTGTCTTGGTATGTGCATCATAACTGGATGAGGTTTATAGTGGTGAATGTGCCGCAAAATATACTCAGGTGACGGTGTGTTGGTCTGTGTCGTTCCTCTTTTGTTCGTGTGAATCGTTGCCATCATGTCTAGCAGTATGCAGCTGAAAACGTGCAAACATTTGTTGCCGCGAGACGGCAGATGCTTTGTTGTGACAGTTACAAATTTCCGAGTTTCTCCACTCCAAGTGGGCAAACTGTGACTGGTGTAACCATTGTGTTTTGGTATGTGCATCATAACTGGATGAGGTATATAGTGGTGAATGTGCCGCAAAATATACTCAGGTGACGGTGTGTTGGTCTGTGTCGTTTCTCTATTGTTCGTGTGAATCGTTGCCATCATGTAGTAGCAGTAGTAGTAGTAGCAGTAGTAGTAGTAGTCTTGAAGTCTAATCCTATAATATACTTCGAAGTGAAATTGTTCCTCAAGATTCTGAGCTTTCTGTTTGTCTTTCTCTTTATCATCATGCTAGATGTAACAGATTCACACACTCACACTGTGCATCCTACTACACGTTCCCACTTACGTTGTGTTACATCACACCTGTGTTGCATGTTCACCTTGGATTACACTTCTGTCCCATATAACCCCGTTGATGGTATAATAAAGTCGTTCTACTCTTGATCCTGAATCGCTCTGGTTGGACGGTTACACTGGTAGCAAAGGATGGTTGTCGAGATTTTTTGTTTGCTGGTATGCGTGGCCACCCTTCTGTTAGCTCGGTATGACCGCTACAAGGACGGAGCGCGTCGACGGGTACAAACTGCCGCAACGACGGATATACCTCAAGGACCTCAACGGCCCACGGACCAACGACTGCTCGACAGGAAATTTGATGGGACAGTCAATAGGCCTCCGGTGTTTTCGGGCAACCCTGCGGACTTCAGGGAGTGGGTCTTCGCTATCGAGCTCGCCATGGTGTCACATCGCGTCAACGACGACCAGGAGCAGGTGCGATTCGCTGCCAGCTACCTACAAGGCAACGCCAGGCTTTGGCTGATGTCGGTATTGGATTCCGGCGCCTGCATCCACGACTGGCCGACGCTAAAACAGTCACTCGGCGACGTGTATGGCCCAGTCCATGAACAGGAGGAAGCGCGCCTCAAGCTGTTTGGACTGGTGCAGCGCGGCAGCCTGGACGCATACGTACAGGAATTCACTAACCTCTGCCTTCAGGTGAACGACCTGAATGACCATTCGAAGGCGGTGCTGTTCGTGAGGGGCCTGCATGCAGCAATCGGTCACTCGGCTCTTCGGGAGCACCCGACAACACTAGGCCAGGCCATTCGTGCCGCACGCATGGCAGCCATGCAGGCATCAGGAGTATGGAGGGAACAGACCACCACAGGCACAGGCATTCGTCGGTCGAGGCACCCGGGTCCGGCACCTCACGCTCAGGCCAGTACACCGAGGCAACCTGTCAGTCCATGGGGACGTCAGCAGCAGCAATCTAACCGTACGAGTGAGCCCATATGTTACTCATGCAGGAAGCCTGGACATATTGCCAGAAACTGTCCAGTCATCGTGAATTCCCCAAACGCTTCCAGCCAGTGAAGAAGGGAGTGCGCTCACTGGCGGTGGATACTCAGGCACCCACACCACTCATTGTGTTCAATAGGTTCGAGGGCCTGAGTGTTGAGGAAGGAGACAGCGCAAGCGATCCTGCAGTGGAGAGTTCTGACGCTACGCCTAAGGCGCACATCAGCAGCGTGGCGATGAGCGCAGAGCACGATCTGCTATGTGTCACTGGGAAGGTGAATGGGAGGAAGGCTACCATGCTAATAGACTCTGGCTCTACCCACGATTTTTTGTCGTCGGAGTTCGTCAGGAGACATAACCTGAAGACTGACACGGCGACCAAGGAGCTGAAGGTCACATTAGCAGATGGCTCGTCTCGTACACAGCCTTTGGAAACTGCCGGGCCAGTAAAAGTGGTGGTAGCTGACTTCAGCGAAACCCAGACCTTCACCGTGCTGCCACTGGCGCGCTACGACGCCATCTTGGGAATGCCGTGGCTGTCTCGCCACAACCCAACGATCGACTTCCGGAGTAAAAGGGTGCAGATCCAGGAGGACACCTTCGTGGCTCGAGGCCACGAAGCTGGCGAGGACGCCGAGTTCGCAGAATCCCACTTCATCTCTGCAGCACAAGCGAATGCCGCTATTCGTTCAGGAGACGAAGCGTATATAGCCTGGGTCTCTATGGAGGATGATGCGCCGGGCCAAGATCCACCACCTATCCGTGACAAGGAAGGAACTCACTTCGGAAGTGAGCTGAACGCTCTGCTACGTGAGTTCGACGACCTATTTCCGGACGAGCTCCCTGACCAACTACCGCCAGAGCGAACGGTCGACCATGAAATAAAGGTGGCGGAAGGGACAGCGCCACCATCACGACCGGCATACCGCCTTCCGAAGCCGGAGCTAGACGAGCTCCAGAAGCAGATTGAGGAGCTGCTCCGGAGAGGCTTCTTAGAGCCGAGTAAGTCGCCCTATGGGGCTCCTGTGTTCTTTGTGAAGAAATCAGATGGATCTCTTCGCATGGTGTGTGACTGGAGGGAACTTAATAGAATAACAATTAAGAATAAGGCCTGCCTCCCTAACATTGAGGACCTATTCGACACAGTGCAGGGCAGTGCATATTTCTCGAAGCTTGATCTTCGCGCAGGATACAACCAAATCAGGATACAACAGGAGGATGTGCCGAAAACGGCAATTAACACCCCGTTTGGCCACTACCAGTTCAGGGTCATGGGGTTTGGTCTGACTAATGCCCCGGCAACCTTCCAATCACTGATGAACTCCATTCTGCAGCCGTACTTGCGCCAATTCGTGGTAGTGTTCCTGGATGACATTCTGATTTTTAGCAAAACCCTGGAAGAGCACGTTGAGCACATTCGAACCGTTCTGACTACCCTCCGCGCTAACCAACTATTCTGCAAGTTACCGAAATGCGAGTTTGCGGTGGAAGAAATTCTATTCTTGGGTCACCGTTTGACCGGTTCCTCGATTAGCCCTGATCCGGAGAAGTTGGCTGCAGTTCGTGATTGGCCCACCCCATGTACGGTGAAAGACGTGAGACAATTTCTCGGGTTTACCAATTACTTCCGTCGCTTTATTAGACACTATTCATATATTTCCAAGCCCTTGGAGGAGCTAACGGGTAAATACACCAGGTTCTCATGGACTGGTGAGGCCCAGGCAGCATTCGAGGAGTTGCGAAGGGCACTGCTAAATCCCCCTATTTTGAGACTTCCAGACGTATCAAAACCCTTCCGAGTTGAAACTGATGCTAGCGATTTTGCAATCGCGGGGGTGCTCTCGCAGGAGGGGGAACCTGGTTGTTGGTTGCCAGTGGCGTACGGCAGTCGAAAGCTTTCCTCGGCGGAGCGGAACTACACAGCGTCGGAACGAGAAACGTTAGCAGTTGTGTCCGCCCTCCGGATGTGGCGCATTTATTTGTTTGAACACTTTGACGTTTTCACAGACAACCGAGCAGCAGTCTACTTACTGACAAAATCAAATCTCACGAAAAGGGAGTCCCGTTGGGTTGAATTTCTTGCGGACTTTGATTACACTATTCACCATAAACCTGGCAAGGAGAATGTGGCGGATCCGTTGTCACGCCGCCCGGACTTAAGGGACGAAGATCATGTGGTTCCGCCTGAAGCTCGACTAAACGCTATAGAATATACCTTGGAGGTCAATGACGATATAGCCAACATGATACTGGACAGTTATGCCGTGGACCCTGAGCTGAGTGTAGTTATGGAACGAATGAAGCGCCCCGACAGTGACAATGTGCACAGTCAGTACTTCATCGACAACGACTCCGGGTTCCTCTACTTGAAGGCGTCTCCTAGCAACCGTTTATGCATACCGAGGTGTACCCTACGGCTGAAATTGGTACAGGAGAACCATGACTGCGTGACGGCAGGTCACCCAGGGCGTGACCGCACGTATTCACGCTTGGCAAAATTTTTCTATTGGCCGAAAATGGGACTCGATGTCAAACGTTTCGTGAAGTCTTGCGATATTTGCCAGCGAACTAAACCGGGGAGGCTGCGCACGGGCCTGCTGCAGTCATTACCAATACCCAAAGGCCCGTGGGAGGATATCGCCATGGATTTTATTACGGGTCTTCCTAGGACAGCTGCTGGACATGATGCTATTTATACCTTTGTGGACCGCCTGACTAAATGCGTTCATTTGGTACCGACTACCACATCCATTGATGCCAAGGGCAGTGCTGAATTGTACATAGCTAACGTTTTTCGGTTGCATGGTTTGAGTTCATCCATTGTCTCAGATAGAGATCCTCGGTTCACTTCTGCCTTTTTTAGGGAGGTGTTTCAACTTCTGGGAACCAAGCTTTGTTTCAGCACGGCAAACCATCCCCAAACAGATGGATTAACGGAGAGGGTGAATAGGCTGGTTGAAGACATCCTCCGTGCATTCATTAACCATAAGCATGACAATTGGGATAAGCTATTGCCTCTTTGTGAGTTCTCCATCAATAGTGCCCACCATTCCTCTACATCGCATACCCCATTTTATTTGAATTTTGGGTTTCACCCCCGAGCCCCAGCGGATTTGCTGGGTGATCGTATGGGAGTCGGACACTCTGATTGGGTGAAGGAGCAACAGGATGCGTTACGCGTTGCTAAGGATGCTATTGTAGCGGCTCAGGCGCGGCAGGCCTTGTATGCGGACAACACTCGTGCCCCCAGTACTATAAAGGTTGGTGACCGTGTTCTGGTCTATAGGGATTTCCTCATTACTCCCGAGGCGCGGAATCAGCCGTCCCCTAAGCTGCGTTCCAAATGGTATGGTCCATTTCCTGTAACTGAGAAGGTTGGTGCCAATGCCTTCCGGTTGCTACTTCCTGCCAATATGCGTTGTCATCCGGTGTTTAATGTGTCAGCTCTGAGGCGGTATGAGGAGAACTCTATACCAGGACGGCAACAGCCGCCTCCGCCACCAATAACGGATCTGGACGGCAACACGCGTTATATTGTAGACGCGGTCGTCGATGAACGGAAACGGAGGGGCCGCATGGAGTATCTAGTTCAATGGCGTGGCTACAGTGAGAACACCTGGGAGCCTATCGAACATTTATTGGACGAGTCTAACAAGGAAATTATTCCGCTGCAGAGTTACTTGAAAACGAAGCGTCGTCAATAGCCGCCTTTCCTGCGTTGAGTTTTACTTCCTACCATACCTTGAATTGCCTCTTGTGTTAGCAATTATTTTCGAACCAATAATATTGATTTACTGGTATTATAATGCTTACCTACTCGTGTTTAGCCCGGCTCACCTTTGCTGACGAGGGGGGTGGTGTAACAGATTCACACACTCACACTGTGCATCCTACTACACGTTCCCACTTACGTTGTGTTACATCACACCTGTGTTGCATGTTCACCTTGGATTACACTTCTGTCCCATATAACCCCGTTGATGGTATAATAAAGTCGTTCTACTCTTGATCCTGAATCGCTCTGGTTGGACGGTTACACTAGATGGCACAAGTGAAGTAGGCATCCCCGCTTACATCGCGATAGTGCTTATAATCATAATAGTAAGATTTCCCGGTGACGGACAAAGATATCTTACTGGTCTCGTCATCGGCCAGTAACAGTCGACATTCTTTGAATCCTAGAGCCTTCCGAGTTGGAAGGCTGTTGGTTAGCGCTTCGGAGATTTATTGGAGCCAGGTGTCAGGTCGTCGAATGTCTCCGTATTCTGTCAGTTTTATGGATAGTTGTTGCACTTTCTGACTGTATAATAATATACAGTTGCAGTATCTACTGACAGTGGTGGATAGTTACTCTTAACTTGTATCTATATGTGCCCTTTCCTTTTTACATTATACTGTTGGCTCAACATCAAAGTATTTTACGCTGAATAGATACAATTTTCATAAGGCTGAGGGAGTTGACAACGGGGAAAACGGTGTAAACATTTAACTATCTCCACCAGGATTAGAGCCAGGGTCCCTCGCTTAGGGCCAGCGATGCTTTACCCCTGAGCTATGGTGTATGTGTCATCCAAGCAACAAATGTTCAAAATTCTCTCCATACTTTAGTTTTCCAACGAGCACATGTACATGTACATGCACTCACCGCACACGTTTTGTCAGCAGAACGTTTTTGACATTTGCCAGGCAAGGCAACAGTGAAGGCCCAAGAATTGCTGGAGAAATCCCTGGTGCTTACGGAGATACCATGGGTGAGGAAACAGTCGCGAATCCAAACTCAGCTCTCTCTCTCTCTCGCTTCAGGAGCTCATCCCGGCTCTTGTTCCATATTTAGAGAAAGACAAAAGAATCGCTTTAAACCTCTTGATGTCAGCTTTCAATATTCCGGTCAGGGTTGACAAGCCTCAAACCTTCTCTCAAAATCAAATCATTACTGGAGCAGAGCGAGGGGGAATTGCTACACCAGCATCTATCCTCTAGAGAAGAGTCATGGAACCGCACCGTGATGTGGTGCAAGACCACGGAGAATTCATTCCGCTAGCAATCCGCGATGTGTCCACCAAGTGTAACTTTGCGCGGAAGACAATGGTGCCAGCCAACAACATCGCACATCCACTCGCGTATGCTGATGGACTGACCTGCAGCATGACTTTACCCTACGATTCTGATCAAGAGAGTGGCCTCTACATGTACATGTAGCTTAGAACACGGGTGAGCAAACCAGCGTGAACAATGGGGATAGCACTGTTATGTACATTTATGCATTACAAGAGGGACAGTGAAATGGTGCTTTCTCCCTCAGCAGGCAAGCTTCACATTCAATTGCGCACTAATGCAGAAAGTGAAATTTGATATGATCCCTGCCAGCGTCAACACCATCCTGGAACTAAACAAATCAAAGTAACTTAACTTAAAGCACTGGGAGTGCAGGATCGCATCGTAACCTTTCCTTCGCTCCCCCGGAAAATCCCCATAGCTTCTTTTGTTGCGAAACAATATTGTTGTGAGCAAGTGCTCAACGGTAGTGGATCCGCGTTCCAGAATAGGTCCTGACTGTCAACGCAACTGGAACTGAACAATAAGAAGCACCTTCCCCCAATTGCTCCGTGTGCTTAGAACTCTAGCAGTTGCATTTCTAACGAAAAGTACTTGTATTATTATTATATATTATTAAAAGCATGTCCGCGTAGGTGGCGGGGGTGCCACTTTCGCTTATGCCATTCAGGATTGATGTCTGAAGAGTAATACCATACAATGAAATGACAGAAGTGACGTCAACAAAAGCCGTTAGCAACAACACCAATATGACTAATGGAAAACGTCATCCAAAGTATAAAATAAAATAGAATATGCATACAACATGTCTGGTCAGTCCTGTTAGGTGGGGCGGGCTCCACGCCATGCCTGTCGGTCCGCTGCCATTGTGCGGACTGCGTCAACATCTAGCGGCTGGTGGAGGGTAAGTCCATGCCATGATAACAGTTCCGTCTGCAAGACCGTTACCAAAGTCGTCCGAGGTCGACCCCTAAAGCGTTCAGTGCCCTCGTCGTTGGCCAGGCGAAGATACATATCCACTGCCAACTGTGGAGGAGCGGTTGGGGCCAAACGAAAGATATGGGCAGCGAGACTGTAGCGCTGCCTTGTGATCATCTCGCTGATGGGGACAGCTCCGCAGCGCTTATACAGAGTGTCATTGCTAATTCGTATACTGTTGACTGAAACCTGGCTTGAACCTCGTGTGAAAGGTGCATCGAAAAGCTCCTTCAAGACAAATATCGGAGTCCCTCAAGGGGACAGTCTCTCTCCAGTGCTTTTCACCATTTACCTGGAGGCTGCTCTCCGGGACCTACGACAGGAGCTGCCATCTCGCCCTGCTGTGGACAATGACCTGCCGCTGGATATCGCATACGCGGACGATGTTGATTTTGTGAGCCGGGATGAGATGTTTCTCAGTGAAGTTGAACAACAAGCTCCAGCAGTTCTTGCGAGATGGAACCTGAACGTTAATCCCTCCAAGACAGAGCATACCACCGTCGCCCGATTTCCCGATAGGAACCAAGAAACGTGGCGTACTGTCCACCAACTAGGCTCTCTCCTTGGTGACGCCGAAGATGCTGCTCGGAGGCGTCAACTGGCCGCCGTCGCCTTCAACTCACTCCTCAAGATCTGGACCCGGAGGCGCCAGATCAGTGAAGGTCTTCGGCTGAGGCTCTACTACGCCTACGTCATCCCAGTCCTTACCTACAACTGCGGCACTTGGGGCCTACCGATGTCGGAGCTCATCGACATGCGGTACCCTAAACGAATTAGTACTTTTTTGTATTTATATCATTATCTCATGGCACATCATGATGACGGCCAATAAAACTGAGACAAGGGTGAAAGCCAACCACAGCAGTAAAACAGATAAAAGAATACAAATAAGAGGTAAAGAAGGCAAAGGAGGAGACAAACCAGCAGGATATACATGAAACCTATAATTGAGCAGAGATTTTAGCAACAAAATGATCCATCGACGTGCTGGTCTTGGCCTGCGTTGGTAATGTTGCCCAAAACACATAGCCAGCAAAGATCGGGGATCTAGTGAATAGGGTGGAGGCAGCGCGTGGGAGACTGAGTGAGTTCCGGGTGTTCCGTGTTCCGGAGAACCAATTATAAGCCTGCATATGCAAGGGTATTTTATTTAGTAATATTTTATGTATGAGAACACAGAGGTGGTACTTATGTCGAGTGGAAAGGGGACTGATCTTGGCAATTTCGTAAAGACTAGCGGAGGGAAAGCGACGATCTTTGCTAAATAAGATTTTAAGGAGCATGCGGTTATGGGTTTCTAGCTTGTTCAATACAGTAGTAGTTATGCCAGACCAAGCAGTATCACAGTAGTCAAGTAAGGGCAATATATAGCAACGATAAAACAAGCGTTTGCAAGAAAGAGGAAGATGTCTACAGTGGGCTTGAAGAGCCCCAAGGATGGAGCTTGTGCGCTTGCAGACATACTGCACATGGGGTGACCACGACAATTTAGAGTGAATAATAACGCCAAGATGCTTATGCTCTTCAACAATACGAATAGCAACACTTGAAGAAGGAAAACAAAGTGGCAGGGAAGGGGGAGAAGGGGAAATGTACATAGCTGCCGTTTTATCAACGTTTGGCTGCAACTTCCAATCATGCATCCAGGTTATAACTTTCCCAATGCTATCTTGCATGGCTTCGTGCAGTCGTATAGGGCAAGCATTGGAGCAAAGCAGAGCTGTGTCGTCAGCGAAAAGGCTGACACCAGGGGCAATATCGGGGAGGTCATTAATATACAGGAGAAATAGCAGTGGCCCAAGGATTGAACCCTGGGGGACTCCAGAAGTAACGGGTAAAGGCTCCGATAACACAGTTGAGAGGCGTACAAGCTGATGTCGGTTAGAGAGATACGATGAGAGCCAGCCGATAGCCTTGCCATCAATGCGATGTACTGTTCGCAGCTTAGCTAAGAGACCCCTGTGCCAAACAGTGTCGAAGGCCTTTGCGAGATCGAAGAAAACTAAACCAACATGGTTATGGGCGTTCCGGGCGGTGTGGATGTCTTGCACGAGGCGGGTAACCTGGTACCTGGTGGAGTCACCCCGAGAACAGCCCGACTGTGCTGGCGAAAGTGAAATGCGAACATGATCATAAATGATGTCATATACAACACGTTTGCACACTTTTGATAAAGTAGAGAGCAATGAGATAGGGCGATAGTTGCTGGGGGTGGTGCGTGGTCCTCTATTTTTGTAGGTGGCCACGACTACCGCAGTTTTCCACATGGTTGGGAATTTCCCTTCGCGAAATGACATATTCAAGATAATTGACACAGGATAGGCAACAGACGGAGCAAGAGCTCTCCAAACTTCGTTGGTAATTCCGTCTTGACCAGGGGACTTGCCAGTTTTCAGATTACGGAGATATTTCCTCACTTGGGCTGTACCAGTCGACAATGATAGGAGGGACGCAGGTATTGAGGGTGAAGGGGTGAGTGGTGGTATAGGCCACGTAGGGTCGTCAGGAAGTCCAAACGACGTAAACTGCGTGTTCAATATGTCTGCTATGTCTGCGGGATCTGTTTTTTGTATTGCCATTTCAAAAGGTTTCACGAACTAGTGTCCCTGGGACATATACTAAATTATCAGCTCATTTTCCTCTTTCTGCTTTGGTGTTACACCACTATCTAGACTTCTCCCCGTGTTCTTAACACATGAAGATGTAGAATGGGATATTGAATTTGATAAGTATGGTGGGCATAGCAACTCACCCTTTTCATACACTTGGCAATAGCCACTGATCATACAATATAGGTGCTGGAGTTTATGTTCTCTACTTGTACACTTCAGTCCTATTTGTTTTAAAGAGTTGGTGGACAAGCCATTGATTATCCACTCTCATTGTTCCCTTCGGGAACGGATACGATAATTTACTTACTTACTTAATTGCAATATCAAAAAAAGTATTCATTCTAGACCAAAGAGTGGGTGTATGATAATTGATAAATAAAGATAGAAATATTTACGGTACTTCTCCAGACGTTTCGTTGTCCCTGAACAACATTGTCAGTGGATAAAGGAAACTTATACCTATTTGTTTTGTGAATTCTGTCCTTGGGTGGTGAAAACGTATCCAAAAAATGTTGCTTTTTTGTTGCCAAAATGTACAGCTCCTGAAAGCCCCTCGGATGCGTAATGCTGCGTGTTCTAGAACGTGCTTTTGATCCGTATTGAAGTTTATAGTACTAGTACCCACTAGTACCCAGTGCTGTAGACAGCATTACTCTCTATAAGTTCAAAGCTGCCCTCAAGAAATTTACAACTGACCATGCTTATGCAATCAACGGAATTTCGCCACCTTGCAGTTGATTTTCCCCATTTCTCTCCTCATCAATCCCTACTTGTCTTTGTACATACATCTACATCTACTGTTCTTTCAATCAAATGAACCTCTCGATAGGCACATTGCCTTTGGGTCATTTCATAATAATAATAATAATAATAATAATGTGGAAGAGAAAAGGACATATGGATACGAGTTAAGAGTAACTCTCCATCACTGTAACATGATACTATTATACAGTCAGAAAGTGCAATAACTAGGCACAAAACTGACAACTTGTTTTGTAGTCAACTAGTCCATCACAATGTCATGCATGAGGAGTACTGTAGGAGTTTGGCTTTCGGCTTGTACAATTCGTTTTCGCAAAGCTTCCCTTTCTTTACTTATCTTTGATATTTATGACCCACCCAAGTTGGGTGGTGTGCTGCTTTGCTGCTTCGAATTGTAGTTAGACCGCTTTGTCAAATATCGTACTGGTCTCGTCATCGTCCAGTAACAATCGACATTCTTTGTTCCTTTGGGACTGTGGCTTTTGCTCGTTTTCGTTGCGCTTGCCTTCCCCTCTTTGGTCTTTTCCATAACCTTGAACCTTCCAAGTTGGAAGGCTGTCGGTTAGCGCTACGGAGATGTGTTGAAGCTAGGTGTCAGGACGTCGAATGTTTCAGTACTCTGTCAGTTTTGTGCCTAGTTATTGCACTTTCTGACTGTATAATAGTATCATGTTACAGTGATGGAGAGTTACTCTTAACTCGTATCCATATGTCCTTTTCTCTTCCACATTTATTTATGGCTCAACATCCGAGTTTCAAATAATAATAATAATAATAATAATACTTCGAAGTAATAATAATAATTTATTAACTGGTTTGAGGGCAAGAGACTATAATAATAATAATAATAATAATAGTAATAATTAAATAGGCGTCGAGGCGACAATAGTTTTAGAATTGCGATCAACAGAACGAGCTGAACCGACATTTTCACAAAGGCTTTTATTGTATTCAAAAAACGAGTGTATACGAAGGCAGTGAAGAACATGGAAGAAAGAAAAAATGTGATGTGGAAGAAATGATGAACAAAAAATTGTACTTCGAACTAGTTTTCGCACAACACTCCTCAGGAAGCTACGTTGTACTAATGAAAAACAATCCAGAAAGATACTAATAAAGAGAAATGGAGTGAGAAGAAACAACACCTATGAAAATGATAATCCTAGCACTAAGGTAATAACAGGAAAAACTGCGAAAGCACTTAACGAACTTGTAAGGAGGACTACTAGTATACTGTGACACAAGATATGACACCATGGCCAACCAGAGCCAAACAGACAGAACAAGTTGCTACTAAAACAATTTCAAACGAATAATGCTGTCCTTCTGGACACACAGATTAGGCTTATGAATACGTTGACAAACGGCTTCTAACACACTCAACTGCAACTTATAACCATGACGAGCACGGCACAAAACAGAAAAAGAAGAATCAGAATAAACCTTACAGCAATCAGGACGAGATGCAAGATGCTTATACACTGATGACTTCCTACTAGAAAACACACGCTCACACCCACTCTTACTCACACGATCATTCTCGCTCTCACACTCACACTCACACTCACACTCACACTCACACTCACACTCACACTCACACTCACACTCATTTTTTCTTTCTTCCATGTTCTTCACTGCCTTCGTATACACTCGTTTTTTGAATACAATAAAAGCCTTTGTGAAAATGTCGGTTCAGCTCGTTCTGTTGATCGCAATTCTAAAACTATTGTCGCCTCGACGCCTATTTACATATTTCAGATTGAGGTGCACACAAAATCAGATAGATTTGCTGAATGCTGTGCTGAGGAAACGTTTCTACTGCCGTAATGTCGCGTATAACGTTTCGTTTCTGACACGGTGTCTGAACACTGGTGTCTGTCCCTGTGGTGTTCAGAAACGCGTTCAGAAGACCAAGGCCTATCATTCCTTATCAATAGAGAGAGTATTTCTCAAAGATGATATTGCCAGGTCGCGTGACTCTTTGTCTAATGCCCGTGTCCAGTTTAAGTACTTATATGACCGTGCGCGTTCGTTTTTGTCCGCCCATGACTTCCTACGCTTCTCGCTGCTCTTATCTGAAAACGATGATAGACAACGCATACGACTGATCGCTAAGTATGACAAGACCTTCACCTGGCTTCGAAAGAAAAGATATGGCCAGGTTACCTTCAATCCAAACAGCATCATCAACATGTCAGCCGTGGAATTGACTGATGTGCAAAAAGAACTTCTTTCCCGTGGAACAGACTTCGGAATTCCGCCTTCTTGTAACAACAAAGAAATCGTCATGACAGAATTTGAACTGTTTTACAGGAAACTATTATGCTTTTCGCCGATTTCCGAGGCTCAACAGTCTGTGTGCGCAGCTAAACTTAGAGCAGAGGCTGAAGAGCATTCCGAACAATTACCAGACCGAAGTTCTTTCTCATTATCTCGCGAGCATCTCAAAGCCCGTAAAGAATTGCGAGCGAATAAGGACATCATCATAACCAGACCTGACAAAGGTCGTGCTACAGTCATTATGAACAAAGCTGACTATGTTGACAAAATGATTGTCATCCTTGCTGATACATCTAAATTCCAAGCAATTGGCCCAGTTGGACAGTTTGACAGAACCATGAAAGTAGAGGCAGAGCTAATCAATTACCTAAAGAAATTAAAAGCCGATAAGAGTATCTCTACACATGAATTCGACTTGATGAAGCCGGTCGGATCAATACGTCCTCGCCTTTATGGTCTACCAAAAATACATAAGCCTACATGTCCTGTCCGGCCGATCGTCTCCATGACAGCTTCGCCACAATATTCAATCTCTAAGTGGTTGTGTAGGTTGTTGAAAGTTGTTGAGGAGCACTACTGCCAACACACTGTTAAAGATAGTTTCGATTTCGTAGAGAAGCTACGGGCCCGACCTGTTCCAACTCACTCACATATGTGTTCGTTCGATGTGAGTTTGTTCACAAACGTACCGTTGGAGGAGACAATTGATATCTGCGCGGATGTGTTGTACCGTGTTGACGAAGTTGACACTCCGTGGCTACCTGAATGTGCTTTTCGACGTTTGATGTTGTTAGTCACAACTGGCGTCGAGTTTTCGTTCAATGACGTGATGTATAAGCAGATAGATGGAGTAGCCATGGGCTCTCCGTTGGGTCCCGTGTTAGCTAATGTCTTTGTCGGTTACTGTGAGTGTAAGATTGATGCGTCTCTATGGCCGAGTCTGTATTTCCGTTTCGTTGATGACTCGTTCACATACTTTGATTCCATAGAAGACAGCGAGGTCTTTCTTGGTGCTCTCAACACCCTTCACCCTTCCCTCCGCTTCACATGTGAGCACGAGCAGTCAAGCAAGTTATCCTTCCTCGACGTACTTGTTGAGAAAACCGAATTTGGTAGCGTAACATCGGTGTATCGTAAACCGACATTCACCGGACAATACATTTCCTATGACTCGTACTGTTCATCTAATTATAAAGTCAACTTAGTAAAGAATCTCGTGGATCGCGCCAAACGGATCTGTTCACCTTGTAAACTCAGTGGTGAGCTCGAATTTCTCCGTTCAGTTTTCACCAAAAACGGATACCCAGGCGACATGTTGGCAAAACTATTGTCTACAGCCCCCACGCCGAAACATGAATTGATAGGGCCTGCTCGTTGTCCTGTCTTTTTGTGCTTACCATGGAAGGGCAAGCAGTCTGACAATGTGAGTCGTGAAGTTCGTGCGATCATCAAACAAACCTACTATGCGGTACACTTCATACCCGTCTACACAACGATGCGTTCGTTCACGGTGTTGAAGGATGTCCTACCAACCCATCATTTAAGTCATGTAATCTACAACTTTGAATGCCGGAATTGTGCTAGCCGGTATGTTGGTAGGACCGTTCAGCACCTGAGCGAACGCATCAAGCAACACACTCCTTTACACATTATCCCACGTAGCGCACAACTGGAGCGTCCCACGCGGGGAAGACCCCGTAAACAACCACTACCTCCGCCAACACAGGACCTAGCGTCTCACTCGACAAGTCCACCATTGGCTCCCGTGGCCATGACCAAGTCACTCCCTCCACCAGCGGAGGTGGATGTGGCTTTGGCGACGCCACGTGTGTTGCATGCAGACACGTTTGCATCAGCATCGCTTGCTGCATCACCGGCAGAGACGACAACAATACCTACCTCAATATCAACGAGACCCAGAAGAACAACTGCTAATTACACCATGACCTATTTCAGTACGGAAGTACCGAGCCAACGGAATACGCAACAGGAACGTGAGACGAGGGATGGGAGGAGACGGGACCTGATTGCTCCGAGGCAGGAAGTCGTTGAGGAGGATTCGGCCAGTGAGTCCAGTGATTCCGGTGAGTGTGAGAGCGAGAATGATCGTGTGAGTAAGAGTGGGTGTGAGCGTGTGTTTTCTAGTAGGAAGTCATCAGTGTATAAGCATCTTGCATCTCGTCCTGATTGCTGTAAGGTTTATTCTGATTCTTCTTTTTCTGTTTTGTGCCGTGCTCGTCATGGTTATAAGTTGCAGTTGAGTGTGTTAGAAGCCGTTTGTCAACGTATTCATAAGCCTAATCTGTGTGTCCAGAAGGACAGCATTATTCGTTTGAAATTGTTTTAGTAGCAACTTGTTCTGTCTGTTTGGCTCTGGTTGGCCATGGTGTCATATCTTGTGTCACAGTATACTAGTAGTCCTCCTTACAAGTTCGTTAAGTGCTTTCGCAGTTTTTCCTGTTATTACCTTAGTGCTAGGATTATCATTTTCATAGGTGTTGTTTCTTCTCACTCCATTTCTCTTTATTAGTATCTTTCTGGATTGTTTTTCATTAGTACAACGTAGCTTCCTGAGGAGTGTTGTGCGAAAACTAGTTCGAAGTACAATTTTTTGTTCATCATTTCTTCCACATCACATTTTTTCTTTCTTCCATGTTCTTCACTGCCTTCGTATACACTCGTTTTTTGAATACAATAAAAGCCTTTGTGAAAATGTCGGTTCAGCTCGTTCTGTTGATCGCAATTCTAAAATAATAATAATAATAATAATAATAATAATGTTCTATTTTTGTACACAGTACCCTCAGTTCCGATACTATTCACTGATGAGCGGAACATGAAAACCGATTTTGAATAACATAAAAATCCTTAAAAATTCCATGAACTCGTTGTTGTCTGGCCATGTCTGCATCTATTATACTCCTAATTGCACTAATAATAATAATAATAATGTGGAAGAGAAAAGGACATATGGATACGAGTTAAGAGTAACTCTCCATCACTGTAACATGATACTATATACAGTCAGAAAGTGCAATAACTAGGCACAAAACTGACAGAGTACTGAAACATTCGACGTCGAATGTTTCAGTACTCTGTCAGTTTTGTGCCTAGTTATTGCCCTTTCTGACTGTATATATGTAGGACTCAGTATAGAGTCCATGCACTATATGATGTCCAGCACCCTATATAGAGTCCATTGGTCCAAAATCCACTATACAGAGTCCAGGAGTCCACTCAGTTTTGATCAGCTTCATCCTGCCGCGCAATCCCCTATAAGGAGTACACTTTTTCTACAAGTCCCCTATTCACGGTCCAGGAGTCCAGTTTATCCAGTCACGCCGTCCTGTGTGTTGTGCCCCGAAAGAGAACACATTTTAAAAAAAAATTCAGTTTTGCTTGCCTCGTGGCAGCGCATTCCTTTCTTCACTTCAGCCATGGCTGCCAATTCTGCTGTGCAGTTGCTGACAGTAATCTGTCTCGAGCTAACCAAGGAGGATAAGGAGACGTTCAAAATCAAATCTGGAAAGCGTCTTGTGGTTCTCTGAAGACGTTTCATCAGTGCGCGGGATGAAAGCAGAAATTGCAGAACGAGAAAAGTTCAGCACAGTTCAAATCTGACGAGTCAGGTACACTGACGCTCTCTTTCGTTCGACGCCACAAGGATCCCCTGTTTGGCTGGCCATTGCTGCCAGTAAGACGTTTGAACGGTTTCATCAGAGCGAGGGATGAAAGCAGAAAGCGGAGAAAGAGAAAAGTTCAGCACAGTTGCAATCTGACGAGTCAGATACACTGACACTCTCTTTCGTTCGACGCCACAAGGATACCCCTGTTTGACTGGACAAGAGCTGCCTGTACCACCGTGTCAAAAGGCTGTCCAACTACATGGCAGGACGATGACTGAGGTAAGGAAGCTTTTACTCGTTCCGATTGGTCTGCTGTTCTGTCGTTATGCTTGAATTTTTTCCATTTTCAAGGAGCGTATCGCGTTTGTTTGATGTTGCTTGAATGAATGCCCTAAAAGTAATCAACCACTTCGTAATAGTCCTCAAGGACTGCAAGGACTTTGCATCAATCGTATATGATCGTCTAGCTATCATCAATTTTTATTTCATGAGAAATGTATTTTTATCCCTGTGATAATTATGTGAACTCCACGACACTCTTCCTGTAGTATGATGTCGAATACAATGGGATCCACAAACGCAGTGCCAGTGTACTAGTAGTAGTAGGACTAGGAGGATTGCTTGTATGCCAATGACAAGAAAAAGCTTCTCAAGCTAATACTCGTATTCCCTGAAGTAACCGTTTTGATGTCACGAACATGACATTGTGTCAGTGAAACTGCCTCGTGACAACAAATCATTGCATTTCCATCTTGGGGAAGACTGACTGACAGCAACGCTGTACAGATTGTTCAAATCATCTCATTTCAATTTAGTTGCAGTGAAGTGAAACACTGTGTACACTACATGTATGTTGGTGTGTCTGTGCGTTTTGAGTGTGCACAAACGATTTTATTCCTCGTATTACTAATAGATTATTGTACCCACCATCACCTGTTCACAGGTCTTTGAGTGGATTGATTTTCATTGAGCATCACATTCGTTGAGAACTTGGTAGTTGTGTGCTCCCATGCATCATTACGGTAATAAGCGTATCCTTGTGCTATCTATTTGTTGCAGGTGTGCTGATCTTCAGAAGCTTGCGGAACTGAGTGCTGCTGAACATTTGCATGGCCATGAGCAATGGTGAAGCTTGCTATTGCACTCTCAGCATGTGCTAGTATTATGCTGACCACTGCACTATGTTACTCTCTTACACTACTACGTGTATGTAAACGTGCGTGTACCCGTCCCCGTACGCATTCGTTTCGTATAATTATTTGTTATCCCTCTTGACTTTACATGTAAATGGGTGGACGTTTGCATGGCTGTTGGAGTTGCGTGTGTATTGTGTCTCTACTCTTTTCTTGGTGTTTTTTTGGCGTTGTATAAGTGTGTGTGTGTGTGTGTGTGTGTGTGCGCGCGCGCGCGCGCACAATAATTTGAAAACAAATAATTAATCCTGGGCTCTCCATTATTCTCTTTCGATTCTTGGTTTTTTTCTAGGTATTTTCTTGGCGTTGTGTGGGTGTGTGCATGTGTGTGTGCGTGCACAATAATTTGGCAACACTACATGATTGAGATATTGTAAGTTGCAGCGTCTGCGAAGAGACCACTTGGTTTGAGGATGGTGTTTGTAGGGTTTTTCATGTAATGACGTGGCTGCAGTGGCGCCTCAATACATATTTTTTTATCTTGAGAAGTGAATGATGTAAAGGATTAAAGGCAGAGGCCGTTTTCTGGTTAATATTCACTGCTTACAGCAGATCCTATGTCTATTTTCGAACTCGATAGGGGATGCCTAATTGGCTGGACTTTATACAGGGGGTGTTGTCCACATAAAGACTGTTTATAGTTGATTTCAAAGTTTGGACTCCGTACAGTTGATTTTGGACCAATGGACTCTATATAGGGGTGAAGCCAATTGGCTGGACTCTATACAGGGAGTGATGTCCATCGAAACTTTGAGCTCACAGTTGATTCCAAGTTTGGACTCTGTACAGTGGATTTTGGACCAATGGACTCTATATAGGGGTTGGACATCATATAGGGGCTGGACGCTCTACTGAGTCCAACATATAGTATCATGTTACAGTGATGGAGAGTTATTCTTAACTCGTATCCATATGTCCTTTTCTCTTCCACATTTATTTATGGCTCAACATCCGAGTTTCAAATAATAATAATACTAATAATAATAATTAGTACAGTTGACCATGCACCATGCAATATACCGGTACAAACAAGGACGGTCTAGGCAGCTCGAGGACGTATACGGGAACATGTACTAGCAGGGAGCACATGGAGCAACTGACTCTTTTCTACATGTATGTAATAATGATGTACTCCCAAGGACTACCATTTCGGTGCTTGTCCTGTGTGAGTAAAAAGACGTATTACTCAATCCTCTTGTGCCCTTTTCTTTGTACTGCAGCAGTAGCTTAATACATGTTAGATACTGGATACATACCATCGGCACTAACCCCAAGATGACTATCCTTTCCACATTCCTGTATTAACACTTAGACACATTTTAACGTACACCTCTTTCCTCTAGTAATTATACCTTATCTCGTCGCTGCTCTAAAGAAATTGTTGTTCCTTCTCCTTCTTACTTTTATCTCCCTCTCACCACCCATCTTTTCCCTTTCCCTTTCAATATTCGCTATCTTGTTATTGAATGTCTCTCCAATTTGTTCCAGCGAATCCACATAAAACAAGCAAACAAACTCCCGTTGGAATTACGAAGTAAAACCAGCCATCATCATCACTATCATTATTCTGTACTCCACACTGTAACGTGCTAGTCCACCTCAAACGGACACGTACAATGTACATGTACAATAGATACGATAGGGAACCAGAACCACGTTAAACGTGCACAACCTACAATGTAGCGAAGCACAAAACTGACAAGGGGTACTGAGACATTCCACGGCATGACAGTCAGCTTGAGCACTGCTAAATAGCTCTAACCGATCGCCTTCCAAATGTCCGTGTTCATGCTGTGGAAGGTCTCAGTACTCATTGTCAGGTTTTGGCGAGATAGTGCACGTCTGACAGTTCAAGTTGGTGGACTCGACCGCATAACGTGTACCCAAAATGTTCCCCTGTTACAATTTTGCCTTGGCTCCCCATCCAAATTATTAAAAGACGGTTTACATGTAGGTAAAAGGAAGATGCACCAACAACCGGACATCCTTACTGACCCCTGGAACAGACCAATGATCCCTGGATTTCCCCAAATGCCGAGCTGGCAGACCCCGATTGGCCTGAGCACATGATATACTGTTTTTCACCACGCTGTGGAGCGTGGAAAGACCATGTGACATGCGAAGTGGTGCCAATTAGGTCCTTATCACCAGCAACAAGGCTATGGCCTACGGGATGTCAAAACGATAGACAGGGGTAGGACACATGCACGATCAGGCTCTCTTTGACTTCTGCTCCTGCGACAGATACATGTACATGTAGTAAGAGGGAGAGCTGAGAGCTGCTCGTTACCCAGATCGGTGATAAGTATTGGGCTGCCGTAATCTAATCTTACTTTCATTGAGCCGCATGATGTGATGAATATTCGTTGCACCCACTATCTTAAGTAATGTTTCCTTCAGGTGACCGCATTCATGGGTGTTTTGTCTCTTAGGAAGTGTTTCCTATCCGGGTCTATTAGGTAATAAATAAGTCATCGAAAGTCACATTATTCTCAGTCACAATAGTATTAAAGCGGCTGTCAGTTGACAAACCCCCTTTTATGTACAATGCAGTTGCGTGACGTCCACCACTTTCTGAACGCACACTAGTTTTGGAAATCAACACATCTGTGGGCACGAGTCTAAGCTCTATGGATCCATCATGGAAAATGGAGTAAAGAACATTATGTGCTCCTGTCCTCTAACCCTGATCATCCATGTACATGCATCTTCTCGATCATCCATACATGTACGTCTTCTGCACTCCCATCCTGATCTCCACACGTCCTCACATTTTACAGTAAACCCTTCTCCATTCTGTCTTCTTCGCTCTCCCTAGAAACTCTCCTAACACATGGCTATTGAAAATTGTAAATTATCATGTGCAACTGTCTTCGTAATCATCATACTCGTCCATCCGATGTCACCCTGGGCCTCACCCTGCGAATAATCAGCTCATCTCTCCCGCAGCTCCACGTCTTCTTCCATCATGACCGAACATCAACTACTAGTATACATCAATTTAGAGCAATATTGATAGCCGGCAGTCATATCAAGGCTGCTAAAATCCAGACTGGTCATGACTTCGTAACATGCATAACGTACAAATGTAATGTAAACGTACATGTACACGGAGTTTTGCGGACTATCCGCCACTACATGTACATGTATCACGTCCGCCCCGGGATGCCTGATGAAGGCTGATTCACTCACATCTGCTGCTACATGTACTGTGTCAGTGTGAGAAAGAACTTTGAAGAAGACCAGTTCGAGCATACAATGATGTGTTGCCATAATTTCTACCCTGCTTTTCATTGAAAACACTATCTGCATGACCTCCAAACCCTTTGCCATGCAGACCACCAGCACTGATCAGGTGCATTGTACACAATTGTATAGCCTACATACTAGAACTGTGGTATAATCGTGTAGTTATGCTCCTACCTCCGAGAGGATGCCAAATGATGCTCCAAATTTGCAACTACCAAATTATGCCAATAATTATGCCGGCATAATCCGCTGGTGCCTAGCCATAAGTACCACAAAATACATCAGTATCCCCATTCCAAGGTGTCCATGCATGTATGTATGTATGTATTCTTATATTTATAGTGGAGAAACCAAAACAGGCAGATGCCAAATAACAATGGACCCACTGTGTAGGGTGGAGGAGGGGGAGACATGGCTAATGGTAAAGAGTTGCGGCGAAATAGAGCAGTTCCAGTATAGCTACAGAAACATGGGCGTAAAGCTAAAAGCATGCAAGAATGTGGTTCAAAGCGCTTGACTTGAAGGCGGCCAGTTTGGTGACGCCTCGGATATCCGCATGGAGGGAATTCCAGAGAACTGCGCCAGTATGTGTCACCAATTTGGTAGAATGTGCAGAAGCAGCTGCAGGGACGATAAGAAGGTTACTGTTGTCTCCTCGAGTTCTTCGTGACGGAAGAGGTCGAAAAAAAGTTTCAAACAATCTTCTTCCTGAAGAATTTAGACAACGACATATAAAGCAGAGCAAGTTAGTGTTGAATGGTAGCGCGCAAGGGAGAGACATGTACATGCTCAAGCAGCGTAACAGTGGGGGTCCAAGGGGGCACTTTATATACAGCACGCATTGCGCGCTTGAAGAGCCTTTCCAGACGGAGCTCCTGGTGAACAGATAGATATGGGACATAAGCATTGGATGCATGCAGAGACTCAGGCAGCACAAAGCATTTGAAGTAGCAGATACGACATGAGAGGGGTAAAGATGCAGCATGGCGGACTAAGACAGTTATTTTAGCAGAGACCCTGATAGCAACACGTTTAACCATTGTCTGCCAGCACATTGACGTGTCAAAATGTAAGCCTAGATACTTGGCCGATGGGATCACCGGCAGATCTTGACTATTGCATGTCACGCGTAGGGCAAAGGGTGGTGCTCTGTGAGGAAGGAGGGATCGGTAGGACTTGTGTTTTCGGTTCATTCAGAATTAAGCCACACTGTCGTAGACAGTCAGACAGGTGTTGTACTACACCGGACAGTCGCTGAGCAACAATTGCCGGTGTCTCGGCACTGGCTCGTAATGAGATGCGATCTGCAAACTGTGTTGGTGTAACACCGTATGGCCTCACCACATGAGGTATATCTCGAACATACACAACGAAGAGCAATGGACCCAGCACTGATCCTTGCGAGGAGGTTCATTCTTGGGTAGATGTTCCATATCCTCCAGGCAACTGTTTTGCTCATTCTATCATTATGCAGTGTGTGTGGCAACGTAATTGCAAACTTCTAATAGATTGTCTGCTCAAGCGCTTGTCGAAATTCTAGTGCCATCTGTATGCATGTTCCAGCAGCAATGTGCGTTTCGTTATCACCTTTAGACCTTTTGTCACCTTCAACGTCTTTGGGTATGCCACTTTTTTCTATGTAAAAAGTGCTCACTTGCGCCACTTTACCCTATAAATATACTCAATCCTTTATCTGCTATTCGTTCGTTATCTACCTCCACTGAAGAGCTCTAAATTAGCGAAACAGCTGCCTGGAGGATAAGAGCCCAGTGTGGAGAGGTAGACGGATAAGAATAGTGGCACGTTTTCAGTTACATACAGCTAGACATGATGGCAACGCATCACACGGTAAGGCACAATCGAAGAAGGACACAGACCAACACCCCGTCACCTGAGCATATTTTGCGGCACATTCACCACTATAAACCTCATCCAGTTATGATGCACATACCAAAACACAATGGTGACACGAGTCATAGTTTGCCCACTTGGAGTGGAGAAACTCGAAAATTTGTAACTGTTCCAACAGAGCATCTGCCGTCTGGCGTATTTCTTTAACATGAAAAGTAAGGTTTCCAGCTCCAGGATATCGCGACAGTCACCAGGGAGCAAAGCCTATAAATGCAGCGACACCACGAGGTCAATCATCAGTCTTCCTTCCTAGTCAGATCATAGAAAAAAGATTTAAAAGAAATTGGCAAGTTAAATTAAAACTTCTTACATCTGCAGTCTGGACATGTCTGTCACGAAAATTATTTTCTTGCTTTGTGCAATGATAGTTGTCTCTCGTGGCGATAGAGCAAGGCGTTCAGAGCCCGCGACTGACAGCGATAAACTCTTTTCGGACAGTGCGGATAGTCTTGACGATGAAAACCAAGACTTTCTTCCAGAATTCTACAACGTCGATGATATTCCCGATGCACCAACGAGTGCTCCTAGTGACAACAAACGAACGGACTGTTTGGAAGCGCTGTTCACCCAAGCTGGATTACGCAAGCAGTCCATCCCGCGCTACATTCAGGCCTTCCGAAACAACGAGTTGGACGTCGATGCCCTGTATGGACTAAACTTCCTTGAACTTGTTACTCTGCTTCAGGGCAAGGCTTTCGGCATCACCAATGCTGGAGATATATTCCGACTTCACAACTGCATCCATGACTATGGAAAATGCATCATGAAACCGTTCTGCCAGAACGGTGGACGATGTGTACATGTGGATATCATCCACCAGCATATCTGTCAGTGTCCTGAGGATTTCCAGGGCGACCATTGCCAAGAGAAGGCGGAGAACCGCCTCAGTAAGGTAGAAGACACTCTTGTTTTGCTTCAGCATCAAGTTGCTCACTTTGGTGTTTCTTACACTCGCTGGGGAAAGGAAACGTGCAACGAGACAGCTGGAGCTTCCCTAGTTTACACCGGGTTCATGGCTGGTTCTCACTTCACTCACAAAGGTGGTGCTGCCGAATATCTCTGCTTGCCCGAGGAGCCTCAGTATGGAGACTTCAAACCTGGAGTTCAGTCAGGAAACCTGGTGTATGTTAGTGAGTTGGAAACTTCTCATTCATTTCAGCCTTTCACCGGCCTGTTCCAGCACAATCCATTGTGTGCAGTATGCCAGGCTGACTCTCGGGTGTCCCACATCATGATTCCAGCTAGAAATACCTGTCCTTCGGGCTGGACTCTGGAGTACCATGGATATCTAATGGCGGGCTATCATGGACACCGACGAACAAAGAATGTTTGCGTGGATGTTGACCCAGACGTTGGCAAGGGAACATCAGCTAACCAGGATGGAGCTCTGCTGTACTTCACGGAGGTCACGTGTCAGAGTGAGATGGCATGTCCCCCATACGACAAGGAGAAGGAGCTAACATGTGCAGTATGTACACGTTAAATGGCGGTAGTTCTCCGAATCCCGAGACGGCACCTTACCTGATGCAGGTTGGTTACTGCCATACCCATGTGCGTGACTACTAGTAGTAGTAGTAGTAGTAGTAGTAGTAGTATTCAGCGCTTCTTAGTTCTGCATTTTTTACAACAGGTTCTTTTTGTTCCCCATCTTGTTTTGGTTTCAACAGCAGTTGGCTATGCATCCGACATAATAGCAATTGTAGAATGCATCCAGTTCACACATGTATGCTATGAACCTTTCGCACACACCACCAGAAAAAGCCACTTGATAGCTGTATGGTGAAGACCAGGCTGAATAGTGGCGGTCAATTCTTCAGCCTTGGAAGCTGTTGAATGGTGCAATGCCAGTACAAGCTGCTATGGCTTCTGCTGTAGCATTGCTATCATCGCCTCCGGCGATGGGCGTCAGATGGTCAGATGGATGGTCGCACACACATCTTTCAGTTATTCTCCTTGTAACGATCTCACTAATGAAAAGTCGAAAGGATCACTACCGTAGGATAAGATTGTGTCTAGACTTTCACTGGACCTTCGTACAGACACTCGCTCGAAATTTTCTAACATTTGCCAACTGTAATATTTCGGCACTTTGCGGCGAGTTTGTGCTGTATTTTCTGTCGCTTCTACTTGTCCATCACTGAGACTTATGATCAGTGATTTACGAAACCTTTTTTGCCACTTACAAAATGTTTAAAATGGACA
Organism: Sycon ciliatum; assembly: GCF_964019385.1. Lineage (NCBI taxonomy): Eukaryota > Metazoa > Porifera > Calcarea > Leucosolenida > Sycettidae > Sycon > Sycon ciliatum. Next base: position 32,799,666 of record NC_088647.1, read on the forward strand.
GTTAAACATTTATGACCACACCCTCATTTAGAAAGCAACCTAGATAATTACTGTAGAATTAGACTGTTCCTTTCTCTCAATAAACGTCCCTACACGCCCTTACACTGCTGTCTAAAACATTCTAACTGCTATAGATTTAATGATTTGCACAGTTCTTCGTTATTTGATCCTTTTCTAGTCTTTTTCCGAAATATATTCTACTTTCCAACACTTGTTACTTCACTTCTCACCTCCTGAGAGGCCTCAATTTTCTACCGACACTCACATCGCCATATGTCTTCCCAATCACATTGAATCTCACAACAGGTCCTGCCTCCATTTGCGGCTATATTTATTGTACCAACTTCTTGAGCCGAGGAATAGATATGTAAGGGGAGTAGATAGCATGGTGTATAATAGGAGGGTATAGGTGATAACCAACACTATGCAAGTGTAGATGATGTAAGTGCAGGAATAAGGTGTGAATGGAAGTGTGAGCGTAAGCGCTAACTCAATACTGGTGGGATATGTCACAGGTGTTAGATTGAACATTTGGAAGTGTACTTCCCCGTGTCTAAAATGCCTCTCAAAACTGTGTTACTGAAAGTGTTACCTCCTATCTGCGATTAAAGCATTAAGTCCATGTCTGGTTTAAATCTGGCTTTGGAAAATATATTTTTCATTGCTATCAGATTAGGTCTCATTTCCTCTGTGCTGCGCGGATGAGTGCACAAAGGTCGAAACAGTTCTGTCCGCAGATTGAGCATGTCTAGATTATAAACTGGTTTTGGAATATTTATTTTTGATTGCTATCAGGTTCGGCCTCATTTTCTCTGTGCTGCGCTGATGAGTCCCCAAAGGTCTATCTATGATTACCATTGTAGTTCAATCCCTGCGCAACAAGTCACTGATTCCGAAAATGTAAGGGTTGATAGGTCTCAAATATACACACTAGCCACAATCATGTCCAAAAAGGCAGAAAAAGGCTAAAAGGCAGAAAAAAGTCTAAAAAGCAAAAGCATTTAGGTGTCTTTTTCACAGGTTCTCACAGCAAAGCCTTTGACCGCGTCCACCACCAAACGCTAATAGATGACCTTCACAATCTGAAGATCCGTAGAAATGATCTTGAGTGGTTCAAGTCGTATATGTCTCACCGACAGAAACGCGTAGAAGTGAACGGAACCACAAGTGACTGTAGAACCTGCACTAGGGGCGTTCCCCAGGGTTCCGTCCTAGGCCCTACCCTCTTTAGCATCTACACTCGACTTGTCCCCACTCTGCCATTGCGTTCCCAATGCCTTCTTTATGCAGACGACACCACCCTGTATGCCTCTGGAAAGTGTCCACGAATTCTCATGTCCTACTTAGAAGAAGTTTTTCAGTGGTGAAGCAGCACCTCACAGATCGCGGCCTGCTCCTGAACTCCAGCAAGAGCCAAGTACTACTGATCCACAGCAGACGCTCACATCCTCCACCTAACCTGAGCATTGTCTGTGGTTCGACTGTTATTGCCCCGTCTGACAAAGATAAGTATCTAGGACTGACTCTCGATTCAACTTTAAGTTTCAGTGCCCACGTTAACTCCCTCAGGGAAGACATCGGAAAGAAATTAGGTGCCTTTGGACGTGGAAGGAGGAACCTTGCTGTCCAGGCCAGAAGGCAGTTCTACTTGTAAGTAGTCCAGAGCAAGCTCGAGTACGCCAGCACTACCTATGTCCACTGCCTCGCTGACAAAGTGAGAGATCAGCTGCTACGGATAAGCAAGAGTGTACTTAGATGCATATTTGAGCATGACGCATTCACGCGGACATCATACTTGCTTAAGCGATACCACATAATTAGCTTAGACAAAATATATCATACTAAGTCCATATTCTTCGTGTTCCGATGCATCCACAATATCTGCAGTTCACTCCTCTCTGACATGTTCTCCCTTCGCCGTGACTGCGCTCACACAGATAGAGTAACCCGCGGCCAAGTCAATTATTCCCTTTCCTTACCCATTGTGCAAGCTCAAGCTGAATACAGATCTATTTCATTCCTTGGTGCTGACCGCTTTAATGCGCTTCCCGAAACCCTTCGCAAAAATCATATCCCCAATTCATTTCGCCAGGAACTTAACAATTTCATTCATCTTGGGCACCCTGTAAAAAGACCTTAGGGTCTGTTGGGAATGCCCAAGTAAAATAATAAAACACAATACAAAATACAGATTCTAAGACTATTGTTCCACCTGAAAACCACCAGTCTCGTACACGTACATGTACAGTATGTGATACCCTTAGCCTCCACAATCTGCTGTACCCAACGTACGGCTTCTGCATACGACCAACGCGACCTTCTTTAGCGATATCAATCTACGCTCTTGGAGTCACCATCTCCAATATATGTGGTGTACTCTAGCTGGCGCTCCTGTACTGACCTGCACCAGATGATGGTAGCGCCTTCAGTCTCCATACTGGGTGACGACTGTTCCGTATTGCGGTTGCAGAGAGGGATATGGCCCGACTTCCACTTCTTATACTCGTCAGCTGTGGCTTCACTCCCCTCCCGGCGAGATTTCCACAAGCTGCACCCATTGCATTATTTGGAAGCTACATGCACATCAATGACCTTCCCCACTTGCCAGTCAATTAATAATAATAATAATAATAATAATAATGTAGAAGAGAAAAGGACATATCGATACGAGTTAAGAGTAACTCTCCATCACTGTAACATGATACTATATACAGTCAGAAAGTGCAATAACTAGGCACAAAACTGACAGAGTACTGAAACATTCGACGTCCTGACACCTAGCTTCAACACATCTCCGTAGCGCTAACCGACAGCCTTCCAACTTGGAAGGTTAAAGGTTATGGAAAGACCAAAGAGGGGAAGGCAAGCGCAACGAAAATGAGCAAAAGCTACAGTCCCAACGGAACAAAGAATGTCGATTGTTACTGGACGATCACGAGACCAGTACGATATTTGACAAAGCGGTCTAACTACAATTCGAAGCAGCAAAGCAGCACACCACCCAACTTGGGTGGGTCATAAATATCAAAGATAAATAAAGAAAGGGAAGCTTTGCGAAAACGAATTGTACAAGCCGAAAGCCAAACTCCTACAGTACTCCTCATGCATGACATTGTGATGGACTAGTTGACATCCGAGTTTCAAATAATAAGAATAGTTACAGTTCGCATGTCACTCATGGGAGGATCCATGGGCTTAACGCATCTGTCAACGAAATCCAGGCAGAAGAGCCGACAAAAGGCATCTCATTATTGTTAGAACGTATCGCAGTAAGAACAACTACGCAAGCGCAGCACATTTTTCCACAAGCATCAGCCATTCTTTCTTGTCTAGAGCCAGTTCAAAACAGTCAGAAATATCAATATTGGCGTGCTTTAGATCATTTTTAATATTGTCAATCCATCTGAGATGGGGTCGGCCACGTGGGCGCTTGATGTCCCGGGTATTAATTGCCATCTCCAGTGCTTGGTAGGACGCTGAGTTACGTCCTTCGCGAACAACATGGCCCAGCCACAGCAGCCGACGTCTGCGACAGGTAGTGCTGACTGGGCCTTGTCGCGTTGAGGCGTACACCTTGGCATTCGACATGTGGTGAGCCAGTCAATTGCCCTAATTTAATGTACCATGCAGGGAAGAAAATCCACGCTTCATCCATGCACCATCGTAGGTGGCAGCAGTTATATACTCAGGCCGGTCCATTGTCTTGTTCAGCTTATGCACTTCATCTGCTGCTTTGCTCACGCTGATTTGCGCAACTTACTTTTCCGCCTTGCACAATGCTCGCTGGTGCCGCTAGGATGCAGATAGCTGAACAGTAGGGGGAAAATTCATGAGGCCACAAAGTATTTGAAAGCCGTCATGGCCAAATCCCAGAGTGCGCGATGCCAGAACACTGCGGCGACTGCACTCATAAACCCGTCCTGACTTCTCCACCATTGGCAAGCTGGTGACTGCTGAACACTCTCCATTGCAGCATTTGATGCTGACCGTGGATGCAAAGCCAGAACGTGCAGTTTCAGTAATGGTCAACTCACCTCCACAGTATTCAAGTTACACGAGCAAGCAGAGGAAATCAAATTTCGTAAACAATTCAAGTTCACTAAGCGATTTCCAGTGGCGTCTGAACCATAACCTTCAGCGATTGGGCCATGAAAGTCCTCAGAGCACGAGGAATCACTCGAGGAGCCACTGTCTGGGTTCAAGGTCAGGGCACACCCATCAAAGCTCTCCCCCGGATCCGACTCACTGTCGCTCTGTTGGATCCATTTTGGAACGCCATCGTACAATTTGCGCTTCGAGGCGGACTCTGGCACTGCTTCAGCTTCACACACTTCCCCAGCTGCTTCCTGGACAGGTGCTGTTCTCCTAACAAACCATTTTCCTGAGAATCCTCTCTTTTCAGGACGCTTGCACGACCTGCTCTTCTTGTTCCCCGTCGCTCGAAACAGCAACGAAGTCCTTTGGGAAAGAAAATGTTCTGGCACGGTTTACTGCTGCCATGGCAACAAAGTAAGTTTGAGTAAAAGCCCTTTAAAACTCCAAATTCTTGCCAGCTTAGGTCACACTGAGGGAAATTTAAAAAAATCCCGTGGTTACCATGGATATTTGCCGCTGAGCGGCAGATTTGAGAGATTTAATCCACGCGATGAAAATCAGCCCGAGGCCCCGCTTTTCCGCCGAAGATTATAAGAATTATATTTTTTATACGAAAGTCCACTATATTCCCGAATATGTGTGAGAAGTGATGGCGGTGCTAGGCTGCTCTGCCGACCTTATAGGTCTCGGCGTCTACGCAGACAAAGCGCGCCGTAATACAGCAAAACCATGAGGAGGAGAGGAGGAAGGGAAATGAATAATAGTGAGGAACGAGGACAATGGGTGGATGGTCTTGAGAGAAGCAGAGTGAGAGATACCATGTGGTCTTGAGAGAATCAGAATGAGAGATAACATCACATTGTGGTGAGGAGGGAGGGAGGATGCTAGTGAGGCGCTGGTCTAAACCATTTCATAGGGCATCAGTGGCTGTTTGCCAGTTCAGGTGCAGCAGATACTTGTTGCATTTTTCCTTGAAGAACTGGAGCTGTCTGGTTTGGGGCTCTGCTGATAGGATGGCCGCTGGTAGGCTGTTCCACAAGGGAATTATGCAATCTGGGTAAGACCTCTGGAGGCTGCTACGGTTGTGCACGGGCAACTTTGACTTCAGCTGGAGCGGGTGGCAGTGGGCAATTTCCGTTGCTAGCCTAGTGGATCGAACACACCCTGGGCATGGTTGGCTGAGGGTGGGAGGATGGGCTTCAGGGTGCTTGTTGTTGGAATTTCTAGTTTTAGCATCAGAAACAGGCACCTTCTTGTAGTCCCTTTTCTTCCCTTTGTTGTGTTGTTGTCCTGATACGTTTATCACTTTCTACACCCGGTACCAGCCTTGTTCTCTTTTGAATGTCCAATATAAATACAGTAGTGCACGTTTCGGTCGTACTTCTATATGCCTCAGGGAACATCATTGCAGAGCCCATCTACAGCACCACCAAGTACGTTGACCACTGCCAGCACATGAACGAAAATTAGAATGAGATAATTGTTTATAAAAAGGAAAGGGGGCATATGAGTACAAGTTAAGAGTAACTGCTATTAAGTACAGGCTAAAGTCCAACGGAAACTAGGGGTGAAACAATTATACCGAATACTCGAGTACTCGCTCGGTTTTTTCAGAAATAATCGTGCTCGGAATAAATCAGAGTACTCGTTCATACGTGGTACATGCATTTACCACAGAAATCTGCAGTTTCAGAGCAGCAGTGGTCAGATATTGATGTGCAGTCTGTGTGGTGAATATTTGTTCACGAGTAGAGGGAGCCCAAATGACCCAGCAACCAATATACCTGAGAAAAAGGATTGCTACTCGGTTCAAGCAGGGTTGTATCATGTGATTTTAAGGCCCTCGGTGTGCAATTTATAGGAGATGATGAATACTCGAATACTCGAATATTCGATCGGAGAAAATCAGAGTACTCGAACTCGGGATCTCAGTGCCAACTTTCACCCCTCACGGAAACAAAGGATGTCGAATGTTCAGTTTTGAACAATTCGTTTTCGCAAAGCTTCCTCTTCTTTACTTGTCCTTGATATTTCTGAGCCACTCAAGTTCGGTGGAGTGCTGCGTTGCGGCTTTGAATTGTAGTTAGACCGCTTTTTGAAGTATCTCTGTGTCTGTCAAATCCGATATATAGGATTTTCCCAATTTTTGGGAAAGGGTAGATCATACCTTGCAAAGTATAGTTCTTTCTTCAAGAACCTGTTAGAGTCTGCATTCTGTGTTTATCAGAGATGATGTCTGCCACGTTTCACCAGCACAAGGGCTCTACTTTTTCTGTAACAGGCCCTCTCGTGCAAAGGTGTCCAGATTTTTCAAAATCCTGTAATATTATAGGATTTGGCCTCTTCAAAAATCGGTTCTGTTCTTCCCAGTTTCCACCGCAAATTAAAACCCTAGTTGGCAATCAAGCTTAGACATGGCCCATATGGAGCTATCAAAATATTTCTATGCATCTATGGCTAATGAAGAAGCACCTCCTAGGCTAGTACCAAAAAGGGTATTCCACTATTAACATGCATGTGTACATACTTGAACACAAAATTAATCGAAGTGCAGCGTGACACAAGATCGAGTGAGGCGCCGAGAATAGCGAAAGCGAGGAAGACCGCTCAACTCCTGCATCTGGTTTGCCGAGCTGCATGTGTGATACCCCCGGCATTATCTATAATTATGATGAAGTGTGCACTGTGTCGGGGGCGGTATGTCGTTAAGACCCTGAGGGTTGCAAGAGACCGGTTCGAGGAACACTACTATGGAGCACGTCACAGGATGCTCGGCAAACCGTGGGATAAACACATGGCTACTGATCACCAGCAGCACGGAACCATCAAGAGCACAGATGTGATTTTCATTGAGGCTGGGGTACCACCTGTGCTAGTACTTGTTAGCAACAATCCGAACTAGCGCACACACTGCACTGCATTGCTTTGTACTGCATTCAAGACTGACGTTATGCGCTTTGCTTTGCTGCGGAATCATAAATGGCACCAGCCCGTTTTGCTGAAAAGAAAAACAAATCTTGCTTGCCCTGTTGTGCTCCTCCAGACAACGGCTCGTGCTTCAGCGGTGTTTCTTTTCCCACCATCCCTCCCTATCCAACTTATTCACACCATTATTATAATTATCGTATCCTTGACCCACAACCAGCTAATCCGCTTGCAGGTGGCCCAAAACCGCGCAGCAAGGGCGGTGTTCGGACGACCACGATTTACCAGGGCCAGTGACCTCTTGGAGCGGCTCTCTGTTTATCGCGTGGACGACGTATATCGCCAGAAACTGCTCCTGCTGGTATGGCGGTGCGTTCATAAGCGTGCCAGTCCTGCACGCCTTCAGCGCAATCTGGGCCCACAACAACCAATAGCCAGAAGCCGAGCAGGCCAATGCCGACCGGCATCTCGCGGTTGCCTGTTATGGAACCAAAATTATACCTGACACGGTGCGAGCCATGGGCAACATCCCAGCATTCCGCCGAGCTGCCATTTCCTACACGTTGTAGACTGCTACACAGTTGGCCATACCATGGTATTCAGTACCCACGACCTTTGCACAGCCGATAAGCGAAATCTTCATATTTTCTGTTCTCTTTCTGTTCTACCCGATTTCCCTCTGATGTACCGCTGACTCTACGCTGAAGATCTAAGTATTTTAATTCTCATCCTCATTATAATTTTCATATTCGCTTTCTTGTCATTAGGTTCTATGCCCGTTTGAATTTGCGAATCAAAATAAATACAAACAAACAACATCGTACCCACTGCATGTAATCGGGTCCACTCTCACAACTGGTATTATCTAGCTATTTGCTGCGGCACTGCCTTGCGCTATATTACATTCATTTAGCATTGCAGCTCTACGTTGAGCTAACAGCAGCTCTTCTTTGAGCTAACCGCAGCTCTACTTTGCGCTAACACCAGCTCAGCTCTGAGCTAACAGCAGCTCTGCTTTGAGCTACCATCAGCTCTGCTATGAGCTAACAGCAGCTCTGCTCTGAGCTAACAGCAGCTCTACTTTGAGCTTCAAACCAGTTGTTTCGAAACCAGCACTCCTCGATCCAAAGATGCCTCTTTGTTGACTTGTTTGTGTGAGGGATGGGGCTAAACAAAATTAAATGATTCAGTAAATTCCCCATGCATGTACTGTCGTTAGTTCATATGCGAGCAATCTACAACACAAATGTAATGCTAGGATGGTGGTAGTATTTATCTATTTCACTCCTAGTCTATTTCTTCCACTTGTAATTGCAATTCATCAGCATTTATTGCACACAGAGACCTTTCCTGGGGATCCTAGCCATTGGGTAACCTCTATTCATTCATTTCAAAGAAAGAGATGCATTGTGGGAAAGATCGAACTGCATCTTCAATAACATTGCTTTCATTTCGACCATTTTCGAGGCTGCAAATGCGTCTTGAAGTCTATACTTCGAAGTAAGATTACCTGGTGACGGACAAAGAGATCTTACTGGTCTCGTCATCGTCCAGTAACAGTCGACATTCTTTGAATCCTAGAGCCTTCCGAGTTGGCAGGCTGTTGGTTAGCACTTCGGAGATGTATTGGAGCCAGGTGTCAGGTCGTCGAATGTCTCCGTATTCTGTCAGTTTTATGGATAGTTGTTGCACTTTCTGACTTTATAATAATATACAGTTGCAGTATCTACTCACAGTAGTGGATAGTTACTCTTAACTTGTATCTATATGTGCCCTTTCCTTTTTTATTTATTTATTTATTTATTTATTACAGCATCTCATAGCACAGTGAGAACACCGGCCAATACAAAGAGAGAGAGGGTGTTAGCCAACCACGGCAAGGAAGGGAGAAGGGGAGGAGAAGAAAAAAAAAGGAACCGGCATGGATAAGTAGTGATTGCAACAAAATGAGAAACACAAAATCAAAGTCAAGGCGCGACAAGGCTCTTAAAAAGGCTTTTTACATTATACTATTGGCTCAACATCAAAGTATTGTACGCTGAATAGATACAATTTTCATAAGGCTGAGGGAGCTGACAACGGGGAAAGCGGAGTAAACATTTAACTGTCCCCACCAGGATTAGAACCAGGGTCCCTCGCTTAGGGCCAGCGATGCTTTACCCCTGAGCTATGGTGTATGTGTCATCCAAGCAACAACTGTTCAAAATTCTCTCCATACTTTAGTTTTTCAACTAGCACATGTACATGTACATGCACTCACCGCACACGTTTTGTCACCAGAACGTTTTGACAAATGCCAGGCAAGGCAACAGTGAAGGCCCAAGAATTGCTGGAGAAATCCCTGGTGATTGCGGAGATACCATGGGTGGGGAAACAGTCGCGAATCCAAACTCAGCTCTCTCTCTCTCGCTTCAGGAGCTCATCCCGGCTCTTGTTCCATCTTTATAGAAAGACGAAAGAATCGCCCTCTTGATGTCAGCTTTTAATATTCAGGTCAGGGTTGACAAGCCTCAAACCTTCTCTCAAAATCAAATCATTACTGCAGCAGAGCGAGGGGGAATTGCACACCAGCATCTATCCTCTAGAGAAGAGTCATGGAACCGCACCGTGATGTGGTGCAAGACTACGGAGAATTCATTCCGCTAGCAATCCGCGATGTGTCCACCAAGTGTAACTTTGCGCGGAAGACAATGGTGCAAGAGAGTGGCCTGTACATGTACATATAGCTTAGAACACGGGTGAGCAAACCAGCGTGAACAATGGGGATAGCACTGTTATGTACATGTATGTATCATAAGAGGGACAGTGAAATGGTGCTTTCTCCCTCAGCAGGCAAGCTTCACATTCTATTGCTACTAATGCAGAAAGTGAAATTTGATATGATCCCTGCCAGCGTCAACACCATCCTGGAACTAAAAAAATCAAAGTAACTTAACTTAAAGCACTGGGAGTGCAGGATCGCATCGTAACGTTTCCTTCGCTCCCCCGGAAAATCCCCATAGCTTCTTTTGTTGCGAAACAATCTTGTTGTGAGCAAGTGCTCAACGGTAGTGGATCCGCGTTCCAGAATAGGTCCTGACTGTCAACGCAACTGGAACTGAACAATAAGAAGCACCTTCCCCCAATTGCTCCGTGCGCTAAGAACTCTAGCAGTTGCATTTCTAACGAAAAGTACTTGTATTGCCATTTCAAAAGGTTTCACGAACTAGTGTCCCTGGGACATATACTAAATTCTCAGCTCATTTTCCTCTTTCTGCTTTGGTGTCACACCACTGTCTAGACTTCTCCCCGTGTTCTTAACACATGAAGATGTACAACAGGATATTGAATTTGATAAGTATGGTGGGCATAGCAACTCACCCTTTTCATACACTTGGCAATAGCCACTGACCATACAATATACATGTACTTCCTCCGTATACAAAAACTTCGTGACTTTTTTTGAACGGTGTTTTTGAGCAAGAACCTGCTCGACGAACGGCGCCAAAGGCTGTCATCGACAACCCACGTCCATGTGGAGGTTAGTTTGGTTGATCCCGAACAGATTCTCCACGGACGCCATGCGTGTGAGGACGTTGCCGACAGAAACTCAAGAGTCAAAATAACTAACACTTACTTGCTCGAAACTGACACAGTGACGAAGTGTAGCTCGTGGTTAGAACACGGAGTCACGCAGCACTCGCTGCCCTGAAACTGGCCAGGCTCGTACTTGCGGTGCGCGGCCCCATAGATCTACGCAGCGTGAGAACATAGATTTGTTTCGCTCGCACGGCAAGATGAAACATTTCAGTCGTCGTGCAACCAGCGCAGACTCAGGATTAGAATGTCGATGGCCTGGCGTTCTTCGCCTCTCTCCAGTCAGACGTCTCCTTTGTCGCCAAGGGGAATCGCAGGGACCTCCTCGAAGCCATTGTAGAATGCTTGGGAGGATTATCCTGGCGAGAAAATGCGAAGCGGTTGGATGTGCTTGTACGACTCGTTTCACGGCAGAATGGAGGTCGCGGGTTGGAACAACTGAATATAGTCGACACAGATTCGTACACAGCTCTAGAGATGAAGAGGACGTAGCCAAAAGTCCAGAGTCGGATCATCACTGCAGGTGACAAGAATCTGAACGAAATGCGAGCGGAAGCAGCGACTGTTGGCGATGCGGAGTCAGCTTCGTCAGGTGACAATGACATGAGCGACGAAGACTCTGAAAAAACTCAATTTCATTCGTCTGAGTTGCTTTTGTCTTTGTATATAGCTTGTAAACAGGTTAGACAATGCCACGAGCGTTATTCGAAGTCAAACGGAACCATTTCAGAGCTGTGCGCAGCTTTCAAAAAAAGTCACGAAGTTTTTGTATACGGAGGAAGTAGGTGCTGGAGTTTATGTGGTCTACTTGTACACTTCAGTCCTATTTGTTTTAAAGAGTTGGTGGACAAGCCATTGATTATCCACTCTCATTGCAATATCAAAAAAGTATTCTTTCTAGACCAAAGAGTGGGTGTATGATAAATAAAGATAGAAATATTTACGGTACTTCTCCAAACGTTTCGTTGTCCCTGAACAACATCGTCAGTGGATAAAGGAAACTTATACCTATTTGTTTTGTGAATTCTGTCCCTGGGTGGTGAAAACGTATCCAAAAAATGTTGCACTTTTGTTGCTAAAATGTACAGTTCCTGAAAGCCCCTCGGATGCGTAATGCTACGTGTTCTAGAACGTGTGGCTCTGGATCGTTCTTTATTAGATCCAAATTGATGAAAACGAAGCTCCGTGCTCCGGTCCGGGCGTGTAAACCACCTTTGCTTAAATGTTCATTGAACATTCTCTTGAGTAGATGCCTCTTAATCCGTATTGAAGTTTATAGTACTAGTACACAGTGCTGTAGACAGCATTACTCTCTATAAGTTCAAAGCTGCCCTCAGGAAATTTACAGCTGACCATGCTTATGCAATCAACGGAATTCCGCCACCTTGCAGTTGATTTTCCCGATTTCTCTCCTCATCAATCCCTACTTGTCTTTGTACATACATCTACATCTACTGTACTTTCAATCAAATGAACCCCTCGATGGGCACATTGCCTTTGGGTCATTTCATAATAATAATAATTATTATTATTACAGTTGACCATGCAACGTGCAATATACCGGTACAAACAAGGACGGTCTAGGCAGCTCGAGGATGTATACGGGAACATGTACTAGCAGGGAGCACATGGAGCAACTGACTCTTTTCTACATGTATGTAATAATGATGTGCTCCCAAGGACTACCATTTATTTATTTCTGCACCTCGTGGCATGTCAAGACAGCCAATTGAATTGAGGAGAGGGTGAGACCAACCACGGAAGAAGAGAAAAAAGAAAATGAAGAGCACGTACACAAAGTGGGAAGGGATTAGCAACTTACAAAGCAATGGGATGCTCAGCGAGCTATATTTCGGTGCTTGTCCTGTGTGAGTTAAAGACGTATTACTCAATGCTCTTGTGCCTTTTTCTTTGTACTGCAGCAGTAGCTTAGTACATGTTAGATACTGGATACATACCATCGGCATTAACCCCAAGATGACTATACTTTCCACATACCTGTATTAACACTTAGACACATTTAACGTACACCTCTTTCCTCTAATAATTATACCTTATCTCGTCGCTGCTCTAAAGAAATTGTTGCTCCTTCTCCTTCTTACTTTTATCTCCCTCTCACCACCCATTTTTTCCCTTTCCCTTTCAATATTCGCTATCTTGTTATTGAATGTCTCTCCAATTTGTTCCGGCGAATCCACATAAAACAAGCAAACAAACTCCCGTTGGAATTACGAAGTAAACCAGCCATCATCATCACTATCATTATTCTGTACCCCACACGGTAACGTGCTAGTCCACCTCAAACGTGTACATGTACAATGTACATGTACAATACATACGATAGGGAACCAGAACCACGTCAAACGTGCACAACCTACAATGGAGCGAAGCACAAAACTGACAAGGGGTACTGAGACATTCCACGGCATGACAGTCAGCTTGAGCACTGCTGAATAGCTCTAACCAATCGCCTTCCAAATGTCCGTGTTCATGCTGTGGAGGGTCTCGGTACTCCTTGTCAGTTTTTGGCGAGATAGTGCACGTATGACAGTTCAAGTTGTTGGACTCGACCGCATAACTTGTACCCAAAATGTTCCCCTGTTACAATTTTGCCTTGGCTCCCCATCCAAATTATTAAAACACGGTTTACATGTAGGTATCAGGAAGATGCACCAACAACCGGACATCCTTACTGACCCCTGGGACAGACCAATGATCCCTGGATTTCCCCAAATGCCGAGCTGGCAGACCCCGACTGGCCTGAGCGCATGATAGACTGTTTTCACCACGCTGTGGAGCGTGGAAAAACCATGTGACATGCGAAGTGGTGCCAATTAGGTCCTTATCACCAGCAACAAGGCTATGGCCTACGGGATGTCAAAACGATAGACAGGGGTAGGACACATGCACGATCAGGCTCTCTTTGACTTCTGCTCCTGCGACAGATACATGTAGTAAGAGGGAGAGCTGAGAGCTGCTCGTTACCCAGATCGGTGATAAGTATTGGGCTGCCGTAATCTAATCTTACTTTCATTGAGCCGCATGTTGTGATGAATATTCGTTGCACCCACTATCTTAAGTAATGTTTCCTTCAGGTGACCGCATTCATGGGTGTTTTGTCTCTTAGGCTGTATGCAAGTGTTTCCTATCCGGGTCTATTAGGTAATAAATAAGTCATCGAAAGTCACATTATTCTCAGTCGCAATAGTATTAAAGCGGCTGACAGTTGACAAACGCCCTTTTTTTGCGATGCAGTTGCGTGACGTCCACCACTTTCTGAACGCACACTAGTATTGGAAATCAATACATCTGTGGGCACGAGTCTAAGCTCTATGGATCCAATTTCCGGGTATCAAAGGTACAATTCAAACTGATTGGAGTAAAGCCAATTTCCCCAATTAAATTGGTAAGAACGGCTTCTGATCCTAGCCAGGTCAAGGAATGTTGAGTCATCATCCCTGGTCCCTGCGCACCGCATTTGCCCAATGTTCCTTTGATAACAGACTCTGACCAACCCAAATTGTTTTTAGTAACTAGCATCACTGTAACGGTACTGTTAGCTGATTGTGTTTGTGTCTAGAAATGCTCCACATCATGGAAAATGGAGTAAAGAACTTGATGTGCTCCTGTCCTCTAACCCTGATCATACATGTACATGCATCTTCTCGATCATCCATACATGTACGTCTTCTGCACTCCCATCCTGATCTCTACACGTCCTCATATTTTACAATAAACCCTTCTCCATTCTGTCTTCTTCGCTCTCCCTAGAAACTCTCCTAACACATGGCTTTTGCCATCCTCGTTCGTTGCAGATGTGCTGTTGTTAGCCATTGGCGGACTATGCTCGGCTAATCGTCAAATTATGCTTTTGATTATGCCACAATTATGCCAACAAATTTGCTGAATTATGCTGAATTATGCTCGGTTCCACTATGTATTCACGCTGTACATAGAGGATTGAGAAACCACGCATACACACACGGCCATGCCCCAAGCATAATATTTTGTCTAAACCGAAAGATTATGCCGACCTTACACGTTGGAAGCCGTGTATTATGCCGGAGCATAATATTTTGACGAAATCCCAAGATTATGCCAAATATTATGCCGGCATAATCCGCCAAGGGCTATGACAAGGAGTCGTAACTGGGGTATTAAAAAAACATCTGCAGGCTTTCTGACAAAGCTGTATTATGCCCCTAAGGTTATTTTTCGTCTAAACCGAAAGATTATGCCGACCTTACACGTTGGAATCCGTATAATTATTATGCCGTAGCATACTTTTTTGACGAAATCCCAAGATTATGCCAAATATTATGCTGGCATAATCCGCTAAGGGCTAGCTGTTGTTGTTGCCATGGCTGTTGCCACTCTTCCGTTTTCTTGATCTCCGTAGTTGGGTATCACCCACTCTCTTCACCTTGGCCGGTGATTCCACTCAGTCTTGAGATGCTGCAATAAATACTATTAATGGTGCTCAAGCCGGTGGGACCACAGCTGGATGTTGTTGGCTTGCAAAGCACAGGTTCCTTCCTGGACCCCCTACTCTTCCCATTGTTGTCTTATCCCGTTCTCTTTACTCTTTGTACGAGCAAGTTCTGTGCAGGAAGGTCTAGTCGGCTAAAGAGCGCAGTGTAATGGTGGAGGTGACTCAAGTTCTGTCTGTCAGTTAAAAAAAGACAAAAAAGATTCACGTGTTCGCATGCATGCAGTACATGCTTTACATGTTGCTGTACATGATAGGGTTAGCCACGCTCTAACATTCAGTGGCATGCATGCGTCGTTCAACTCCTGCAACTGGGAACAAATCGGGTTCAAGAGGAAGTTTGTACTCATAGTCACACAACATCATTGCACAAGGACATGCTTAGATTTTTGTCAGAGGTATTCCCCATACGCTAAGAGCTGCTAGACAATGAGCACTTCACGAGCACTCATAATCTCTTCTTGTCTAAGTGTTATTGACTTTCCCGACCAAGTCAGTGTGACGTGGCACTCTAATTATGCCATTAATTTTGGTACTACGTACATGTACAGCGATCACGCACATCAAAGAGCGATCTCGCAGGATTTACAACTAACTTTAGAGATACTTTAGATTCATTCGTCCAATTTCGGATGTTGAAATAATTTCTACCACTACGATTATAACAGTGAGAGTAACCGTAAGCATACATTGTATTGCTGTTCTCCTGTCTTTCTCAGTCACCCACACTGTCTATGCAGAGGGAGGCTCTATTCGGCTATATTAACCATAAAAAACACTTCCAGCTTTTTGAACGAGTTTGGACGACGAGTGGATGTGAGCTCCTGTGGCAGTTTGTTCCAATGCGTCGCGATGGAACTCAATGGTCGGCTGTCGTCAGATGTTCGCTGACTTAGCGGCACAACGTATTTGCAATTGTCATTGTCAAGTGTGTTACTGAGACTGAGGTTGGAGGGCTATATCTTTCAGTAGAGGGCTGATGCTGCTGGTGTGGACACAGTGCATAAGGAAACGGAGTTTGCATTTGGCACGTTCAATTACTATTATTAGGAATCCCACAAAAAATATTGCGGGACCAAGTTAGTCGTGCGGAAGGAGTGAAAAATGGGGACAGCGCAAACTGCAGGAAAGGAAAATTAAGCCTTCTCTCTGATGTCATGCAGTTCTACCTTGATCTCAACAAATAATCCTCATGTTTCCAAGCCTGTTCAAACGTACTGCGACTTCAGTTATTGTTTTCCAGTTCAACCCTCTTTGAAGTGGCAAGTTGTACAGTTGAGGCAGCGAACCACAATAAATCCAAAACAAAACAACAACAAACACTCCCCTGTACCTTGTCATTTCAACGTCCTGCAATGGCCTTCTATGCAAAAAAACACATGACGTTTCCTATGGGACAGTTTCAATGCTGTGTATTTTTGTCGCCGATGAGGGTAGGATTCTCTTTACCTTCAATATAGAAACTCAAACCCGTGTATTAACCGTAAGCCTTGCGGAACCAAATTCTACGCTCAGCGCATTCCCCAAATTCACAGGTGCACAACCTGCAAGAAACCAGCACAGACAAGTGGAGAATTCATCAGGCAGTATTGGCACGATTTCAGCTGCAAAATGCTAGAAATGATGGCATCTCTACACACAATAACAAACAATAGAGGACCAACATAGACCAAGACACCCTCACCTGTGCATTATTTGCGACACACTCACCACTGTAAACCCCATCCGGATATGGTTAACAGGCCAAAACATAATTGGACCGCGAGTCACAGTTTGCCCAATTGAAGTGGAAAACTCGGAAATGTGCAACTGCCACAACAAAGCATCGATACGTAATCCAATTATCTAACAGGAAAAGGAATTGTTGTCCGATGGTTCACCAGCGCATGAAACGTAAAGGTACAGCGGAAAAGTCGTCCGTCTTCCGTATTCCTGTAACAGGAAACGTGAGGTTTCAAGCTCCAGGGGATTGCGATAGTGACCAGACAGCAAAGCCTATAAATTCAGCGACACCACGAGATTAATCATCAGTCTTCCTTCCAAGTCAAATCATAGTAGCAAGATTTTAAAAGAAGAATTGGCAAGTTATATTACAACGTCTTCCATTTTCATTCTGGAAATGTCTGCCCCAAAAATTCTTTTAGTGTTTTGTGCAATGATAGTTATCTCTCGTGGCGATATATCGAGGCGTTCAGAGCCCGGGACTGACAGCGATGAACTCTTTTCGGACAGTGTCGAGAGTCGCGAAGATGAAAACCAAGACTTTCTTCCAGAATTTTACAACCCCGATGATATTCCCGATGCACCAACGAATCCCCCTAGTGACAACAAACGAACTGACTGTTTGGAAGCGCTGTTCATCCAAGCTGGATTACGCAAGCAGTCGATCCCGCGCTACATTCAGGCCTTCCGAAACAACGAGTTGGACGTCGATTCCCTGTACGGACTAAACTTCCTTGAACTTGTTACTCTGCTTCAGGGCAAGGCTTTCGGCATAACCAATGCTGGAGACATCTTCCGACTTCACAACTGCATCCATGACTATGGAAAATGCATCATGAAACCATTCTGCCAGAATAGTGGACGATGTGTACATGTGGATATCATCCGACAGCATATCTGCCAGTGTCCTGAGGATTTCCAGGGCGACCAGTGCGAAGAGAAGGTGAAGGATCGCCTCAGTAAGGTAGAAGACACTGTCGTTTTACTTCAGCATCAGGTTGCTCACTTTGGTGTGTCTTACACTCGCTGGGGAAAGGAAACGTGCAACGAGACAGCTGGAGCTTCCCTAGTTTACACCGGGTTCATGGCTGGGTCTTTCTATACTCACAAAGGTGGTGCTGCCGAATATCTCTGCTTGCCGGAGGAGCCTCAGTATGGAGACTTCAAACCTGGCGTTCAGTCAGGAAACCTGGTGTATATTAGTGAGTTGGAAACTTCTCATACATTTCAGCCTTTCACCGGCCTGTACCAGCACAATCCACTGTGTGCAGTATGCCAGGCTGACTCTCGCGTGTCCCACATCATGATTCCAGCAAGAAATACCTGTCCTCAGGGCTGGACTCTGGAGTACCATGGATATCTAATGGCGCAGCATCATACACAACGCCGCACAAAGAATGTTTGCGTGGACGTAGACCCAGACGTTGCCAAGGGAACATCAGCTGACCAGAATGGAGCTCTACTGTACTTCACGGAGGTCACGTGTCAGAGTGAGATGTCATGTCCCCCATACGACAAGCAGAAGGAGCTAACGTGTGCAGTATGTACACGTTAACTGTAAACTCTGTAATAGTACATGTAGTCCAATCACCCCAGGAACGTAATGTGCCACTCCAAAAATCTCTCCACCAACGTTTACATTTTGGCACTTTGCGACTGGTTTGCACTGGATGTTCTGTCTCTTCTACTTTTGGATTACTGAGAATTATGATTAGTGATTTACCAAACTCTTGTCTCCACCTCCAGGCTCTTAATGGACAGTTAGGCGTTTCTTCCCGCACTCTCTTGTACCACAAAACCTAGATACCTACCGTAGCATTAAACTGCTTCTGTCTCTCAATGAACGTCCCTACACGACCTTACACTGTTTTCAAAAACTATCCAACTACTATAAATTTTATGTTTTCATATCCTGTCTTTTTTAGAAATACATGTACATGTTCCTTCTATTTTCCAACGCTTGTTCCTCCACTTCTCACCTCCTTTTGGGAGGCCTCAATTTTCTCCCGCACTCTCATTGCCATGATGGATCTCTTCCAAACTCGCACTGAATCTCCCCGCAGGTCCTACCATCACTTGAAGCGGGACTTATTAGATTGAACATTTGCACAATGTCGTCCTGATAGCGCTGTACTGTATTTCCTGTGCCTTAAAATTCCTCTCCCCCAACCAATCTGTGTTACTCAAATTGTTACTTCCTATCTACGGCTGCATTTGCATTCATAATTCAAAGATAGTATTGATGCCATGTCTAAATTATAAAATAAAAAGTCCAACTCACAACCCTGATAAAATTGGAAATGTCTACATGTATAACCAATCCGTTTTGGGTAATCACGTGTGCTTATACAATGTACTAGCATGAGTGTCTACGTGTCTGCGTGAGCGCGTGAGTGTGTGTATGTACAATGTAGGTAGGTGCAGAGTTACTATGAAGTACATGTAATTCAACAGAAATACAATGTTGAACTTAAAGTATTTTCGTGCTCGCAGCCTAACCATAAACATGTACATGAGTGTACAAGTAGGTGCAGCACACAGGTCTACTGCACGAACTAGCCACCACCGCTTTGGGCGGCACGTCCTCAAGTGGTTCTCGACTACCGGACTATCTCACGAAAAGCAGCCAGCAGGTTATTGTCAACGGTAAGAAGGGTAACACCAAGCCCTGAAAAAGAGGGTTCCCCAAGCGTCTGTCCTTGGGACATTGCTTTTCTGCATCTACGTTCGCCGATTGCCCAAAATATTTCACCAGAGTGTCTAGCAGATGTACGTTTATTTCGTTCTACATCCTCGGCTCTGATGTGGCTGAAATCATGCTATGCTTTCAGGATAGTATGCGGCTGCTAGAGCAATACCTCGATGGGAAAGGCCTACTGCTAAACCACACTAAAGACACAGTTTTATGTTGATACGGCATCCTGCCCTGCCTGTACTGAGCCCTGTCCTGTACACGATCTGTAAAGGTATTGTCATTTCCCATGTTTCTACTGTGAAAATCAAAAAATGGTGTCTTAGCCAGACTTCGCTAAACTCTTTTTTTACAGTGCAGAATCCGGCCACAACGCCTGCCTAAATACGTTGGAATAATGAAGTTCTTTGCTACACTAGCCTGTTTTGCTCATTATGCCCGTCGCAATTTATCGGCTACAGCTCAGAGAACTTTCTACCTGTCAGCTATCCAGTCTACAGTATAATATGCTAGAAATGTGTATGTGCACTGTTTGAAAAGTGTTATTTTTTCGTTGGCTGAGCGTAGCGAATGAAACGAAAAATGTATTTTTTTGCCAGCATTTTTACCATAATTACGGCACTAGGATTGCGTCAGCTGTTCTTTTGTCAGTGTTCTCAAACTTTTCTCTTCATCGTGGTCTTTCTCTTCGTTGCAGTTTCCCACCCACCCTCCCCATTATTCTCACTTCTGGATAGGTCCTGTAGGCTACGTTTTGTTCATTTATCTTACGGGGTTATTCTAACTGGTTTTTTCTCAGGGTTGTGCCTCCGCCGGGGTCCTGAGGTTTTTTCCGCCAGCTTTGAGCTGGTTAATTATCCGGAGGCCCCATTCACCACAGTGGTTCACTTTTTGCATCATATTGGTCTGGTACATACGTGTACATGTATATGCGTGAGATGGCATGCCCTTCTTCTTGCTCATGTATACACTTAGCTCTTCCATCTTCCACCGTGAGTGAACAAAGGCTACACTACTACTGAGTGAACAACGACCACACTACTACTGTGACCTGCATCTTTCTGTTGTGTGTGAGTGTGTCTGCGGTGTACGCAGAGGCCAGCTAGCTGGCAAAAACAACGCTATATAACAGGCCTTAAACGGTCAGTCATATTTCGATGAAGAAGGCATTTGGTTTAGATAGAATGACCACAACTGCATGTACTCGTAGGTGTGTAACTGCACATTTGTTGTCAGGTATATTGATGCATGTTTATATTAATTATTTGTTTTCTTCAACGTTCAATGTTCGCTTCTTTGATTCTTGTCATCGGATTAGTAAAAACGCTTGTCTCCATCTCGCATATTCCTTTAGATGATTGCTCTGCAAACGGCCTAAGTACGTTTTGCCTCTCAACCGCGAAGCGCCACTTGTAGAGCAACAGCGACCATGTTGAAGAACTGGTCTACAAAAATGAATGCTCGTCCTCACGTACGTAAATGACCTCCCCTATGCAATTCCAAAGATTTCTTTATTTGCGGATGATACCACTATGAGCACTTGGTACCTCAAGCCAAATGTGATCAAACCGAGCTCCTTCTTTTTCACCTCCCACAGATTCCGTGCCTATCTTCCACTTTCCCAACGATCCCCGTCACTTTGTCTCTGTAGCTCCCTATCATAAAAAAATCTTTGGCATTGTCATAGATCCCGCCCTCTCCGGGTCCTACCACGCGAACCATGTGTCCTCCCGAGTATGCCGATCTGTTGGCATCATAAAAAGTCACTTCTCCCATTTGCCCCAAAAAACACAGCCTTAATTATTTAAATATCATAATATGGTATATTATATATTTCCTCTCTTCACGTACGGATTCCCTGCTTGGATCCAAATTTAGAAACTAGAAGTTGTTCACCGCCACATACTTCACATAACATGTTGTACCGACCGTTACGTCTCTAGTACATATTTGAATCCAGCTGCATCAACTACCACTTTGCAACACTGTCCTGATGCTTCGGAAATTCACCTTTCTTTTCCTCCTACTCCACGTGGCGCCAACTGCCTCCTAGTGTTAGAAAAGCTTCAGATGTGCCTAAATTCCGTACCCTCGTCAGTTAGCACTTCAGTAGTTTCCAGTAAACAGAATCACAGTCATCACTTCCGCTGCATAGCTCGTTGGGCATCCCATTGCTTTGTTAGTATTCGTTGCTAATCCCTTCCCCCTTCTGTGTACATTCGTTTCATTTTCATTTTTCTCTTCTTCCGTGGTTGGTCTCACCCTCTCCTCAATTCAATTGGCTGTCTTGACATGCTACGAGGTGCATAAATACATTAATAAATAAATAGAATATAGCAGCAAGGACGACTAATTGCAATGTAAGCATTTCCTTAATATCGACATGCATTAGTAATGTGTGAAACGATGATCGCAAGGCACACAACGAAAAGGAAAGAGAGGATTTGCTCAGGACTGTTTTCTTGTTACATTCCTCAGTGAATCTACATGACAATGGAATGGGGACTGCTTGAAAAAAATCATGTGGGGACAAATAAAAATAACAGAAGGGGAAAAAGGGCTAAACAAAAATGTGATTATACTACAATCATGTATTCAGCGAGGGTCAATTTTAGCAGCTAACAGAATGCCTGTGTGAATCATGAACATTAGCAAAACAAAGAAAAATCTGAACGGACGGGACCATTTTACTCATACATGTACATGTACATGTTGACATTAATTTTAGGAAATGATTACAGTGCGTCTTTGTGCTCGGAACGCACAACACAGCAAACAACACCAGAGTTGGATAGCCAGTGGCTGCCAATGGCCTGTATTGTATAGTTATACATTGCATATTCCTGTCGTATTTTTTATTTTTGTCCGTCTCCTATTTTACCATAATTGAATTGATACAAAAGAGAAAGACCAAGGAACTACAAGTTACGCTATACTGCCCACTAACACCAGCAGTTAAACAATCAGCTCATGCGATAACAGTGCACGACGCTGACCGACGGTACTGCCGTTCTACAACTAACTGGCTAACAGCTCTAGCACATCTTGGATGCGCACTCCGCTATACTGTTAGTGGACAGTATAGCGTACCTTGTAGTTCCTTGGTCTTTCTCTTTTATATAAATTAAACCTTGGCTCTCCATCTGAGTCCATAATTGAATTGGCTTTCCTTTTTCCTTTCTTTGTAGACTGAAGACATGTTCATCTTTCAGTAACACTGCTGCGTAACCAGTGTACAGACAAAGCAATCACACTATCTATCCCATGAAACAACCATCCAGAAGGCATCGTGGCTCTGCAACACACACATGACTCTACAACATACATTCTGCCCCTGCTGTAGGCTCCGGCGGATTATGATCGCGAAGTCATAGAATTGTGCTACCATGGATTCTCGCAATATGCTAGCAAAATCCTCATAATACGTTTCTGCTTTGGCACGCGGGGATACAAATTCACTTTGTTGTACTTATCGAGCCTCAAAGTTCGGAATATTATGCGTTTTTTGTAATTGCAACTGGCCATTAGTACAACACAATACATGAGTATCCCCATACCAAGGTGTTCATGCATTCTAGAAATCAACATGGAAAAGAGAACACATTACTTCTTATTTTCATTAGTTGACTTCTTTTAAAAACGTTTAGTTTGAGTTACCTTCGAAATTTATCACGTTTGACTGTCTTTGTAATCGTCACATACTCGTCCAACCGATGGCAACCTCGCACTGCGGATAATCAGTTCATCTCTCCCGTAGCTCTACTTCGCCTTCCATTATTATCGAACATCAACTATACCATTTTTTTAGTTATTAGACCAATACTCTTAGCCACAGTCACGGACAGTCACGGCTGCTAAAATCTAGAGGTCGTGACTTCGTATCATGCAAACATTTGATGTACATGTACGCAATGTTTTGCGTACTACCTGTCACTAGACACCCAAGCAAAAAACGTTGTGTAGTAACGATATTTCTATAAGAGGAACTAGTGAGGTTCTGCTCTACATTTGGGAAACGCGGCGCAAAGAATCACGCGAACTCTCTTCACGTTCCCGTAACGTAAATGTATCCTGTAAAAAATCCTTTTCTGCTCTACGCTTCACGTAGGGAAGTCATAAATATGGTGGTAAAGACACACCTGGCAATATGGCGGTAAACACACGCCTGCCCACACACGCTCTCTAGGCTGCAAAGTTCTGGCACAGAGCTCTCCTTCTCACCACCACCACCATCAGTTCGCGCCTGGCACCTGGTCGATGCATGGCTGGCGGTATCCGGCATAGCAGGCTGGTACATCAAGTAGCGCATGGCACATAGATGATGACACAGCAACGACATAGCTCGATTGCGACGTACGTTTCGTCCCCGCTGGACTCATCAGGCAATCTTCTTCTTGGATGTCTTTATACGGAGCTTGACTCAGGAGAATGAAGTTGAAGACACCACTGCAGCTGTACTTATGGTTGATAAATATGGTGGTAAAGACACACCTGGCAATATGGCGGTAAACACACTCCTGCCCACACACGCTCTTTAGGCTGCAAAGTTCCGGCACAGAGCTCTCCTTCTCACCACCACCACCATCAGTTCGCGCCTGGCGCCTGGTCGATGCATGACTGGCGGTATCCGGCATAGCAGGCTGGTACATCAAGTAGCGCATGGCACATAGATGATGACACAGCAACGACATAGCACCAGAACCTTGCAGCCTAGAGAGCGTGTGTGGGCAGGCGTGTGTTTACCGCCATATTGCCAGGTGTGTTTTTACCACCATATTTATCAACCATAAGTACAGCTGCAGTAGTGTCTTCAACTTCATTCTCCCGAGTCAAGCTCCGTATGAAGACATCCAAGAAGAAGATTGCCTGATGAGTCCAGCGGGAACGAAACGTACGTCGCAATCGAGCTATGTCGTTGCTGTGTCATCATCTATGTGCCATGTGCTTCTTGATGTACCAGCCTGCTATGCCGGATACCGCCAGCCATGCATTGACCAGGTGCCAGGCGCGTACAGATGGTGGTGGTGGTGGTGGTGAGAAGGAGAGCTCTGTGCCAGAACTTTGCAGCCTAGAGAGCGTGTGTGGGCAGGCGTGTGTTTACCGCCATATTGCCAGGTGTGTTTTTACCACCATATTTATCAACCATAAGATTAGCTGCAGTGGTGTCTTCTACTTCATTCTCCCGAATATTACTCTCCGCCGGATTATCGTTCGGGGTTCAAGTCCTTCAACTGGGTCACACATCGGGTTCAAGAGGACGTTTGTACTCATAGTCACACAATAACATTGCACAAGGACATGAACATAAACATGTAGATTTTTTTCAACGCAACCAAGCCTCTTGTATGCGCAAAATAAACCCAATTATTATTACGAGTGCAATCTCAACAGCACCCGAAGAAAAACGAGCAAAAATGGTTTTGAAAACAGTGGAGAGAGCAAAAATGGCTGTGAAAACAGTCTAGTACTACAGTTTAATGTCATAAAATGTCTGTGAATACAGTCTAATGTAAATAATAACAATTGTAATTCCAAATGTACAACTACGATGTACTTAGTACAGGCATGTCAAAAACCGGCCTTAGACACCGAACACAACTGCCTCAGGACCGGATAGCCGCTTCAGCCACCACCCTCACGACAGAGGTGTCCATGGCTGGCAGGGGACGAATCCGCCATGCGCCCCGCAAGCAAGCAATGCTGGATCTCAGCAGGGCAAAAGACAGCTGGCACCAGATCAACGACATGACCTGGCTGTACGGCTCCTTCGCTTCTCTGAGACTCGAGACGCGACACGCTTGTAAAAGGTGGTGGCGGATTTCCCCATCCCACCACTGGCTGAGAAAACCAATGGCAGGAAGGTGGCATGCTCATTATCCCTGACGCGTTGGCCATAGTGTCGACGTTTTTCCTTCTCATGGCGCTGGTACGTGTTGGTGACTGAGGAGGTTCGATTCGATTGCGCGAAAGGGTTGAAAACCCGTACATCGAGAAACACACGCTCGAATCTTCCACCCCACACACCACTAGCAGCCACATCCAATCGAGCCTGGTCGTCAGTGATAGCGGTTCGGTACTGCAGCCTTTCTCCAGTTAGCGGCTGGAGTCGAGGCTCGACTGCCACATTCGTGGCAACTCTCTTGAGCAGATTCGCTGTCACGTCACGAAGCTCGTTGTGACGGATTGTCGGGTAGCCGCCAGTGCTGCAGGAAAGAGCGGGGGTCACATCGAATGGCTCACCACACACACACGCTGATGGTAGGCGGCTGGGCTGCCATCCATACCGCAGAGCTAGGGCATCCCTGAACTCACTCTGGGATAGGGAGACCTCATGAGCCTTCAATGGACGGCAGGGTAGCCAGCTGGATGCTCCAGATTCGCTGGCCAGGTGGATAGTATGCTGCAGGCTTTCAGGAGCTGCGGTGATGAAAGACGCAGCAGCCTCCTGAATACGGCGGCGGGCTTCATTGCGTACCCTGGTCTTCATGTGGCTGACAGTGGCCAGCGCATCACCAAGCTGTGGGCACTGAGCGACGATGTACTCAACGAGCGACGAGGTGATGGATCGAGAGGAACAGTACTGCGTCCCCAGTGTGGTCGGGTCAAGCACACCGAGCCCGCCTTCACGGCAGGGGAGAGAGAAGAGATGCCTGAGAGCGGAGTCAATAGGCTGTCCCGTCAAGTTTGGTAGAAGCTTGGTGTAGATGATATGCTCAACGGGTGCCATGGCTTCCGGAGCCTCCTTCTGAACTCGGCAGAGGAACGTCCACCTGCTGGCGAGGCCACGCGTGAAGGCTGTATATGCTGCTTGTGGTTGAGATAGGGCAAAGGAGGTCAGCACATCGATCTCCTTGCACCATGCATCTGCCTTCTTCTGGAGGTAATCCTGAATAAAGGCAGGAGTGCTTATTGCCGCACCGAGATACCGATGCCCCTCAGCAGTTATCTGGATGCCAGTATCAGCGAAGATGCTCGTGGCTTCTTCCAGGCAGTCCAGTTTCACGATCAGTACGGATTTTGCCGTTAAAGTGGCACCCGAAGCCTGGGCCAGGGGACATGAGGGAATCCCACCGTACGGAGGCGGCGTAGCCTACCGCCATCAGAGGAATCATCTGCGTAACATAGCTTCCTGGCACCATCCGTTTCGGTTGCCGGAATGAGAGGGAGAATGCCGATGGCGTAGAGAGGCATTGCCAGTGGATCCCCTTGTGTGGTGCCCTCGCTGGAGGAAATGCTTTCACCGCCAACAAATAGGCGACTCGGGCTTCGGTACGAGTTGATGGCCACCGTTGCCAGCGCAGGGCACAGATGGCGGACGTTACGGAGGCATACGCTGCGGTTCAGGTTGTTGAATGCGTTAGCCGCATCACTGCCATCAGAACACTATCAGTGTCAGGGGAGTTAAAGATGTTGGTCATTGCGTGGACTGCGGCTTCGATGCCACAGTCCTGACCTGCACATAGCTGCAAGGTTCCTGCTGCCGACTGGATGTCCCGACCAATGACGGAGAGGATGGACTTTCCGATTATGCGGCGTAGAACCTCGACAATGCCAATGGGGCGAAACATGTAGATCGTCACTAGCCCCTACATTGTAGGCCTGGCATGCTTGGATTTTTGTCTGAGGTATTCCCCACACGTGAAGAGCTGCTAGACAATGAGCACTTGAAGGGTACTCATAATCTCTTCTTGTCTAAGTGGTATTGAATTTCCCGAACAAGTCGGTGTGACCTGACACGACATGTACTAGCAATTTTGGTACTATGTATACATGTACATGTATGTACAGAAATCTCGCACATCAAAGAACGATCAAGCAGGATTTCCAACTTTATGGATACCTTAGATTTATTCTTCGATTTTTGATTTTTTAAGATTTTCTACCACTACGAGTATAACAGTGAAAGAAACCGTGAGCATAACTGTTCTCGTGTCTTTTAATCACCCACACTGTCCATGCACTCTCTTTGCACTTCAAGTCGACCTCCTAACTTACCTCAGGCAGGAAAGGCATGAAAAAATTATGGTACCGGCGCAAATGCGCATCCTTCCTTGATTATAACAAATGTCTTGGTGTTATCCTGTCGCAAATTTGGCTAATTGTTCTACCTCTGCTCTCAGGTTAACCCAGTATCGAACGCACACAGCATTGATTGATTTAACAATCAGAATTAACAATCAGAGAGAAATGGGAACATGAGGACCGATGCCAGAGGGAGGCTCTATTCGGCTATATTAACCATAGAAAAACACTTCCAGTAATATTTTAAACGAGTGTGGACGCCGAGTGAAAGTGAGCTCCTGACGTACAGCTTTAACTTGATCTCGGAAAAAAATAATCGTCACGCGTCCAAGCCTGTTCAACCCTCTTTGAAGTTGTGCGTTGTACAGTTGAGGCAATGAACTAAAATAAATCAAAAATAGAGCAACAATAACTTCCCTGTACCTTGTCATTTCAACGTCCTGCAATGGCCTTCGATGAACTGCAAAAATCATGCCGTTTCACGAGGGAAGGTTTCAATGCTGTGTGTTTTTGAAACAGATGAGGGTTGGATTCTATTTCAAGTACAATGTACGATGTAAACACGCAAACCCGGATACTAAACTTGAGGATTCAAATTTTACGCTCAGCGCATTCCCCAAATTCACATGCGCACAACCTGCAAAAAAACCGGCACAGACAAGTGGAGAATATTTCAGGCAACGTTGGCACGACTTCAGCTGCAAAATGCTAGACATGATGGCAACGCTTCACACAAAAGGAAACAATATAGGAACGACATAGACCAACACACCGTCATCTGTGCATATTTGTCGGCACACTTACCACTATAAACCCCATCCGGATAATTATGATGAACACGCCAAAACATAATTGGACCAAGAGTCACAGTTAGCCCAATTGAAGGGGAAAACTCGTAAATGTGTAACTGTCACAACAAAGCATCGATACGAAACCCAATTATCTAACGGGAAAAGGAATTTTTGTCCGATGGTTCACCAGTGCATGAAACTTCAAGGTACAGCGGCAAAGTCGTCCGTCTTCCATATTCCTGTAACAGGAAACGTGAGGTTTCAAGCTCCAGTGGATTGCGATAATCACAAGAGAGCAAAGTCTATAAATTCAGCGACACCACGAGATCAATCATCAGTCTTTCTTCAAGGTCAAAACCTATCAGAAAGATTTTAAAAGAACAAAATTGGCAAGTTAGATTACAACGTCTTCCATTTCAAGTCTGGAAATGTCTGCCCCAAAAATTATTTTATTGCTTGGTGCAATGATAGTTATCTCTCATGGCGATATAGCGAGGCGTTCAGAGCCTGCGACTGACACCGATGAACTCTTTTCGGACAGTGTAGATAGTCGAGAAGATGAAAACCAAGACTTTCTTCCAGAATTTTACAACCCCGATGATATTCCCGATGCACCAACGAAGCCCCCTAGTGACAACAAGCGAACTGACTGTTTGGAAGAGCTGTTCATCCAAGCTGGATTACGCAAGCAGTCCATCCCGCGCTACATTCAGGCCTTCCGAAACAACGAGTTGGACGTCGATTCCCTGTACGGACTAAACTTCCTTGAACTGGTAACTCTGCTTCAGGGCAAGGCTTTCGGCATAACCAATGCTGGAGATATATTCCGACTTCACAACTGCATCCATGACTATGGAAAATGCGTCATGAAACCGTTCTGCCAGAATAGTGGACGATGTGTACATGTGGATATCATCCGCCAGCATATCTGCCAGTGTCCTGAGGATTTCCAGGGTGACCAGTGCGAAGAGAAGGTGAAAGATCGCCTCAGTAAGGTAGAAGACACTGTTGTGCTGCTCCAGCATCAAGTTGCTCACTTTGGTGTTTCTTACACTCGCTGGGGAAAGGAAACGTGCAGCGAGACAGCTGGAGCCTCCCTAATTTACACCGGGTTCATGGCTGGTTCTCACTTCAATCACAAAGGTGGTGCTGCCGAATATCTCTGCTTGCCCGAGGAGCCTCAGTATGGAGACTTCAAACCTGGAGTTCAGTCAGGAAACCTGGTCTATATTAGTGAGTTGGAAACTCCTCATACATTTCAGCCTTTCACCGGCCTGTACCAGCACAATCCATTGTGTGCAGTATGCCAGGCTGACTCTCGCGTGTCCCACATCATGATTCCTGCTAGAAATACCTGTCCTTCGGGCTGGACACTGGAGTACCATGGATATCTAATGGCGGAGCATCATACACACCGACGCACAAAGAATGTCTGCGTGGATGTGGACCCAGACGTTGGCAAGGGAACATCAGCCAACCAGAATGGAGCTCTACTGTACTTCACGGAGGTCACGTGTCAGAGTGAGATGTCATGTCCCCCATACGACAAGGAGAAGGAGCTAACGTGCGCAGTATGTACACGTTAACAGTACGCTCTTTAATAGTACACGTGCTCCAATCACCCAAGGAACGTAATGTGCCACTCCAGAAAGCTCTCCACCAACTTGTATATTTTGGCACTTTGCGACTGGTTTGTACTGTATGTTCTGTCTCTGCTACTTTTGGATTACTCAGCAGTCTCATGTACCACACAACCTAGATAACTACCGTAGCATTAGACTGCTTCTGTCTCTCAACGAACGTCTGTACACGCCCTTACACTACTTTCAAAAACTATCCAACTACTCTAAATTTTATGTTTTCATTTCCTGTCTTTTTTAGAAATACATGTACATGTACCTTCTACTTTCCAAAGCTTGTTCCTCCACTTCTCACCTCCCTTTGGGAGGCCTCAATTTTCTCCCGACACTCTCATTGCCATAACGGATTTCTTCCAAACTCACACTGAATCTCCCACCAGGTCCTACCATCACTTGAAGCTGCTGTACTTATTAGATTGAACATTTGCACAATGACGTCATGATAGCGCTGTAATGTATTTCCTGTGCCTTAAAATTCCTCCCCCCCCCCAACAATGTGTGTTACTCAAAGTGTTACCTCTTATCTGCGGCTGCATTTGCATTCATAATTTAAAAAAAAATCATTGATGCCATGTCTAAATTATAAAGTAAAAAGTCCAACTCAAAACCCTGATAAAATTGGAAATGTCTACATGTATAACCAATCCGTTTTGGGTAATCACGTGTGCTTATACAATGTACTAGCATGAGTGTCTACGTGTGTGCGTGAGTGTGTGTATGTACAATGTAGGTAGGTGCAGAGTTACTTGTATTTCAACAGAAATACAATGTTGAACTTAAAGTATTTTCGTGCTCGCAGCCTAACCATAACATGTACATGAGTGTACAAGTACAAGTAGGTGCAGCACACAGGTCCACTGGACGAACTAGCCACCACCGGTTTGGGCGGCACGTCCTCAAGTGGTTTTTGACTACCGGACTATCTCACGAAAAGCAGCCAGCAGGTTATTGTCAACGGTGAGAAGGGTAACACCAAGCCCTGAAAAAGAGGGTTCCCCAAGCGTCTGTCCTTGGGACATTGCTTTTCTGCATCTACGTTCGCCGATTGCCCAAAATATTTCACCAGAGTGTTCTAGCAGAGGTAGGTTTATTTCGTTCTACATCCTCGGCTCTGATGTGGCTGAAATCATGGTACGCTTTCAGGATAGTATGCGGCTGCTAGAGCAATACCTCGATGAGAAAGGCCTACTGCTAAACCACACTAAAGACACAGTTTTATGTTGATACGGCATCCTGCCCTGCCTGTACTGCCTGGCTTTAGAATCAACTCGTAAAAACTCCAAGTCAATCCACCATTGACACAAACCTCTTTTTTTTCAACATAATCATATCCTATCCAATAAAAACAGTTCATAAAAACAGTTCATAAAACAGTTCATAAAACAGCTTTTTAGGATCGGACCCAATCCGCATAACCAAGAGAGCTAGCTCCCTTGGCTGCTGTTGGAATATGCAAGAATGGGCCTTCCAGATAAGGTCTAACAAGGAAAAGTGGCTATAGTTATGAAATTAACACTGGTAACCATGGAGACAGACCACACTCTCATTATAGATACTGGTTATAAATAGATCGAATAAGGAAAATGATCTAATAGCCTATGAAGAGTAAAAGAAATTGAACCAATGACAACAAATACTCCTCCAGCACACGAGTTGTCATAAGTAAGTAAGTAAATTATCGTGTCCGTTCCCGAAGGGAACTCACGACGGCCGCTAACACCCGGTAAATCCTAGCGGCAGATGCAGCGCCTAAGGGTGGGGGTGAGTGGATAAGTCTCACAACCACTGGCACAAGTGTCGAGAACGGCCCCATTAGCTGCATCCATGTACCCCTTGTGCCTGGCCACAAGTTCCCAGTTGACTGTTTGGGTAGCAGCACGGCTGGAAAAACCGCTCCCAGGCAGGACTTGAACCAGGTACCTCTCGTATCTCAGTCATGGTCTTTGACCAACCCACTGTGCCTGCCTGATACGAGTTGTCATAGCACCACAAATAACAGCTGTCCACTAATTTTGTTGTTAGAGATTGAGTAGGAGTTTTTTACAGGTCATAAACCCTCGGCCTCCTCATTTATTGTATACATATTAAACACTTCTAGCAATATTTTAAAGGAGTGTGGACGACGAGTGAACGTGAGCTACTGTGGCAGGGTGTTCCAAAACGTCGCGACGGAAACCAATGGTCGGCTGTCGTCAGATGTTCACCGACTTAGCAGCACAACGTATTTGCAATTGTCATTGCCAAGTGTGTTACTGAGACTGAGACTGAGGCTGGAGGTTTACTCTATCTTTCAGTAGAGGGCTGATGCTGGTGGTGTGGACACGGTGCTTAAGGAAACGGATTTTGCATTTGTCACGTTCATTTCCTATTATTAGGGATCCCACAAAAAATTATTGCCGGACCAAGTTAGTCGAAATATAATGCGCAAAAAAGAAAAATGGGGACAGCGCAAACCGCAGGAAGGGAAAGAAACATTCCCTCTGATGACGTACAGCTTTAACTTGATCTCGGGAAATAATCGTCACGCGTCCAAGCCTGTTCAACCCTCTTTGAAGTTGTACTTTGTACAGTTGAGGCAACGAACTAAAATAAATCAAAAACAATAACAACTCCCCGGTACCTTGTCATTTCAACGTCCTGCAATGGCCTTCCATGAACTGCAAAAATCATGCCGTTTCATGAGGGAAGGCTTCAATGCCGTGTGTTTTTGAAACAGATGAGGGTTGGATTCTCTTTACCTACAATGTACGATGTAGACACGCAAACCCGGAAACTAACCTTGAGCCTTGTGGAATGTGGATTCTAATTTTACACTCAGCGCATTCCCCAAATTTACATGCGCACAACCTGCAAAAAACCGGCACAGACAAGTGGAGAATATTTCAGGCAACATCGGCACTTCAGCTACAAACTGCTAGACAGGATGGCAACGCTTCACACAATAACAAACAATAGAGGAACCACATAGACCAACACACAGTCACCTGTGCATATTTTGCGGCACACTCACCACCATAAACCCCATCCTGATAATATTATGATGAACATGCCAAAACATAATTGGACCACGAGTGACAGTTTGCCCAATTGAAGTGGAAAACTCGGAAATGTGTACCTGCCACAACAAAGCATCGATACGTAACCCAATCATCTAACAGGAAAAGAAATTTTTGTCCGATGGTTCACCAGTGCATGAAACTTAAAAAAAAATCATGCACGGTGAACCATCGGACAACAAATTATTTTCCTTTAAAAAGATACAGCGGAAAAGACTTTCCGTATTCCTGTAACAGGAAACGTGAGGTTTCAAGCTCCACGGGATTGCGAAAATCACCAGAGAGCAAAGCCTATAAATTCAGCGACACCACGAGATCAATCATCAGCCTTCCTTCAAGGTCAGATCCTATAAGAAATATTTTAAATGAAAAAATTGGCAAGGTAGATTACAACGTCTTCCATTTTCAGTCTGCAAATGTCTGCCCCAAAAATTCTTTTATTGCTTTGTGCAATGATATTTATCTCTCGTGGCGATAAAGCGACGCGTGCAGAGCCTGCAACTGACACCGATGAACTCTTTTCGGACAGTGTAAATAGTCGCGAAGATGAAAACCAAGACTTTCTTCCAGAATTTTACAACCCCGATGATATTCCCGATGCACCAACGAAGCCCCCTAGTGACAACAAGCGAACTGACTGTTTGGAAGCGCTGTTCATCCAAGCTGGATTACGCAAGCAGTCCATCCCGCGCTACATTCAGGCCTTCCGAAACAACGAGTTGGATGTCGATTCCCTGTACGGACTAAACTTCCTTGAACTGGTAACTCTGCTTCAGGGCAAGGCTTTCGGCATAACCAATGCTGGAGACATCTTTCGACTTCACAACTGCATCCATGACTATGGAAAATGCATCATGAAACCGTTCTGCCAGAATGGTGG
Source organism: Sycon ciliatum (assembly GCF_964019385.1). Taxonomy (NCBI): domain Eukaryota; kingdom Metazoa; phylum Porifera; class Calcarea; order Leucosolenida; family Sycettidae; genus Sycon; species Sycon ciliatum. Next base: position 32,833,554 of record NC_088647.1, read on the forward strand.
AGGATGTGTACATGTGGATATCATCCGACAGCATATCTGCCAGTGTCCTGAGGATTTCCAGGGAGACCAGTGCGAAGAGAAGGTGAAGGATCGCCTCAGTAAGGTAGAAGACACTGTTGTGCTGCTCCAGCATCAAGTTGCTCACTTTGGTGTTTCCTACACTCGCTGGGGAAAGGAAACGTGCAACGAGACAGCTGGAGCCTCCCTAGTTTACACCGGGTTCATGGCTGGGTCTTTCTACCTTCACAAGGGTGGTGCTGCCGAGTATCTCTGCTTGCCGGAGGAGCCTCAGTATGGAGACTTCAAACCTGGAGTTCAGTCAGGAAACCTGGTGTATATTAGTGAGTTGGAAACTTCTCATACATTTCAGCCTTTCACCGGCCTGTACCAGCACAATCCATTGTGTGCAGTATGCCAGGCTGACTCTCGTGTGTCCCACATCATGATTCCAGCTAGAAATACCTGTCCTTCGGGCTGGACTCTGGAGTACCATGGATATCTAATGGCGCAGCATCATACACAACGCCGCACAAAGAATATTTGCGTGGATGTGGACCCAGACGTTGGCAAGGGAACATCAGCCAACCAGAATGGAGCTCTACTGTACTTCACGGAGGTCACGTGTCAGAGTGAGATGTCATGTCCCCCATACGACAAGCAGAAGGAGCTAACGTGTGCAGTATGTACACGTTAACTGTAAACTCTGTAATAGTACATGTAGTCCAATCACCCCAGGAACGTAATGTGCCACTCCAAAAATCTCTCCACCAACTTTTACATTTTGGCACTTTGCGACTGGTTTGCACTGTATGTTCTGTCTCTTCTACTTTTGGATTACTGAGAATTATGATTAGTGATTTACCAAACTTTTGTCTCCACCTCCAGGCTTTTAATGGACAGTTAGGCGTTTCTTCCCACACTCTCATGTACCACACAACCTAGATACCTACCGTAGCATTAGACTGCTTCTGTTTCTCGATGAACGTCCCGACACGCCCTTACACTCTTTTCAAAACCTCCAACTGCTATAAATTTTATGTATTTATTTCCTGTCTTTTTTAGAAATACATGTACATGTACCTTCTACTTTCCAACGCTTGTTCCTCCACTTCTCACCTCCTTCTGGGAGGCCTCAATTTTCTCCCGTCACTCTCATTGCCATGAGGGATTTCTTCGAAACGCACACTGAATCTCCCCGCAGGTCCTACCATCACTTGAAGCTGCTGTACTTATTAGCACAATGTCGTCATGATAGCGCTGTACTGTATTTCCTGTGCCTTAAAAATTCCTCTCCCCCAACCAATCTGTGTTACTCAAAGTGTTACCTCCTATCTACGGCTGCATTTGCATTTATAATTTAAAAAATCATTGATGCCATGTCTAAATTATAGAGTAAAAAGTCCAACTCACAACCCTGATAAAATTGGAAATGTCTAAAACCAATCCGTTTTGGGCAATCACGTGTGCTTATACAATGTACTGGCATGAGTGTTTACGTGTGTGCGTGAGTGTGTGTATGTACAATGTACATGTAGGTACATGTAGGTGTTAAAGGGGAAGTTAAGGCAAAAATTAAAATTTCACCAGTTGTAGTCTTCGGGGTGCTGAGTCGAATGGTCGTGGTCCGAGGAAGCTGAGACGCTCCCTTCCTACTTGAATCCCAATCGAACTTGCGGACTTCCACCGAAACTGGGTGACTGCGCCCTACTAGATGGGGATTTGTATGCAAAATGTCACTAAAAGCGCCATTTCGTTCTTATAAAAGCATGGATGACCGCGATTGGCCCATATGTTGTAGTATTTTGGACGCTGAGTCGATTCCACAGTGAAAATGCTATACTGGCCTTCAGAATATCGAAAATACCTTGAAACATTAGGAATGCCTCCCCGCCGTGCGATTTCATGTACATGTCCAGTATCACCAGTGCAACCAAGTTAGCTGATGTGGGAACATTGTTGGTTGCATTTCGGGCACTTTGCTCTATTCGCTTCAGAGCTATGGAATACGGTAGGTAAGCTCACCACAGCTCACCTTTTTCCCAGTGACCCTGGGACGATCTGGTGGGAAGAGTCATGACTCGTCGCGGCTTTTTTTGTGTGCATGCGGCCTCTGCAGGACAGCTCGTCTCTCTTTCGCAGCTCCAGTAAACAGTCTCGTGACTTCTCTTGTCTCGCACGTAGGCAGGCGCATCCTTGACTAGTTTGGGTTTGCCTCGAAAAGGTAGGCCAATAAAATTGGGATAAGTGTCCATGATTGAGTCACCAAGATGAAGGATCTCGTACCCAAAGCTTACAGTTTTTCAGTGAATTCGGCGACAGGGTTGGCGGTGAGAATATAACTTCGTCGAAATGTACTCGCCGAATGTGTTATTCGGCTAAAAAATGAAGCTGCGAAGCAGCACAGTTGTGAAATGTCATTCGATGAATTGACCACCTCGAAGTGTCTCGTGATGAAATGTCATGCGCCTAACTGACCGGATTACGAGCACAGTAGAGATTACGAGCCCGTCAACAAGAAAGCCCTGCTACTGAGGATGTCGTAAAGTACCGGTACTCCATCTTTTGTATGGCTTCGTGGCGTAGCAGGTGTAGGATTTGGACCGTTGCCAATACTTTGATAAGTGCCAGTGGAACCTTTCTGCCTATATGCCAAGGAGATGTCTGTGTCGTGGTGCACCCTATCTACATGTACATTATGACTAAATACAATGTACATGTAGGGCCTTATTGTGTGCAAGCCGAGGTAAGCCGAAGTCAGCACCAAAGTACAGGTAGCATCGGGCGTAGTCACAGAGAGAGAATTGATCCAGGACAGTTTGTATTTGTAACTCTAGACAATTGTGCGACACAATGCAAGTAGCTGGCTATCCTAGACGTATTTGAAACGTACTCGAACCTCCACTGGGGAATAAGAAGCTCCCAGTGTGCCACGCGCCAGAGTCGCGCGGTCCTATCGTCTGCCGCGATACAACCATAACCTGCTCACATCCGCCAGAAAGGTGCAGCGGTTCCTCTCTCCCCTCGCGCACGTTTTACATTACAGTACCTGGTAAGGATGTGATGCCATGGTTCACGGTATAAGGTGTATAAGTGTGCGAAACCTTTCCCATTGGAATCGTGCATAGTAAACTTCCGTTTGTACATGTACGTGTATTTCAGACATTACGCAGTTGCGTGATGTCAAAAACTTTCTTAGTATTTTTCACACGGACTACATTATACTGCAACAAACAGCAAGCCAACTCCTAATCCCTGTTCAGATTGCCTCCTAATTTAAAAATTGTTCACTTCCGCTAGCCATTCACAGCGCAAATAGTAGTGCTGACACATCCTCGTATCAATGAATGAAATAATCGGGTATCCCTGCCCCAGATACTGGTCAACAGAGAATGTATTCCATGCCGGGCCTTGAGCGGATTGGGATCTCATAACAATAGGAATGACGTGTTCAGGATTGCATTGTGAACGAACGATCAAGGAGTCGACGTGGAGACCTCTACTTGTTGTGTAACCAGTGTGCACGAGTCTACATGATTGTATGTGTGCAGTCGTGTATGTGCGTCTTGTGAAGTAATTCTACGTACATGTAGCTACGTGTACGTGTGTATGTGCATGGCAGCGTGTCTTCCTGAGGACATCGGCACTCTCCTACGTGAGTGCCGTCTGCGTTGGCTGGGTCATGTTGCCCGTATGGACGCGGCCCGAATTCCTCAACAAGTGTTGGTTGGGCAGCTCTAGGCAACCAGACCACGACATGGACCAAAGAAGCGCTGGCGAGACACGATTGATATTCCGGAGTCCGAGTGGTACAATCTCGCGCAGGATCGCCCGGAATGGCGCAAGCGGGTACATCAATATCGTCTTCCTCTCCCAGCACCGAAGGACTTCCACTGCGCGTGCGGCAGAACGTTTAGGAGAAGTGGAGATTTGAAGCGTCACCTCAAGTACTGCCCAACTCAGTAGCCTATCATCTCCACTGTAGATGGGCGTCAAAGGTCAAAGGTCAAGGATACGTGCACTTGCTTACTTGGGGGTTTTCAAGCTTGAAAGGATTATGCAATTAAGTTAGTGAGATGACCACAGCGAGTAGGTACATATAGTTTTAGTTTTTGAATTTCATCACAGACTGAAATGCTAGAACACTTGGAAAGAGCACACACTTCAGCTTACTCAACATGACCTTTGCCTGTACGTGCCCTGAGGAGAAGACACAAACGTTTTCTTGTTGAACGTTTTCAAAATCACGGTCGGTGTTGACGACCCTGAAGTGGGTGCTCTTTCTTAGTGTTCTAGTTTACGGCTTGTTCGAGCCTTTTATATGTATCTCCAGTTCAACCCAGATTCTCCTGTCTCTCTCTGCCCAGGATCAGCACAGGATATAGTAATGGAGAGGTCTTCCAAATCGAAGCGAGCCCCCATACAAGCTGAGAAATGTACGGACCGTGCGTCTGCTCCCACTCCTGTACCTGCGAATGGTGCTTATTCCGCTCCTACTACTAGCTCCGACCGGCCGCAGGCTAGCACGGAAATTCCGCGTGTCGGCAGAGAGGAGGCTTCACCTTCATCTGCCTATATGTACATGGGATGGATGACATCACGCAGGGTTGGTACGATAGCTATGCTCATGGCATCACTGCTATTGCTTGTGATTGCAGTGCAACACGCCTACCTGTCGGAATCACGGAGTGAGTGCAAACGCCTCGAAAACGAAAACCAGCATCTGAGGAGGTCTATAGAGAGAAGAAATGCAAACTGGACGGAAGATCGAAATAGAATCGATCAAGAATTCATGGAGATAGCACACGCGTATGCTACCAACATAGCCGTCCTTCACGAATGGAGTAATGAGTCTCTTGATTTGATTCGTCGCGGGACAGAAGCTAGCAGTAAGCTAATTGCGCAGCTGATTGTTTTGGAGAGATGTAAAGACCAAGCTGTGCGTTTCTTGAAAAGTCGAAACTACCAGTTTCCAGAAGAGTCAGCCGTAAAGGTGTGGGCGTCCAAGCTTCCTTTGGGCCACGATATTCCTCAACACTTCATCTCTTTACTACAGTATGAGGATGTTAGCCGTACATACGACATTTGCAAAATACCGGTAGGCAGAAGTCATCTGTCTTCGTTTCTATTGTTCATTTCTCGCCTGGTGGATCGCTTTTGGCAGGACCCGTTTGAGGATGGACGATTCCCATGGATTGGGTTTATCATCTCATTGCTCTACCACATGTGTTTTTTTGCATTTGCGATTATCACGTGTATGTTGTGGGACATTGTGATTTACCAAGGCCAGGTGAATGTCAAAACATCTGAAGGATATATCATAAACTCAACATCATTTCGTCTTAACTTCCTCTGGACGGTGTTTGTGATTGCATTTATCGTTTCCATATTTCCAATATATGCTAGCGTTTTGCTGAAACTGATGGGAGAATTTTTCTTCATAGCTCAACTAGTAATCCTCTTATACTTTGGTAGTAGGTCCAAAAGCCATAAAGCCAAGTATGCCTGTCGATTGCTGAAAATGCCAAATGTCTATGAAGCGAACAGGGCATGCAACTTTTGGCAGACAGCGCATTATTTTCGCATTCGCGCCAACCGCCGCTATCTTCAGCGCTTTCAACTCCGCTCAGTGAGAGCAGGAGAAAATGCCCAGTAATACATACATCTTCAAATACTTTATCCATATCTTTCAATCGATTTCCCCATTTCCCATTAGTTTTATGCAGTCATTGTATTCCAATCGTCTTATAATCCTTGTTTAGTTTGAATTCTTTATTCTCACGATGGCACCATCGCCAATAAGAGATAGTTGATCTTGATACTGTACAGTATAGGGTGACTCCACCTGATGATAGCTCATAGCGGATAGTGCGGGCAGGAAATTGTGCAGAAGTTGGTACCTTTTTGGTATGTTTCATGCTTGTTTGGTAAGTTGGTTGAGAATGCAGTATAATTCAAGGATAAGGTTTGCATAATTCTGCCAATATCACTGCTTTTCGAGTAGAATATACATGTATGTGCGTGGTGAACTGCGCCGACACCCGGTACCCGCCATCAACTGGGTACTCACAGCTGAGAATGAGGATAAAAAGGATGCAGGTTTATAACTTATGGGCCATTGCACGCCAGATACGATGTAGGTTGAGAGACTAACCCCCTCTACCCTGACTCACTTGTGAGGTGTGCATTCCACACTGAGATGACTGTCTAGTCCATATACATGGTACATGTAACTGGCGAAGTCATGTGACCACAAACACACACCTAAAAGTCCTTACACCTTACGAAACATGTCCAGGCATTGCTGATTTTCCTATTGCGGGATCAGATGTGCGTTTGCTTTCTGTGAGCGCTTTTCGACTGCATCACGCAGTTTGTTTTCCAAAAATTAATAAAGGCGAACGTCTCAGCACTAGTACTGTAGTTCGCAGGCCATTCCGGTCACGCAGCATAGGCGCGCTTCCGACTTCATTCTCCAGTTCAACAGGTGTAGCCTGTACATACATTTATCACTCCCTTAGTATTGACCCACATAGATTTTTGCCATACCTAAGCAGTCAAATATTCCTGCATATTTCACTCCTTAGGGCTATATTGACTGCTTATATTTGACTGCTTAGGGGTTGCGCAGTTTAACGGTGCCTAGTGCAGCATTGTCACTGCACGAGTAGGTGGTGGTGCAACGGTTGTGCAATCATAAAACCGGGATTCATGAGGTTATCGTTCTGGAATTTGAAATACGGACTGTTTGTCGTGATACATCTAATATTGACTTCGTACTTGGTCAGTATAGGAAATAAAAACCTCGTAAAAGACCTCGGCTTTTATTTCCTATTGACCTCGTACTCAGTCAATATTAGATACGTAGATAACAAGATTGTAGGTTTTGCAAAAAAACCATACAGTCATGTACTTCTACGTGTAGATCTACATCTACATGTCAGTGCAGTGGAACCCTGATCTGGTCACGCGAGAATCTGAGGTAATGCAATCTGGGACTGCCTTGACCATGCCTTGGGACTTCCCCCGCTTTCCCCTACCCATAGTCGCTACAGGCTGTACGCCATGCCACACAGGTCTGATTGACTGTCACTAGTACTAGTATGTGGTACATGTACTGACCATGAACATGGTGAAAAGGTATCGAAAGTCGAAACAGTTTCGAATGAGTGCTAGTGGTTGTCTGGCACATATCCAACTAGTCACCGCTACGGCGCTAGATCGATAAGATATGCGAGACTTCAATCAGGAACGTCAAACTCAAGTACTGTACATGTACTAGTACTAGTAGTAGTAGAACTACTCCTGCATGATGCGGTACTGTGCTTTCTCCAAGACTCAAGTCGATGCAGTACTGTGCTTTCTCCAAGACTCAAGTCAAGACTGACAAGAGACAGCGCGAGGCCACACAATCTCACCTGTGTCAGTTCATAGCCTTGAAGTAAGATCAGTACAGTGTCGACGTGTACTGTCATAGCGCAGTGCCATCGTTCAAGTCGCTAGACACTGCACTGCAGAGATCGACCGCAGCAGCTACTACTAGGACATGTGTAATGATCGCAGAACCTTCGTTTGATCTGGCACGGACAGCGAGGCTGTGCTGCGCAGTCTGCAGTTTTCCTTAGTTTTGTTTTTGATCAAGTTGACCCATTCCACTCTCGCCAACCATAGATAGATGGCCCGGTCCTGAAATGTGCTCGTGTGGGAAAGACACTCTACAAAGTTAACCCCAGAATTCCTTTTAGGTGTGTGGCACACCATCACAAGAGGGCTCTACACAGGCGTGACTGGAGCTTGTCGCCTCCGGCTTGGAAGCTGGGAGGGGACGATAGGGGCGATAGCCATGCTGGTAAGTGAGTTACGGAATGAGGAAGGATGGAGTTTTATGTCACCTTAGTCGATCACGACCGAAGCAAGGGTTTCGCATGTGTAATACCAATATGCAGCGTTCGTATTTGCTTGAATAGGCTACCATCGCACGTGGAATAGACTCCCCTGCGCAAAGTAGTGTTTGAATCACTGACAGGCGATAATCTTAGTTCATAGCTCCGAGTGCATCATGTGCAAGTGTAACCGATACAGGGAACATATTGGAAATCTCCAAATTGCCTAGCATGTCCGTCGTACCCTCGCCGTTGTAAAGGCAAAGTGGGTCCTGGTCAGCTAATGATACCTACATGTATCAATGTGGACAGCGAGTTACTACATGTACATGTACATTGTAAAAAAATCGTTATTATCATGGTTTCGCCACTGGTGTCAGGTGTGAAATTTACCAGTCTCGCAGTTATCCGTGTACACTTCAAATAATAATTACTCTTCTATACCATGAAGTACATGTATGCACATGCAACTCGTATGCAAACAACTTCAAGTCATGAACCATTTTTATTGTGTTGTGTACTTGTAAGGGGGTTGTAGCACAGTGGACGATCATCATAATATCTGCTGGAGGTACATGTAGTTCATACAATGTATATCCAGATATCGTTTGGAGGCTTGCAATGGATTTTTATAAACCGACTTCTGCATCTTATATTTTTTTTTAAAGAATTAGAAAATGCATTTGGAATAGCAAAGCCCGGGAGTATAGTAGGGCACCCAAGCTTTGATGGGACCAGGCCGCCCAGCCATAGACATACCACTGCTGTATGGGATCATGGACCCAAGCTACTACAGTGTCTATCTAAGTCTTCATTCCAGTCACAATGTCTGTGTTACATTGTTCATGTTTATTGTTTACAGGAGCTTGGTGAAGACGATGGGGGAACGGCAGCTGTCCAGGAAACGGCATCCACACAGCCAGAGAGATGTTCAGATAGCCCAAGTCCGTATGCTCCATTGGATCATCGTCCTGATGGGCACAACAAGTTGTCAATGTCGTACCCCGAGCGTAGCACGCCAGACCTTAACACACCTCGGGATGATGCTTCAAGCCCACCTGGCCGACACAAGGGTGTAAAGCAGATTGGAGTAATGCACAGAATTCTGGATTGGTTTTATCTGAAAACACCTGCCCTTCCCTCAACGGCTGCAGGTCTTCACTTGTTCATTATCATGCTGGTGACGGGTTGCGCGTGGTATCTTAGAAATGAGAATCTCCAACTGAGAGATGATAACCTGCGACTTACGCTGAAGGGAGACATCTTCAAAGATCGACTTGATGACCAACAGGCACAGAACAAGAGGCTGTTTGATTCAGTAGCCCATTGCAAGAATGACTCCCAGGTTTTGCTGAGTGACAACAAAGCCCTGAAGATTGAGCGAGACATCTGGAAGGAACGAGCGGCTGAGAACCATCAGGAGAATAAGGGGCTGCAAGCTGACCTGAAGCAGTGCTACTCACAGACAACGCATGCTATGCAGCAGTCAGCAGCGGGCAGTGAGAAATGTCAGCTGTGCGAAGTAAGAGCGCAGATGACTACCCTCAACACGTCGTTGACTGAATGCGCAGCCCAGCGGAGTGAGGCCACTACACACTTTGTAAGCTGTATAGGCAATCTGCACTATTCAAGGATCCAAGCTCTACAGAGCAGGGCATGGATACAGAAGCATATGCATTTGTTTCCGCTATATCACCAAAAGCTAACAGCGGCTAAAGGCTTGATCAAGAAGAAGGACGACGCCAAAGAATCATGCATGAAAGCGAAAAGCCGGCATGTGGAAGCCAAACAAACTCTGAGTGGGCAACTGGCTGCCAAAGAACGAGTGATTGCTCGCCTTACTGTGAACCTGCACCAAGAGAAGCAAAACAATCAGGGCTTGTCTGAGTTTATCTACCGACAGCATAGGGCCTTACTGAAGCCGTATTTGGATTCCTCCCATGATTATGCCATCAGCCTTGCTTATATTGAGGATAGACTGGCTCGTCTGACTGTGTGGGTCGGAGACCGCACCGCAAGAGCTCTGATAAGCCATCTGCTGAGCTATGTCGGCGATCACCGGATCCGCATCGTTAACACCCTGAAGAACGCGAACTATGAGTTCCAGAACAGAACCAAAGCAGTAGTCATGGCAGACAAGTTGCTAATCAGTGAAGAGGCTAAGCGTCCATTCACCGTGTATGTCTGTCCTGAAGAAATCATCGCTCACGACGCACGGAAAAGCGAGATATCATATCACATGGCTCAATGGATCATCCGTAGCTTCTTTGAAGAGGATTCAGAGGGTGAAATACTACCATTGCCAAAAGAAGAAGGCACTGACTCCCACAAGCGTACGTATGTACATTGGGAGGTGCCATCTATCAAGAGCCTACCAGCAGTGTTGATTCGAAATATTATGCTAACGGGGCCATACACGTTGATACCATTCTTCGTGTGTCTGTGTCGAGAGATTGCAGCTGGAAAGTTCAAGGCCTATGAGATCCCGTCACTCCTAACCCGAACCCTTCTGCTAAGCCTGCTTTCAGATATTGCCACATACGGATCCATCGTCACTGTCCTACCACTATATTTCTGGGTGCTGACTCGCGTTCCATTTCTACCCAGGTGGATGATTTCTTTGGTGTTCATCACCATTGCGTCAGTGCGTGATTCGGAAAACAAGTATTCACCCAAACTGACCGCCAGGCAAGATGATTCAGCACACATCCCATCGATTCATCATAACGTTAGTGAAGGTGACGACGATGCGGCAGAAACCAGTTAGCATGCTACACCCTGCAACCATGGTATGAACTCATTGCGTGCTCTTTCAGGATTGGTGCATATACATAGAGAGCTGTTGGTGTCATGGATTGTCCACACCATGGAGATAGCAAGTGCATTATGAATAGGCAGCACTTCCAAGCTACCATTCAGACACCAAGGTAAATATGGCATTAACTTGCTTCTATACATGTATGTTCTTTAAAGGTACATTGAAACCATACCAGTTCATTCGGATTGAAGTATAGTTTCTGACCCAAATCATAGATAATATGTATATAAAAAGGTGAAAAGGTCTAGTCTACTCCCATGATCCCCCCCCCCCCCCCCCCCAATGCTGCTGAAGCGGTACGCAAGGCATTGATTCCTTTGGGGCATGGGTGTAGCTGTGAAAGAGGAACAGGGGCGTCAAATACACTGACGTCAACCCTGAAGGTCATTCATTTGGATGCGTTTTTATATTTCATCCTTTCATTTCCTTTCGTCGGACATCTTTACAGACCCAGCTTGATAAATATTTGCCCAAGTTCCCAGTCAAAGTGATCACTCAATATGTGAGTGTCTCATGCTGTACTTGCGCAATCTGGTCATTTAAGCCTAATCTCTTCCTCCTAGAGGAAGGATAGGCGTGTTGAGCTCATACTTCCATAGTCACTGGAAAACTTCCAGTCAGTCTTGACTGTAGTCTCACGTTTTCAGTTGGCCCCGGTCAGAGTCTTTTGACACACCGTTCTCTACGATACCTTGACGATTTTCATGAAGGTACTCCTTATTGTCTGATCAAACCAGCTACAATATCTCTTGCTATACCCTTTCTTTGTCCTCCGGAGATATCATCTCCAGTGAGGAATCTTTCAGAGAAAGCGTAGATTGGTATCAACACAAACTTTCCATACAATAGGAAATAAAAGGACCAAGGAACAACAAGCGGCAATATAATTCCCACTAACACCACGGGTTACTTATAGTTCCTTGACCCCTTTCTTTTCTGTACATTTATCCTTTTGCTCTCCATCCGAGTCCATTTCCTTTATCATTTTTCTAACATAATTTTTCGGGCTGCTGGGCCTTAAGCCCAAGGTGTGCACACACAGTTAAGTTTTCGAAAATTCCGGTACGTGCATTGCAAGTTTAGATTTTAATCTCTTCGATGCTAACCCTCCGGTGGCAGTCCATAATGTGTAAATTTTGCATTCCTATCTCTGATGTTTTGCTAGCACTCACATTCTGATGATACGTTTTGTGGTGCTTATATATTTGTATCTCTGATTTTCTCTCACGAGTTTAAGTCAAGCGCTTCACGGTCGTGAAATTGCGTGGATGTGTATGTACATGTGTGTGTGGAAGGGGGGGGGGACATGCTGAGGCTGGAAGTGCAGCAATTGTTGTTTTTGTGTTTGAAGTGTGTGTGCGCGCACTCGCGCATGTTCTTGCCAGGGAGTGCAAGCTCATGCTAATCGTCAATTGTAGTTTCCATGTGCACTAAGATTTTGGCGGAGCAGTTTTGGGAATACGATAAGTGCCCTTGTGGATAACCATGCCGTTCCGTCACTCTTGACACGAGGCACGATTTCATTTCTGTGGAGATGTGTCCTGGCCACATGCTTCTGTTTGAATGAATGATGTATGTTAACCTGCATGTGTGTTGCACCATGATCTGACATTGCTTTTCCCAATCACAACGCTAGCTGTTCATGCATCCCAGCACAACTACATACATGTACATACATACATACATGTACATAAATACATTATAAATAAATAAAATTAATAAATAAAATTAATAAAAAATGTATTATCTACGCATGCATCTACGCAAGAGTCACCACCAGCCAATTAGGACATGTGTCAAAGTATTGAACGTTTTCGTTCCCTTCTTGTCAAAATACTACAGGGAATGATGGAAATAAGCTAAAAGACTACAACTATAAGGAAAAGAAGTTCAGAAACATATCACTCCAATTATGTGTAGAAGTGACACGAAAAAATAGATGTGAAGAATCAAAAAAAAAACAGCATGCAAATCCAATAAGTGACAAAAACGTAGTGACAAGAAAAAGAGAGAAATATCAAGAGATCTATTTCGCACCTTCACGACGAACAGTGCCAAACAACTGCAAAGACAACACATTCTCCTTCTGAACACAAAGCTCAGGGTCTAACTTACGTATGTACAAGAAGGGAACGAAAACGTTCAATACTTTGACACATGTGCTAATTGGCTGGTGGTGACTCTTGCGTAGATACATGCGTAGATAATACATTTTTTTGTAATATTTTCTGCCTCCGTCCTACTTTTAAATTAATAAATTAAAATTAAACTTCTGTCATACATACATACATACATACATCCGCAGATTGAGTACATACATGTACATACATACTCAATCTGATTGATTGAGTATTTCGCTCCTGCTCTTGTAGCAGTTGAGCACTCTTGCGTGGGGTAGTGCCTTTGCTGTTTGCGTTATACATACATACAGACATACATCCATGTACATACATGTACTTACTTACATACATACATACATACATACATACATACATACATACATACATACATGTATGCACCGAAGGATGTACCCAGAGTGCTTGACAGTGCTCAACACCACAAAGGCAGAGCGTAATACACAACAGAACAACAAGGACAATCAAGGCTTGTTTGCTGCTACTTTAAGTTTCATGCTTACGCAATCATCAGGCAACATGAAGATCGGGTGCCGACCATGCCGGTATATATGCCAGGAGAGTGTGTACTCCTTGTGGCTGGGCAAGGGGATATTCTTCAGAGAGTATCCGCATAATATGTAGCAATGTTCATGTAATTGTGGGTTTATCGGGTGTTAGCGGCCGTCGTGAGTTCCCTTCGGGAACGGACACGATAATTTCCTTTTTTTCATGTAATTGTTGCTAATAGTTGCCTCCCGGACCGTGTAGCAAAATGTGGTAGATTTTCTCCTCCTGTTGTGTAGAACAGTGAAACCATTTTCTCAAATTGTGGGTCCCAATTACACCTGCTATGTCTTCTCTTATACTAGTGCCCGTGTACATGTACATGTATGTATTACCTGTGATGCACCCAGACAGTTATGTCGCCAGAACAAAGGGACCGTATAGTACGGGAATTACAGGCACTAAAGCTCTTCTAGTCAATTGTATCGACTACTAAAAGTATTCTTGTTGCAGATCCCATCAGTGGAGTTGAAAGTGAATGGCCTCACTGATAGCAACGATCTCTGTTGGTGGTCACTGGTGGTCTGTATGTAGGAAACTACATGAGAATGGTACAGTTATGTATTATGTACATTTATTATGATGAGACCTTTATAGTCGAAACAGCTTGCTGTCTACAGCATCGGGTACATATCATGTACACGTACCTCTCTTGATCTTGAAGTACATGTACATGTACGGTGTAGTTTCGTGGTACACTGTTTGTCATTCAGACTGACTGAGACTTTGCCTGGTGCATGATCATCCACCATGCCATAATCGTGCCACACTCGATCTTCATCGGCCAAGCATTGCCATGCACATCCAGTCATGCACTCATTCGCCGGACAATTAGCTGTTTCGACTCTGTTATCTACGCCAAATGGTCTCGTCAGTGCAGCTCAGAGGTACGGCACAAACGGCACAAATTGTACATGTACTTCGACGTGCACATACATGTACATGTATGTAGGCCTTGTGAGGTGCACTGGGTTGAGAGCCTCAAGATTTTGTGGTCACCAACCGCCTTCAACCGGTTTAGAAGGTGTCAGTTCGCATGCCTTGCCTCACACGAGAACCAGCACGAGGTCTGAGGTAATTAAATCTGGGAATAGGGACCTTTCGCATTTGCTACGAATCGAATGCGAAACGAAAGTTTGATTCGGCTCGTAATCGTTTCGTTGAAAACAGAATTCAGGTTTCGCAAGTCGTAATGCAAATGTGCATGGCAACTACGAATACGGCCGGTAGCTTGGCGTACGGGTGTGTTCGCGCACACGTGCATGGATCATGGAATCAAGGGAAGAAATGTGTACCTGGCAAAACATGTGTACCTTGCAAAAAAATGTGTACCTGACGGATTCGGAGCGTGCCACGAATGAAGAGGCTTCCATTCGTGAAAACGAGCTCTCCGCGGCGACTCTGACGAATCCTCGAACCCAGGTGACAAATCAGCATTCGTTTCGTATCCGTACGCGTGGTGCGAAACGTCCCTACTGCCTAGACCGTGCGTTGGGACTTCCCCTACCCCAACCTGGATCTTGGCGTCTTGATTTATATGCTCCATATCAGGTTGCCGTCCTTGGGCGATGCCAACCAACACAATCATGTAGCAATGCCAATGGGTAAATTCACGCTTCTCTGCCTCAGGTGCTGCCTACACTGGGATTCGCATGCAGTACAGTATGGCAGTGTGGGCGAAAGAAACGGCCCTGTCTCAATAAACTCAATTCAAAAGGAGAAAAACAATAACAAAAAACAACAAAAAACACTGTACTAATTAACTTAATAAGAACACAAATAACTTCATCAAGAAAAATCAAAAGCAAAAAACTTGATAAACAAATAAACACAGTATAGAAGATCAGAAAATTACGTAACAAGCAGAGACTCAGCCACAACGACGGAACTATCCACAAAACGTTGGACGGGGAAACCCCGACGAGAATGAGCACAACGGATACAAAGACTACTGGATCTCAGTAAGGAGAAAGAGAGACGGGCACGTAGCAGACTCATGACAACAGAGTATTCGCTACCAGAAGACTCACATTGTAAGCGACAAAGACGTTTAAAAAAAAAGTGCACAACAGACTACAACCATCATGAGTACCGAACACTAGAGGGGTAAAAGAACCACGTTCTACATTGACAACTCTCTGCTCATACTCACGGCGCTTAAAATCCCTGTGCCCTGGTGCTATTAATAGTATTATGTTGTAGTACATGACATTGTACATGTACATGCCGTATTTTGAAAATTATTGGCGAGGAGACAAAAAACGGTAGAATTTAATTTAAATAGAGAGGTTAAGTTACACGTTGTTTGCCCTTTTTCAAAACGCGGTGCAAATCTCACGTTACGTGTAATTTTTAGAGGTTAAGTTACACGTGCTACGTGACGTGAAATTTTGCCTGGCAGGATTCGGGTTTAGTTCGCGCAAATATCAAATCTTTCAACAAACTCGATAAAATTCTGGAAACTCACACAAATTCGGTCGGAATAACCAAGCGAAACTTCCAAAAACTCACGTCATGAACTTACGTGCGGGACAGTCAACTCACGTAAAACACGTCAAATTTTACGTGAGTTTTTTCACTTTTTGACGTAAAAGTTCACGGACGTAAGACTTTTACGTGAAACTTAACCTCTCTAATGAAGGTTGTAAACGCGCTCATCAGCAGTCACATTATATACATGTACATGTACATGTAGCAGTCGAGAAATTAGGGACCGGCGGATTCTGCTCGAAAAGGTGGCAGATTCTGCTCGAAAAGCAGTGAATTTGGCAGAACCATACAAACCTTATGGCAGGCAACTCCTCGAATTCTGCTCCATTTCTTTATCCACATACCAAACATGCATGAAACTTACCAGAAAAATTACCGCATTCTGCCAATTTTTCTGCCGGCAGAATCCGCCGGACCCGACTCGAGATACGATTCAAACGTTTTCCTCGTTTTAACCTCCTTTTTCCTACAATGTGTAATTTTTCACCGCTGCTTGTAGCGCTATTCGGGTATTTGTTGGAGCTATATGTACATGTACATGTACATGTACATGTACATGTACATGCATGGTTTCTCTCTGACTTGGCTACTGATATAATTCTGATTCCATTTTCAAATGGATCCCATTGTGGTTATTGATTCCTGATGAACACCACAAGAAAACGTTTGAATCGTATCTCGAGTAGTGGTAGCAACACTAGCATGTTATGATGGAGGATCATGAGGAGATCGGGATTGACATTTCCGGTGTTTAGCGCCATTTGTTTAGGGCATTTGAGAAGAAGTAGCGACGACCCGGCCATTTTGGAATCCAATACACCACGCCGCCACATTGCGCTCTTGGCCGATCCAAACTCTGCACTCACATCACCATCACCACAGCGAGGACAATTCCGGTATATAGATTGATATTGACAGTGTCCCTCCAGACAGCTGTATCGATCCTCCTGAGCTCACCAGTGTAGGCATATGATGTTGATTAAAGAATAATATGAATAGACTGATCTTTATAGGGCTAAATTGGCGCAATTGCGCTCATTCTGCCTAGAAACGTGGCATACCCTAAGTGACAAAAGCGATAACAAGGTCTGGTGATAAAGACACGCGCTCATGGCTGGGACAGAAACATGTAGCACGTGTGAAAAGGGGGCGCAAAAAACAGCAGTCAGTCTAACACCAGAAAAGTAAGTAAGTATTAGTTACTGCATGTGCCACAAAAATAAAGATACTGCGGCTGACTGTACTTGTCCCATAGTGACGTGACCGGGAATGAACGACGAAGCGAACTGGCCGACGCTGCAGACCCAGAGGTAGGCACCGGCGGATTATGCCGGCATAATTATTGGCATAATTTGGTGGTTGAAAATTTGGAGCATAGTTTGGCATCCTTTCGGAGGTAGGAGCATAACTGCATGATTGTATCACAGTTCTAGTATGTAAGCTACACATTTTTTTACAATGCACCTGATCAGTGCTGGTGGTCTGCATGGCAAAGGGTTTGGAGGTCATGCAGATAGTGTTTTCAATGAAAAGCAGGGTAGAAATCAAGGAAATACATTTGTGTGCTCGAACTCGTCTTCTCAAAGTTCTTTCTCACCGTGATACAGTACATGTAGCAGAAGATGCGAGTGAATCAGCCTTTATCAGGTATCCCGGGGCGGACGAGATAGTGATGGGTAGTCCGCAAAACTCCGCGTACATGTACACTATGCTTGTTACGAAGTCATGACGTCTGGATCTTAGCAGCTATGACTGTGCATGCTATGGGTATTGCTCTAATAATTCAACAAATTGAGGTATAGTTGATGTTCAGCAATGATGGAAGGAGAGCTGGAGCTACGGGAGAGATGAGCTTATTATGAGAATTCGCACGGTTAGGGTGACATCGGTTGGACGAGTATGATTACGAAGACAGTTGAACATGACAGTTTTCAAAGGTAAGGAAAAAATCCTTCAAAGCAAAAGAAGTCAGCTAATGAATAGAAGAAGCAATGTTTTCTCTTTTCCAGATTGATCTCTAGTATGCATGGACACCTTGGTATGGGGATACTCATGTATTTTGTTGTATTATGGCCGCTTGCAAGTACGAAAAAGGCACAATTTTCCGAACTTTGAGGCTCCATAAGCACAACAAAGTGAATATGTATCCCCGCGTGCCAGAGCATAATAAGAGGATTTTGCGAGCATAATGCGAGAATCCATGAAAACAAAATGCCATGATTTCGCGGGCATAATCCGCCAGTGCCTAATCTCGACTGTTGCATTGTGACTACTGATGAGCCTGTTTACAATTTTCACTTCAATAATTACCTCCTAACTATTACGGTCCCATGTACATGTACATGTACATGTACATGTACATGACATGTACATGGATCGGATTTTTTCTCGCAGGGACTGAGTCTGTGCATGTGGACTACTACTGAGTACAGTACTGGCAATGTCGCTGGCGGGCTGTCCCTGCCACAGAAAATCGTGTAACTGCTGGATGTTATCAGCCGCACAGTATCGGCGGCGGCGCACTGTCAACCATGTATGTCACATGTGGTAGCAAACCAACAAAGTCCAACGCAACGACTGGGTTGTGGCCTAGCGCCTGTAGACTGTCTGTAGTGTAGTAGCCTTGTACATGTACTTTGTAGGATGCATGCCATACCGTAATGAGATTATGTACTAGTATACCATGGTATACCATCCATCGCCCATAGCACGCGACAAGCTGCACGAGTTCTTAGGTAATGCAATCTGGGGCTGCCTTGACCATGCCTCGGGACTTCCCCCCTCTTCCCCTACCCATAGTCGCACCACAGCCTGGCACAGGTCTGATTGCAGTACAGCGAACATTGTGAAAGGTATTGAAAGTCAAAACAGTTTCGAATGAGGGGTTGTCTGGCGCAGATCCAACTAGCCACAGCTAGACTTCAATCATGAACGTCAAAGTACATGTAGTCCTCAGTCCTGACAGCGGTGATTTGCGTGTAGCCCTCACAGCTTTATCAGTGCCGACGTGTCATACGCATAGCGCAGTGCAGTGCCATCGCTGAAATGTTCCAAACAACACTGCAGAGAGCGACTGTGGCAACGTGACGCACTAGAAGTAGAACCCTCGTTTTGATCCGCACTGACACAGTGATAGCGAGGCTTTGTTTTGATTCCACTCTCGCCAACAATAGATAGATGGCCGGGCCCTGAAATGCGCTCGTGTGGGAAAGACACTCTTCAAAGTTTACTCCAGAATTCCTTTTAGGATTGTGGTACACCAACACAAGAAGGTTCTACGCAGGCGTGATCGGAGCTCGTCGCCTCCGGCTTGGAAGCTGGGAGGGGACGATAGGGGCGATAGCCATGATGGTAAGTGAGTTACGGAAAACGGAAGGATGGAATTATAATATTTATGTGACCTTAGTGGATCACGACCGAAGCAAACGTTTCGCATGTGTAATACCAATATGCAGCGTTTCTATTTGCTTGAATACGCTACTTGCTTGAATACGCTACCAGTCCATCGCACGTGGAATAGACTTCCCTCCGCAAAATAGTGTTTGAATCACTGACAGGCGATAATCTTAGTTGATAGCTCCGAGTGCATCATGTGCAAGTGTAACGGATACAGGGAACATATTGGAAATCTCCAATTGCCTACGCATGTCCGTAGTACCCTCGCCGTTGTAAAGGCAAAGTGGGTCCTGGTCAGCTAATGATACCTACATGTATCAATGTGGACAGCGAGTTACTACATGTACATGTACATTGTTAAAAAAAATTTCGTAAATATCAGGTTTTGCCACTGGTGTCAGGTGTGAAATTTACCAGTCTCGCAGTGCTCAGAGTACAATTCAAATATTAATTACTCTTCTATACCATGAAGTACAAGTATGCACATGCAACTCGTATGCAAACAACTTCAAGTCATGAATCATTTTTATTGTGTTGTGTACTTGTAAGGGGGTTGTAGCACAGTGGACTATCATCATAATATCTGCTGGAGGTAGTTCATACAATGTATATCCAGATATCGTTTGGAGGCTTGCAATGGATTTTTATAAACCGACTTCTGCGTCTTATATATATTTTTTAAGAATTAGAAAATGCATTTTGGGAATAGCAAAGCCTGGGAGTATAGTAGGGCACCCCTGCTGGGATTAGGGATGTCAGCGAATGCACTGCGCAGGCCTCTGCGCATGCATTGCGTCGTCAATTTTTTTGAACGTGATCGCGGCCGACAGAGACAACATGGCCGCGGTTTGTTTGCACCCCTGGGAGTCGTAAAATTATTATTCTTCTGTCTCCGCGACCATTCAAATCATACGCGATACGGAGGACCCACGTACTCACCACATTCTCCCAGGTCGATTTCTCTGAAAGTTTCCACATCGTGAAACACCAGTATGAGAGGTGTTCAGGCCAATTTTCAAGGGATTACGTTTGGATCGTTCCAAAACCGGACTTGCATTTCTCGCTCGCGGCCATTTCTTGCGCGATGGAAGCGCCCTGCCCTGGTGAGTAACCAGCGCCGCGCTTGGTAGAGAGTTGCTGCCATTGTCAGAAGCGATGGACCATGAATTTGTTTGACAGTCTCTGGATGCTACTTTTCCTCAGCCTAGTTTTCAGCCATTCCGTGCATATTCTTCGCACGATTTATTTTGCAAAAAAATGAAAGTGTTCATGAGTTTTCTTGTCGGCCGCGCGTAGATGGGCCAGGCTGACCTGCGCAGATGGGCTGTGCAGTGCCTTCGCTGATATCCCTACTTGGATGGGATCAGGCCGCCCAGCCGTAGACAAACCACCACCGTGTGGGATCATGGATCCAAGCTACTACAGTATCTCTCTAAGTCTTTATTCCAGTGACAGTGTCTGTGTTACATGTTCATGTTTATTGTTTACAGGAGCTTGGTGAAGACGATGGGGGAACGGCAGCTGTCCGGGAAACGGCATCCACACAGCCAGAGAGATGTTCAGATAGCCCAAGTCCGTATGCTCCATTGGATCATCGTCCTGATGGGTACAACAAGTTGTCAACGTCGTACCCGGAGCGTAGCACGCCAGACCTTAACACACCTCGGGATGATGCTTCAAGCCCACCTGGCCGACACAAGGATGTAAAGCAGATTGGAGTAATGCACAGAATTCTGGATTGGTTTTATCTGAAAACACCTGCCCCTTCCTCACTGGCTGCAGGTCTTTGCTTGTTCATTATCGTACTGGTGGCAGGTTACGCGGTGCATCTTAGAAATGAGAATCACCAGCTGAGAGATGATAACCTTCGACTTACAATGAAGGGAGGCCACTTCAAAGATCGACTTGATGACCAACAGACACAGAACAAGAGGCTGTTTGATTCAGTAACGCATTGCAAGAATGACTCCCAGGTTTTGCTGAGTGACAACAAAGCCCTGAAGATTGAGCGAGACATCTGGAAGGAACGAGCGGCTGAGAACCATCGGGAGAATAAGGGACTGCAAGCTGACCTGAGGCAGTGCTATTCACAAACATCGCATGCAATGCAGCAGTCGGCTGCATTGCAGCTGTGCGAAGTCAGAGCACAGATGACCACCCTGAACACGTCGTTGATGGACTGCGCAGCCCAGCGGAGTGAGACCACTACACACTTTGTAACCTGTATAGGCAATCTACATTATGCCAGGATCCAAGGTCTACAGAGCAAGGCTTGGATACAGAAGCATATGCATTTGTTTCCGCTCTATCAGCAAAAGCTAACAGCGGCTAGAGGCTTGATCAAGAAGAAGGACGACGCCAAGGAATCATGCATGGAAGCGAAAAGCCGGCATGTGGAAGCCAAACAAGCTCTAAGTGGGCTACTGGCTGCCAAAGAACGAGTGATTGCTCGCCTGACTGTGAGCCTACACCGAGTGGAGCAAAACAATCAGGTCTTGTCTGCGCATATCCACCAACAGCATAGGGCCTCACTGCAGCCGTATTTGGATTCCTCTCATGATTGTGCAGTCAGCCTGGCTTGTTATGAGGATAAACTTGCGCGTCTGACCGTATGGGCTGGAGACCGCACAGCAAGAGCTCTGATACGTGACATGCTGAGAGATGTCGGCGATCACCGAATCCGGATTGTTAACACACTGAGGAACATGAACTATGAGTTCCCGAACACGACGGAAGCAGTAGTCACGGCAGATAAGTTGCTGATCAGCGAAGAGGCTAAGCGTCCATTCACCATGCACGTGTGCCCTGAAGACATCATCGCTCACAATGACCGTCTAGAACGGATGGTTTATCCAATCGTCGAATGGATAATTCGCACCTTCTATGACCAAGAAACACTGGATTTAATACCTCCACATCTCGCAAGGGAACACGCTGCAAATTCCGGAAAACCTGTGTATGTGCGATGGGAGGTTCCAACTTTCATGGACCTGCCTTCAGTGCTGATGAAAAATGTTGTGATAATGGGACCGTACATACTGGTTCCATTTTTGGCATTTTTATGCCATTTGGTCGCCACCGGAAAGTGCAAAGTCTCTGAGATCCCCAAAATCATCACAAGGAGACTTCTGTTTCGCCTCTTCCACGACATGGCGGTATTGGCCAGTTTTACGACTGGCATGCCAATCTTCCTTTGGAGTGCCACCCGCTTCCCATTCATGCTGAGATGGCTACTGTCCATTCTATGCACAACCATCAAAACTGCATTAGATTCGGACTACGAATATTCATATATTATGCTGAATGCCATCCAAACGAAATCTGACGATGACCCATCTCACGACCATGCCGAAAGTAGTACCGATGCGGCACAGGTCCAGGTGGCAAGCAAGGATGAGAGTACGGGATGATCCACATCCTTCCGTATGAAAGGAATTGCATTTTGCAATGGCTTTGTTGCAGTAGGAGAGGCTGGCTAAAGTGTGATTCGCCGCTGGCATCTTCAAGCTGCTTTCAAGACGCCGGACATGGAGAACAAGGTAAACTTCTTCTTACCTGTATAGATGTACATATTCATGTAGCCAAATTCATGTACATGTATATATATATATATGAGCCCCGGCCTGCGAAAACCAGCACTTGTGTACTTGATATCAATCATCAAAATGTGACGTCAAAGTTTGGGACGCGCAGTGAGCTGGCTTTTGAAGATTCTTTTTCGATCGAGTGGGTGTCTTTGTTGTCAAAGGAGTTTCAAGTGTCTTCAAATGTCTCTGGTCAATTGATTTCAGCGCTACTTGAGAGCTCGTCACAGGGAGGTTGAGTTTCGACACAGCGATGGCGACAGGTGTCGCGACAAGGACTTAGGTCCAGAGTTGTCAGCGTGAGACTCCCTGTACGAATCGGCGCTGAAAGTTAGTTCGCGATCGGAATTATTTCTCTGGTGGCGATCTCGCTGAGTTTGTCCAGCAGTGGCGAGTCTCATATGCATAGCAACGAAGAGCCCTCATAAAATCGACACTGGATACTGGTGGCGACGATAGTGAGTGCTGGAGTAATAGCGACGGCGAGGAGAAGCTGAATGTCGACGCTGAGCGATCCGTATTTCTACATCGACAACAATGATGTTGCAGACACTGATGGAGGGCTTCTCACGGCGCAAAACAGAGCGTAGTATTATCAGTACTCTACCTTACCAGACGACGCCAAGCTGGCTGCTGCCTGTGCTGAGAAAAGGGATCCCTAAAAAGTCAAACCGGCTGAACGCTTTGGGGCAACATCTTCACGTGCTACAAAACGCGAGTATTCGCTCATATCATTGAAATACAATTATGCTGAAATCATGGTCTGAGTGAAAGTGTGCAAGGGAGTGGATGTCAGTGGTATTGGTCAGTACATCTATCAGTATGGCAAGCTTTGGGACAATGCTCAAACTGCCACCACAGAGGTCCCTGCACACATTTTGGAAGGCCAGCCACCAATCATCGTTTTGCACTCTGGCGTTGTAAAGAAGGTAGTGGTGTACATGTATACGGAATATCGTCACACTTCTGAACTACTCATGCCTGCAGCACCAAGAGGGCAAGCCTGACTTGCATTCCATTTACTTACATGTACCTGTTCCACATCACAATCAGAAACTGTAGGATCAACTTGCATTGAGTCACTGGGCATGGATGCTGTGCCAACTGTACGGAATCTTGACCTGTGTGACTTCAAACTCTATTTTCCTTGCTTTCGCTTATCAGATTGTCACCAAACTTGATAACTTGAATGATTAATAGTGTAGAATCAATTTCGAGCAAAAAAATAATTTTTGAAAAAATTACACATGTTCAGGTTTCTGCTGGCTGGGGCTCATATATATTAACTGGTTTGAGGGAAAGAGACAAACGGGAAAAGTCTGAAGAAAAAATTGACTGTCACCACCAGGACTCGAACCAGGGACTCTCGCTTGTAGCCAGCGATGCTCTAACCACTGAGCTATGGTGTAGTCGTCATCCCAGCAGAGGCCGTTCAACATTTTCTTCAGACTTCGTATATATATATTCATTTAGCCAGACTACCTGAAATTAGTTCGGTAGGAGAATAACTTCTGGTCTAAATGCTTAGTATGTTTGTTTATGCGCCTTTGGCGTCTGGGACCAGTCCCACCTTATCATCCCAAGTTCTATTCCCTTACTAATAGGGCCACATACAACTATCGAAGCATGGAAATACCATTTTCCATCTGACAGCTTTGCCTTCAGAACTTGTGCGGTTTTCCGCAAGTTCTCACCCCGTATGATCATTTCAGGCTCTAAATGCCTTGCGCTGCGCCCAGGCAACCCATATATTCAGCTCATATCCCCTCTCCTTTTCCTGTGACACACACAAGAGGGACAGGCATATGTAGCATACATTGCCATAGTCACTGGACATCTTCCAGTCAGTCTTGACTGTACACTCACGTTTTCAGTTGGGCCCGGTGAGAGACCTTTGACACACCATTCTCTACGATACCTTGATGATTTCCAAGTAGGTTATCTCTACGATATCTCTTGCTATACCCTCTCTTTGTCCTCTGGAGATATCATCTCCAGTCACGAGTCTTTCAGAACAAACATCATAGTTATGGGTATCAGCCCAGATTCTCCATTTCCTTTATCATTTTTTCTTACATAATTTTTCGGGCTGCTGGGCCTTAAGCCCAAGGTGTGCACACACTGTTAGGTTTTCGAAAATTCCGGTACGTGCATTGCAAGTTTAGATTTTGATCTATTCGTTGCTAACCCTCCGGTGGCAGTCCATAATGTGTAAATTTTGCATTCCTATCTCTGATGTTTTGCTAGCACTTACATTCTGATGATACGTGTTGTGGTGCTTAAATATTTGTATCTCTGAATTTCTATCACAAGTTCCACTCTCTGGTGAAGCGCTTCACTCTCCTGAAATCGCATGGATGTGTATGTACATGTGTGTGTGTGGGGGGGGGGGGGGACACGCTGAGGCTGGAAGTGCAGTGACTGATGTTTTTTGTTTAAAGTTACAATGTGTGTGCGTGCGCGTACTCACGCACATGTGCTTGCGAGGGAGTGCAAGCTCGCTTTTAATCGTGAATTATAATTTCAATTCCCACTAAAGCTTTGGCGGAGCAGTATTGAGAATATGATACTACTAAGTGACCTTGTGGATAACAATGCCGTTCCGTCACTCTTGACATGAGGCAAAATTTCATTTCTGTGGAGATATGTCCGGGCCACATGCTTCTGTTTGAATGAATAATGTATGTTAACCTGCATTTGTGTTGCTCCATGATCTGACATTGCTTTTCCCAATCGCAACGCTGTTCATGCATCCCAGCAAAACTACATACATACATACATACATACATACATACATGTACATACATACATACATGTACATACACTCAATCTGCGGCCAGCATGCTGTTTCGTTCTTTTTGAACTCATCAGCGCGGCACAGAGCACACATGTATGCATAATATGTAGCAATGTTCATTGTAACTGTTGCCAATAGTTGTCTCCCGCACTGTCATACAGTAGCAAAAAGATGGTAGATTTTCTCCTTCTGTTGTGTACAACCGTGACTGAGATCATTATCTCACATGTTTGTCTCAATAGCACCTGCTATGTCTTCTCTTATACTATTGCCCGTGTACATGTATGTATCACCTGTGATGCACCCAGACGGTTATGTCGCCAGAACAAAGGGACCGTATAGTACGGGAATTACAGGCACTAAAACTCTGCTAGTCAATTGTATCGACTACTAAAAGTATTCTTGTTGTAGATCCCATCAGGTGAGTTGAAAGTGAATGGCCTCACTGATAGCAACGATCTCTGTTGTACGACTGGTGGTCTGTATGTGGGAAACTACATGTGAATGGTACAGTTATGTATTATGTACATATGATGAGGCCTTTATAGTCGAAACAGCTTGCCGTCTACAGCATCGGGTACATATCATGTACACGTACCTCTCTTGATCTTGAAGTACATGTACATGTACGGTGTAGTTTCTTGGTACACTGTACGTCATTCAGACTGACTGAGACTTTGCCTGGTGCATGCGCATCTACCATGCCATAATCGTGCCACACTCGATCATCATTGGCCAAACATTCCCATGCACATCCAATTATACACTCATTCGCCAGACAATTAGCTGTTTCGACCCTGTTATCTTCGCCAAAATGGTCTCGTCAGTGGAGCTCAGAGGTACGACACAAACATGCGCATGATTGTACTTCGACGTGTACATTATGTATGTAGGCCTTGCGAGGTGCACTGGGTTGAGAGCCTCTAGATTGTATTGTCAGGCTCTACAACGAACTTTGTCTCTGCAACACAACGATAATGCAATGTTCCGACCTTGTCAATAATCACCCACACATGCGCTGTCAAAATATTTTAATGTGGTCACCAACCGCCTTCAACCGGTTTAGAAGGTGTCATTTCGCATGCCATGCCTCACGCGAGAACCAGCACGAGGTCTGAGGTAATTCAATCTGGGACTGTCTAGACCGTGCGTTGGGACTTCCCCTACCCCAACCTGAATCTTGGCGTCTTGATTTAATATATGCTTCGTATCAGGTCGCCGTAGTCCTTGTGAGATGCCAACCAACACAATCATGTAGCAATGCCAATGGGTAAATTCACGCTTCTCTGCCTCAGGTGCTGCCTACACTGGGATTCGCATGCAGTACAGTATGGCAGTGTGGGCGAAAGAAACGGCCCTGTCTCACTGTGTTCGGCACTGTGGTACATCTGTGCATATGGACCTAAGCACAGCATCACAGACCCTGATTCGAAACCTACTCGACTTTCGCTTTTGGGTCCGTCGGTGTGCTGTAGGGTGGGCAGCAAATCACAGTCAACAGCGATTCCAAGTCAAGTTCGCGATGTTATCCCAGGAACATTTCCTCTAGCGTTGATGGGCAGCTTCGGACACTACCCTTGGCACATCTCCCATAGATGGTAGCAAATAGGCAGTGGAGAAACAATCAGGTCCTATGAGCCTGTCGTATTCCTTTAGCCATAATCTTAGAAGCTGGTTCATTTTGAGACGTCTAGCTGGGCGGTACTAAGATCTAACATCAGCGCAAACGACCAAAAAACCCCGCTATCCTCCAGCCCACAGGCTGGGGGAGGAGACACAAGAACTCAAAATGATGGTACGTACACTGTCTTATAACTATAGTGAAACCAAAAATTAATAGAAGACTACAACTTTACAGGTCCTTCAGTCACCTGTTAGACCTAATGCATGCATATGTACATGTATTTTTTATTTTATTTTATTCCAAGCAATACATGGCTGGGGTAGCCAATGACCACTTTGCATGGCGACTGCAGGGTTTTTATAGCCAACCATGGCGAAAGTTCTCAATCTCCGGACAGCTAGCTAGCTGTTTCGACCTTGTTAGGTCCCCTCAGCGGAGGTCAAAGGTACTGGCCGAAAAGATGTGTGTGAAAAACCAGGATATTGAATGGACAGAGTACGACTGCGGAGCAGGGCTAGGTTGTTCCAATGCGTACCATGTTCTACAAGTATGCAATACGCTCTGCCTCGATGGTATTGAGCACTCGCAAGACACTGGGTGCGTCTTTCAGAAACTATTGAATGGACAAAGTGTCTGAGGGTCTGGCTGCAAAAAGTGCTCAATATTCTAACAAGGGCAGAGCGCACTACACAAGGTAGAACGTCTGATGAGTGTTTTTGAACCCGAAACTCCGAGTCACGAGAAGGTTCTTAGTCTCTGTTGTTGCGCCTTGTGGTATATTGAATGGAAAGATATTCTCGAGGGTCCCAGGTTCGATTCCTGGTGGTGACAGTCAATATTCCCTCAGACCTTTCCCGTTTGCGTCTTTCCCTCAAGCCAGTGAATATTCTGAGAAAATCGCAATTTGTGATGGGTCTGACCTAATCAACTCGCACCGCTTGAAAAGCTGAAGTCATGTACATGTACATGTACATGTACATGTATGTGCCTGAGGATGGTGGTGTCCCTAAAGATGCGGCAAATTCAGTCTGTTTCTCATGTTTATACATGTAGGTGTTTCCCAAATAGGCCCGGTTTTTCGCTTAATCGGCTTTTCGATCGGCTGAGAGAATGTCCAAATTCGGCCATATTTTGAGCTCCAGAGTCAGAACGCTCGGCTAAAAGCAGTACTTGAAACGACGGCTCGCAGTAACTTGTACATTTACATGCACGCTATAGAGGCACTGAAACATCGATTTTCGCCAAATTCACTGCGAAATTTGTAAATTCGAATATTTCGGCCAGCCGATTTAGGGAAATGCCTGCTCATGTAAATCGTGAATTAAAAAATTGTGTATTTCATTCATGATTGGTGGTGGTGGTGTGGTGATGGTGGTGGTGGTGGTGGTGGTAGTGGTAGTGGTGGTGGTGGTGGTGGTGGTGGTGGTGGTGGTGGTGGTGGTGGTGGTGGTGGTGGTGGTGGTTGTGGTGGTGTGTAGTGGTGTGGTGATGGTGGTGGTGGTGGTGTGGTGATGGTGGTGGTGGTGGTGGTGGTGGTTGTGGTGGTGTGGTGTGGTGTGGTGATGGTGGTGGTGGTGGTGTGGTGATGGTGGTGGTGGTGGTGGTGGTGGTGGTGTTGGTGGTGGTGGTGGTGGTGATAGTGGTGGTGGTGGTGGTGGTGGTGGTGGTTGTGGTGGTGGTGGTGGTGGTGGTGGTGGTGGTGGTGGTGGTGGTGGTGGTGGTGGTGGTGGTGGTGGTGGTGGTGGTGGTGGTGGTGGTGGTGGTGGTGGTGGTGGTGGTGGTGGTGGTGGTGGTGGTGGTGGTGGTGGTGGTGATGGTGGTGGTGGTGGTGATGGTGGTGGTGGTGGTGGTGTTGGTGGTGGTGGTGGTGATAGTGGTGGTGGTGGTGGTGGTGGTGGTGGTTGTGGTGGTGGTGGTGGTGGTGGTGGTGGTGGTGGTGGTGGTGGTGGTGGTGGTGGTGGTGGTGGTGGTGGTGGTGGTGGTGGTGGTGGTGGTGGTGGTGGTGGTGGTGGTGGTGGTGGTGGTGGTGGTGGTGGTGGTGGTGGTGGTGGTGATGGTGGTGGTGGTGGTGGTGGTGGTGGTGGTTGTGGTGGTGGTGGTGTGACCGTGATGGTTGACTGTATATACGTATCTGGTTCTAGTGTTGCTGTTGTTAGTGTATTCCGGTTTTTTGGCCCATTAACACATGTCGAGGACACTTACAGTCGTACAGTGTAACAGATATCTGTCATTGCATTATTGAGATAGGCTCCTTCTCCTTCTTATCAGGCATGCAGGCTCCTTCTTATCGATAAAAATAGGAATAGACGAGGATAATTAGTATCCTGTACCGTCTTTTATGTCCCATCTACAGGATGATCAACCACAGCATGTGAGCATGAAAGCCGTCAAGGAGTCACCAGCCGTGCACCCGGAGCGGTGCACACAAAATCAGGAGCCATACACCAGTGCGTATCAACGTGACAAGCACAACTGGTCGGACCAAACATATGCGAAGCAAACCAAATACGTCCTTAATGACAGCCATGCCGATGAACTGCCTGGAGCAATTGGAGAGCAGCACAAGAAGCATTGGTTCCGTGGTGAGCAAAGAATTCCCAACTGGCTGTTTGCTCTTGTCATATGCCTTGGGCTGGCTCTTGTGTCCTCTGTCTCATTGCTGTCTTATAAGGTGGTGTGGCCGTCGAATGAGAACCAGCAATGCCTCTGCACCGACCAGCATTCAGGTGAGCATACACACGCCAAAAGCAAGATCGATGATGCGCAGCAAGCGCCCATGAGTAACGTCACGGGTGCGAAATCCTGGGAGCAGCGAGAGGCGGACTGCCAGCACGAGAGGAAAACGCTCGTGGAACTCCTAAAGCAATACAATACACAGAGATGGCATGAAATGCAGCAGCCCGCCATATCCAGTCAGACCTGTCTTGTTTGTGAGCTCAGATCACAAGTTTCTACTATCAACGCATCTTTCTCGGAATGCAATGTGCAGAGGAACGAACTAACTACCAACGTCACAAGCTGCATACGTAACCTGCAACTTGCGACGGTTGATGTTCAAAAGCAACGTGGATGGCTGGAAAGGTGCCTGCGTTCGCATACTCTTGCTCGGAAGAAGTTAGCTGCAGCAACGGTTTTGATCAAGAAGAAGGACTCTACACCAAAATCATGTGCCAAAAGAAAGCGCAAACTGTCCAAAGATAAGAAAGCGCAAGTTTCCACTCTCAACGCGTCATTGTTGGAATGTAAGGCGCAGAGGAATGAAGTAGCTACCAACGTCATAAGCTGCAGAGGTCATCTGCACTTTGCAAGGGTGGATGGTCAGCGGAATCGTCGAAAGCTGCAAAGGTGCATGCGTTCGCATACTCTTGGTCAGAAAAAATTAGCTGCAGCAAAGGTTTCGATCAAGAAGAAGAACGCTAGTCAAAAGTCATGTGCCAAAAGAAAGCGCAAGCTATCCAAAGATAAGAAAGCGCTCACCCAGAAGTTGGCAACAAAGGAGAACGAAATCGCTCAACTGACCCACGAGAACAGCGTGCTCCAGCACAACAATCGGGTGCTTTTCTCGCAACTAGAAACACGCCACACACGAGAGAGGAAGACGGGGTTAGATGCAACCCATGCTCATGCTGTCAGTCTTGCAAACATAGAAAATTCTATTTCTTACTGGGCCGACTTTCTTGCTGACAGCAACGTTCGGTCAATGGTAGGCGAGGAGCTCAGTTTAATCGGTGAGGCACGCATCAATATTGTGCGTGAACTCAAATATGCGAAGTATGAGTTTCCGCGTGAAACGAGAGCCTTAGTTATGGCAGGGAAGACGCATATCGTGGAGCAACCCAGTATTATGTTTACCGAGAGTACTTGTCCAGAACAAAAGGTCTTCCAGTTCTCTTCAGAGCCGGTGGAGAATCCCGAAAACTCAGTGATCATCACGATTATTGAAAAATGTCTCTTCGAGTTCCGCCTTATAAGTCAGTGGGTGACTAATTACCTCGAACGAATTCCTGAAGCGAAGTCTGAAGGAGTTCCATCGGAGAACGTGGGAATCAATTCGAGCAAGCCACATTGGGTTGGACTGGAAGTGCCCTCGGTGGAAACTTTGCCACGCATCATTCTACGGAACATTGCATTGATGGGTCCCACCATATTGTTGCCGCTGATAGTATTCCTATTCCGCGAGATAACCACCGGTAAGCTTAGAGCTTCGGATATTCCATCAGTGATCTCGCAGACTCTGCTGTTCAATTTGATTTCCGAGATTGCAACTGCAACCGCGGCCTTAACCTTCCTTCCAGTCATCATTTGGTACTTCAGTACACTTTTCCCCTTCATTTTGAGGTGGCTAGTATCAATGGCTTTCACCACTATTTCGTCCATATATGACGTTGTCAATGGCAACGGCTACGCATGGGTTACGTCAGAAGCACCTGTGAGACCTGCACAGTCAAGAGCCACCCGCTCCCGAGCACAGACGTTGCGCCGCAACCGAAGTCGTTCGGCGCATTGAGTTGATTCTAAAATGGACCAGTTACCTACGGCAAGAGATAGTGGTCACGCTGATGGACACTATGCTGGCGTCAAACGCTCTACTCTTGAGCAACCACGCAGCATGTGATTTTCCCGGCGGGCCAGGCAACAAGGTAAATTGGTTTGTTTCAAACCCCTTGTATATAATAATGGATTAGTATTTGGGCTTTTGGTTTGATAGAAGCTGAAGCGTTTGGAATATAGAGTACGCGATATATAAGAACATAACCGAATTGTACCTGTATAATATATATCCAGTAATTGTCGCATCGGCGTTATATTTTCCTCTTGATGGAACTAGGGAATTATTAGTCTAATAATAGAGTAGGATTGGTTTCGAGCGTATCAGTGCTGATGCTGCTAAGATTGCCTTCCGGGATATCTTGCCCTCCCATTGTCAACACACACATAACGCTACTATGGAGTTCACACCATCATAACCAGCTACTAGAGGTTTGTTGGAGAGCCATAGAGCGCAGGATGTGCCCATGGTCTTATTTTCCACAAACGTAGCTAGTGTGGCGTTGCGCTGGAATAGGACTCAGAGACTTACCTTCAATCTTGCCAGCAGCTCACAGCCAGAGTATATATGATTCATTTGCTCTATAATATTTTAGCATTGCCTACATGTAGGTGGTTTCATGTGCTGTTGTCATGACTACCATTAGGATTACGTCTAGAGTCTACAGACATGCGGCTCGATGGAAGTACTGCCAGCACACATTCCTGACTCAAATTGCTGTCCGTATGTTTCCATGCGTAGTGACTTTAGTCATTGCGTTAACACAATATTGTGTAGTGCCATGTGAAGCGCAGCACAGGGACTCAAACATCTATAGCTTCGTCAGCAGGCATTTCAGAAAGGTTTCGCAGGTTTTGAGTTTCTCTTATCTTATAGTAAATTTGGGCTACTGGGTCTTAAACCCAAGGTGTGCACAGATAGTTACGGTTTACATAAACCCGGTACGTGCATTGCAAGTTTAGCTGATTCGCTGAAGTGAAGCCTATTCTTTGCTAACCCTCCGGTGGTAGCCCATAATGTTTTTAAATTTTGCATTTCCCATTCAATGTATATGCACTTTCATACAATAACACAAGAATTTGATTTTTTTGATTCTGTCAAGAAATTCTTTTCTCGCATTTGGCTTGTAGTATAACAGGTTGACGAGTGCGTGGCTTGGGGTATGCATAAGCACGTGTGTGTGGGGGGGGGGGGGGCAACTACAATAGCTTTCATGGCTAAGGTTGTTGGTATGTCTGTTGGCTCTCGGTTCCCAGTGCTCAGTAGCTGAGGCTGGTTGGTAAAGTAACTCCAATTTCGCTTCAAGGTACCAGTGCATCTAGTGTCTGCTTCTATCAAAGCAGCATGCCGTCTACACCAGATAGTGTAGGGTGTGCATAGGTAACTGTCTTGGCCGTTTATGCCGATGTACTCCGTGTGGTGTAGACCAGGTGTGCATTGGTGGTCGATTCACATGGCTTCGCCAGTTGTGTGGATTAGACAGTTATCTGGCGCAAGTCTTGATCTGTCTCATTCAGATCTTGTTCGCTATCGTTGCTATAACAAGGTATAAGAGAAAATCTGTGGGTGCACATCCAGTGCATTTGCAGACGTGCGTGCTTCTCTTGCGACGGGCGTATACACGGTACATGATACATACATGGGGGGGGGGGGCGAGGTGAGAAAAAACGAGTGAGGCTTCCAACTGTGTGGCCCTCGGGTTTGGAGAAAGAGATATTGTAATGGCAGGTATGGTGCGGCCTTGAGAAAGCCATGTTTCTTCACATCCTCAGGTGAACAATATGGTACATGGATTGGGTTTAGTAGAATTGTGTTTGCCTACTGATGAAGGCCAGCAATAGCATTGCGCCCTTCTGGGATTGCAAGCTACACTGAATTCAGGACCATTTAGATACCAAAAGTAGGTATGTTTGCCAAAATCTCCATCCTAAACTGCCCTATTTACTTCCTTTTGTGTACCTCTTGCGTAAATCCTTTCTTCATTACATGTGTGGATGGTGCAGTTGAGCCACAGTTTAGTGTGTTTGTGTGTTGCTGTGCTTGTGGGTGTGAATGGGGAAAGCATCATTCCCGAATTCAGTTTTGATACAGATTGAAAAGGCTGTGTGTAAGTCAGAAAGTAAAAAAAGTAAATTATCGTGTCCGTTCCTGAAGGGAACTCACTGTCTGTACATGAACATTTCACATTGAATTTGTTTTTCATAACTTTGAAGCTCCATGGTAGACGTTTCGTCTTTTCACTACACCTCCAACTCCAACTTCAAAGCCTAGTAGTGAGACACTGAAGCTTATCACATTGTTCCTAAGACAGAAAAGTCATTGACATGTGACCTTTTTCCAACATTGGTTACCAAGGATACACAATCATGTACACCTGTACATAAAGAACATCCCCTAACATTCATCCAGTGTACACAGGACTGGCACCAGTTGACGCATTGCACTTGCCTCGCCAGTGATTGTACATAAACCTCTACTGGCACTGTTGTGGTGGAGACGGCCCTGTAATCTGCCTTTCGGATTGGAGTCAATGTTCTCACATCCGATCACGACAATGACCTTTTGAGCAGGAGCCGGTCACTTTTCACTTCCTGGCTAACACAATGCCCAGTGCTACATTGTACATGACTATTGTATGCCAGTGAACGTAATCACTGGCAAGATATCACGCATACCTCAACCGTGATGTTTACAACACCATGATAATTTGGTCGTAATCGTGTTATTGGGATCACCCAGAAGGTTCGAACTTGTTTGCATATTAAAGTAGAGCTACATGTTCGTATAATGCGGAACTTGTCAATTTAGTGAGACAATCGCCTCCTGGTACCATCTACCAATGCAGTCATTGTACAGCTCTAACCTTCAGGAACTTGACTAGTCGGCACGATTCTCCTGCAAGGCTGCAGGCTGTCCAACCGCCCTGCTTTGAGCATGGCAGTCGTGGTTTGGGCCAAAACTAGGGGTGAAACGAACATCGAATTTTGAATACGAACGAACTCTCACACTAACGAACGAACTCGAACGAACATTCTCCATTTATACTGGTATTGTATTTCATGGATGAATTTTTTTGAAGACCATACAGTCTGTCAGTTCAGGCGTTCTCTGTACTTGGCTGTCCACAGTTCAGTATTGATGGTGTGATGCTAAACAAACACTGTGATCATGCATGTAGATCTTCATGTAAGCTAGCTCTAGAACCAGAGGCAGAGGCCAGAATCACTGACACTGAGAAAGTGAGAATGCTCAGTGATCGCATGATACACTGCCAGAACAGCAATATTTTCTTTATCGTGCCCGCCTGCGCTGAATCACAGGCCAAAACATTAAACTTTTTTTAGCCAGTTAGTTGTAGAACGTCAGTATCGTCCGTCAGTGTCGTGCAATGTTATTGCATGAGCTGATTGTTTAGTAACTGGTGGTGTTAGTGGATATTGTAGCGTAACGTTTAGCTCTTTGGTCCTTTTTCTGTCTTACCAAATTTTTCAGTACATCTACATGTACATGGGAGATAATTGCCTTTGTATACATGTACATATACATGTATGTGCCCTGTTTGGACTGGTGGCAAGGTTGGACGGACTATGCCTGTATTGTGTGGGGTTGAAGAATTGAACCGGTGTGTCCGTGTGTGTGTGTGTGTGTGTGTGTGCCAGTGTTACTTTCTATTGAATAGGTAACACCGTGGAGCGATATGACTGTCTACTTTACCATAATACGCTTGATTTGGTTCATAAATTGCCATGGTCCATGAATAGCATGTTCGCCAGTCTAAACTTAGTTTTACCTGGCAAAAAAAACCAATCCAAATGCGAGCACTGTTAACCTGTGTGCTCATGCATTCATTCTGGTCCACCAACTGTTTAATTGACTTCCCGTCGTTCCCGAAAATCTCAAAATAATTTCAATAGCCGAGTGTTCAGACGTCGCTGTGTTAATTGATCGACATCTACAATATTAGAAACATGTCTAACCAGACTTTGTGAGTTTAAAATTACAGCTACATGCACATACACGATAATATGGAGCCGCGAGAAGAATTAGTGTTCACAAGCGCTTGACGGGCAATTTATAATGGAATCATCATAGGAAAGAAGCGACCAAGCACACAAAGACCCTTCCAAAACGCATGTTCAATTGTCAACGGGTCTGTTACGTTCGTATTTGTCAATGTGGTGTGATGGTGAAACAATCAGCGAGCACAAACAGCGCATGTCATTTCTTTCTCTTTGTCATATGGTGGGCACGGCATTTCCGTTGGGCAAACGGCCTCCACCATGTACAGCAGCGCTCCATTCGTACTGAAAGGTGGGTTATGGTCCACGTCCGGCTCGCCGTCCACGCAGATGTACTTGGTGCGGCGGTGACCCCGATGTGATGTCATCAGATATCCTTCGTACTGAAGCGTCCACTGGTCGGGACATGACCGGCGCGCAGGCAGCATAAACTCCGCCGCCTTTCCGCTGGTTCTACACACAGCGCACTGTGGATGCCGGTCATGCAGAGGTTTGAACGGCGTAAATGTAAGCGTTTCAAATTCAGCAACGTAAATATTTGACAGTCCTTGAACTCCTGGAGCGGAGTCAGAGTAGATGGGGTCGAAGGGAAGACAAACAAAGTCCGTCGTGCCGCCGACGAACGTGTAGAATGCGCCTGCCATGAATCCCGTATAGACGAGACTTGCACCAGCTGTATCGTTGCACGTCGACTTACCCCAACGAGTGTATGTGGCACCAACTGAGTCGACCGCCGATTTCTCGAGGCCCTTGATCATACTCTCAACATCTGAAAGTCTATCCTTCTTGCTCGTTTCGCAACGATGGCCGTGGAAGGTTTTGGGACACTCGCATGCATGCCTGTTGGATTCTGCTTTGAACACACACTTTCCGCCATTCTTACAGATCGGATCAAGCACACAGTGTCCTCGTCCGGTAGTACAGTCATGAATACGATACACATCTCCGGCGTACGTTATGTCAAATTCCTTGCGTTGCAGCATTTCCACAAGATCGGGGAAGGAGAGCTTGAACAGGGCGGTAGAATCCAGCCCATTTCGCCGAAATGACTCCAGGTAAGCCGGAATGAAGGCTTTGCGGACGTCAGCGCGGGTTAACAGCAGCTCTAAGCAGTCCACAGGCTCATCTGGATGAGGGTCACCATGAATAGGCTCATCTGTATGAGGGTCACCATGAATAGGCTCATCTGGATATGTCTCGTCTTCATGCCCGGCATTAGCATCTAGCTCTTTAAGAGAGGACCTGCCCGCCATCGTCGCTGAGAAGACATAACAGAAACCGAGTATTATCAGGAAGAATAGTTGCCAAGTGGAAGACATTGCTGCGTTGTGACGGAAAGACGGCGGAGAAGACCACAAGGCCGCGATCGCACTATGTTATGAATGATGAAGTGTTCCAGTGTCCTCTGTCCTATTATAACCCAATCCCTAATGCATGTATAGGAGAACTTTATCGGAAAGTACACGATAGACGGACGTATGTGATATGGTGGTATGGGGAAGTGGAAAGTTACCTGAGTCATGGTACATTCTCGCTGGAACATACTCGTAGGGTATCTGGGCGACTCACGTGAACGGTAAGCACTTGCATCAATCAACGTCCTCGGAAAGGGACGGAACCTTCAGTATGCATAATATACATGTACATGTGTCGGTGTGTTCAGTGTGATGCGTATGTCTATAGCATAGGATCGGGCGAATTGTATGCGTTTTGTACATTCTACTGACTAGACGACACAGCTGTTGGTAGTATTCAAGCGGTATGGGTTTTAATCGTGGCGTGGTCATGTCACATAGTGCCCACTTCGGTCAGTAATGGTATGAACTATTCCAAGTCTGAGTAGGAGAGGCAGTTTGGCAGCCATGGCGCAGAGAACGTGAAGAAGAACGTGAAGGAAAACGTGAAGGAGAACATAACTACATGTATGTACTGTTGGGGAAACAAAGCACGTTCTTGACTTTTAATTGAAAATGTCGTCCACACCCACCCAACTGACCCCTTGGGAAATGGAAATACATGTATGGGATCAAAAATTTTCTTTTGGTACATGTAGATCCAAAAATCACAAAGCCCATTTTTTCACATGCACTACATTTGTGCATCTTGGAAGCCATGACGAAGCAACGAGCCTTGATAGTGATGTGTGCTAGCATCAAGTAGAGCCACCGTTTACAACAATTATGTGTTTATCTGTTCTAGGATCTCCACAGTCTGTATGATATCCTATATGTATTGTAATTATACAGTACATAGCCACCTACATGTACACGAGTAAGTAAATTTCGCCCAGTGCTGGCTAATTCCTGTGGATAGGCAGTTTAGGACAACTGGTCAGTTTATGGCTGACTCAGGGTTCATGATTTGGCTGCACTGTCTGCATCAGAGAACCGCTGTGTGGATCTTTGTTTCCGGAAAGTCAATTAATATTGAAATACACCCAAGACCTTCACAGTTGCACCATCTCGACTTGTGACCCTCTGACACTGAACTCAATTAGTAACTAATTTGAGATCACTGAACAAAGGCTTTCCGCATTAGTTGAGAGCTCATCATAATTATTTTGTGTCGCGCAGGCCAAACAGAGATTTGAACTCCAGAAGGAAACGCGAACTATTACCACTTGCCTCCCGCCGAGACACGCACGTTTTGGTCCAAGGCCAGCCTAATTTTCCTCAGCTCATTGTGACAACAGTGATGGTACTGTTAGGTATCTCCTTCCGTACGGACAAGAACTTGACTTCTGTTGTATCTGCGTGCGTGCCGCGAGTTGGAGCAGTACTATTCCATGTCTTCAAGCCGTTGACCCCGTCTAATACACATGGCGACTGGCGAGACTCGATTCTATTCGCTGGCCAGAAAATGTTTACCAGTAGCCAGGACTGAGATTCAAAAAGATTAATTGAAACGTTTCCGCTTGGGCCACCTGCGTCCCCTTCACCCATTGAGCTCAAGTGGTACTTGTCTCAGTGAAGGAACCCGCTTTATGTTTGTTTTTGAAAACCAAAACGCCCTGAAAGGGTACAACTGGGGTAACGACACGACAATTAATTACCTGTGCATATTGTAACATGTTGCAGTAGATTAAATTGATAGGCTGTGTGCCTGGTCTAGGCCTGTTGCATTACATAGAGTGCGAAAAAGCAGGCCTGTACATAAACACAGGACAACGAGTGTGAGTATGCATGTACAGTGCAGCAGCTCAATGAAATTCAGTCGCGTCACTCACGTTTGCGCCTTGCACCATTTCACAGCCCGGTGTTCGCAGGTCTAGGACTGCGCTGGGCCCAGCGCGTACTTGAAGGTTGCGACTGGATTTCATTGAGCAGTGCTGTCTATACCATGGAGCGTGGGGCCCAAAACTCTATTTTCGGCTGTACCTTCCAAGTCTCCCCACAAGTATCTGAATATTGGTGAATGATCCTGGATGGCTCCGTACCCCGTCCTTACGTTGATCGACGGAATATATAACCCGTCTCACCCAAAATACTTTTGATAGCGGTAATATAGGGACGCCCCAAGGGCAATGACCGATTTCCTCTTTGATTGTTTTGACATTGTAATGAGGTATATTAATGTTTCAGACACATCGCTGTCACTTGAGTCATTCTTTCAAACCCGGAAGTCTAGAGAGTATTATGTCCACCTGGGAAACATGGACGGCTTGCTAAGTAGCAGCTTGGAGACGCCTTTTTCAATATTGACATGTACCTCTTGACTGAAATGCCCAACAGTCACGGTTCGACCGGTACACGTATCTCTCTTGGATGTGTGCAATAACATGATCATTAACCCTTTCACAGTATGTATTGCTAGACGTTCCCGAAACATAACCATGCGCGATGAATGGCTTTCTGGAGTGCATGCTGTCTCGTATCTACATTCCGAACGTCAGTTACTGCTTGAACCCTTTCGTTAAGGCTATTGATAAAAGACCTCAACCATAATTCAAGGCGTTTACTGGCTTGTGGAGTTGATCCTTTCCATTTTGCAATAAAGAATCACAAACCAAAGTGACTCGTATTGTCGTTCATTCAGCTTTGACCTTGTTGTCATGTTGCCAATCAGGGTTTCCACGGCCATTGTGCTGTTTGGTTGCACCGTCTGCTTTCTGCATGAAGGTGATAGTGCCAACATTGGGAAATCAGTGAATGAGGATAAATCATTGGCAAAGTTCCTGGCCGAGGCTGCCCAGGAAGAAGTGAATGACTACAACTACGACCCAGGTGCTTTGGACTATGATGATCCCACCAGTGATCCGTTGGCAGGTGGTGGAGATATTCCATATCCAGGTCAGGATGTCGATCCGTTTGCACCAACAGCGACAACGGAGAATCCGAGTCATCTAGAACCGACCACTTCCAGCGATGTTCACGACCACGCACATACAGATATATTGTTTCCACCTGATGACCCTGTTGGCGATGATGACACGTACCCTGATCCCTTTCCTCATGAACCACACACTGGCGAGCCAGATTGCCTTCGAGAACTCTTCATTCAGGCTGGAATTCGACCCGCACACATATCGCACTACATCCAGGCCTTCAGAAATAACAAACTGGACGCTGATGAACTTTACAACATGGACTTCTTGCATCTGGTTCATCTATTGGAAACGCCAAATTATGGCATGACAGACGCCCAAGACCTGTACAGCCTTCACGAGTGCACCACAGGCTACGGTGCCTGTGTGCAGGATCCGCACTGCAAGAATGGCGGACGATGCGAGCACGTCGACATCATCCATCGACATGTGTGCAAGTGCCCGGAGACGTTCCAGGGTGAGCAGTGCGAGGACCCGGTGAAGGATCGCCTCGCGGAGCTCGAAGAGAACGTGTTGCTTGCGATAGATCAGCGACCAAAGCCTACCACGTCCTACACAAGATGGGGGAAGGAAACTTGCAATGAGACAGCAGGTGCAACGCTTGCCTTCGCTGGGTCTATTGGCGGTGCGCTCTCTACCCATACGGGCAGCGGTTCAAACTACCATTGCCTCCCGGAAGATCCTGCATACCTGGAGTTTGAGCCCGGCATTCAAAACTATGGACTTATCTACAGTGCTGAACTCACCGTTACTGCCTACGCCCCGATATTTGCCGGCCTAGCGAACGCCAACCCCAGATGCGCTGTATGCCAAACGAATGGTCGCACGTCAACAATCACAGTATCGGGTCGTAACGTTTGTCCGGACGAATGGACGCTGGAATACCATGGCTATTTGATGAGCTCA
Source organism: Sycon ciliatum (assembly GCF_964019385.1). NCBI lineage: Eukaryota > Metazoa > Porifera > Calcarea > Leucosolenida > Sycettidae > Sycon > Sycon ciliatum. The sequence goes on from NC_088647.1 coordinate 32,874,622, forward strand.
GCAAAGCACGAGTACAGGACAGAGCTTGTCTGCGTCGACCAATCACCTGATGTAGTTCCTGGTACCAGTGCAGCCACACCAAGCTCCAAGATGTACCCAGTAGAAGCGGTATGCGGCGGAATTCGCTGTGGTCCTTTCGACAAGACACAGGAATTAACCTGTGCGGTGTGCTCGCGATAATTGCAACAAGTATTCCCTTCGACTAATGAACTGATAGACTAGCACTGGGTTCTTTCGTGGTATCTCATCTTTTGCTGCTGCTTCGCTTTTTCAAGAGTCACCACCGAATATGTTACAATTTCTTGTACATGTGAGACCTGGTAGACATCACGTTGAAGTATTGAACTATTGCTAGTTCTCATTGACTTTCTTTCTGCATATTTTACTTTAAAACACTAGCTATGTATGTGTGTTAATTTGGTCATCATCTTACTTTAGAATTTTGATATGGTGTAACTGTATTTGTAAAACATTAATAACGACTACTTTAATTACACTCTTTGAAGTGCATAAAGCACAATGTCGCAGGCTCACTGCATTACCGGTGATCCAGAATCACAATAACAGCACTAAACACCTGCATAGAGTGCACTGGAAAACATCTATTCTGGCACGCATTATAGTGAGAGGTGGCACTAGTTGTGTTTGTGTCACATTCTGGAAAAACAGGTATTGGATAGTATGGAATAGAATTGCAATGTGAACGCAACAATTCATGAAGGCAACAAGCCCTTCGGCTTGAATAACAAGCAATTTTGCGACTAATATCATACTACACGGTATGAAGAAACCATGAATCAGATCAGGACTGTGGGATGTGGCTCGCATGGTCTTGATAGGTGCGTCAAACATGATCTTAATGCGTGTGAAATATGAACGTAAAATAATAGGAATGGCGTGCAGGGTCTGGTGTTTGCAGAGTTCGCGAAAAATGCAACAACCAAACTTGAAGCATTTTCTTCATCAGATGTAACAAGTATGAAATGAGTGTAAATTTTAAAAGACCAGTCAAGGACAGGTTCCTCATACAGTCACAAAGTACATGGCTGTTAATTCCGTTAAGCCGTACCGGTCGAAAAGACCAGTTAGTACATTCTGGAAATAATCCTAGGACCCAGACTAGTAAATTTCGAATGGAGACATTCTAGGTCGGCAGTTTTCGGGATGCCGTTTTTCTCATCCCCAATCTCCTCCATAAGGGCGTGTAATGATGATACACACATCTATCTGACAAAAGGGCTGAGAGCCACTCCAGCTTACATCTCAGCCCAGCGCTTTTGGCTCAGACCGGAAATCCACTGAACTTCTGAAGATCGATCTAAGCCAGCCCTGAGTGCTGCTCACACTATGCAATGTGTTCGCCGAGCTACATGTACATAATAACGTTATAGATATACGTAGCTCTGAGTGGCCACGCCAGTTCATTGTCGCTAGTCTAAGATTACAGGTGAGAGAGGAGACTGCGGAACGAAAGGAGCACTATAAGACGTATATAGACAGAACCAAGCAATATAGACCTCAGTATTGTCACATACTGAACCTGGCGTGGACGTTGTGACCATCAACATGGCACTCTCGGCAGCCACATCTCTTTGTTTTTGTCTTATCACTGGTTGCGCCATATACATTGGAGATGCATCTAATGTGGTGCTGGGTCAAGGTCATGTTGAAATAGCCAAAAGGCAAGGCAGAGGTGTGCTGTACGATGATGCCGATCCTAATCAAGACTTCATCACACAGGATGTCCTAGACCAGTTAGACGATATACCAGATGCTCCACCTGTGGCGGGTCATGATGAATTTGCTGATGTTACAAACTGTTTGGAGCATCTGTTCCTACTAGCTGGAATCGATGCAGACACTGTACCTAGATATGTTTCCGCATTCGTGAAAAACGGCATGGATGCAGAATCACTCTTCAAACTCAGCTTCATGGATTTGTTCAAGCTGCTGCAAAGCTCCTCTTTCAACGTGACGCACTCCGGTGACATCTACAGAATTCATCAGTGCACAAGCGACCATCATGGGAGATGTGTCAAGCGGCCATTCTGTAAGAACTCAGGCAAATGTGTATTCAGCCACGAGCATGGCCACCACCTTTGTTCCTGCTCAAAAGCCCATTTTGGTGATCGATGCGAGAACATTGACACCGACCCCATAGCCCGATTGCAAGGCCGTTTGGACAAATTCTTAGCTACACCAGCACCGGTTGGCGTGACGTACATGCACTGGGGAGGTACATGTAACGAAACAACCGGCGCAGCTCCAGTTTATACCGGATTCATTGCTGGCCAGTTCTTCAGCACAATAGGTAGCGGTGCAAACGATGTTTGCCTTCCCAATGATCCTGAGTACAACCTTTTCCAGGCAGGATTTCAGAATACAGGCATTATCTACAATGCTGAGTTGGAAGGTGATGGCTTTCTCCAGTTCAGGCCGTTCGCAGATGTGGAAGCGCTCACGCCTATCTGCTCGGTGTGTTACGCCAGGGATCGCAATACACAGTACGTAGTGGCAGGAAAAACTACGTGCCCGGATGGATGGACTCTGGAATATGCGGGTTACCTACAAGGCTCGCCCCATCGCGGACAACGAAGCGAGAATATGTGTATTGACGAGAATCCACAGGGCATACCCGGATCGGACCTCAAGGACACTGATGGCGCGCCACTAGTGTCTATCGAGGTAGCTTGTGGCGAGCTCCCTTGTCCGCCATATCTCCGAGAGAAGGAGGTGACGTGTGCTGTGTGCACTCGTTGAGTCACGATTCATCAGCTCACTTGACAATGCAGGATTGACTATGCACTAAACTCCTAATGACCTGTATCGGGAGACCCCTGCAAAGGTTCACAGTGACTTGAAAAGATTGCGATCTAGACACCAATACACAATGCATATAACGTACCCACAAGCGTTAAACAATTGGAGTTCAATATCAATGTAGTTGCTCATTCCTTCAATTATGTTTGCTTCACATGTGTGCTAGAAATGACCTTCAAGAAGTAATTAATTTTTCTATGTTCACCCAGTAGCCACTATGTGTTTCAGTATTCGTTTTCATTTCCAGCAGTATTCGCACATCGGTTTCGTTTCAGTGCATTATTGTTTGGTTGCGGCCGGATTCGCGGCCCCATCACCTGACGTGTTTAGGAACACATCAAGCAAATACATTCGCATCGTCGGGCAACCACTTCGCCCATATATCCTCAGTGTGCAACCAGTCATTATAATCGGGAAATGATCCTAAAACCGAGACAAGTAAATTTCCAATGGAGGGATTTTGGGTAGGCAGTTTTCGGTACGCCATTTTTTCTCATCCCCAAACCCCTCCATAACTAGGGCGTGTAATGATAATACATGCATGTATCTGACAAAAGGGCTGAGAAGCACTCCAGGCTATCGCTCAGGGCCACATCTGAGCCCAGCGCTTTTTGCCGAGCCCGGAAATCCACTGAGGATCGCTTAGCCAGCTCTGAGTGATGCTCACCCTATGCAATGTGCTCTCCGAGCTACTTGTACATAATAAGCTCTGAGCGGCTATGACAGTTTGCTGTAGCCTAGTCTAGTAGTACGGCTGAGAGAGGAGACTACGGGACGAAAGGAGCACTAGAAAACGTATAAAGATCGAACCAAGCAATATAGACCTCAGTGGTATCACCTGCTGCACAGGACGTGGAAGTTGTGTTCATCAACATGGCACTTTCGGCAACCATATCTCTTTGTTTTTGTCTTATCACTGGTTACGCCATATACATTGGAGATGCATCTAATGTAGTGCTGGGTCAAGGTCATGTTGAAATAGCCAAAAGGCAAGGCAGAGGTTTACTGTACGATGATGCCGATCCTAATCAAGACTTCATCACACAGGATGTCCTAGACCAGTTAGACAATATACAAGATGCTCCATCTGTGGCGGGTCATGATGAATTTGCTGATGTTACAAACTGTTTGGAGCATCTGTTCCTACTAGCTGGAATCGATGCAGACACTGTACTTAGATATGTATCCGCATTCGTGAAAAACGGCATGGATGCAGAGTCACTCTTCAAACTCAGCTTCATGGACTTGTTCAAACTGCTGCAAAGCTCCTCGTTCAACGTGACCCACTCCGGTGACATCTACAGAATTCATCAGTGCACAAGCGACCATCATGGGAGATGTGTCAAGCAGCCATTCTGTAAGAATGCAGGCAAGTGTGTGTTCAGCCACGAGCATGGCCACCACCTTTGTTCCTGCTCAAAAGGCCATTTTGGTGATCGATGCGAGAACATTGACACTGACCCCATAGCCCGATTGCAAGGCCGTCTGGACAAGTTCTTAGCTACACCAGCACCGGTTGGCGTGACGTACATGCACTGGGGAGGTACATGTAACGAAACAACCGGCGCAGCTCCAGTTTATACCGGATTCATTGCTGGCCAGTTCTACAACACACTGGGTAGCGGTGCAAACGACATCTGCCTTCCCAATGATCCTGAGTACAACCTTTTCCAGGCAGGTTTCCAAAATACTGGCATTATCTACAATGCTGAGTTGGAAGGTGATGGCTTTCTGCAGTTCAGGCCGTTCGCAGATGTCGAAGCGCTCACGCCTGTCTGCTCGGTATGTTACGCCAGGGATCGCAATACACAGTACGTAGTGGTTGGTAAGCCTAAGTGCCCGAGTGGCTGGACTTTGGAATATGCCGGATACCTACAAGGTTCGCATCATCGCGGTCTGGGCCGAAGCGAGAATATCTGCATTGACGAAAATCCACAGGGCGTACCTGGATCGGAACTTAAGGACACTGATGGCGCACCACTTGTGCCTATCGAGGTAGCTTGTGGCGAGCTCCCGTGTCCGCCGTATGTCCGAGAGAAGGAGGTGACGTGTGCTGTATGCACTCGTTGAATCATGTATCAAATCACTGGTCAACGTAGGCTTGATTATAATTATGCACTGAACTCCTAGTGACCTGTATGGGGAGACCCTTGCAAAGGTTCACTGTGACTCGAATGGATTGCGCTCTAGACAGTGTGCACATAACGTAACCATTAGCGTTAAACATTTGGAGTTCAATCTGAATATGTGCTCATTCCTTCAATTATGTTTGCTTCACTTATGTGCTAGAAATGACCTGCAAAATGGGATTTTTCTAATTTTCACCCCATAGCCACTATGGGTTTCAGTCTTCGTTTAGCTTTCCAGCAGTATTCGCACATCGTTTTCAGTGCTTTAATGTTCTAGATATTTTGATGGACGTTCACGAGCAAGCTGTTGGGTAGCCACCCTCGTTGCAAAATAAAAATATTTTTCATACACCAAGCGTGGAGTAACGCAGAAGTAGCGACAAACTCAGCTATTTGAGGATGTGTATTATCTACTCAAGAACGTACTTCCTCGCTATGGAGTGGTGTTCTGAAAGTGGGCCAAGAGCGTAGTGCGGAGTGGTGGACGGTTAAGAAGTGTGGTGCAAGATAATACAATTCATTAGTGCCATCGTCATTCCGTTCTGCATCCATATGAGTGATAGATTCTTCATTAATCAGACAAGGCCACACGGGTTTCGCTGACACTTCCAACTTGACATACCTGGACTAGTACTGACGTTAGGAGCTGCAAAGACAAATTCATCCTTGATGGTAGCGGGGTTCCCACGCATGTGGAACGTGAGTCTGGTTCACACTCCAGAGGTGGTAATAGACCCTTTGCGCAATAAGCGAGAGGGGTCGAGACGGGGCATGCTGTGCACGCGCTGCACACTTGGCATGCAACCAGCATGCATGGTTTTGCTGCAGGACGTGATCAAGTTTCCTGTGACAGGCTGTGTTTTCACGGTCCCGACGCGATGTTCATGTATGTACTCCCCAGCCTTTTTCATTTTCAAGTTTTTCTAGTTCTGAAGGAAGAAGTCCCGAAATGCTTTCCAAGGACCACTGTTGGGTTCTTGTTTGCAGCAACCGTCATCCCTAACGTTAGTCTAAGGAACCCACTTGTCTTTCCATGCGTTCCCTGGTGATGCTGGCATTCCACACTCTGGAATCCTGGCTATCTGGCGAGAAGAGGGCCGGGCACTGAGGGCCGCAGTGCTGCGATATCGTTTACAGTGTTGTGCTCGGAACACTTTGTCCATGACGACTTTCATCCTTGCTTTTGCGAAGATATGGAACGCCCTGCCAAGAGACTCTGGAGCTTGAGAAAAAGGCATGACCCATCCCTGTCTTCGCTATAGGGCTTGAAAGTCCTACGTCACGGGATCACGTGCAACATGAACTGGATCCACTACCCACTCGAGCTCTTGTGACCAGCTTTGAAAATAGTGGAGGAGACATATATTTCTTTCGATTTCGACCAGAAGCCTAGGCTGCTGTCTTCCCCCTGGCCCCCAGTTCTGCGTTTTGTTTGTTTTAGAATGTCTTTAGTACCGTTATCTAGCATCGCCACTTTTTTCAGTGGAGAACCAAGGCTGATCCAGCGTGGAGAAAATGCACACTCTTCGAACCGCGTGGAATCATTTCTGTTTCACCATGAGCTTGGGCACATTACTGCCAAGATCCACGCAAGCATGAAGGACAAGAGATATGATGTGGAGGTGAGCAACCTAGCACTAAGCAACTGTTGTGCCGTTCCTAGCTGCTTACAGTCTCTTCTATCGACCTGGACACCCTCACATCGTCTTTGAATATTTCTACTATTTTTATATTCAAATTTTTGTGTAGATCGAACTTGGTTCTGAAGGTGGCGTTGTACGCGCTTCGTGCACTTGTCCCAAAGGCCAAGGACGGTGCCACCACATGGCTGCAGCCCTTGTCTACGCGAACAAGAATGTGAGCAGCACGGACAGGGAATGTTCTTGGACTGTACGGAAGGGAACTAGTGAAACAAAGTAAGGATTTTTAAGCAAATTATTGTTGATTATTAGTTTTGTGAAAGTAGAAAACTGGTGCCTCCGATGTGACTGCAACACGTACATGTATTGGTTTCATGAAATTCTTTGCCTCGATGTTTAGCTTACTGGCAATCCAGCATGTGCGACAACCAGTTGGCAGGTGTTACTGTTACTGATGTGGAGGATGCTTATCAATATTAGCAAGAGTAGATAAACAAGAGTGTGCAACTCCGGATCTCTCCTGCACAATCTGCAGATACCGCGGCCCGCGGGCAGAATTTTTTGTTGACGTCACCTTTTTTTACAGAGCATGCGGATTTTGCCGCAGGGCAGTGTAAGAGCAGGTGCTGGGCACCGACCTTGTAATGTAAAGCCTGGCCAAGTGCACGAGGCAAAACTTCCCAAAAGGCTCGCAGCGTGTCCGTCATAGAAAATATTACGTCAACAAAAAATTGCGTCGTGGGCCAACCCATCCTCGAGTTGCACACTCTTGTTTATATACTTATTGATATTAGTATATTCACGTCCGCGTTTACGTCAACAGTAAGTCCACGTATTCGCATATGCCAGAAGACAGGCAGACTCTTGATATTAGCAAGAGTATAACCCCCAAGAGCGTGCAACTCATGATACCCTTTCTATGGGGTACGCCGACGGCGAAAACTCACGTCACGTGATGCAGTGTCGCAGTTGTATGTTTCCAGCCCGTTTTTAGCGAGCAACGGAGTAATAAAAAGCACTCTGTGTGTGTGTGTGTGTGTGTGTGCACGCATTTTATCTGCTTTGTAGGACTGTGGATGACATTTTCCCGAAGTCGAAGCCGTTTTGTGCCATTTCACGCCCTGTGGATAATGAGGACAGGGCATGGTTTCACCATCAGCTTGGGACACTTGACAGGTGGAAGGGTTTTCGTTGGCTGCTAGATCCCGAGGTGAAAGAAGCGGACAATTTGCCGACGGAGACGGTTGAAGGTATTACCCTGAGTCAAGGATTCCTGGAAGCAGAACACAAAGTCACCTATGTGTGTACCAGGCTATCCGTATCTGCTGCCCAAATTGTAGCCGTGGAAAAAGCAACACGTGGCCAAAACTCGAATGCTACTTGGTCGCTTCTACGCAAGGGCAGAATAACGGCATCCAACTTCGGTCCTGTGCTGAAGACTATCTCATCTGGCCGCCAGCCATCTAAATCTTTATTTACTCGCCTTCTTGGTCAGTATGATTTGTCTGGGCAAAAGGCCATCCAGTGGGGTCTCATGCACGAAAGTACGGCTGTTGCATGCTATGAGGAGTGTGAATATGTGTCTGTGAGATCCAGCGGCTTATGGCTTGCACCATGTGGCCTCATTGGTGGTTCCCCAGATGGCGTAGTTAGTGAAACAAAGCTCATCGAGGTCAAGTGTCCGTACTCGGCAAGATCGACATCTCTTGCAGCTATGGCGAAGGAAAAGACCTTCTTCTTGTCAGTGTCTTCTTCCTCTCCTGCTAACTTTTCCCTTGATTTGTCAACTGAATCTGGATGGAATTATTTCCATCAAATCCAAGGTAACTTATGTCTGACAGGTCGTGAAGTATGCGACCTTGTCGTGTGGACTCCGTTGGAGACGGTGATCATCCCAATTCGGGCTGACCCGACCTGGTCAGGAAATTTGGCTCGGATCGAGGAATTCTACAAAACCTTTTTCTTGCCTGTCTTTCTGGATGGTGGTGTGTAGTCAATCCTAGGATTGCAATGGCCTGTGTAACTCTTCCCTTCTATATCCAGCCATGTCTTTCTTTCCACCAAAACAGCGTACAGTAGAGTACAGTGAGAACATCTGTATGTTTGTTCTAAATTGAAGTTCTGCCACTGTGTGTGTAGGTGTGGCTGGGTGCATGTGTGTGTGTGTGTTTGTGTGTGATGCGTTGTGTATGGGTGTATAATTCTGTATGTGTGGGTGCATGTGCGTGTTCGTTTATGCATGAATATTGTAGGTGCATGATAAACAGCACCCCTCTTGCTTTAGTCACCTGTGCCATGGCTGCAATCATAACTCTACACCTTCCTCTTCCTTCAACACCACCTGAACATTCCACACAATTGCACCTACAAGCTGACAATTATATTATTACCGTAGCTATGCAAAAGACGTTACTTCAGTAACGTCTGACGCTAGCCAAGGTCATCACAGCTTTAACTTTGTGTTTGTTTGTTTGTGCCATCGGCATGCCTTGCGCTATCCCGTACCTGTGCCGTACCGTACCATCAAAGACAGCTGGCCACAATATTCAAATAGGGCTTTCAAATGCAAGATCATAACGTGAAGCAACTTGGAAGAATGAGTATGTATGCGATGTGTATCGGGGGGATGCATGCGATCGCCATAACACATGGCTGAAATGTTTATAGTTTCCAGAACTACATTTCTCGTCACAATCAGTGGGTCAAGATAATTTTGGCAAAACGCACCAAAAGGATAAACTACTGTTTTCGTGCCAATATACAGAGATGGCTATCTTTTATGTGCCCAACAAGCGTGGAAAGAAAATTCGCTGCAACTTTCATGTCAGCTGGGAGAATAGCGATTAGGGCACCACGCTCGCCATGGGCATGGCTGTCGAAGACTTGAGCATAACCAGATGGGAAAAATACCAGAAGAATGGTGTAGGGATTTTGAATTAAAGAGGCAGGAAGAACAGATTGGGAAAGAATAGCCTGATCCTTACACTTCTTTAACAACTTTGATAAACCTTCCTCATTTCGTGCACCAAAATCGGAACGAGGTGCCACCCGAAGTGGCTTGCCTGGTATGACATCAAGCGCATCATAAATGGCAAGGAGATTGTTCCCCAACTTGGCATCATCATACAGTCGATTGCCCTCTCTCATGCTGTTTACAAATCTCTTCGTGACTTCGGCAGATGACAATGGCTGTATGGGGTAGGGCACAGTCAGGTACTTCCAGGCCTGTAGACATGCAATGATGGTGCAGGCATTGCTCCATTGCCGCCCATCCATTCGAGACTGGCACATGTCATGTGGCAAATAATGCAATGTATCCAGGGAGACCCGTGAAACTGCGGCTGCAGCAGATGCTGAGGGTGCTGCTGCTGCGGCTGACGGTGCTGCGGCAGATGCTGAGGGTGCTGCTGCTGCGGCTGACGGTGCTGCGGCAGATGCTGCGGGTGCTGCTGCTGCGGCTGACGGTGCTGCAGCAGATGCTGACCGTGCTGCTGCTGCGGCTGACGGTGCTGCTGTTGCGCCTGATGCTGACGGTACTGCTGCTGCGGCAGATGCTGACGGTGCTGCTGCTGTGGCTAACGGGTCTGCAGCTGACAGGACTGCGAATAACTGATTCACCATGTCGGGTGTGATGGCTGATGCTGACGGTGCTGCTGCTGCGGCAGATGCTGACGGTACTGCTGCTGCGGCAGATGCTGACGGTGCTGCGGCTGATGCTGACTGTACTGTGGCTGATGCTGACTGTACTTTGGCTGACGGTGCTGCGGCTGATGCTGACGGTGCTGGTGCTTTGGCTAACGGGTCTGCAGCTGACAGGACTGCGAATAACTGATTCACCATGTCGGGTGTGATGGGCAGTTTCTGTGATGGCTTAGCAGCAGGGGTTTGCAGTGGTGTGAGAGTAGAGATGTCGGTGTGCTCAGAAGTTTCTGATGCAGGATCAGCGCTGAGGTCACCAGCTTCAATCTCCTTCAGGAGAGGATTACAAAGATTAGTTAGCATTGCACAGACTTGGAAGATTTCGCTGGAGAAAGAACGGTATTGGTAGGGTATGTAGTCGAGAATGGCGAAGATCTTTATGCGTTGTATGGCTCGCTCCACATGGATCCGAGCTCTTGCGATGCGGGCAGTTACATTTGCTTGAGCAGCGGTAAACTGAGGAGTAGTGAGAAAAGGAGGAAGATTTAGAGAAACACCAGCCGGCATCAAGTCATGGATCAGGAATCCTTTATCGGCGAGTACCATGTCACCGGCTGTCAACTTTGACAGCACTCCACAGTGGCGAACGACTTCTTTGTCGCTGGTTGAACCTGGGTACAGAGGACTGACATAATTGACAACACCGTTCGGTGCGACACCCACAAGACCTTTGAATGTATTTTTATGTTTGTAGTGGGAATAGGTCCACGTCTGAGTGTCCATACGGCTTGGAATTGCAATTTCGACTTCAGTACAATCAAGTATTAAACGACAACTGGAGAACGTAGAGAAGCAGACGGGTAGAGAAGTCTTGTTTTTCGTGACGGACAGAAGTTGCGACGGGAGCATGCCTTGATAGAGTACAGTATGAAGGACAGAAAGCCATGTATGGAAGATATTAGATATAGTGGTGTGCGAAGTGCCGAAACGTAAGCCGAGGTCAGTCAGACTGAAGTTGCACCGCAACTTCATGAGGGTGATGAGGAGCTGGTCCTCCATTGGTACCAGCTCCACTCGCCAGCCCTGGTGATACTCTATCGGGAACCTCGTGCAAAGACGAAACAGGATACGAAAGTCGTCAGCAGACGGCAGGCCGGTGTAGTGCCGAACAAGTTCAGCTTTCCGGGAAATAAATTCGAAACAGAACTGGATTTCCACCTTCGCTTTTCGCTTTTCTAAGGCACTAACTTCAGCCTTCAGCTTATCATACTTCACTTCGAGAATTGACGTGTCGATGCGTTGGAAAAGTTCAAGCAGGCGTTGCATAGTAGTAGCTTCACGTTCAGCAGCTTCGCGTTCAGCAGCTTCACGTTCAGCTTCAAATGGGTCAGCTTCAGTTGGTTCGCTACCATCCTTGTCCGTATCATCAACAGCTAATGCCTTTACAGTCCGTTTCCTGCACAAAATAATGGAGAGACAGTGAGAAACAAAACAAAAATGAAAGATTGCCTGTCGATGGTTCACAGTGTTATGAAATACTGATCTGGTCCTCTACTAGAATTCACATAGCACACTTCATTTAGGGGGATGGCAAAACAAATTTAGAAATCGCTTCAGGAGAACATCAAGTTCAATATACAAATCTCTTACATTGACCTAGACTACATACCTTCTATGCATTGGTTCAGGGTCCTGAAAACCGAACGCCTTATCCTTATTTCGTGGAAATATAGTGGGGTCCTTCTTTTTATCTCCGTCTTTGAAATGACAGCTACATAGTCGAGAACTGGCATCTGGCTCCTTGTCTTGTCGCCTGCAAAGTACAGAGCAAACAATATCCAGGAGAGTTTAGCTAGCTGCTCAATAACTTGAAACAATAGTAAATAGTCACAATAGATTGCATCATAAAAAGCCACCTACATGATTGTATAAGGATTTGCACAGTCTTGCTCATGTACTAATTTGGTTTAGCTTAGCCTAGACGGCTATCATTGATTAAAAACAAAATCGTTCTGCCAAAAATATAAGTTAGCACGGCAGGGCATGATTTATCCCATATCGCATGGCAGTTTGCGACGCAGATGCGCCTACTTCGCATGGCAGTTTGCGACGCAGATGCGCCTACTTGCGACTCAAGGTCAGGGTTGTGTAACGAAAATGTGCGATGCATGCCATGCATTGCGGTCGAAAGGTCGTGTGAAGTGTGTACCTGTACCCCACATGTTCTGAGCACTCGGTACGGTACTGACTCTGACAGTAGCACAAATACGTTGTCGACTGCGCAGATTGTGGAGTCCACAGACTAAATGTTATCAAGAGTATATAACCCCCCAAGAGTGTGCAACTCTGCACATGGAGTCTCCGACGGCGAAAACTCATATCACGTGTCTCTGATACGTTCGTACTACGTACAAACGAAGGATTGCGTGCGTGCAATCCGAATATCTGCCATGATTTGGCTGGGGATTTGCATACCCGCAGTGAGTTTCTGTCAGAGATTTTTTTTATTACTCCGCTGCTCGCTAAAAACGGGCTGGAAACGTACAACTGCGACACTGCACGTGATGTGAGTTTTCGCCGTCGACGTACCCCATAGAAAGGGTATCAGGAGTTGCACACTCTTGGGGAGTTATATACTCTTGAGGTTACATTGTACACTGCACTGATCTTTCATTTATGCCATGCACTGTAACACACGTGAGTTGCTATGCATCTGATTCTGGGTTTGAGTAAATCATGCCCTGCAGGATATGAAAGAGAAAAATCTGAGGAAGAATTTATCACGCCGTAGATATTTACGCACATCCGTCACCAACCAAATGTTTGAAGACCTATGGGACCAACTACATGTAGGCTTCCCTGCAACTATGGGAAAATAAAAAAAATAATTGAAAAAATTACTTCCACTCGATCGAACAAAATACAAACTGTGAAAAAGCGTTACGCCATCCATCCGCCAGCAAAGCAAAACGCATTAGCAGACTTGGTAAGCATTTACTCACAGCGTGAATAGCACATCACGATAAAACTATCCAGGTACTGTACAGGCTGCCTACATATCCTTACCGACACATCTTCCTCCATATCTCTCTGCGCTCTGGATCCCTCGCCGGGAATCGGAAGAAGCTGCACTTGCGATCCTCTGTCCTGTGGTTGCATTCTGCTGCAAAACACTGCACCATGGTCATACGAAGCCGCCCTGCCGGGTCAAGAGTATACTAGGTATCGAAAATTGCTCCCACAGTTCTTCAAGTGGCCTCTTCTCAAAATGTCGCTTCTTTCTGCTTCGAAAAGTATGGGAAACAGCATCAAATCAGCTTGACGCGAGTGGATCCAAAAAGCGAAGTGGATCCAGTTTTGTTGCCAAGCGACGATTGACGTCATCACTTTCAAGCCCTATTGGAAGATCGACTGCTTGCTGGCGCTGCTCGAGCTGCTGTTGTTGAAGTGGAGAGAGACGCGGCCTCATCGCTCAGGTGTGCGGAGAAAGTCATCTGAGTTCGAGCTGTGGCTGTGTGCACGATATGACGGACTTTCACATTATGCACATAGCCACCAAAGTAAAACTCATGGACACTATCCACGGGCTTGTTCACTAGTACTACTCCATCAGCTCCCTCTTCACTGTCGTCGGCGACTTGCCCCTGCGTTGGAGACGAGCAAGCATGGTGTGGCACTCACTCTGGGAAACAGAGGTTCATCACTCATCCACTGGGACGCATGAAATGTTGGGCATGATGAAGGTACACTCGAGGAAGTGGTGCCCTTCTTAGTTCTAGGAGCATCAGGGTTCTGCATAGAGAAGTGTTCTCTACATCGACAGAGGAGAGAAGGTAGAGAAAATAAAAATAAATTTCAATCTACAGTAATCCGAAATATCCACTGAATGCGGAAAACTTACCGCTCCAACAACTCCTTCTTTTTCCAGACAGATACGCACCCTCATTCAGCAGAAAACTGTTCAGTTCCTTACACAACCGATCTTCATTTGACAGTTCGTCCACGGGTTCCACAGCCATCGATGGCAAACCACTCGACACTCTCTCCTCCATCTCCAAAATGGAAAAATACAGTGTTCCACCATGCTCAACAACTGATACTCTGCACAAAAATCGAAGAGGATGCCCCGTCTCGGATCACGTGACCGTTATTGTGCAAAGGGTCTATTCTCTTTTACCAGTCTTATCCATTGCCTAAATCGGACCTGAGGCTGTTGTACCTGTTGCAAACAACAAAGGCACGCGCCGTCGTCTTACCATCCCAGTTAATATTATTAAAATTAACTCATCTGTATATATACACGTTTCAAGTAATGATTGCAATTGTGTGCATGTTGTCTGAAGTTACCAAAGCATTTCTTCTTTTCAGCTGAAGCTTTAGTTTTTGCCCAGTCGCCGAATGACTTGCCATCTGTTGTGTCCTGCTCAAGGCAGACCAACTCTTCGAAAAATGAGAATGAATCATCATTGAAACGCAATGACTTTTAAAGGTAAGCTGGCTGGAAAGGCGGCTTGAAAGGTGACATGTGAATGTGTTATGCGCAAGGCGCCAGAGGTCAAGCAGTGCAGGGCCTAGGGTGCGAACAGTAGCGCTAGCAGCCAAAGTGCCAAGACCCATGCAGGGAAAGGTGCTATAATATCACCACACGCCCCCTCGGCTTAAGTGCGACTTTGGAGCACTAACAAAAAGAAAATCCTGAAACTGAAATTCGAAAATCACAGCGTAGCGCACAAGCAACAAGGAAAACGCAGGAGAAGCATGCCCAGTCAATCTATGCACGTGGCCGGAGGAACCGTCTGTTCCGCCAGAAGCTGGACCCCGTTACCGTCTGCACCGTGTAGCTCCGTCCTCTTCTTGTGCATTTTGTGACCGTTCCTTCCATATCCCAGCGTTTTGAAGACTGGTTCTGGATCCATACCTTATCGTCTACGTGCAAAGGGGGCAGAGGTTTGCCAAGCCGGGATGAGACCTGCTGGGGAGCGCTGCGGCTGTGGGCAGCGTACTGCTGCAGATTTGCAGGGAGTGTGGGAACCTTGGTCCTCGTTGGCCTTCCAAAAAGCAGCTGGGCCGGGCTTGCTCCTCCTGCACCCGGCGTGTTACGCCACTCCAGCAACCCTTCTCTGAAGGCACTGCTGTTATAGGCGTCTCCTTTGCCGATTTTCATTAACAAGTGCTTCATGGCCTTGACCGCTGCCTCAGCCGCGCCATTTGACTGAGGATTGTACGGGCTGCTGGGGTCGTGTTCCACTCTGAGCAGAACGAAGCGAACGCTGAAGATCTGAATTGCGGCCCATCATCCGTCGTGAGGCGCGTAGGAACGCCAACATCCGACATCCACTAACGAGATGTTTGGTGACATCAGACGTGGTAGCTGACCTCCCACAACGCCCAACAAATGGCCAGCCGGAAAACTTGTCGGTGAGAACCAGGTACTCAAATCCGCCTAGGGAGAAGATGTCCGCCGCTGCACCTTCGAACGGTCTGGACGGACGACTGTCAGAGAGGAGCGGCTCAGAAGGCTGGGAGGGGAGCAGCGTGACGCAGGATTTGGAGGTCTGGACGACGTTCTTAACGTCATTGGAGATCTGGGGCCAGTACACTGCTTGCCTGGCCCTGCGGAGTGTGCGGGTCTGTCCCTGATGAGAAGCATGAAGTTGCTCCAGTGCGATCTGGTGTAACCTTCCGGGAACGACAATACGGTGGCCCAACAGCACTATGCCATCCTCGACCGACAGATCATGCCGAACCTGCCAGTACGGGTGCAGATCGAGGTCCAGAGCAGCCTTGTCCACCGGACAGCCGGTATTTATGGCGTTCAGCAGCTTGAGGTATTCCGGGTCCGTCGGGCCCTCCGCCCGCACCTTCGTAATGCCAAGGTCGGGGAGGACTGTTTCCTCGTCCTCTTGCGACAGCTGACGGAGAACACAGTAGCAGTGCTCGATTTCTTCCTCACCAGCTTCATCGTCAGGGTCTGGTGCACTTACTAGGTGTCTCGACAGACAATCTGCGACCTTGTGATCGGCACCCTTTCTCCACTGAGCCACGAACCGAAAAGGCGTCAGCTTCTCCCGCAGTCGCACGATTCGTGGAGCCGTCAACTCATCCAGCGTCTTAGCATTCAGGATAGGAATGAGCGGCTTGTGATCGACTATCAGCTCGAAATCAGCACCGGCCAGGAACAGTCTAGCCTTGTGGACTGCCCAGACTACCGCCAGCAGTTCTATCTCCGTTGCAGAGTACCTGGCCTTGGTCTCAGTGACGTGCCGTGAAGCACATTGCACTAGACGCCACCGCCCGTCCACTTGCTGCTGCCACAGTGCCATGCCGAGACCGTTTGACTGCGAGGCGTCTGTCTCGAGACGAAGCGGCTGTGCTGGGTCGAAGGTAGCCAACACTCGAGGGCTTACCAGCTCCTCTAGTATAGCTGTAAATGCCTGCTACTGCGGATCCTCCCAGATGAACTCATTCTTTGGAGATAGCAGAGAACGGATCGGGGATAGAAGCTCCGCTAGGCGCGGTGTGAACGCGTCGAACTGCTGCACGAGTCCACAGAAGGATCGGATATCAGTGCGGTTGGTGGGGATTGGAAAGTTGTGTAGATCCTCCACTAAGCTACGATCAGGACTGTAGCCGTCCGGCGTCACCACGAATCCGCAGTACGATGCTCTGGGTGCCGCAAAGACGAATTTGCGGCGGTTCAGTGTGATTTGGTTCTCCGAGCAAAGCTTGAGCACATTGCGAACCCTCTGGGTGTGCGCCTCAAGCTCAGTGTCGTACACGATGACATCCTCTACCACTTTCTGAAGGTTCGAAAACCCGGCGAACACTTCGTCTCCTCTCCGGTTGTGTTCGTCACCTGCCGACACCAAGGCCATGACGTTCCGCTTGAAACGGTAGGCACCAATATCCCTTTGGTGCGTCCATGGAGCTATGAAGCCGAGACCTCTGGTCGGCGGAGCTTAATGGGCCCCACCACCACACTCCATCATTCACCCCAGTGTCTGGAGATATGTGGATTTTGTAGAAAAAAAAAAAAAAACCCATGGCGTCATGAACGTTGTGAGCCTGGTGCTATCGTCGTCGAGGGGTACCTGCCAGTAGCCATGGCGAGAATCTAGGGTGGTGAAGTACTGCATCCCCTTTGGGATCGACGCGACGACCTCCCGACGTACTCGGGTTGGGTATGCCGGCCTCTTGACCCATTTATTTAGACCCGTCAGGTCCACCGTGATGCGCGGCTCACTGGAATTCTTCTTAGGGACCACCACCACTGGGTGGCACCAAGTGTATGCTTCGCCGACAGGCACCTTCTCAATGACGCCCTTGCCCACAATGTCGGACAGCTGGTTCTGCACAGCGTCCCGCGACCTGAATGGGATAGAGCGAGCGCGATACAGGCGGCATGGCGACGCGCCGTTGATGAGCTCGATGCGCAATGGCTCACCGCTCATGGGCTTGAGCGGGGTATCACAGAACACTTCTGGAAACTCTTCCAGCAAGGTACGTCGGATTTCCTCCGCCGCCGTCGACGCAGTACCTACTGACGTGTCTGCGTTTTCGGATGCTTGCTTCCGAGGGATGGAGATGTTAGCCACGCTTTGTGCCCTTAGACGGGAGTGAGGCCATCCATCCTCGAGAAGCCACAACTTCATGCACGTGTCCTTGCTGAGCAGAGGTGTCTTCAGCTGCCGGAATACGTGCAGAGTCGACATGGCCGTAGTGTCGCTCAAAGACAACTGAGCCTCGAGCTTGCCCATGGAATCCAAAGCTGTACCGTTAGCTGCCTTGACATCAGCTGTGTTCGGCACTAGATTCATCCTGAGGCTTGGGTCGATACCATCCAGGTCGGTCAGACTGATGGCGTCCACATCCGCGCCCGTGTCCGGCAGCCACCCGATAGCGCATGACGATCCTCCCTGGATCGCGACGCCGACCGTCACCAGCTTGTTCCTAGAAGGACCAGCCTGGTTGACAAACAGCGAGTCGACAGACGCCGTTCCTGGTGAGGGCGAGGTCAGCTGTCGACAAACCCTAGCAAAGTGACCCACCTTGAGGCACAAGCGGCATGTCTGGTTATAAGCCTTGCATTGGCCCTTGTGGTGAGTCTTCCCACAAAACCTTCACGTGCCTACGTCCGACTTCAGCGTCTTTGCCTGCACCTGCTGACGCTTGTAAGTGGACTTCGCTGCCGCCGCCAACGCCAGGACGGGCAGCTGCTCACCGAGGCCACATTCCGTATGGGTAGAGGATTCGTATGCAGAGCATATCTGCATGACCCGATCGAGCGATAACTCACTGGCATACTCTTCTTCGAGCACCCGTCGTTGCATCGCTCGATCCCTTAGGCCACAGACGAGCCTGTCGCGGAGTCGGGTTTCCCGAAGTTGGGCTTCATGGCCGCACAGTGACCTGCATCTGCCGCACTGCAGACTACCGGTATCTGGGTAGCTGCACGCATCATGCAGCTGAGACAGACCGGAGAAGTACTGGCTGATACTCTCACCTTGTCTCTGGCTCCTGCCATGGAAGGCCTGGCGGTCGAGTAACGGGTTTCTTCGTTTTCTCAGGAAAGCTTCCAGCTTCTGGACGGCAACCCGCTCATCATAGCCGGCGGCTATGGGAACTATGCCCGCCTGCCACAGCCGCACCCAACCGTCGTTCAGAGCTGTACGGAGAACTGCCTGCTGCGTAACTGTACCTGCGTCTCTGCATAGCCCAGTCAACGACACGTAGTCGTACCACTTGACTTTCCACTCGAGGAAACCAGCTAGGTCTATCGAGTCTGGACTGGGCAGGTGGGGTATTTCCGCTCTCCGGGCCCACAGACCTGCCTCTGGCTGTCTTGAGGTGGATGGTGGCGGGCCGCTGCGTGCGGCTGCGGCGGGCTGGCTTGACTGCGCTATTGTGAGCTTAAGCAGAATCTGCTGCTGCTGGCTGAGGGATTGGACGATAGACTGCAGCAAGCTTCCTTCTTCCTGAGTCCCTGGCTGCATCCGCTCTGTCAACCCGTCGTTGGTTGCAGCTGCCTCCTCGGCCTTCGCCTTGACAGAGGTTCGTGTCTTTCGCTGCGCCATGTTGTGTCCTGCTCAAGGCAGACCAACTCTTCGAAAGATGAGAATGAATCATTAGTGAAACTCAATGGCTTTTAAAGGTAAGCTGGCTGGAAAGGCGGCTTGAAAGGTGACCCTAGTGAAGTAGCGGCGAAGGTCCTACACGGGAAGTCTAAAACATAACAACCACGCACTCACAAGCAAGGAGAGTTCCAAGTTCTTTAACCTGACCGGTTTCTGTGACATGAGTCACTTCATCAGAAGAATGAGGATAAATGACAATATGGAACTCAATATAACCAGCGAACTGGACAGACAGGCGTTGAGCACTGTCGAGTAATTAGCGCGAAAAAAGCAATTTAGCGATTTTAGCGCGAAAAAAGCGTGAACAACATCCACGGCCATCGTCCAATGTGCGTCGCTACAGCGACGTCGTGAAAGATGGACGTGCGCAGCCAAAAAACGTGAGGGGGCGCTCATGCTCCGCAGTGGTACCTGGAAACGCGGCACCTGCCCGCCAGCAGGCTCGAAGACAATAGAAGACCTGCGACTGCGGTGGATATTCCATTTGCGTTTGTCCACGCATGAGCGCCTTGTCACCAACTTTGGTGTTCACAACCTCAGCCGTTTTGAGATCCCTGATGTGAATGTGTTATGCGCAAGGCGCCAGAGGTCCAGCAGTGCAGGGCCTAGGGTGCGAACAGTAGCACTAGCAGCCTAAGTGCCAAGACCCATGCAGGGAAACTCGGGTGCTATAATATCACCACACCATCCTTTTTTACTTCTTGCGCTGATGAGATCAGTTGGACAGTCAATGCCAACATCAGCATCTCTGAGTCGCAATTCCCTTTGCTATGGATTCGTGAGGGTGATTTACAAGTGGAAAGGTTTACACGAGAACGGATTGTGTAGTAGTGAGGTAATTGACACAGACTCATAACGGAACGGGTACGACGGGAACCCGGTTTTCTTGCGAGTACATTGCAATGCAGGCGTGGGCAGGAGTTGGCTCTACCGTCTAAGTGCAGGTATTCCATTCGTTTGCAGAGGGGTTTCTGCCAATTAAATGCTATTTATTTTGTAAAATAGCATGGGACTGCACCCCCTCCCCTTAATGGGTACAATTCTCCCATCGTTTAAGTAGTGTTTTGTGTGTTCGGTGTGGTCAGGCGTTGTTATTACAGGTCTCGGCGTAATGTTCATTGTCGCAATTCAAACTTGCATTTTTCAATGCTTCTAATTCTATTACATGTAGGCGTAAGATGTCTTTCTTTGGGTTTCGAAGAAAATTCGTTTGTGACGCTTTGTCCCTTAGCCCAGCGAGGATTCCTGATGAGTGTTGCCTGACAAAGTGTTGGCAATTGGAATACTTCTGCATTCTTCGTTTTCTCTTTAATTATTGTTTCTTTTTGCATTAATATTTTCACGGAACATTGTTTCCATCGGCCGCCACTGCTTCAATACAGTCACTACAATCATGCGGAATGCGTTTATCCACTTGATTGCGGTTCTCATACATGAATATGAGTAAGTCACCAGGGGATAAGTAATACATTTGCAAGGAATGGAGCGAAAGGGGCACCCAGTTAAAAACCCATGGCATCATGTCTAACGTGTCTATTACTTGGCGTTCTGAGACCCTTTCTCCGTGCTATTTGTGGACCTTTTGAGCTATACATTGCTTTTAACATAGTAATGATACACGCTAGAGCAAGACAATTTGACCTCGATAAAAAAAGTAAATGATCGTGGGGAACTCACGACGGCCGCTAACACCCGGTAAACCCTAGCGGCAGATGCAGCGCCTAACGGTGGGGGTGAGTGGATAAGTCGCACAACCACTGGCATAAGTGCCGAGAACGACCCCATTAGCTGCATCCATGTACCCCTCGTGCCTGACCCTCGATACAGGCAGAGCAAAAGTATGGGGGATTTGGTCAGCAGCAGTGTTTCCATGCATGTACATATACATGAACAAATACTGTAAATGTATGTGTGAATTTAACTCGGATACTGAACCAATAAATATAATTCAAATAGAAAAAATCACATGGCAATGAGTTATGAAGGAACTATCTACGACTGTAAGAAGATAATACGCAGTCACACAGTGCGATAACAGGGCACAAAACTGACATGTTAATGTGGTTCTATTTGAATTACATTATTTTATGTACTCAGACGGAGAGCAAAGGTTTAATTGATACAAAAGAGAAAGACCAATGAACTACAAGTTACGCTATACTGTCCACTAACACCACCAGTTACTAAACAACCAGATCATGCGATAACAGTGCTGTTGGAGTGCGCATCCAAGATATGCTAGAACCGTTAGCCAGTTACAATGTACATGTAGTTGTAGAACGTCAGTGCGGTGGGTCAGTGTTGTGCAATGTTATCGCATGATCTTATTGTTTAGTAACTGGTGGTGTTAGTGGACAGTATAGCGTAACTTGTAGTTCATTGGTCTTTCTTTTTTCTATAAATTATCTTATGAGTAAGCATTTTTCTGTCTGTGCAAGAATGCTTACATGTGGGTGCCTGTATACATTTGCATTTACAGGTATCGGTCTGTGCTGTATCGGTGTGTGCTGTATCTTAGGTGGCGATGGTATGTTGTCCTGTGGCTTTGAACAAGGTCTGAATTACCGTTCGGAAGTTTCTGATGTAACTTGTTCTAGACCACTCAACACCGTCGGAGGTGTCTTGGAACCGTTCAAATGCACAATAGAAAAGTGGTCCTCTGGTCAATTCATAAATCTTGTCAACTTACGATTTAGCTGACAGCGGAGATGCATGAGCTTATGAGAATAAGGGCCGTATATATTCTGCCGACCTGGTAAAGCAACTTGTCATTTTAAAATCCTTCTCTTCAGCTTCGCCTGGCACTGTATGTCTGTTCCTATTCTGGTCCTGGAACCTTCAAACCCCATTAGTCGGGGAATCAGAGAACCAAATCATGAAGTGGACGGCGGGCCCAATCACCCTGCTCTCAGCTTCTGTAATGCTGTCGGCGATACAGAACGTCATCTCCACGAATACGAAAGGTAAAACACTTAGCACTAAATGTTTGTATTGGAAGATGTTTTGCTAGGCAGTTTCCTTTGTAAACTAGAAGAAGAAAACACATGGAAACGAGTTATGAAGCAACTTTCCACGAATGTAAAAATTATAACTCGTTTCCATATGTTTTCTTCTTCTAGTTTACATTTCATACTGGCTCATTATCCGAGTTTAGTTTCCTTGGTATCTAATGTTGAACATAGCTTCCTAAGTCATATTGTGAAATGAAGAATGACCCACCAATATGGTTGCATTTACGAGTCTGTTAGCTCCCCGTCGCAGTCTATCCTCATAAAGGTGTCAATGTATCCTACATGTATGTCGATGGCTACGGTTCTGGCGATTTGCGGAGTAAACACCATGGTCTGTGTTTAACCTAATGTGTAGCCTAATGTGCTCTGCCTCTGCAGCTGATCAAAATGCTCGTACCTCGAAATACATCAAGTACTTAAATTAAGTACAGTCTCCAAGACAATATTATGATACTACACCTCTAATGGTACCTATATGTCGTGTTTGTTCCTCGCCACACACAGAAACATGCATGGGACGCGTTCTGGGGCTTCTACCCGATACCACCCTCAGTCGATCGCAAGTTGAACTGCTGCTGAAGAGTATACCGCCTCCTGTTGATCAGCGAAACGCCCAGCAGGCAAACCAAGTCGCTCTGTCTGTACTGCTGGGTGGTGATACATCCAGGAAGTTGATACAGTGTCTCAGTAAGTTAGAACAATGTTACATAGAATCGGGACATATACATGTATAACTTTCATCAAATTAATGTGTGCCGGGCATACAACGTACAGTGAATTTACACGCACTAAAAACACACGTGAACTTGAAACGGTCATACTAGACTTCGCCAAATTACACCAATGTGGAACACCACAATAACGTTTTAAAACATATCACACTCGCAATTGTATAATTTTTTTATACTCTACTATTACTTCTGTGTGCAGAGAATAAACAATGGGTGCGTGTGATCCATACAAGAATAAGAGGATGAACATGTTGTGCTGCTCGGAGTTTTTACGCGTTAAGCGATCATCAGAGAATAGTAGGATCCATAGTTGAATTTCTGAAGTACAACTATAAAGACTAAAAGTGATGTGCAGGTGAGATACAGAAATACAGTAAAACCTGGTGTAAGCGAACTCTCGTTTTACCGACCACCTGCCCTTAACGACCGTTTTTCCATGCACCGACAGTTCTACACCGACACTGTGGGACATGGTTCTAAAGACCACCTGGCTTCAACGACCGCTTTTCCTTGCACCGTGGGGTGGTCGCTTAAACCTGGTTTTACTGTAAACGAAATTGGCTTCGAAATTAATAGACATCTCTGGGCTTACTCAATATGCTGGCAGCGTTCTCTTTCCAGGCACCCTTTACTGAGCAAGTCAGTGGGGATGTACATTCAGATCGAAATTCGGGCAGCCTAAGAAGCGTGTTGACGGCGGAGTGAAACATTCGATTTGTGAAGAGCATAGTCTGCACTGGTGGCTGAAGTATAGACACATTCGGCAGTACAGAGGAGTCGTGCATGACGAGCTGGACGGATCAGGGGCTTCTACTGGTACTAGAAGCTAGTTAAGCTTCCAGGATGCTAGATTTTCATAGGGCTTTGGTATGAGCGCCCTATCGAGCAGGCCAATTCGATTCTAGTACCGTTAATTGACAATTGTCCATCACAAAATATGTAGCCCTATGTAGGTAAATCCACCTGACACCACCGGCGTAGGAGCATCTAGTACTAGTGTCTGCAATTCTCTCGTATCAGTATCAGCGGAAGTGGTGAATCAACAAGAAGGAATGCACATCTTAACGTTACAAGGGCAAGAACTCCCAGATTTCCTAGAGTGTTGAACACCACAAGTATAGAGCAATATCACTCAAGGGGGACTTAACGTGTATTTTAAAACGGTATGTGCACATGTACATGTATGTACAATTTGTTTTAACAGCCGGGCAATTACAGGCCTGCCAGCGGAATCATCCTTGCAGTAACGCTGGACAATGTATCTTCTCGCGGTCTGGTCAGCACATTGGCTCATATGGGTGCCAGTGTGACATTGGCTACACAGGAGACTACTGCGAGACAGGTAAATAAATTCATTCAGTTAACATTAAAAGTGAACTAAGTTACTTTGCGAATAACGCCCCTCGAGCATGCAGAGTGTCGTTATCAGTGAGTTATTGTTGTTGCTATGGTTGAAAGCGTGCAATTACTTCAAATAGAAATCAATGCGAAACTTAGAAGCTGCGACTTCGGCGGTAATAATCATGAAGTTGATTGTTCCAACTAGGAACACAAGCTTCTTGCCGAACCTGACTGACCCACGACTGCCATCCAGAGCAGACGAGGAGCACGTCGCACCTTCCACTCCGCAATAGTTATTCATAATATTATAGTCACACACATGTATGTATATGTAAGAAACCTTAGTTGCCTGTTTGTGGTGAGACTTTAAAAAAATGTACAGCAGGCACAACATCAAAAACCCAATGTTGGTATAAACAGAATTACTTCACATGTATACAGTTACATGTGTCGTAACCGGGTATCCCGCTAGTAGTAGCGTTCAGCCGCAATATACGGCTACTGCCCAACCACTCACACAACAAGGTCACCGTAACCTAAAGGACGTTTATTGCCCCGGACAAGAAGAGGGAGAAACGAGAAGTGACCCTAGCGGCTACGAACACCTCCTATTGTAAGCTTAGCTAAAAACATGAAGTAAACATCAGCGCGGGTTATAATGCAATAGCGAACGACAATGCCAGCTGAGAAGCACTTACGCTGCTAATGTATTGTTCAGTGCAACAGCAATAGCACCGGCTATACGGTGAGGTCCTATGTTGTCATCAGCGGGACTAAGAGTACTCAGTACTAGTACGGACGTACATGTATATGCGCACCAGACCATAACGACGGTGACAGGTATGAATATGTCGCACTGTCACCAACTGATTTGTCAGGGGAGAGCTAGAGGCAAGATGATGGCGGCGTGGATCAATACTACTACTAGTACATTACAACAAGTACATAGATGTAGAGGTAAGGGGATACGTTAGGACAGCTCTGCATGCATGATGCTCGCGGCCAACAATAATAATAACATACATCTAGTCATGAGTAGGAAAAGTCACAGTTGTAGCATTGCCGGATATGACATCTCCCCCGGCTTCGCAAAAGACACGTCCTCGTGTTTTGCAAAGGTGGAATAACTAACAAATGGAAAAGACTGTACAGAGAGTCCGCGTAGCGCAAGCAATGAATGGAGGGGAAAGAAGGGAATTTAAACCTACCCAACGTATTTCACTAACACTTTCGTTTTAGGAACGGTAATTATGGTATTGCTAATGCCACATGATTATTATAATAGTTCACAGCACCTTCTCTAAGAACATGAAATATCAGAACCGTGCCGGCGGTCTACGATTCCTTTGCGGCCGCGCCATGGCATAAGGCGTTTGTGGCAGCTGAACTACTGGTGGCAGCTGAGGAATGGGAGCATGCGCTTGTGCCATAACGGCAGGCTCACCACCATAAGTTTCGCCATTATCGCACTCGTCCCGGTACAGAAGGTCTGTGGCATCGGGTTGGTACGCTTCAGGTTGTCGAACTTTAGCGGGGTTGCATCCGGAATCACCCACGGGCTCGACCTCCTCCGGTACTGGTTTGTGGCGTGGCCCTGTACGCCAACAACATGGCGGGCAAGTGTGTGTCCCAATCCCGCTGGTGATCCGACACATAGTGTGACAAGACCTTCTCGAGCGTCTGATTGAAACGCTCCACGAGACCATCGCTGGCTGGATGATACGCTGTGGTGCGTGTTTTTCTAATACCCAACAGGCTACACACGTGTTTGAACAGAGCAGAGTCAAAATTCCGGCCTTGATCTGTATGTATACTTTCCGGCGCACCATAGCGTGCAACAAACTCGCTAGCAAATGCTGAGGCAATGGTTTCGGCGTCCATCCTCTGTAGTGGGTAGGCCTCTACCCATTTAGTAAAATAATCTGCGATAACTAAGATGTGTTTGTTGCCTCTCACAGTTTCAGGCAGGTTAGGAATAAGATCCATAGCAATCCTTTCGAAAGGGTAGCCACACCATGTTACTTGCAGAGGGGCGCCTCGCCCTCTCTGCGCTGGCTTACGTCTCTGGCTACACGATTCACAGCTTGCGACCCAGTCTTCGACGTCCCGTTTCATTCCATACCAGTGAAACCTTAGCGATAACTGCGCGTACGTGCGTTGTACTCCCCAATGACCCCCGTGGTCATGGTACTCAGACAAAACCGCAGTCCTCTGGTTCACCGGAACCAGTACCTGGGTCCTGGGTGGCACAGAGACGCATGGATCTTCCCACTTTCTGCACACCACCCCCTCCCAAACGAACATGCGCTGGCGTCCTCGCCAGTAAGACGGGAAAGCAGGACTGACACCTGTCAAGTCCGCGACCTCAGCAGATTCATCACCGCTGAGCAACGTAGCTAACTGAGACAAATCCGTGTCTCTTGCTCTGGCAGTCGCGCCAGTCCTGCAACGTCCAACCGCGACGCTGCACCAAAGGTGAGGGTACTACATGCTCTGCCACCGTATTAGCAGAGACAGAAGCCACCGCAGACGCCTTCCCAGGAAGTCGGGATAGGCCATCGGCGTTGGCATGGGACCGCCCCGCACGATACTGCATAACATAATCAAACTCACTGAGGAACTCTAACCAACGCGCGATAATCGCAGGGGGATCCTTAAACCGAGACAAGTGCTCCAACGCGCGATGGTCCGTGCGCACCAGAAATGGCCTACCCAGCAAATAGCACCTGAAGTGCCGGAAGGCCCAAACAATGCCGAGCAACTCGCTCTTTGTGGACGCATACCGCTGCTCCGTGTCGGTAAGAGATCTACTGGCAAAAGCCACGGGCCGTTCGCAGCCCTCAGAATCAGCTTGGGAGAGCACCGCGCCCAACCCCACCCCACTAGCATCCACATCTAGAACAAAACGTGGGGCATCGCACCCATAACGAGGGTACATCAACACTGGGGCACGGGACAACTTGTCCTTCAATGTACAAAATACGTGCTCGCATTCGTCTGTCCACTCAAACGAGCGTCCCTGCTGAGTTAGTGCATGGAGGGGCCGACAAAGAGTTGCAAAATCACGAACAAAACGACGATAATAACCAGCGAAGCCTAGGAAAGCACGGACATCTGAAACTGTAGCAGGACGGGCCCAGTGGACGAGTTGGTGTACATGTACCTTGGCGGGGTCAGTCTTAACTCCCTCCCGCGTTACAACATGGCCTAGGAATTCAACCTCATCTTTAAAGAGGTGACACTTACTAGGTTTGAGACGGAGTCCAGCTGTCGCCAGCCTGGCGAACACCTCTTCCAGCCGGGTAAGCTGCTCAACGAACGTACGGCCAAAGACGATGATGTCGTCAATATACACAAGGCAAGTGTGCCACTGGAGTAAGAGATTCGATAAATTGGTCTCGCACCAAATCATCGCGAACCGCATCTGGCATCATAGGGTAAGCCCAGACGACTAAGCGACGAAGATCATCAGCGACCCGCAGTAGGTCCTCACCCGCCTTCCGTCGCCGCGTACGGAATTGGGCCTTGTACTGGTTTGCAACCGCAGCAGAGGCAAACCGATTTCCCATATCAGCGCAGAGATGTTGCCAATTCACTCGTCGAGCAGCAGGCAAGGTAGTGAAGAACCGGCGAGCCGCATCGCGCAGCCTCACCCCAAGGAACTGGGCCCTCTGCGGATCCTGCCATCCGTTGACTTCCGCACACTGTATGAAATAGGCCAAGTATTCCTGCCAATCTCCTTCTCCATCAAAGGTCTCTGGCATAACAGCAGGCCGAGCAACCGCGCCGCCTGCTCTCGCTGGAGCGGCTCCTGCAGCAGGAACACCTCCAAGCGCAGCTGCCCCCACAGCAGCAGCGGCACCACCACCTACGGGCGCTGCACCGGCAGCACCCTGGTTTTGCCCTCGTTGAGCCATCGCACCTCTCACGCACACAACAAATTAAGAACACAAAAAAAAGAAAACGCGGGACGACAGGACCCAGGCACAATCCGTCAGGAAACAAGGTACAACAACCACCAACTGACTCCCCAGCGACGAACACGTTGCTTTATACTATCACTGGGCCCGCTAGCACTTCCTAGCGGCCCACCGAAGACCCAGGTCTTCGCGCGATACTCCCGATCGCCCACGACCAGCTCATCAAGAGCTGTCCATTGTTACCTTAGCCGTCCCGACACTCTGACCTCTGTGCATTCGGTCCACACGCACACACACACGCACACAGTACCCTAGTACATCGTTATCCCTGGTGGCGCCACCAGACTCTTAATAAATTATCCTCGTCAACTGTAACCTGACCTAACCACAGGCTCCCAGGATACATCAACTCCATCGGATCACACCGAATCACAACCACTAGACCCTTATCAGAGCGCTGTTCCGAACAAACCACCAATGCCCTCAAGGGTAACAACAAGCCTCTAGACGTACAGACAACGCAACCAACCATGACACCTACTCAGACTGATCAGAACCACAGTCAATGCTGATACATGATTTGGAACTAACCGCAGTTCCACACCTTGTCTAAAGCCTTGCCAGAGTTTCCGTCACGACCCGTAACTGAACCCATGCGAGCAAGTGACTGCTAACCGCAAGCAGGTGACGCACACAGCACAACAGCATGCCGCAGGCTAGTTCATATCCAAGCATTGGTTCATTGAAGGACAGGTAGACATACATCATGATACATGCACATGTAGATCATGCGTTAGCAATACATACAAGTCAGTATACACGATGTCCGCGTGAGCAGGCGCTCATTGGGGTTCCGCTGAAGGTGCCGGCGGTGGTGGCGGTGGTGGCCGGACTGGTTTAACGACCACCGACCGTAGCCGACCGGTGTAGGTTGCGCTGACCTCTTCCTCGTCTTCCGTGCCTCCGTAATCGAGATCGGTGTCCAGGTCCATCGCGACCTGGTCACCTTGACCTTCTGGCCCGCCGCGGACCGCGTCAGCATAGGAGGGCTTCTTGGGAGGTGCAGCATTGACAACTCCCGCCACACTTCCGGCTGCCACCACGGCAGCTGCAGCAGTAGTTGCGGCAACTGTTGCCGCCGCCTCACCGCGAGGCTTCTCCGCAGGCCAACCTCGCTTGGCCAAATGCGCCTGCCACCGCTCCTCCCGCTTCACCCGCCGTCGGTCAGAACAGGACCTCTTTCCTGGTGCGACGTTGGCAGACTCCTCGCTTTCTCGTCGCCGCTTCTGGGGTAGGGAACCGTTCCGCCTTGGTACCGGAGGGGAATCCTCACTCCTGCCGGCATCCGCACCGACGAAGGAGGAGAAGAAGCCCTCCGATGACCGCTGCAACCGAACCAGCTCGCCACGCAGCCTCCGCAGCAGCGTGGCAGGCCGTTCGCGCCCGGTTGCCTCCAAGGCCGCCGCTCCATCGCGGAGCGCCCTCCGGACCTCTTCTGCCTGGCAATTGCTAGTTTCCGCCATCCTTTGTAGAGTGGTGGGCAGACCCTGCTCGCAGCGCCAAATGTCGTAACCGGGTATCCCGCTAGTAGTAGCGTTCAGCTGCAATATACGGCTACTGCCCAACCACTCACACAACAAGGTCACCGTAACCTAAAGGACGTTTATTGCCCCGGACAAGAAGAGGGAGAAACGAGAAGTGACCCTAGCGGCTACGAACACCTCCTATTGTAAGCTTAGCTAAAAACATGAAGTAAACATCAGCGCGGGTTATAATGCAATAGCGAACGACAATGCCAGCTGAGAAGCACTTACGCTGCTAATGTATTGTTCAGTGCAACAGCAATAGCACCGGCTATACGGTGAGGTCCTATGTTGTCATCAGCGGGACTAAGAGTACTCAGTACTAGTACGGACGTACATGTATATGCGCACCAGACCATAACGACGGTGATAGGTATGAATATGTCGCACTGTCACCAACTGATTTGTCAGGGGAGAGCTAGAGGCAAGATGATGGCGGCGTGGATCAATACTACTACTAGTACATTACAATAAGTACATAGATGTAGAGGTAAGGGGATACGTTAGGACAGCTCTGCATGCATGATGCTCGCGGCCAACAATAATAATAACATACATCTAGTCATGAGTAGGAAAAGTCACAGTTGTAGCATTGCCGGATATGACACATGTACATGGAATACGAGCTTTATGCGTTCCTGTGCATGCCGGGCCATAGGCTTTACATCTGTCAAACCCGGTCGAGAGTGTTCCGGTTAGTCTCGCCCTTGGCTGTGTCGTCTCTAACCCTCTGAACGTTTTGTGACAAGTATAGTCACGGCTGGCATAACGCAACTTCACCCAGTCCTAACCCAACACACACATAACCAACTGATCTCGTCAGAGCAGAGAATATGTTCACTGTTTAGGAGAAGAGCACCGAAAGAATCTCTCGCTAAAAGCAGCAGCATGCTATGATTATAACACATTGTAGAAAACAGCAAGCAGCGGCAGTAGCGATAGTACTTACCACACATGCAGCTAAACTGCTATATGTACTTTGGTCCCTGCGCGGAACGCCGATCGGACACGCGTACGCACACGCATAGGTATGCGTGATCTAGAAGCGGCTGTCATCATGATAAGATATGCAAAGTGTGAAAGAGTATTTGAAAGGGGAGAGCCTACACCCGGCGTCTGGACTGCAATAACCTGATTAAAAGCATTGCCAACCAAGTGGTCAAGTAGGTGCACTCACGCTCATCCACACCTCGCGTACTACTACTATATTGCGAGTTCATAATTACATTGTATTGCACTTTCTACCGCAAGTGCACAGTCGTGCGCTTCATCTATTGACAGCCAAACCTATCATTCTAAAGGTAGGTGATATAGCTGGCACACACCGTATAGTATATTGTACAATAACTGTTCCAACTACGGAAGGCATAGTGTGTTGAAGTTCTACGCACAGTAGCTATCAGAAGTAAGTTACAAGCCCTCACTCTCGGGCTATGACACATCTACATGACTTTGTACATGTATTCACGCACTTGAGAACGTGTGCACTACTCCACTAGCACATGTGCATGTACCCGGTCCTACACGTACATTCACAACTACATTGTACATGTACTTGAAGTAAGTCGCTGGCACATTACTTTTGTTTGTCTATGCCAGGATTATAAAACGCGATTCTAGAGAACGCAACATCATTATATGTATGTGTACATGGTACGTGCAACTAGCACGCTCTGAACCAAGTTGAGTGATTAGTAAAATAGAAAAGGCGCTGGCCAGCATTGTTCAGATCACGCTTCGGCGTACTTCACCAATTTCCGTTCTGGTTTGATGTTTGTTGCCTCAACAGTACGAAGTACAAATATCAAGACGGACCAACGAAAAGAGAACCCAAAAGCGCATGCATATCTTCTGTGCTGCTCACAAATGACGTGCGCAACTAATACTGAAGTAAGATAACTGAGGATGACACTAGTATCGGCCTGTTCGCTTTGCAGCAAGAAAATATTTTGGAATCTGTGCAGTGAGGCGTATTGCGTACACGAGCGTGGCATGGCACCCAAGAGCTGATCTACACAATAACAAATCATTGAAACATCCTACTGATATGGAGGCCACGAGAAATACTCCTGTTATACGTAGAAGATAATTTTTCTAAATGCAAAATGCCACCAAATCAACATGGATATCATGCTGCTAAATGCAATATACTACCAGATTAAAATTGGCAACATGATCTCCTTCAAACGGTTCACCAAATAATACATGTCGCGTATTTACATGACTTTCCACACCGACAGTGGTCTGAGAAGACAGAGATATGCATTGTGTGGGTTTCTGCAGCCTTCACATATCATACTAAATTACATAGAATTTGTTCTTCGCTGCTACCCCCAACCACACGTTGATGCGCCAAAAACGCACCACTCATCTGCCTCATCAATGAGAAGAATTTCATCCTTCGAGATGAAATGCTTCCGCCGACTCTTAGGAGTAACATACCACGACCGGCGTACCAACCAATCTATCCTGGAAGAAATCAATGACATCATCGGAGCAAGGATGCGGCTAGCGAACGAAGTCAAGAAATTTAAGTTGATGTGGTTTGGCCATGTTACGAGACATGACGTTTTCTCCAAGCCCTTCCTGCAAGGATGAACTCCTGGATCTCGATCGAGAGGAAGGCCCGCGACATCATGGATTTCTAACATTAAAAGTTGGACGGGTCTTCCCTTGCATGCTCTCTCTCTCATGCAGCACACGATAGAGTTGGATTCAGAGACATCATTCACAATTCTCTCGCTGATTAATTCCTCTACGATCACCTTGTGATTATGAGTTATACATACAACATACATCCATACAATCCATCTCGACGATACCCCTAACCTCTCTGCTTTCCTCTCTCTGCCTCTGTAACTCCCCCCCCCCCATCTCTCTCTATCTTTCTCTCTCTCTCTCTCTCCCTCGCTCTCTCACTTCCGTAGAATTGGGCACCATTTCCCGTTTGGTCTTGTGAAGTAAAATAGAAATAAACAACAACACACCAATCTGTTTAAGGCACATTATGAAGCTGTACAAGGGTTTCATGGTTGCCATGACTTTCACCGATTACAAAATACAGGTGTTCAATGCTAGTGCAGTACGCAATATTAAATAAATCACTTAATTAAAGGTTTACAGGTAGTTCATCTTGCAGTCATCAAGTCTGGGTGTTTCATCACCATTGGTAGAAATGTGCGTGAAACGAACTTATCATAGTATAATAATGGATGTTTGTGTTCAGGACCACGAGATACGCCAGGTAACTGCAATCAATCAGCTATGGCCATTCAGCTCAAACAAGACATGCAGAAGTTAAAGAGAGAAGCAGAAGCAGAGCGTAAGGCCAATATGGATCACATTGGAGATTTCTTGGCAAGGCTGGAGAAGAAAATTGATGTAGTATCAAATGAAATCTCCCGTCTCCATGGAAACGAACAACAGACCGTGAGTGTATGTACTCTGAGAATGTCTGTCAGTTTTTTCACAGGTTGATTGCCAACTAAAATTGCCAACTACATAGTGCATGTACGCCACGCATTTTTCTAAGTGCTGAAAAGTGGTCCTAATTGTCAATGGTCGCCCCTCAGTGCAGTGCCTGACTCTGCATATTTCCATTACCTAGTGCCCCAACTCTCCTTTTAGAAGTTAAAGTATGGTCAACAAGTTCACACTTAGAGGCCTTTCCACTCAAACAACCACGACACGATAATGAAGGAAGTGGCATACTGATAAAAACGTAACATAATTATTCTAAAACAACTCACAGGGTCGACATTTTCCTCTACACTGTATGTCCTGTTCTAGAAGAAGTAAAAGGTACGAGCTACGCCTATGGCAAACGGGATTGCACACCTCATGATGTACACGTACATGTACATGTATGATTTCTCCAATTTTGCCCACAATGCATGTAAATCCTCTCTTTGGTTTCTGTTCTTTACGGCTATACTCAGGACGAAAGTACCACCGTCTCCCCGGCACTCTCTACCGACACTACAGCCAGTAAGACATGCATTTGGATTTTAATGGATGTGTATACACTAGGAACATAGCAAATGGAAAAGGATGTGTGCGAAGCGAGTGTTGAAATGATACATGTAGATATAGATGCTATGCCACTATCCCCAAAATAGTGGGAGCCGGCAAACATCCACGTGTAAAATGCAACATTTTTTTCTGTTGCCACCTTGTGTGTTTTAGGTGCACAGGGCTGCTCGAGGACTGACCAAGGCCCTTCAGGAGTATTCACGTTCCGTACCAATCGGGGTGAAAGCACTGCGTATTGCGATCGGGAAACTGATGGTGGCGGCTGGATTGTCTTCCAGCGACGGCAGGATGGTTCCGTTGATTTTGATCGAAACTGGCAATCGTACAAGAACGGCTTCGGCAATCCCACTGAGGAATTCTGGCTTGGCTTGGAAGACATACATTATCTAACCTCTCAACCTAGTACGAGATACGAGCTGCGCCTGGACTTGGTGTTCAATACTAGCGAAGAGATGCATTCCGCCACGTGCTCATCTTTCAAAGTGGACAGCGAAGCCACCAACTATACACTTCACGTGTCGGGTTTCTTCAGTACGACACTACCAGATAAGGTTACCCAGCATAACGGAGACACGTTCAGCACTGAGGACCATGGTAGAGAACAAAATTCTTGTGCTACGTACTGGAGCGGTGGTTGGTGGTTCAGTGGATGCTACTATTTCTTTCTAAATGGCGAATACGGACAAGCCATCTCCTCCAACTACTATCACCCTCGCTTTCTTAAGTGGGTCCTATACTCCGAGATGAAGTTCAGACTGATCTAGACTTTCAGAAATCCGTCATCCGCATGCGAACGTATGGATTCAAGTGATTTCTACGAACCTTAAACCACCACTGCCACCGCCACCACACCGCCGTCACGATGATGACGATGACGATGACCATCACCATAGTGGAAACTACTTTCCTGATACTATCAGACATTACCAATAGCAAGCAGAAGGTATCACAGAAGATGCGGCACAGCACACCTGCAGCTGTAGTACACATTACAGTGATGAAATCAACCGGAGCAAACAAGACCTTTAATTCCCAAAGCTATGCAAGAAGACGTTACTTTAGAAGCGTATGTCGCTAGCCAGGGTCTACACCTCTTTACATGTATATGCCGAAATAGGAATATAGCATGGAGATACGTGTATAAAGCTTGTACCGCACCCAGTTGTCTTTGATTTTGGCTGAATCTTTGAACATTTATGCATGAATGTAGTCAGGGTGTTATGACTATAGTAAGTCAGGACAACAGTAATAATCGGTACATGTACATGGATAAGTACAGTGCTTGTAGTAAACACTGCTGCGATCTGATAGGGGATCTCACAACGCCCTCACATCACTACTTTCTACTCAGATTTGCCAACGTTCCTTCATCCGTCACATTATGTTCAGACTTCATTATTTTGTCTCTGCGGCATACGAAAATGAATGAAGTTCCCACTTTCTATCTGCTTAGCACCAAGTGATCCTCATGATTGGATGGTTGAACAAAAATCGGAATAGAGGTACAGTTGAACATCGATTATCCGCACATCGACTATCCGACCATTCGATTATCCGTAACAGTTTTTTTGGGCGCACGTGCCGTAGAGTACGCACTGTGCATGTAGTGAGCCATTCAAGAAATAAGAAAAAATTTGAAAAGTAGCACTCTGTTCTATTTACAATGTGCATGTACATGTATTTACAGTGTGTTTTCTTATCCGGAACATTTGCCTTATCTGAACACCGCCTGACAGTTGTCTGCCCAGAGGTGGTCGGATAATCGACGTTCAACTGTAGTAGTTCAACTGGATATACCATGGATGTCGGCATGTATGAAAGGGCATGATTTGTCTGGCGAGGATGTAGTAGTACTTCAAGTAATTGTATACATCAATTCCTACTTCTCTTTGTACATACATCTACATCTACTGTTCTTTCAATCAAATGAACCCCTCGATAGGCACATTGCCTTTGGGTCATTTCATAATAATAATAATAATAATAATAATACTAATGCAACATAAGCACTCAAGGCAAAATCAGTCAATCCATGTTCTACGCTGCAAGAGTGGATAACATTCTATCAGTAGTAAGCCGCTCGGTGCACGTGCACTTCATTCTTTGCAAAAGACAGTGAAAGGCAGTGAAAGTTCGAATCTTGGCAGAATTGGAAACCAATATGTCCGGGTACAAATCACGAAAATGTTGCTAAAATACAATGATATCCTCAAATCTAAGCATTCAGCAAACACGCTCACACATACTAAATCCACACACGCACGCACACATACTCACACAAAGACACACACACACACATTTACATTGATCTTGATATACAGCTGCCCTATGGAGGCCCTAAAGCTCTAAATACATGCTTGGCAAAACATGCGCAGCAGTGCAATATTTCTAGTCTGAAGTAGTTTATCTTTACGCACATACATGTTTAACCACGGGCTATCATCTACCGGCAAGCATGGTGGGATGGTCTAACACCATGATTGAGAAACAGAGGGTACCAGGTTCAAGTCCTGCTTGGAAGCGGAAGGATTTTTTCCAGCCGTGCTGCGACCAACAGGGAATTTGTGACCTGACACTAGGGAAGAATGTATCCAGTGAATGGGGTTTTAGGTCTTTGACCAGTTTGGTGGGTCTGATCTCCTCACCTCTCACCCCTTTAGCATCTGCATCTGCGAATTGATCCTTGAAGGTGTTGGCGTTCCTACGGATGCGAGAAACTCTGTCTCTAGCCGAGTCTGACTCGAACCGTGCATTTTATATTATTGCTATTAGCCGAAAACAGACACGAACGGAACCCTTTTTCACTCACAGATGCATAGAGCTCAATTCTGAGTAATATGCGAGTTGTTCTTCTTCTTGAAGAAAGAGTCTGCTCCGAACGTCGGAGCTCGCGCTTCCTGCCGACTGACTTGACACTTGATTTCCTCACGACTGCGTCTGGAGCACGCGAGAAGCCCGTCGAACCTTCCACTCGGCAAACTTGAAAGAATGCCACACTCCCTGCTCAATACCGGTACACAGTGTTTGGGGGAATTCATCCGTCATCAGATGACCTTGAGTAGACTAATGAAATTTCTGCTTTGAGAGCACTGCATCATGTAGTGCTCTCCGAGCCAAAACATCACTGGGGATACCAACTCAGACTTTAGAGTGACGATCCGCTTCCAGCCCAACAAACACCTCGTGAGTACTAGGCAGCTGAGCCAGTTCTCACAACTCCATGTGCGACACTGACTCGCGCTGCTGCCTGATGCTCTACTTCCTTATGTAAACCAATGTCCAGTCTTTAAAATTATATTTTTTTAAAGGTTTTTGCAGCAGCATCAGCATAACGTATTTTATGTGCTTATCGGTAGATTTTCCTATAGAGCGAATAGTTACTGTTACATATTACTAGGGGCAAAGCGACTGAACCAAGAACAGATAGTACTGATTGATTTCGGGTTAGGATACGTGAGTTATTTATTTCGGGTAGGTCAACTAGGAACAATGACACAAACTGAAGTAGCCGTGAACTAATTTATCTCCCCTCCGTACAGCTCCCTCGAGTGCTCGTTCTGCCGCGGTGATCTCCTGGTGAAGCTTCATTACTCTATGCTATCTAGTTGCACGCATTTCGTAGCTCAGCTCAGCTGGCTCACTCTCTCTGATCTCGGTTTTATCACCAGAGCTACGCCTACACCAAGAGACACATTTAATACGTACGCGCATGCATGTGCATCTTATAATGTGACAGAGTGAATCAGGTTGTTTGATATTAAATTTTATAGAGTCGAAAGAGCCGAGAAGAAGGGAGAGGGAAAGAGCTGAGACTAAAAGGTGAAGATGTGGCAGGGAGAGATACATGTACAATGTGGATAGGGAATTGTATCGCCGAAGTAGCACCAACCTCTCTTTTACTTGTAGATAGTCGCCAAAATACAATGTCCATGTATATGTATATGGATCCAAAGACCATGGCGTAGCCGACTCCAAGAAATGACATGATTTATAATTATTATTGCTTCGAAGTACCTCTACATGTATGCCACTTGATTCATACTAGACACATGGCCCTACGCGTACCTGCCAGTTCAAACCTTTTTGGTAAGAACATGTGGCCAGCTAAGTGTGCACTGCCAGTGACGGATGCATGGAATCCTGCTCGTTCGCCACGACTCAGCCACATAAGCAAGCATTGGCTTCGCGGAATGGATGGAGTCTGCATTTTGTGAAAGTAGGTATGGCCGACCCACACTAGCCATACATAGAGCATGCGATTTTGATCTTACAATACTAAAAGTAACCTAATTACACTCAATCTGGAGATATACATGTATATGTAAATTATTATTATTATTATTATTAATAAAATACAACCCATATTTTAACCAAAGCCCATAGTGAAGCGCACTCCAAGAACCGCGTCATAATTTAAAGTAGATCTACATGATTGTAGAATCAATTATCCAATTGACATCATAATATTATTAGACACATGGAATCACACATACCTTCTGAAGCATGTTTGGCCATGTAAGTGTACTGTAGATTGAGGTTGGCAGATGCATGGACTCCTGCTCGTCTGCCATGAAAGGATGACTCAGCCACAGTAGCAAGCATGGGCTTTGTTGTGAACCCTCTGGTTCTCTTAAGTATCAGGAACGAACGACCCCACACGGCACGAGGACAACTATTTATTCTCAACAGTATCTTTCACTTCCATCGACTAATAATAATGAACAATGAATGGAACAACTGAATGAACTGAATGAACAACGGAATGAACTGAACTAACTGAATAACTAACACTAAAACCACCAGGTAGTTATAGCGTGAAAATGACAGCGTACATGTATATGAGAAAAGCATACACATACAACATACAACTACAGCGCACACAGCAAACCGCACATAGCGCATGTAGCGTATACTACGTCGTAAACATCAGCGGTACGATGGCGTCGGGATACAACTGCATTGTCACGAACACAATGTCACAAGCGAGAAGGCCTTTCACTCTCGAGAACTTGTGGTTTCACAACATTCTCCCCACCAAAGGGCTTCTCACCGCCGTACAACAACTCACAAGTCAAACGACTTGGGGCTTACTACGCGTCATCTGCTGCTGCGGTGGTGGCCATGGTAGAATATCACTAATGCCCACCAATTCAGAAAACTCGACATCGCGAAGCTTGCCGCTGTGGACTGTCGCACACGACACTGTCACCGATCCACTTCGACATGGGGCAGACGCTGGACCAGACAACACACAACCGATAATGTCATAAAGCTCGACGATGTGGGCTGTCACACACGACATGGTCACCGGTACACTGCTTCGAACCGGGGCGGGCGCGGAATCCGAGGACACACGTCGGATCTCTGTGTTCCACACAGTCTCGCCGCTTACTTCTTCCGTGCTAACCAGTAGCATCGCCCTTCTCATTTTCCCGGCTTCTACGCCTTGCGTTTCTAACTCTTGCGCCTCTAACTCTTGCGCCTCTAACTCTTGCGCCTCTAACTCTTGCGCCTCTAACTCTTGCGCCTCTAACTCTTGCGCCTCTAACTCTTCCGCCTCCAACTCTCGCGCCTCCAACTTTTGCGCCTCTACGTCTTGCGCCTCTAACCCTTGCGCCTCTACGTCTTGCGCCTCTACGTCTTGCGCCTCTACGTCTTGCGCCTCTACGTCTTGCGCCTCTACGTCTTGCGCCTCTACGTCGTTCGGCCGAGACTCCAGCTGCTTCTGAGCGTCTCCGACCGATGTCGCCATGCACTGTACCGACCCAGTGGGCCTTGGATCTGATCCTCCCACTGGCTTCGAATACTCCTCTGACCGCTGCTTGTCTGCAAGCAAAGTCTTACACGCCTTGTCCGGCGTCCTTCCGGGCGAGGCAAGCAAATCTCGCTTTGCTTCCTCATAATATGTACTGACGGCGATGCGCTCGGCCATCTTCCTGAGCTTTTCGTTAAACTCTGCGCGGAGCGCACACTCTTGCCGTCTAGCACTTCGCTCTTCAAACTCCTCGCTCTGTCGGAGCCTCTTCTCCACGTATTCTCTCAACCTATCGCCTTCAAATCCATACCGAATTCCTTTGGCGATAAAGCTGGCTTCAATGATCCATAGTTCCTGTGCCATGCTCGCTTCGTATCCTGGCGTGGTCGCCAAATGTTGTGAACCCTCTGGTTCTCTTAAGTATCAGGAACGAACGACCCCACACGGCACGAGGACAACTATTTATTCTCAACAGTATCTTTCACTTCCATCGACTAATAATAATGAACAATGAATGGAACAACTGAATGAACTGAATGAACAACGGAATGAACTGAACTAACTGAATAACTAACACTAAAACCACCAGGTAGTTATAGCGTGAAAATGACAGCGTATATGAGAAAAGCATACACATACAACATACAACTACAGCGCACACAGCAAACCGCACATAGCGCATGTAGCGTATACTACGTCGTAAACATCAGCGGTACGATGGCGTCGGGATACAACTGCATTGTCACGAACACAATGTCACAAGCGAGAAGGCCTTTCACTCTCGAGAACTTGTGGTTTCACAACAGGCTTCACGGAATGGTTGTAGTCTGCGTATTGTGATAGTAGATAATTATTCAGGTAGCTATGCAGAAGACGCTACTTCAGTGACGTCTGGCGCTAGCCAGGGTCCACACGGCTTTAATTTGGTATTTGTGTGTTTGTTTGTTTGTGTCAAGCCTGGCACTATCCCGTATTTGTCCCGTACCGTACCGTACCATCAAACACAGCTGGCCACATACAGCTGGCCGCAATATTCAAATAGTGCTTTCAAACGCAAGATCATTTATTTTATTTATTTATTTATTTCACTCAACTCGTGGTTCGTGACCAATTGGCACGCAAAGTGCAAGAGAGGGGTGATAGCCAACCACGGCAAGAAAAGAAAGGAATATAGAAAAAGAGAAGAAAGAAGGATAGACAAGAATCCAGCAATGAGATCCTATCGTACTACATTATGCGATCGGAGTGCATTTTTAAAGCTGGAAGTGGAAAGACATTTTGATGTCTTAACATGCTGGGGAAGTTGCAGCCAAAGGCTGTAGGACACAAACAGAGGAGAGTTGGTAAATGCGGCTGAATTAGCACGGGGAAGTGAGAGACTATTACGAGTGGACCGGGACAG
Source organism: Sycon ciliatum (assembly GCF_964019385.1). Classification (NCBI taxonomy): domain Eukaryota; kingdom Metazoa; phylum Porifera; class Calcarea; order Leucosolenida; family Sycettidae; genus Sycon; species Sycon ciliatum. The sequence goes on from NC_088647.1 coordinate 32,915,759, forward strand.
AGAAAACCAATTGAATACGGAGAGATGAATGGGAATTTTACCTAGGCAAATTCTGTGGATCAAAACGCAAAGCTTCTGTTTGCGATTATCTTGCAGTGGCTGAGTATTGCTGATACAATAGAGCTCAAGACTAGGAAATAAACGCTGCTTGTTAAACAATATTTTAAGAAGAGATTTATGTTGGATTTCAAGTTTGTTCACAAGATGTTGACTTAGACTACACCAAGACTGACATGCATACTGGAAAATAGGTAATAGATACGAGCGATAAAACATAGAACGGCATGTATTTGGCAAATGAGAACGATGAGGATATAGTATGCCGAGAACACTACTAGTTTTCTTGCAAATATAGTCTACATGAGGAGCCCATGTTGGACAGTCGTATTTTTTTGTATTGTATTGTATTTTATTATTTTACTTCGTCAATAATTATACCAAGGTGCTTATGTTCATGGACAATTTCTATGGTCGATGAGCTGCCAGGACATGATAAAGACACATTACAGAACTGATCACTAGCACCGCTACATCATAACGTGAAGCAACTTGGAAGAATGGGTATCAATGCGAAGTGTATGGGGGAATGCATGTAGGGCGATAGTGCGCGGGTTTGAATCCCAGGATATGCCTGAAAAAAAAAATAGGAGAATTGAAAAATGTATAACATCCCTACGCTTTTTTTGCCGTCATCAAGGCGGTAGACGGTGTCGTATTACCCTCGATCGTACCTGTCCCGTACCTATCCCGTACCGTACCGTACCATCAAAGACGGCTGGCCACAATGCATATTCAAATAGGGCTTTCAAATGCAAGATCATAACGTGAAGCAACTTGGAAGAATTAGTATGTATGCGAAGTGTATCGGGGATGCATGCAGGGCGCGCGATAGTGCGGGTTCGAATCCCAGGTTATGTCTTAAAAAAAGGGATTTTTTTAAAGAATTTATAACATTTGAAACTCGGGTATTGAGCCAATACATGTAATAGAGAGGTTAAGTTACACGTTGTTTGCCCTTTTTCAAAACGCGGTGCAAATCTCACGTTACGTGTAATTTTTAGAGGTTAAGTTACACGTGCTACGTGACGTGAAATTTTGCCTGGCAGGATTCGGGTTTAGTTCGCGCAAATATCAAATCTTTCAACAAACTCGATAAAATTCCGGAAACTTACACAAGTTCACGGACGTAAGACTTTTGCGTGAAACTTAACCTCTCTAATAAAAGAAGAAAGGAAAAGGACATAATCGAAGGAAACGAGTTAAAGGTCTCGTCATCGTACAGTGACAATTAGGTGTTGGCGGATAATGCCGGCATTATTTCGAGCATTATACACCACCCGGAGCATTACGAGCATTATAAATGTTAGGGTAGAAATGCATACATTATGACATGTACATGACTTGATTGCGACTACTACTAGTACTAGTACTGTAGTACATGCACGTAAATGTAAGCCTCGTCATCAGCTATAATTAGAACTCCCATGCTTGTAACCTTGTTGTCAGCACTTCTAGAACTAGTAGTACTTCTACCACTTCCTTTTAGTTAGTCAATCACGTCGTTGATTCCGGAATGTTCCATACCTTACAGTAATATGCCTGATGACTAATGCTGCTGACTAAATTGCATATCTCACCTTCTAGAACACCTCGCTTAGTCATTGTTACGCAATGCTCACTTCATCTACATCTACATGTGTAGCAATGATGATCTAGGTTTGCCTTCTCCACTATTCTAGAACTTGTAGAAGGATGATTTCGTAATCCTTGTCTTACCACCAACCTTAGTTCTCTACCTTCGCTATAAAAGCTGCTGCCTTTCTAGTTTCCTACGGACTAGTACGGGATTAGTTTCATGCTAGACTACAGTGTATTACCTGAGAACTATTTCTCTCTCTCTCTGAATAAGTGTGCAATTCTGTATGATAACCATTAACCATTACTGTACCTTCGTGCTCTGCCGACTGAGCGAAACCGAAACGTAACATAAAGCATTACGAGGCCAAAAATGGCATTATACAGGCAGATGCCTAATAACAATGGACCCACTGTGTAGGGTGGTGGAGGGGGGAGACACGGCTAATAGTAAATAGACGACATTCTACATGACTGCATAGTAGATCTACACACATCGTCAATTCGTCATTGTACAGATTCGTATCGGCTATAGCGTTGGTCTTTGATTGGCAACATTTATTACTATACGCGTTAGTTCAAGCGATAGACCACCGACTCGTAGATCTTTACAAGTCATCATGCATGGACTTTGGTAGATCATGTACATGATGTAGATCTACCAAACAAATCGGTGCACGCAGTGCCAGGCCCAGTATACCATGGTATACTGCATGCAGTCGTGCTAGCTAGCTGTGGTCCAGCACAGCGTGGAACCTCTCGCAGAAACTTCCGGTCCCGGAAGTCTATCTTCGGCCAGAAACTAACTTTTTGAAGATCCAGGTAACCATGGTAACAGCGCCGAACCAACGAAACAAATGTGAGCCAGCATGGAACGGTGGAGGTGCGCACACGCACACATTCCAGACCTTACCCGGTTACCGTCCACAATGTTACAAAAAAACATTCTTCATCGAAGGAAGAGTCGTGTCTTTGTCGAAGAGTAACGCTGGACTTTCACCGGACATTGACCATTGTGTGAGACCAGCTAACTAGCAGCCAACGCTTATGGCTGACTCGCCACGATGCCGTTCTTGGGATTGGGAGGAAGCTGGGCTTTCTCCAGATAAAGTTTTGGCGGAGTCCTCTGATGATAGTGACGTCGTCGAGTTGGAAACTGCAGATAGCGAGGAAGCGGTCTTTTCAGAAAACAGCTGTTACCAAGTCTGAAAATGTTTCCAAAAGGACGCGAGTAGCTCATGGACAGAGCACTGAAGTGGCCATCAGTGCCGAAACACGTGCGCGGGAGTTCCCAGATGAGCCGCGCCGCTCAAAAGCGACTGTGGCAAGTAATTAGTGTGCCTGGCATGCCATACAACATAGTCAGGGAAGAAGAGTGTAATCATGTCCCATATAGCTACCGCGGGACACAAACAAGGAAAGTCCCGTTTGGAGAGGGAAATTCAGAGGCAGAAGCTGGTCAAGGAGTCCTTCTTGGCGTATCAGAAACGACTTGGGAAGGCTCTAGCTGGCACCGGTATGACTCAATATGCCTGTATGTGTTTGTACCTAGCGTACAATGTTTACCTGGTATTGTATTGTGGTTATCATAGCATGGGTGCAATATAATAACGTTTTTCTTAGCCCAATACCGCAAGGTTCAGGTGTTTATATTCCATCCGGCGGAGCATTATCAGCATTATTTGGAGCATTATATGGCCTTTTGTGGAGCATTACTGAGAGCATTATATCCCATATTACCGAGCATTATCCGCCAACACCTAGTGACAATCGACATTCTTTGTTCCGTTGGGACTGTAGCTTGTGCTCGTTTTCGTTGCGCTTGCCTTCCCCTCTTTGGTCTTTCCATAACCTTGAACCCTCCAAGTTGAAGGCTGTCGGTTAGCGCTACGGAGATGTGTTGAAGATACATGTAGGTGTCAGGACGTCGAATGTCTCAGTACTCTGTCAGTTTTGTGCCTAGTTGTTGCACTTTCTGACTGTATATAGTATCTAGTTAAAGTGGTAGAGAGTTACTCTTAACTCGTTTCCATATGTCCTTTTCCTTTCTTAATTTATAACATCCCCATGCTTTTTTTGTCTAGGTCATCAAGGCAAAAAAAGCATAGCGTAGGGCCCTGAGCTTCCAAGCTCTCTCGTTATGACCGACCCACACTAGCCACACATATACATGTACATGTAGAGTATGAGAATTTTTTTAGAAAAATAGTAGTAACCTCATAATACTGCATATCAACATATTTTATCAGCACCCCTAGCGGTCTTTAAGAGCCTGAAGATATGCCAATAGCCATATTAGGCCCGACAATGCGCCTAATAATTATAATGATTTTCTAATAATGATTGTTCAAACCGAAGGTACATGTACATGTACATGCAGGTCCGCATGCATTCACGCAATTTTCCAAATCCATCCAAAAAGCGCTTCTCATCAGCCATCGAACGTTTTCGTTCCCTTCTCATCAGGGATAATACTGGGAATGGCTCAACTTGGAAAAACTAAAACATAAATATTACTGTGGAAGAGAAAAGGACATATGGATACGAGTTAAGAGTAACTCTCCATCACTGTAACACGATACTATATACACGATACTATATACAGTCTTTTCCATAACCTTGAACCTTCCAAGTTGGAAGGCTGTCGGTTAGCGCTACGGAGATGTGTTGAAGCTAGGTGTCAGGACGTCGAATGTTTCAGTACTCTGTCAGTTTTGTGCCTAGTTATTGCACTTTCTGACTGTATATAGTATCGTGTTACAGTGATGGAGAGTTACTCTTAACTCGTATCCATATGTCCTTTTCTCTTCCACTTTTATTTATGGCTCAACATCCGAGTTTCAAATTGCACACCTGATGAGCCGTCACGAACCATACGGCGAAACGTACGTCGTGTGAAACAACTTGTTTTGTAGTCAACTAGTCCATCACAATGTCATGCATGAGGAGTACTGTAGGAGTTTGGCTTTCGGCTTGTACAATTCGTTTTCGCAAAGCTTCCCTTTCTTTACTTATCTTTGATATTTATGACCCACCCAAGTTGGGTGGTGTGCTGCTTTGCTGCTTCGAATTGTAGTTAGACCGCTTTGTCAAATATCGTACTGGTCTCGTCATCGTCCAGTAACAATCGACATTCTTTGTTCCGTTGGGACTGTAGCTTTTGCTCGTTTTCGTTGCGCTTGCCTTCCCCTCTTTGGTCTTTTCCATAACCTTGAACCTTCCAAGTTGGAAGGCTGTCGGTTAGCGCTACGGAGATGTGTTGAAGCTAGGTGTCAGGACGTCGAATGTTTCAGTACTCTGTCAGTTTTGTGCCTAGTTATTGCACTTTCTGACTGTATATAGTATCGTGTTACAGTGATGGAGAGTTACTCTTAACTCGTATCCATATGTCCTTTTCTCTTCCACATTTATTTATGGCTCAACATCCGAGTTTCAAATTGCACACCTGATGAGCCGTCACGAACCATACGGCGAAACGTACGTCGTGTGAAACAACTTGTTTTGTAGTCAACTAGTCCATCACAATGTCATGCATGAGGAGTACTGTAGGAGTTTGGCTTTCGGCTTGTACAATTCGTTTTCGCAAAGCTTCCCTTTCTTTACTTATCTTTGATATTTATGACCCACCCAAGTTGGGTGGTGTGCTGCTTTGCTGCTTCGAATTGTAGTTAGACCGCTTTGTCAAATATCGTACTGGTCTCGTCATCGTCCAGTAACAATCGACATTCTTTGTTCCGTTGGGACTGTAGCTTTTGCTCGTTTTCGTTGCGCTTGCCTTCCCCTCTTTGGTCTTTTCCATAACCTTGAACCTTCCAAGTTGGAAGGCTGTCGGTTAGCGCTACGGAGATGTGTTGAAGCTAGGTGTCAGGACGTCGAATGTTTCAGTACTCTGTCAGTTTTGTGCCTAGTTATTGCACTTTCTGACTGTATAATAGTATCGTGTTACAGTGATGGAGAGTTACTCTTAACTCGTATCCATATGTCCTTTTCTCTTCCACATTTATTTATGGCTCAACATCCGAGTTTCAAATAAATATTACTCTTAAAGGGTCGTATCCATATGTCCTTTTCCTTTCCATAAATATTAATAGGGTAAAAAACTAAAGAATAAGAATACTAAACATCAAGATAACAAATGTGTGTTATTCCAAACTTGATAAATGTCCACCTTGTCACGCGTGTTGTTATAGGGCTTGAAAGTGCTACGTCACAGCATAGCAACAATTTCAAAAATTCAAAAACTGGATCCACCTGGATCCAGTTTTTGTATGGATCCAAGCACATTTCAAGCGGTCTTACCCACAGCATGGTGATGTAGCCAGTGAAACTGACTGAATTGGCTACTGGGGGCGGGGTTACAACTGGTGGCGAAATAAAAGTCACACCTGCATGCGACATGAGTGGGTTGCTATGCACCCACATACTTAGGCAATAGCAAAGTCACACCTTAGTGGATCCAAAAATAGAAATCTGATGTCAACTTACTACTCCCTGGCCGTTTTGACGTCATCACTTTCAAGCCCTATTAGAAGGGAACGAAAACGTACCGAAAATATCAATGGCATCGGAGTGATCATTGTGCAGAGATACATGTGCCGCATGACGTCGATATTATTATGCTGAATGCATTTTGGTCTCCTACATTAAGTAGAATATGCAAGCAGGCATATGGCTATGATCCATGTCCAGGTTCTCAAAAGGATTGAGGCTTCCACCCATTGGTTGAAATGCGATGCCACCTGTAGACATATTCTGCCAATTTTGGTCATAGTTGAAGGTATCAAATCATCAAAATTGGAAAGAGGTGGTGCCACAGCATAACAGGGTCCTCAGCCTCACTGGCCTGGGCGTTGAAGCTAAATTAATAATAATTACTCTGCTGGATGTAGTTTGGCATCTACAATGTGCATGGCTGTACTGTTACTCCATTCAGACTCTTCATCTTGCTCCTTGAATGCGGTCCTCAAGCCTTAATCAACACAGGGTACGGGGCGACAGGTGCCGAAGTGGACCAGCTTAATCTTTGACGTGCTTGGATTTGTGTTCCTAGGCCTGGTCCTCAACTATCGTTTCTAAGGTCGTACAGGTTACCTTCAGGTACTTCATTTACATGTACATGACTTTGTTAACCCACGGCCACCTACTGGCGTACTGGGGTCTGAAAGAGTCTTCTTTACTTTGGGACTATACCTTGGGATGGCAAGTATCTATATAGCGTAACGTAACCACATAGAAACCCAATACGTACCGTTCAGAGCTCAACATAATTCATTGATTTGTTTGCAATATGGCGCTGCTTTACAAGTAGTGCAACTTACTTAGTCTGAAGTGCTGTCTGCCTACCTTCTAGGCGCTTCCTAAGTGGATGCATGGTGACTACATGATGGTACATGATATTGTCATGAGGGCCACACTTTTTAGAGCCTAGATTACCGTGTCGTTCGTACAAAACAACACTGTACATGTACACGTGCCACATGACTATTGCCTTGGGTACAGCCAGTGGAGATTGCCTGACGCTCAAACGCAAAGGATTTGAATGCAACCATCACACCGCCATGCATTCATATCGTGGATCATCCCGGACCAATATTCTTGGAACAATAAAGTCTTTTACTAAAGTAATTAGCGATAATCACCAGCATGACTGGAACTGCGCTCCGGACCCTATTCGAGCTGTGCGCAATGAGCCGCCATACCAGTTCAAAATGTCCAGGCACTTGTTGTCAAGCGGACCACCACAGGGATTCTGTTGTCCGTACATGGTGAGGCTTGCTTGTGCAACTGGTGCCTGCCACTCGGCAAAGTTGGCATCTTTGCACATACTTACCGTTCGAAATATAACTTCACGTTACCAGCGATATCACCCGTATTTCCCTCACCGATCTGGGAACAGCTTCGCTATTTTCTTCGTCTTCTTCGAACCGTGAAGAGTTCGTTTCCAGTGGGAAGGACTGAACCGCTAACCATGAAGTTCATCATCTTTATGTCACTGGGTGAGTGATACCTTCATGTATAAAAATGCTTTCAATGGATAGTGTTAAAGGCGACTTCCACTACTGAAACATTCCCAAGTGCCCTTGGGCAGAGGTTTCTAAGACGTGGCGACTGAACATTGTGCTGTAACTCTGTGTGCAACGCTTCGCAGTGGTCAGTCAACATACGTTTTACACCGGGGGGGGGGGCTTTCCACAGTAGCGGAAAGGTGTCTCTTGACCCGCACCGTACGCGAAACCATGGAATATGTTCAAGTATTAGTTATTGAGAGGTTTACAGGGCCTGGTTATCGGCTAGCGTGATGCTCGAAGTGGCAATGCATAGTGCTAGTTTAGCAATACGTAATTATTGGAACGGTTTGTTAACTAGGAAATGGTTTTCTCACCACATTGCAGCTCGCTTGCTTACTGTAAGAAATGTGAGGATCTTCAGTTAGAGTGCATCACCGAATATTGGTTAAACCCTGGGGAACGAGAAGGAGCCCTCTGTTCTGGAACTTTCCAGCTTTACAGCGCGCTTTCTGGGCAGGCGTATAGCTACCACCATCTCGCCAGGTGTGCTTCAACCGGATGAAATAGCGTAAAGCCGTGATTGCACAACAAGGGGCTACCTGCTCCGAATGTTGCGGCTCTCGCTTCCCGCCGACTGCCTGACACTTGACTGACTCACGACTGCCGTATGGAGCACAGAGGAAGGAAAGCGGACCGTGTACTCGGCAAACCAAGAAAGCACCACCACCTCTATCATGTTAGGCTATTTCCTACAATATTTTACTGTTTCCATTCGCTTCCATGTAATTGGGCGACACCGCCCGTTTGGTTCTGCGAATTCAAATAAAAATGTACCTACCTACCTACCTGCTCAAGTCTCATTGATTCATCCCTTGATTATTAGTGGATTCACTTCGCTCAATCTAGCGATATTGCCAGTTCAATGAACGCATTCAACTTCGGACAATGAGTGGCATCTTTACTGGCGGTTTTTCACTCTATCTACGGATTTTACATCGAAATGGCAGGAAGCTAGGAAACTCCTAGCATGGCAATTTTTCTTATACATGTACATGTACGCGGTAGAGAAAAGGTGGTATACCGGTACGCGGTACTACTACCAGTACGCCAATCGCGATTACTGTGGAAGAACATGCGTTTCACATGTGGGGATTTTGGCATCTCGTCTGGATGCCCCTATAGCTATACTAACTCGCATATGGCCACCTGTTTTATTGGCACTTGACAATGACGGGGTACAAGTGGCTTCAAAGTAAGTTACTACAGTACAGGCCGTGCTTGTCGTCATACCACAGCGTACGTGCGACTATCGTCCTACCTGCAACTCCTAGCTTTGGCAGTCTTAAAAGATATAACGCTCACTCAATAGGTGTTACCATTTTTTTTATTTTTGGGCCTCCCGCCTTCCACATGCATGATCATGATACATGTAGATCCGGGCCGTAGACCATGCCTGATAGACTGTGTTACGTGTGTAGTCTACAACAGTACAAGTACAAGACTTAGTGCTGAAGTATTATACTTATAGTCTACACAGTCTACTTGTTCACCCCACCATAAACACCTTGGCATTGTCATAGATTCCGCCCTCTCCTGGTCTCACCATGCTGATCATGTGTCGTCCAAAGTATGCCGATCTGTCGGCATAATGTCAAGTCACTTGTCCCATTTGCCCCAAAATTGCCGGATTAATTTTTATAAATCATACATTCTTCCCCTCTTCACGTACGGCTTCCCTGCCTGGTCCACCATTAACAAAACCCACATAGGTAAATTCGAAGTTCTCCATCGCCGTATACGGCGCATCATATTTCGTACTGATCGTTATATCACAAATCTAGACTTGTATGCTGCTGAATCCACTACCACTCTGCAACATTACCTTGATGCTTCCAAGTGCACCCTGGCACATTCAATTTTTCTTGATCAGCACCCTGCTCATTTACAGTCCCTTAATTGGTTCAATTCAGGTGGCACCACCCGAAGCTGCGTTCGTCTCCCCCTAGCTAGGTCTACCCTATTCGTAAATTCCCCTTTCTTTTCCTCCTACTCCACGTGGCTCCAACTGCCTCCCAGTGTTAGACAAGCCCCAGATATGCCCAAATTCCGTACCCTCGTCAGACAGCACTTCAGTATCTCCCAGTAAACAAAGTCACAGTCACCACTTCCGCTGCATAGCTCGCTGAGCATCCCATTGCTTTTTAAGTTGCTAATCCCTTCCCACTTTGTGTACGTGCTCTTCATTTTCTTTTTTTCTCTTCTTCCGTGGTTGGTCTCACCCTCTCCTCAATTCAATTGGCTGTCTTGACATGCCACGAGGTGCAGAAATAAATAAATAAATAAATAAAATAAATACTCTAGAGTTTCGAGTTTCTATTATTATTGGCAAATGCATGTACGTGTTGTAGGTGCGTGGCACCTACACAATAATGACAGTATAACTATGACGTCATGAGTCTGACTCGGGTTATAACTTGTGAAGATGGTAAGGATGGGGGGAGGGGGCTAAGTGTATATCGCCCCCCCCCCCTTGACAATGCCAAGGTGTTTATGGTGGGGTGTACAAGTAGACTGTGTAGACAAGAATGATTTTTGCCAGATGACCGCGCAAAAGTGACCCCCCCGGGCGAGTTGCAATAAAAATTAATCCTGTTCGACCTGCTGATATGAAGGAAGTTTTTTTTCGGCCGGTTTGCTACTATCATTTTAGTCTTGGGTCTAGACAAGGGGAAGTAGTCATGTAGGGGCGTGAGCAGGCCTTTCGGCACGGGGAGTTGTAACTCGTTCTACTCTACTGTACTGAGTGAAGAGAACCCACACCTTGATCTAGTGTACTTCATCGTGGGGATTTTGCAGTTGGATGTGCGACTTCGGGGCGACCTTCCGGGTCTCGGGCAAGTAGAGTACCCAATGCACTACCGGGAACCCCCCCCCCGCCCCAAAGAAAGTATGAATAGTGCCGAAATCGTCAGCCAATGTAGTCACCGTGTATTCTCTACTCTTAGATCGTTCGTTCTCACTCCAAATATTCCATAAACACGAGTTCCATAAACACGAGTTTTCCATCAGCGGGGAATACAGGCGCCCCCCCCCCCCCCCTCCCGCCGCCCACGAACCGGAATTTGCAGAAACAGTGCTTGAAAGGTGAATCGTTGATATGCAAACGGAGCACGGCAAAATTAAAATCCTACTCCGTTAAACCTAGCAGGCAAGTCCTTTTTGACATGATGTGACTCTGGTCAGGCCGTCCTCACTGAACAAAACGTTCATTTAGTAATAATTATTGGTTAAGACCAGGTAGTATAGTTCTTGCGCGATGATACATGTACGGTCGTTGGGGGAGACAGTTGTGGTTTTATTAGCTGTCATTTCATAGAGCAGGGAGAATTTGCCAGAAGGCGTGATTGTTACATGACAGGCAGCCCCCCCCCCCCCCCCTGATTCCGTTTGGGGAAGCTTCATTCAGGATGAAACATCCCCCTTTGTGTAGCGGCATATTTTACTCTCAGCCTACACTAACTTGTAGTGCTGGATGCTATCGCACTGCTGGTATACATGATTGTATCTACCTTTCTAGTGTGACATACAAAAATTAATTAATATAACACCAGCATGCAAAAAGAGAGGCTACTGCTTCGTCAAGTTCTAGCCTTTTTATGTTCACTGTCGTACTGCGCAAGGAAATGACACGGCCCGGACGGCTGTAGCTCTGTGCATGTGGCCACGTGGATTTCGAAATCTAGCCCTCCATTACCAGATTACAGTCACCCTTGCCTTGGGGCCGAATAACAAAACTTCTCTGGCATGAATCGCTTGTCTGGAACATGCTTGATTCGTTGCTGAGTTGGGGTCGGCAGATCAAGGCAGCCATCGCGATTTGCACCACGAATGATGTTGAACTTCCAAATCAGGAATTTAAAAAATCATTATATAACGCACATCGTTGCAGGTGATAATCTCCGGTCTCCCTTAATCCCACGGCTACATAGTCATTATGTGATGTGACGCATAGCCAACGTTTGAATATTGTACTCAAATCTCACACATAGGCATAACGTATTCAGTTGCCACTAGATATCGCTTGTGAACGAACTTCAAGAACGATTAGCAAGTAGAAGGCGAATGTTGTTGTTGTAAAATTTGTTTCAAGTGGGGATCAAAAGAGGCAGTTACTAGTAACGTCAATGGGCTCACCCAACAAATTGACTAATAATTATCAAAATAATAATTCAGTCTGCCCTCAGCACAAGGTGTCTATGGAAAATCCCGAGTGTTTTCTTGTTTGCTGATGCCGTCGATATCAACTGCAGCTGTTTCATGTAGCCAAGTGGCGAGTCAGAGTTGGAATTACGACCCATCTTCCAACATTGGTAGGTTGCACAATCATTAAACAGCTTACAGCTTCATAGTTTACTCTGCATTAATAAAATTCTGTTATCTATGATTGGAAGTGTTCCGCTTCTGGGGCTGCATCTGCGCCTTGATTCTTGAGGGTGGTGACAATCATACTGATGCGGAAAACTCAGTCTAACAGAGCCTCGCGTGAACCGTGAAATAACTATGTATTTGTCTTGTAAAAAATATTAGCCCACCATCAAACTTTGACGATTAATTTTCTGCATTTTCGGTTGTCAATTCACCTTGCTCAGTAGGTGATATAATTATCATGTGCAATACATGTACAGCCAACTTTGCGAATAACGACACTCGGCGGGGGCTTCAAAGAAGTGGCCTCAGTATATGTACACGTAGATTCCAACATGCTGGTCACATCAGTGACTTTCCGGAGTACATGTATAAGCGGCACCCACATGTTTTTGGGACAAAGTGGTCATCTGCCCTGCTTACCGCCTTAAATGGGTCACTTGGTCATAGCAGTATATGCCGCACCGTTTTTGTTCAGCTGAATTACTGGTGTTTAAGGTGCGGCTTATTAGTATTACTTCGAAGTATTATTATAAGCTTGTTCGTGTTGACATCACCAATCAACCTGGGCTAGTCTTCGAATAAGCCAAATGAACAAAAGAAATGAGGAACGGGTGTGGCGTATACAACAGCAAATACGGTACTAATTTTCTGTAGCCTAGGTTTATTTCGTTTCACCACGCGAGACCTTCGCTAACTGTTCTTTTGGAAATGGTTGCTTAAATTTCAGGCCCTGCAAACTGGGGCAATATCCCGGGTTTCGAAACATGCGGAACGGGAACTGAGCAATCACCCATCAACATCCCAACGGCGAGTGCAATGTACGCGAGTTATCCACCGCTGAATATCACCAGCAACGCAACAACAGATGTCTATCACTTGGAGAACGTCGGCGACGCACCAACGGGATTCGCCTATGGTTCCTCTAACACGTGGTTTACAGGTGGACCGGTGGGAGTCACTCACTACAAGCTGCACAGTTTCCACCTGCATTACGGCAACTCCACGTACGATGGGTCGGAGCATGCAATCGATGGCATGCGAACATCAGCAGAGGTGAGAATCTTCATTGGAGTTTTGAATTGTTCTCCTCACACAGAGTTCACCCAATTGGCTGAGAGTACTCAGGCTGCGTTTACACGGAGACGAAACGAAACGGAACGGAACCAAAACGCACTGTCCTCGAATCGTTTCTAAACCATCTACACGAGAACGGCAAATCGTTTTGAACCGTTTGCACGAAAACGGAAAACAGGCGATCAGGCTGGAGTTAGGCCGCGCAAGTCTGGCGTAAGAGCGGAATATAACACGCTAGTTCGAGCTGGCTAACTCCTGAATGCTGTTTGTGCACTTGGTTTGAATATTCCCCGCGCGGAATGGTTTCCATGACCGCACTCCGTTTCCAATCGCTTTCACTGTTTACACGAGAGCGAAAACATTTCGAAAACGTTTCAAAACACTTTGAAGTTCGTTTCCATTTCGTTCCGTTTAGGGGTGCCTTTTCATGCGTTGTCTTGTAAACGATAGTAGTACTCAAGTAAAGGCCACAATTTCGTTCCCTTTCGGTTGTACTTCGTTGCCGCGTAAACCCAGCCTCAGAGTGTGTAGTTATTGCGTCAGGCCAGTGAAATCATGTTCTGTGATTGCCCGCATAAGAGGCTTTAAGAGGCTTTAAAAAACCCAGCCTCAGATGTGGTGTAAGCACAGAGCAGCAATCAGTGTACTTTTCTCTTCGGACAGAACAACAAAGGCACAAGGGTTGGTCTTTGGAATTCTGAACGTCATGGTATGCAATCGTCAGGCAACATGAAAATACTGTTGGCCACGCCAGGTATGCAAGGACATTTTTGGGAATTTGTTTTTGTATTCACTAGTTTGAGGGAAAGAGACAAACGGGAAAAGTCTGAAGAAAAAATTGACTGTCACCACCAGGACTCGAACCAGGGACATTCGCGTGTTCTTGTATTGTAATTAATTACTTACAATTATACTGGCTTAGCCAACATCATCTTTAAGCCTAATGATTCCAAAATCAGAGCACCGAGCTAGCCTTGTACCATTTTTGTTCCATGGAATACTCTTTGCCTTCGTGCTATTGAGCAATCTCAGCACACTGAGTGCATCCTCAGGGTATTATTCTCGTTAAAACCTCAAGCCTGAGATGCATGCTACATGTATGTGGTTCTGCACATGTTAGGAAGAAGTTCCTGTTTTCGAATACTGTTAAACGTCTTGCATATTGTCAAGCTGAACTACCATTAAGCGGTTACGGAGAAAGAAGTTTCAAAAAAGCTAGGAATAAAAAAATTGACGCCGACATAATACCATGATAAACTAATGAAATAAAATGAATGTGAAGAAAAGGATTCAGAAACGTTTTTTCTTCGATGGTCATTGATGAACCCACATCGAATAATGCGTATGGGGAAGCAAACCAGAATGCACACCTCAGCAGTAATTGCACATCAGACTATCCTTTGAAGTTTTTCTGTCCCATTCCATGTGTCTGGCTAATTTATTCTATTCCCTCACGCCTTGGTATTCTACCTATTCAATATCGCACAAATTGAGACCCCTCGATTGGCTACCCGCCTCTGGGTCATCTCTCAAATAAAGATAATAATAATAATAATAATTCAAAGGATCAGTCGGGGAAGTAAACTGCCTGAAAAGAGAAAAAAACGCCAGACCCACCAGGACTCGAACCTGGGACCCTGCTTGTCATGAGCAATGCTCTAACCACTGAGCTATGGGACCAGGCTGAACCTAGAAGGCGCTGACAAGTTTTTCACTCCAAAGGCAGCTCACAACACGTGCCACACATACTGATGGCACTTGGGTCTTTTTCCCTCCCCCAGGGGACCAACCACGGTCAGTTTCTGGAAACTACCAGAGGTGAAAGAAAGTGATTTAATTTGGAAAGGATTGGGAGAACTTCAAATTCAAAGGATCAGTCGGGGAAGTGAACTGCCTGAAAAGAGAAAAAACGCCAGACCCACCAGGACTCGAACCTGGGACCCTGCTTGTCATGAGCAATGCTCTAACCACTGAGCTATGGGACCAGGCTGAACCTAGAAGGCGCTGACAAGTTTTTCACTCCAAAGGCAGCTCACAACACGTGCCACACATACTGATGGCACTTGGGTCTTTTTCCCTCCCCCAGGGGACCAACCACGGTCAGTTTCTGGAAACTACCAGAGGTGAAAGAAAGTGATTTAATTTGGAAAGGATTGGGAGAACTTCAAATTCAAAGGATCAGTCGGGGAAGTGAACTGCCTGAAAAGAGAAAAAAACGCCAGACCCACCAGGACTCGAACTTGGGACCCTGCTTGTCATGAGCAATGCTCTAACCACTGAGCTATGGGACCAGGCTGAACGTAGAAGGCGCTGACAAGTTTTTCACTCCAAAGGCAGCTCACAACACGTGCCACACATACTGATGGCACAGGTTCGAGTCCTGGTGGGTCTGGCGTTTTTTCTCTTTTCAGGCAGTTCACTTCCCCGACTGATCCTTTGAATTTGAAGTTCTCCCAATCCTTTCCAAATTAAATCACTTTCTTTCACCTCTGGTAGTTTCCAGAAACTGACCGTGGTTGGTCCCCTGGGGGAGGGAAAAAGACCCAAGTTTACTAAGGATATGATGTGTAATGGATCACTCGGGAAAGGATTGCGCTGTCCCTCCTGTTCGTGCGCGGAGGAGATTGGAATGGACATGGGAGGACAACCGGGATGTGATAAAGGCGTACTTGCTTGCCACCGAGTGTGGACGGCTGCAGCTTTGGTACGTGCGGCGTATGCATGATATATGGACCGCTATGAGGCCTGATAGACCGGTGAGTGAGGGTCTGTTGGCGGATAGAAGGCGATATATCACTAAAAACAAGAAAATTTCGAAGGTGGAAGAAGACGTCTTGCGGAAGCAGATGATGGAGGAGCGGAACCAAAGAGCGTCTGAAACTTCTACCACCATGGAAACCAACTCAGCTGATGAAACTAACTGTAATGTAACCGTGGAGACTGATGAGCATGCTGAGCTGTGTACTGGTGGTGCTGCTGGTACTGGTAGTACTAGTATGGGTGATCTCTCCGAGGTTACACCAGCGACGCAGGCTACACTGCTACTTGCATCTACACCTACGGGTTTGAATGCTGGAGCAGCCCTGGCTTTGACACCTCCAGAGCAGGGACGTGACAGCCTGCAGCCTGCTACAGCTGTGCTAGTAGCTACTGGTACAAGCAGTGACAACCTAGTGCAGGGGATGCCTTCACAAAGCAGCACTGACCTTACTCATCCTCAAGATGGAGAAACTGACGCCATGGATGCACTCAACACTGACACCACTAACGCGCTCAGTGAGGCATACTTGAGATGGAGAAATGTACCCATGTCCGAAAGTCCTAGGTTACCTGTACCTCGCCATGTGCCTCAACGCAAACTCGATCAGGTGACATCACTTGTGAACAAAGCAATCCCTGGAGTGATCAACACCACTAGTAAAAACAAAGATCTTCAAATGGAAGATCTCAATTGCTTAGTATATGTTGCTGCTCGATGTTCCTTGACCAGATGTGGCATTTCCTTGTCTGAGACGAACGGTGAAAACGCTAGTGGCAAACCGGCGAGCTCGCGACCACCGGAACCGACTTGGTTAGTAAAATCGCGCAACAAAGCGAAGAAATTACGGGCAGATATATCTCGACTAACGATGATGTTGAAAAACCCTGCTGTCAAGCACCAACGGTTCTTTGCTCAGTACGGAATATCCCACACTTCCCAGATTGGATACGCCCTGGAACAGAGGAAGCTGGAATTGCTTGAGCTAGCGGAGAGGACAAGACGTGATAAACACATCTGGGAGAGCAGGAGAGCTAACACACTATTCTGCACAAATGAGAAAGAATTCTACCGTAGACTGAGAAAGGAACCGGAGCAGCAGCAACCCGGGGAATTACCGAGTGAGGGTGCCGTATTCGAGTTCTGGTCTGGTATACTAGCCAAGCCTGTGCCGTTTGATGAGTCATCAGGGTGGTATCAAGAACAAAGAGTGGAATATGAGACTACCATTGCAGAGTATGAACCCGTATCTGTGACTCAACGGGCACTCCAGGACACGCTAGCTAAGGTCAGCAGGTGGAAAGCTAGTGGTGTAGACGCAAGTCATGGTTACTGGTGGAAAACATTATCAAATCTACACATTGCCCTGCGAATCGCCTTCCAGAAGACCCTTGTCGGTGATTGGCCAATTCCTGAATGGTTGGTGACTGGCCGCACAATCCTGCTGCCCAAGACGGAGCCACCCACATCTAACCCAGCCCAATATCGCCCTATCACCTGTCTACCCACACAATACAAGATCCTGACAGCCGTAGTTGCTAGTCTCATGTGGAAACACATTGACACCAATTCGATACTCCCAGATGAACAGAGAGGGTGTACCCCGGGAACACTAGGCTGTAAGGAGCAACTTCTTGTCAATAAGATGATAATGGAGCACGCTCGGCATAATAAGCGCAATATCTCTGTTGCGTATATCGACTTCAAGAAAGCCTATGACAGCGTTTCTCATGTATGGATTATTCGGATGCTAGAGATGTACAAATTTAGCCCAGCTCTTGTCAAGTTCTTGGAGGCAAGCATGCAGCTCTGGAATACACACATGAGTTTATCATATCAAAAATGCACGGGTCTCAACAGAATCTGTCAGGATTCGCCGTGGTATCTTCCAAGGAGACACGCTATCACCCCTCTTGTTTTGCTTAGCTATTAACTGCATTTCAAGAGAGGTGCAGAAGACAGGCGGCGGATATCAAATGCAAATTGGACAGGTCTCAAAGGTCGTTTCTCAACTCCTGTACATGGATGACATTAAATTGTATGCCAAACATCGCAACCAGCTGAAGCCCATGATCAACGTCGCGCAGATCACAGCTTCAGCCATTGGCCTGGAGTTTGGTGTTTCGAAGTGCGCCACGCTTCATGTACACCGGGGAGTGCTTGAGTCAAGTGATGCGGAGCCTGTCGAAACACTATTGGGTATGGCTTTACCCACCCTGCAAGAAGATAACATGTACAAATACCTCGGATTCATTGAATCGGCTGCGCTGCCGCATGGTGAGATAAAGAGCAAGCTTCGTGAGGATTATGGAAAGCGATTAGATGCGATCTTCAAGCCTGGATTAACGGCTGGATATTTAGCAAAGGCAGTAAACACATACGCGGTGCCACTGCTCACCTACAGCTTTGGCATCATCAACTGGCGACCCGTAGAATTGGAGCAGCTGGATATCTTGCTCAGGAAGAAGCTCACCAAGAAGGGATGGCATCACCCTCGGGCTGACAGAGAGAGGGTGCATTTGGTGTGCGCCGAAGGCGGCCGTGGATTCCAGAGTGTGGTGGATCTACATGAACGATCCATCATCCAAATCAATAAATACATCGAGGGCCACCAAGACCACATTGCCATTGCTCTCCTAAAACAGTACCATCATGAAAAAGCAAAATACTCTGTCTCCAGTGATGCTGCGAAATATTTGGCAAAGATTGGTATGGAGGAGTCAGCCACAAAGGAACAAATACGCCAGGGATACCAGCGGCATCGGGAGGAGACAATCAGAAAGAAGCCTCTGCATGGCCAATTTTGGCTGATGCTGCAGGATGCGATCTTCTGCTTTGCGTCCGGCAACAGAGAGTATTGTCATGGCCATACAGGACCAGGCTATCCCAACACGGAACTTACAAGAGATATTTAATCGAGGAACAGGTGTGTTAACGAAAACGAGTTGCAGGATGTGTGGCAGGGACAAGGAAACGGTTTTCCACCTTATCGGAGCGTGTACAGCTTGTGCGGGAAGTCACTATGTCAATCGCCACAACAGGTTAGCAAAATATCTCCACTGGGCATTGTGCAGGAAGTATGGTGCATCGGACATTTCGAATAAGTACACAAGTCACCAACTCACCAACGTCGTGTACAGTGCTGAAACGGATGTGTCAATCTACTGGGAAGTGCCAATTCCAACAGCAGCGCCCGTTGGAGCAAACAGACCCGACATTATTATCAAGGGCAAAGATGAAGCGTTACTTGTGGACGTAAGTGTCCCTCTGGATAGGAACATCCGCCGAAAATCTGTGGAAAAGATACAGAAATATCAAGGCCTGAAGCGTGAGGTGGAGCAGATGTGGCAGGTGCGAGCCAAGATCGTGCCAGTAATTGTGGGGGCATTAGGTGGATTAACCCCCTCGACTGCTGACTTTGTGAGGGAACTGGATGCCGGAGCTAGTGTACCGATCTTGCAAAAGGAGGCACTCCTTGGCACAGTTGACATCATCAGGTCAATAACTCAGATGAAATAATAATTACACTCTAAAAAGTTACATTGGTTTGCGAATGCCCATGGTTCGAACTATTAGTTGAAGCACCTATTTGCAGAAAATAATTATGATCGTAATATTAATCACTTGCCAATAACAAAGACAACAATAATACCATCAGCCCCCATTCACCGGTTTTGACGGTGCTTCACTGATGTTGAATGAGAAGAATTATATTGCTGCCTTCAGTGCTATTGTGTCGCTGAAGGGCTCGATTTCAGATTTGATGACGGTTACTTTTCAACGGATTTTGTTTTCTGATTAAGCTCTCTTGCTATTACTGTACCTGCTTGTGTTAAGTCTCATTCTCGCAGATTAGTTGTATAATAGATTGTACATGCATCATTGTAGATTTGCTGTTCACAGTATTTCTCTCTTCTTTCTTTCTTTTTTCTCAGTCTCCCTTATTATATTTTCTTCACATACAACAGCAGTACTCCCCATGGTCTTAAATGACCCGGGATGCTGCATAATACAAACACAAAACCAATAAAGCCACCCCCATTATAATAATAATAATAATTTGGAAAGGATTGGGAGAACTTCAAATTCAAAGGCTAGTCGGTATGTTGGTAGGACTGTTCAGCACCTGAACGCACGCATCAAACAACACACACCACGTCACATACTTCCACCTTGCGCACAACAACAAAGACCGAAGCGAGGGCGACCTAGAAAACAACCATTAACCACACAGCCGTTGCCTACACAACCCGCGGATCCTGGATCTCAGACTGTGCTTGCTCCGCCGTCGTTGGTGACGGTGGTGGAGGAGAATGGGCGTGGTGGCTCATCGGGTCGGCTTGTGTCGCCGCCTTTGCTCCGGCCGTCGGTGGTTCCCTCGTCAGTGCCCCCGGCGGCTTTGGCTGAGGCGGTGCTGCTTGCGGTCCCGGTCCCACTGCCTCCTCCTGATCCTCCGCCATCGGTTCTTGCGGCGGTGGAGCTTGCCAGTGGCAGACCGCGAGCAACACTGACAGCTGCATTAACACTACAAATGCCGACTCAAAGAGACCCACCTTGCATATCAGTAACTCCCACACCAACACCAACAACGCAATCTACAGCAACCACAACTAATCCACCATCCAAGCCCATAATTGAAAGACCAAGACGATCAACAGCCAACTACAACAGAAGCTACGCACTCAGCGGACGAGGGCGAAAGGAGGGACGTGATAGCAGGGGGACGGCCGAGTTGAGTTCAATGGACCCGGTCAGGCGGGATGGACGAGACAGAGAGAGTACAGAGGAAGCGGAGGATGGAACGGACGGCGGAGGGAGCAGTGAGTCGGAGAGCAGTGATGGAAGTGATGGTGAGAGTGCCGGTGAGAGTGTTAGTGTTGTGCGTAGGTTTCGTGGTAGCAAGTCTTCAGTGTACAATCATCTGCTGGCTAGTCCTGATTGTTGCGGTGCGTATTCCGACTCTTCGTTCACTGTATTGTGCCGTGGTCGTCATGGTTATGGACTACAGTTAAAAGTGTTGGAAGCTATCTATCAGCGTCTGTACAAGCCTAATTTGTGTGTACAGAAAGATAGTATAATTGGGTTGAAATTGTTCAAGTAACGTGTCGTGTTTAGTGCGGCCAATCTTGGCCGTTAATGTTCTAGGTGTAATGTACTGCTGTTATGTGTTATCACGTTGTCTTTCCTTCCTTTCTCCTTTGTTCATTTCTCGCTTTGATTGTTAAAATTCACATTTGTAAATTTCACTGTTGTTGCTCTTAGTGTTATTTCTCTAACTTAGATTTTCTATAATAGTTCAATTTTTGTTTCAGTGTCCTTTAGTACAACGACGATTCCTGATGAGTGTTGTACGAAAACTTGTTTAAATCCTTTTCTTTCTCTACACAATTTCTTCACATTTTTCATCGTTCTATTGCACATTGTCTCCACAGTTTTACAATACATGAATACAGTGTACACAAAATGTCGATCCAGCTTGTATTACTGATTGCGGTTTTCAAATTGTTGTCTCCTCGCCGTTTGTTCAAATAATAATAATAATAATAATAAAGGGTTTGCTTCCCACACCGGAGCTCGCGCTATTCCGCCGACTTTACTTGACACTTGACTGACTTACGACTGCCATTCAGAGAACACGAAAAGTCCATCGAACCTTCGACTCGGCAGACCTGCAAGAAAGCACCACTCCCTGCTCAATACACAGTGTTTCGGGGATTTCACCCCTCATCAGTTGAGCTTGAGTAGGCTGAGGAAGATTGTGCCTGAAGAGCACCACATAATAGTGCTGTCCAGGCACAAACATCACCAGGGATACAAACTTACAGAGACGCTCCGTTTCCCGCGCGACAAACACCTCGTGAACACCAGATAGCAGCGTGAGTCAGTGTCGCTCCTGGACGTAGAGACAGACGTCGAGGACCCTCGGTCATTCGGAACGCTGTCACAGGGAGTGGTGCTTTCTTGCAGGTTTGCCGAGTCGAAGGTTCAATGGAATTTTCGTGTGCTCTGGATGGCAGTCGTGAGTCAGTCAATTGTCAAGTAAAGTCGGCGGAATAGCGCGAGCTCCGGTGTGGGGAGCAAACCCTTTCTTACAAATCATCGCCGAAGTCGCAACCAATACTTCGTACTGTTGTGCCCAGCGCGGGCTTGCGACTAGTTGGTTTGGAGGTGACAGCGTTGCGAATGACCAAGGGGGCCTCGACGTCTGTCTCACCGTCCAGGAGCGACACTGACTCATGCTGCTATCTGGTGTTCACGAGGTGTTTGTCGCGCTGGAAACGGAGCGTCTCTGTAAGTTTGTATCCCTGGTGATGTTTGTGCCTGGGGAGCACTATATAAGTGGTGCTCTTCAGGCACAATATTCCTCATCCTACTCAAGCTCAACTGATGAGGGGTGAATTCCCCGAAACACTGTGTATTGAGCAGGGAGTGGTACTTTCTTGCAGGTTTGCCGAGTCGAAGGTTTGATGGACTTCTCGTGTGCTCTGGATGGCAGTCGTGAGTCAGTCAAGTGTCAAGTAAAGTCGGCGGAATAGCGCGAGCTCCGGTGTGGGGAGCAAACCCTTTCTTAATAATAATAAAAATAAAAATAATGTATGCTCAAAATATTTGGTGATTGAAGGTTACAAAATGACCACAGTAACAAGGGAGCACGGGTGATTGTATTGTCACTATGGTGTGCGAACTATGCTGAATAAAAAGCTAAGCTAGGGTGTGAAAATCTAAGTGTATAGTGTGAGAGATATAACTGTTTCCGTGTTAGCTGCTTGCTCCTGTTGCAAGCGTTGGATGCAGCCTACATACACTTACTCAAGCCATGCTTTTGCATTCAAAAGGAAAATGTAACATGTCTCACGCAGACTGGGGATAGCAGTGCGAAGGAGATGTTATAGACATTTCTTAGATAACCGAGGATTTCCATTTTTTAGATAGTCGATGATGTACATGTAGATCAATTTTTTCACTCAATTTGTGGGCCATAACTAAATGGCACGCAACGTGCGAGAGAGGGGTAATAGCCAAACACTGGTAGACAGATTTGTGTGTTGCTCCCTACCCTGCTGTGGCAAATAGAACCCAGCACCTTTTTCAGTTTTACCTTGGTGGACTGTTAGTCATAACTGGTAACTATTACTTATAGGTCCTTTTTCCCTTTACATCTTAATTAATTACTCAATCTGCGGACAGAACTGTTTCGTCCTTTGTGGACTCGTCAGCGCAGCACAGAGGAAATGAGGCCTTCTTAATTAATTATTAATATTTTTAATTTTTGGGCAGGGTCTGAGTACCGTGAAAAGGTTTCCAGAAAGATTATTTAAAAAGGATAGCTGACTGCTGTGTGTGATTTTCACTTATCCAGCTCGATGTCGTCTTCTACAACGGCTCGTACCAAAATCTTAATCAAGCCTTGGCAAGTGGAGATCGTGATGCTATCGCTATCATTGCCGTGTTGTTCAGCGTGAGTAAACAGGGGCTTGGGATATACTCCTCTGCAATAAATGGGATGCGTTTTTGAAGTTTGCAGTAAGCTTTGGCACACCAAACAAATTGTCATGTCGGGGGTGTAAGAGGTTAAGTCATTTTTCAAGACTTTGCCTGGAGGCTTCGAGACAAGGTGTGAAACGTTTATGTACAGTGCTTGGTCTGACTGTATGTGTTATTCACTACATGTGCAAGCCTGTTTGTGTCCGTAGTTGGTCTGTCTGTGGGCATTATTCTCCACAATCATGTACACGGTCGTAGTTCTGTCGCAATGACTGTTTGTACCTTTGGGTAGACAATGTATCACTTCATCTGTAGTTAGCACTTATTCTCTGCATCCGTCCAATGCGATACGACTGAAGCCCTTCCCCAAACAGAAACAAATTCGCACACACAAACAAACACACACACACACACACAAGCACACACACACGCAAGACATGTTTCCGGATCCGATGCCCCAGTTGAAGTCTCTCCAATCCTTCAAGACGAAGGTCCATCGCCACTTGCGTCAAAATAATTGGCTCTGGGCTACGGACTCCCTGTAAGGCTATGTCGCCCGTCAATGAGCAACTACCCTCGTCCATCATCTATTTCTTGTTTTATTTTATTTCCCTTTCTCGTGGCTCTCTCTGTCTCTCTCTCTCTCTCCCTCTCTCTCTCTCCTTCTCTCTCTCTCCTTCTCTCTCTCTCTCTCTCTCTCTTTTTCTCTCTCTCTCTCTCTCTCTCTCTCTCTCTCTCTCTCTCTCTCTCTCCCTCCCTCTCTCCCTCTCTCTCCTCTATCTCTCCTTCTCTCTCTCTCTCTCTCTCTCTCTCTCTCTCTCTCCCTCTCTCTCTCTCTCTCTCTCTCTCTCTCTCTCTCTCTCTCTTTCTCACTTGATTTCCCTCCCTCACCCACTACTGAACACTACAGGAATCTTTGAACGTTTGCGGTACTCCACAGTACCAGTCATGTGCTGTTTACCGCCTCCCCGTTATTGTATTCTAACGTTAACGTTATTCTTTGACTGAGCGTTCTTTGCTTTGTACTACACCCTGCTATCATGTTAGGCTATTTCCTACAATATTTTACTGTTTCCATTCGCTTCCATGTAATTGGGCGACACCGCCCGTTTGGTTCTGCGAATTCAAATAAAAATGTACCTACCTACCTAGCTGCATTCCTATCGATGCCTGGTCGTAGGCTATGATTCCGAGACCTCCGGTCGGACAAGCCTCGCCAACCACATCGGCACATCGCCCCTACTCCCCTTTGTCTTGTTGTCCAGTGTCATTTCAGTTGTCCTCTTCCCCTGATTATTAGTAGGGCTGTGTTTGCTAGTAAAAAAAACAAAAAACACACATGAACACACACAAAAACACACATGTCCCAGTTTTATTGGAGCAGCCGTTTACGAGTTATATCAACTTGAAGTTTGCACTAAATTTGGTAACATGATGATGACGTCATTAACTTGCGCAGACTACGTCAGAATTATGATGGCCGAGAAATAGACTAGACATTTGATTAGACTAGATAGATGGTTTTTCCAGTCGGTATACCTGTAAGGTTTCATATGTCCCACCCATACCGAAGTTTGAAAAAGATCAGACTTCTTTGGGGCATTGAAGACCCAAAATACTGAGATTTCCCCATCTACTCCCATACAACGTCCATCTCTGTTCACATTTAAGGGTGAGCTTCCCCTTCCTCAGTGTCAATTGATGCTGTTTACCTACATGTATCACGATCAGCCACCACCACCACACCAAGGTCGAAAAGGGCGAAAATTTGGAGATTTCATTTCATTTCTTTTGAACAGAATTTGCAGCGTCAACGACCGTGGTGTGGTGGTGGTGACTGATCGTGATATGAATTGGCTGCAGTGGAGCTTCCGTGCTCTAAAAAACGTTCCTACATGTAGTTCAATAAGTACTTGCACAATGGATGTTAAGTCATTTATTACACAGATGATGGCCCAGGCCCGAACATATTGTGTGATTTAAATTTGAAACGCAGTAAGGAGGCCAGTTTGGAGTGAAATGCTATTGATAAGTCAGTCTAAAGTTGTAATTTTACAAACACAATATAAAGATGTAACTCGGATGCTGAGCCAATTAAATTATTGTGAAAAGAAGAAGGACAAAATGTTACGAGTTATGACTGACTGTCCATCAACGTAACCAGATCTTATACAGTCATCGAGTGCGACAAAATGGCACAAAACTGACAAGGAGTACTGAGACATTCGGCGACCTGACACCTAGCTCTAACACTTCTCCAAGGCGCAAACGAACAACCTTCCAACTTGGAAGGCTCAAGTTCGGAAAGGTCCAAGAGGGGAAGGAAAGCGCAACGAAGAAGAGCACGAGCTACGCATCACGGCAACAAAGAATGCCGAAAGTTACTGGTTGAAGACGAAACTGGTAAGACTATTGGAC
Organism: Sycon ciliatum; assembly: GCF_964019385.1. NCBI lineage: Eukaryota > Metazoa > Porifera > Calcarea > Leucosolenida > Sycettidae > Sycon > Sycon ciliatum. Next base: position 32,941,565 of record NC_088647.1, read on the forward strand.
AGACCGGCCTTACTAAAACTGACTACAGAGAGTCATAACTCGTAACATTTTGTCCTTCTTCTTTTCAGAATGTAAAGATTTAAGGATAACAATAGATGAGCTGGAGCATCATTTCACGAAGGTTTTATTGCGGTATCACGAACAAATTCGTGAAATGACGCTTCAGCTGATTCTGTTTAATGCCATCCTTAAACTTTTGTCACCGCGCCGCCTGTTCCAACACAATGTAGAGAGCCAAACAAGTGAATACAGGGTAGAGAGTGCTCCATTACATCGAAGCAGTTGCATATTGCAAGTGTCCAGTATTTTAGTTGATGTCGGTTAGACTGGGATAAAGGTAGATAGACATGTTTCACATTTTGCATAATTGTCAGCGGCAAGCAAGTAAGGGAATTTTTCCGCTGTGTTAGCCCTTCAGGAGTCTAAGCTGCACCCCTTTCATTCGGTTTATAAGCTGAACATCATACTCTGCATTTTCGCAACCTGAATAAGTGGTCACATCAATACGTTACTAATGGTCAAATAATTATCCGGGGAAAGCAAGTAAGGTGTGCATCATATGAGTACATCCCAACATAATCACGTTACATAATAACGTTACACTCAATCTGCGGACAGCATGCTGTTTCGTTCTTTTTGAACTCATCAGCGCAGCACAGAGAAAATGAGGCCGAACCTGATAGCAATGAAAATAAAAATTTCCAATCAGGCCCGAACGTTACATAATCACGTTACATAATCACGTTACATAATCACGTTCTTTCAATCAGGTGTGGTAATTTTTACGTTCCAAATTGCTACACGTTTTCCTTTCCTACTGATGCAGCCCAGCGACGATATATCTCATGCTCATCCCGGTGTCACACCACTTCTTAACTTCTTCTCCCAGCTGACATATAGAGGTAAGGTCACGTTTTTAAAATGTCTGGTATTTGGAGAAATGAATTTTACATACTAGAACGTGGGGATGCGAAAGGTAGGAGCAGTCTTAGAAAGCTTTTGTGGACACATAAAACCTGGTTGATATTTATTAGGATAGAGCAAAAATCATATGAAGGAGGGTCTGCCAGAAGATGATGCTGGGGTTACTTTTTCAGGTACTGTAGCCTAGAAACCGCGTTGTTGTTGTTTTTTTCTTTTTTTCTCTACAACATACACAACTCACCTGCAGGCACATGGGGCTAGCATGGGGTGAGATGGTGCTGGTGGGGCCTGCCATGCTCAACCGACTCGAGGTCTCCGCATCTTCCAATTACAGGCGCACCAAATTTGGAAGGAATGCATGAGCATGAGGGAAAAAGAACACGGGTTGTGTTCTTGTATGTGATGGGTGAGCAAGGCTCTCAGGCGAGCAGTGAAATACGTTTTGGTGCTGTCAACACCAGAAACACAGGTGTAAGCAATAGGTTACCTATGACACTGTTCATGTGTACTGCAGGCGATCAGTCAGCAGAGCAGCTGAACTTCCAAGATATACTTCGCCCGGAGGACATCACTACATTCTACACGTACTACGGATCGAACAGCCATCCCGCTTGCAACGAACAGGTCGTCTGGATGGTTATGAGCCAAATCCAGTACTACCCGCCCACAATGGTATGTTCCGATGTGATTTCTTATGAATCGTTTACTGTCCCCTGAGGGGATCAACATTGAAAAAGGTTTCCTCAGCTCCTGTCTTACGGGAACCTGACCGGCAATAAGTACTAATAACATTTCCGAATTAAGCTCGGATGGTGAGCCAATTAAGGTATGGTGCAAAAAGGAGAAGGACAAAATGTTACGAGTTATGACTAACTGTCCACAGTTAGTCATAACTCGTAAAATTTTGTCCTTCTATTTTTTCACCATAATTTCCTAATTAACTCTTGTTGACATTAACAGTTCAACACGGATGAAATTCCTGTCACACAGTAGATTCCGTGCACTATCACAGTCTCCCGTAGGGGATAGCAGGAAATTTTCAGGAAATCTCACCTTCCGCATGATAAGCTGCAAAGCAAAACAGACATTTCGGCTTGGTGACAAGGTCAAAGTATCGTGCGAATGCAGTGTGAGATGCAGCAAAGTAAATACACTAGACCTAAACACATAATGCTCTCATAGTGGTAATCCACGGGTTGCGAACTCTAGTTCATTTGCTCTTCCTGTTGCCCACACTACAGACACCATCAGTAGGTGTAGAAACCCACACCCCAACCGAGTAGTAAAAAAATAGAAATGACCAACTTTGTGCGAAGAGGCATTAATGTCATTAAAGCTATGAATGGAACGAAGGCCGCAGACATCACCACGTAACAGGCAGTTTGCTCAAAATTTAGTTGTATTATCCAGCGCCGATTTTCTGTTCTGGCCATCAATGAAATTTACAAAATTAGGGGTAACCGTTGAGAGCTCTAGAGAACTACCTGGTAAGGTTAAATAGTCCTGTAGTCCTACAAAAGACACTTGCGTGTTGCTGAGAATGTGATAACAAATTCCTGGTTCGCGTTAAACTCGGCAAGAGGCCGAGTTTTCGGCATCCGCAAAAACGCCACCACCCTCTTGGATAAAGGCGCAGATAAAGCTCCTAAGTGGTGGGAGAGGAGTAGATCACATCCATCACAAAGTGGTCAAAGACCGAAAATCCCATTCACTGCATCCATATTTCCTTCGTGCCAGGCCACAAGTTGACTGTGGGTCGCAGCACGGCTGAAAAAAAGACCCTTCTGCTTCCATGCAGGACTTGAACCGGGTGCACTCTGCCTCTCAATCATTGTCTTAGACCATCCCACTATGTGATAAAACAAAGTAAAATGGGCTAGCAAATAGGGTGTCCATTTGACATGACAAAGCGTAGAAGAACAACAAGAAGTTGGAGCTTACGGGCATAACCATTCTAGTATAACAGTATGTTGTATGAAAGGAGAGTAAAGGGTGTAGAAGCGAGAGATTGTTAATGTGCGGGAGTGTGCGAGTCTGTGTGTATGTGCACGTGTACATTTCTTGCTTTGATGTCTTTCATACAATATCATATTCTAAAATTATCCACCCCACTCTCCCTGTTTTGTTCTTTATCCCACCAGATTAATGCGCTCTCTGGTCTGCTGTCATCGAACCGCTCGGAGCCCCGAGTTGAGCAAATCGGAAACACTCGTCCGTTACAGCCACTTAATTCTCGCATGATCTTCCAGAACTTCCACACTGAGGTTGGTGAAACATTTCATGTCACATACTACCAGTCCATTTTCGGACACAACTGTTTACTGTGGGCTCATCCTTGCCGCACAGAAAAAATGAGGTCCAAACTGATAGCTATGAAAAAATAATGTCCGAAGCCAGATTTAAACTAGGCCCGAACGTGCCCTATGTTGTCACATACTATCAAGAGTGCATAAACAAGAGTATGCAACTGTGGTTATGGGCCAGTGCGCGGCGCGTTGCCTTCATTACGTAACTTGCCTCCATCACGCTCTGAAAGCATGCACTCAAACCCACAATTTCTCGTACGAGCCCATCCGTTTCTGCTCGAGTCATTCCAGTACCTACGCGATCTCTAAATTTTGGCGCGTGAACTCCAGTTCCGTACGAAAATTCATTTCAAACCAGAGGGAAAGCGCAGTGTTTGATTTTCCGCAGTGCGCGGACTGCAGCTGAATGATGTAATGAAGGCAGCGCGCCGCGCATTTGGCCCATAGAAAAGATATCACAATTGCATACTCTTGTTTATGGACTCTTGATACTATGCATGTGGTTGGATTCACTGTACCTAAGGCTACATTCCAGCAGCACCTCAATAGTTACACTGGCTCATCGCTGAAAGTACAGTCGTGGCGTTGCAGGAACCTGACAGACATTGGCCTTATAGGTTGCAATTCCTGGCGTGATTGTGGTATCATTCGATGGAGTGCCTGGCCCCCACCACCATCGCTCCTGCATGTTTCTGTTGCGTGCACCACATGTCCTTTAGTAAAAATAGAAAATAAATAGAAAATTCGGTGGTTGCCCAGTTTAAAAACTTATTTGTTTTCATCAGTTGTGCGGCGTGATTGTCAGCAGAGGCTGACACCATTCTAAGTGAAATGTAGGTTGCCATTGATTCTGTTGCTTCCTAGTCTCTCACTGTTATTCCTGTGCGTGTGTCCATGGTGTATTTTTCCGCTATAACAGAGTTCAGGATCAGGACTTATGACTGGTGAGTGAACCAAGCAAGAAACACATGTCTGTTGGCCGTTAAGTTTGGATTTGTGCCACCTAATCAAACACCGCATGTAGCCATTATCAGAGTAAAGGGAAAGGAGAAACAATAAGTGCAAGCTAGTCGAGAGTGATGATCAGCATGTTTCAAGTTTGATCAAATGATCAAACTGGTTGAGTGTTATTTTGTAAATGGATCATACCAATGGCTTCACAGGAAAGGAAGGGCCTGTTTTGTTTGACTTACCGGAGCTATCACTATCCAAGCTTCTTAGTTGTGTAGAGAAATTCATGCCATCTTCAGTCTGAGTGCACAGCCGCGTGGTGTTACCACCAAAAGGACAAGATAAGTCCTTTAGAGGCAAGATATTCCGCAACAAGGAATTCTTTGAGCCGACCCTTTCAAATGAGCGGCGAGAGTAGGACTAGGATGAGCTCATGGAAAAGGTTGTTCTTTTAAGCCAAAAGCAAAAAAGCAAAATGTAAACATGCATTATTGACATGGATTTCATTATACCTGCACGACATGGATTTCATTATGCCTGCATGACATGGATTTCGAATAACATTTTAATAATAATTATAACAGCATTACCGGTATACTGCTGTGATCTGCATGTATGTGTCTATGTTCTGCCATTCTGTTTCATTTACAGTGTCTCTTGTGGCTCTTCTCCTGTCGTTCTTGGCGGCCAGCTTTTAACAAGTCGTGCCCTGATAAGCTTATCCCGCTGCTCATCAGCTGACGTACCCACATGCCCATTTCATACGCACCAGTTCATTGAAACTACTAGATTAGAGACTTGCTTCGGGCAAGGATGGCCTTTGTGATTTGCCCACACAATACAATAGCAAAACAATAGTGTGAATCTACCCATTGCTAGTCCACCTCAGTACATGTTACACGTTAATTTTGTGATTGTGTTTGGAGCCCAATCCTAAAATTTAGTTCCTCGCCTAAATCGTTTTTGTGTTCTGGTACTGGATTTTCAATCGCACCATTATTTTGCCCAGAAAACCTTCTGGTGCCTGATGATTGATTTTGTGCTCGAATCATGCAGTGAAGGGGCAGCCTACCCATAAATTTCATATGGCATTCAATTGACCGTAACTTTGGTGTTTCTCAATGGATTTGAGTGAAATTTTGACCACACACTCAGGACATGATTTACAAGTTCTTGTGCCTCACTGACAGGCTTTCCAGGCCGGAAAAACTCAAATTTCTGGCAAAGAGCCACGGTGTGCGAGCCACCCAGGAGCCAAACAAATGCATTTACAATTTTTCACATTTTCGTGCCCATTCTGTCCGTGCGCGGGACCCAAACCTAAAACAAGTCCAGAAGCAGCCATGGGTGGTGGGGTAGGCCCCTCAACGCGGCCCTGGAATCTGTCACAACGAAACGAGTGGGCGTTCTCTCACACACTCCCACAGACCCAAGTCAATTTTTGAATTTTTTAGGTTTAGCACGTGCTACGAGGTCGTACTTTTGATACAACATCCAGTGCTGGGACGTCCACAGCAAGCCATTTCCACAGCGCTGCACACCAAATCCAGGATACCCTCAGAAACCGGCAAAGACTACCACTCACGTCCCGCTACTGCCTAGTACTGAATCCTACGTGACTTCTTGACACGACTCAAACTTGCCAAAGTCACTAAATCAACGTCCACTACAATAATCAAGCCACATATCTGCAACGTCACGAGGGTGCTGGCAAAAGTCCTGCTGCAGATGGCCGGGGACACAATTTTCAGTGAAATTTGCAGCTATTCAAGCTCTTTCAACTGACGTAGCACTCAATATGAATTTACAAATTCGATTTTTCAGCGAATTTAGGGTAGTCTGCCGCCTTAAGTTGGCAGCCTGGTCGTAAAATTACTGAAAAATCGAATTTGTAAATTCATATCGAGTGCTACATCAGTTGAAAGAGCATGAGGAGCTGCAAAATCTCTGAAAATCTTGTCTTGATTTGACCAGCCGTGCAAGAGTTATGGCCGAAAATGTGCCCTTGCAGGGAAAGATTTTTTTGGTTGCACGCTGCCCTTTGTTGGCAGTACTGTATTTGAATGTGAGCAGACCGTGCGCAACTTGTCGTATCATGGAAACACGCGAAAGTGTGCGGAATTTTGCTCCAAGTCCCAAAAAGTCCAAAATATCATGTTCAAAAACCACGTATTGGGCTGCACGGCGGCGGGCTTTGCCCGCCACCGTGCAGCAGGACTTTTGCCAGCACCCTCGTGACGTTGCAGATATGTGTCTTGATTATTGTAGTTGACGTTGATTTAGTGACTTTGGCAAGTTTAAGGGGGCAGCCTACCCATAAATTTCATATGGCATTCAATTGACCGTAACTTTGGTGTTTCTCAATGGATTTGAGTGAAGTTTTGACCACACACTCCTGCCACTATGCTGGCCCTCAGGACATGATTTACAAGTTCTTGCGCCTCACTGACAGGCTTTCCAGGCCGGAAAAACTCAAATTTCCGGCATAGTGCCACGGTGTGCGAGCCACCCAGGAGCCAAACAAATGCATTTACAATTTTTTCACATTTTCGTGCTCATTCTGTTCGTGCGCGGGACTCAAACCTAGAACAAGTCCAGAAGCAGCCATGGGTGATGGGGTAGGGCCCCTCAACGAGGCCCTGGAATCTGTCACAACGGAACGAGTGGGCGTTCTCTTACACACTCCCACAGATCCAAGGCAATTTTTGAATTTTATTAGGTTTAGCACGTGCTACGAGGTCGTACCTTTGATACAACATCCAGTGCTGGGACCTCCACAGCAAGCCATTTCCACAGCGCTGCACACCAAATCCAGGACACCCTCAGAAACCGGCAAAGACTACCACTCACGTTTCACTACTGCCTAGTACTGAATCCTACCTGACTTCTTGACACGACTCAAACTTGCCAAAGTCACTAAATCAACGTCAACTACAATAATCAAGCCACATATCTGCAACGTCACGAGGGTGCTGGCAAAAGTCCTGCTGCACGTGGCTCAAAAACCTGATGTTTTGGACTTGGAGCAAAATTCTGCACACTTTCACGTGTTTCCATGATACGACAAGTTGCGCACGGTCTGCTCACATTCAAATACAGTGCTGCCAACAAATGACAGCGTGCAACAAAAAAATCTTTCCTTGCAAGGGCACATTATCGGCCATAACTCTTGAACGGCCGGTCAGATCGGGACACAATTTTCAGAGAATTTGCAGCTATTCATGCTCTTTCAACTGACGTAGCACTCAATATGAATTTACAAATTCGATTTTTCAGCGAATTTGTGGGTAGTCTGCCACCTTAAGATGCCTGTCAGTGAGGCGCAAGAACTCGTAAATCATGTCCTGAGGGCCAGCATAGTGGCAGGAGTGTGTGGTCAAAATTTCACTCAAATCCATTGAGAAACACCAAAGTTACGGTCAATTGAATGCCATATGAAATTTATGGGTAGGCTGCCCCCTTAGGTCGTGTCAAGAAGTCACGTAGGATTCAGTACTAGTAATAAGTAAATGGCTTAACCCCTTTAGCGCGAGCGTCGTACTAGTACGACGCACATGAGTTGCATGCCCCACGGCCGTCGTACTAGTACGACGCGCGCTGTACACTGTACACTGAACCTGCATCTCATAGTCGTGGGGTCCGTGTTGAGTCCATAGTGACTTGTTCAAACTATCGTAACTCACTCAATACTTGGTCGATTCTCACAATCGAAACATGTATCTGCAAGAGAAAACTCTCAGCTGGCGATAGAAACAATCGCCGAAGCGATGCGACCACCGGTTGTTGAGATATGCGACTCGACACGGCAAATTTCAACTCGATTTTTTTGCGATTTTTTTGCGCAGTCTGCAGAACGCGTATTTTCCATCATGGATCATTTGTGCGCTACCTGCTGCCATGGAAACAAGATTCAAATGATGGTAGTGGATCCCGTGAGTCCTCACAAAAAATTTGAGCTCGATACGAGCAAGGAGACCGAAATGGCAGCTGAATATTTGAGCTTGGTTAGTCTTGGCCGTGCTCAAGTCTGTCGAGCGCGTGGATGAAGTTTGCCAGACTGTAGCACGGGGTTTTGGTTTCGCTCCGAGCTAGGTTTGACACCAGTTTGTCACTCGTCTCAAGACCTTTCCAGGAAGCTCAAGATCGTGGAATTCGTCCAAGGGAAGGTAAAGTTATCGATCCTTGAGCAGCTAGTACTTTCATGGGAAAATGCGACTTTTACAGGTGTTGTCGCGTGGGGCGCGCTCAGGTAGCGTCGTGCTAAAGAGGTTAAAAGAATATATTTAAAAAATAAATAAATAAAAATTCGACGAGTTCGCGTACCACGGGTAGGTCAAGAACAAGGATTCGTACAACTCCCTGGTCAAGAACCACCTTTCCGCTTCCATGCTACGCCACCACCCTTTAGAATACTTGTCCGCGTCAGCGATATTGTCGCTTATCTTTCAGCTTGGTTTATATGTCGCCAATGCTTACTTGGCAGCCCATTTCATCCCAATTTTGGTTAGCAGGTTAGTTTGCAAGTACCTGAAAGGTCTAGCTAGAGTTCGAGTGGATTTCGAGAGCGACGGGTGGGTGATTCTGATTGATACAGCGCCGCATCAAAATAGATTATCTGGTTACGCTGTGCAGGCAAGAGCAGCGCAAGCCACAAGAAAGTAATCGACTACTCGGAATCAGCTCCATTTTGCTGAACGGCCGAGATCGCTCACCTCAGGGATCGCTCATCATTCTGAGATCGCAGCTACCTTACCTCCAGCTCCTCGCTCGGAGTACCCAGCGCGTCGTGGAGATTTGCAAGTACATGTACTGTACGCGTCGTCGTCGTTCAAAATAAAATCTTGCAAAGAACGGCGTCTGATTTGAACCACACAGGCTGTCGTGCTGCCCAGGCGAAGTCCTATGGAGAAGGCGACCGTCACGATCGACTTCTCTTTAGAAAATAGCCAGGCAGCGGAGAGGAAGAGAGATGAGCTTGCAAAAGCAAGAAAATTGATCCCGAGCAAAAATATTTGTCACCAGCGCCGAGAGCAGCGACGAGGAGGACCGAAAAAAGTAGGAACCCTTCCTTGGGCAATAAATTCCTCGCAGCTAGTTGTCATTCTATACCTTACCGTCCATCGTACCAAGTTTTATCACTTCAGGTGCACGCGTTCATGTCCAACGTCTAAGTTCAAATTGTCGAAAGATAAGCGACAATATTGCTGACGCGGACCAAGCACATGTATAAACGGGAGGAGAAATGGGATAGAACTGGTCCATGATCCAAAAACCAGTCCTGTTGAAGCTGTGCAAAATAACCGGATTGGTATTTTCTTTCTTTATTGTTGCACACGCGACATTGCAAGGGAAGTTCTTGCTTTGTACAATAACGTTTGTTTGATTTTTGCATTGGTTTGAGGGAAAGATGCAAACGGGAATGTGATTTTCAGGTATACTTCAGTACTAGTATTTAAGGTGGCAGACTACCCAAGAATTCGCTGAAAAATCGAATTTATAAATTCATATCGAGTGCTGCGTCAGTTGAAAGAGCATGAATAGCTGCAAATTCTCTGAAAATTTTGTCTCGATCTGACCAGCCGTTGAAGAGTTATGGCCGAAAATAGGCCCTTGCAAGGAAAGATGTTTTTGTTGCACGCTGTCATTTGTTGGCAGCACTGTATTTGAATGTGAGCAGACCGTGCGCAACTTGTCGTATCATGGAAACACGCGAAAGTGTGCAGAATTTCGCTCCAAGTCCAAAAAAAGTCCAAAAAATCACGTTTTTTAGCCACGTAATGGGTAGCACGGCGGCGGGGAAGCCCACCGCGCGCCGTGCAGCAGGACTTTTGCTAGCACCCTCGTGACGTTGCAGATATGTGGCTTGATTATTGTAGTTGACGTTGATTTAGTGACTTTGGCAAGTTTGAGTCGTGCCAAGAAGTCACGTAGGATTAAGGAATAGGCAGTAGTGGAACGTGAGTGGTAGTCTTTGCCCATTTTTGAGGGTATCCTGGATTTGGTGTGCAGCGCTGTGGAAATGGCTTGCTGTGGACGTCCCAGCACTGGATGTTGTATCAAAGGTACGACCTCGTAGCACGCGCTTAACCTAAACAAATTCAAAAATTGACTTGGGTCTGTGGGAGTCTATGTGAGAACGCCCACTCGTTCCGTGGTGACATATTCCAGGGCCACGTTGAGGGGCACTACCGCACAACCCACATGTATGGGTAGGCTGCCCCCTTAACCATTTCAAGTTTCAACACTAGTCACGAATGTAAATCCATTTTGTTCAAACCAAGTTCCCCGCGGAATTTTGTTAAAAAAACCACAAGGAATGGTTTTTGATTGATACATGTATGTGCAGCATATGACGTTGTTATATGCCGTATGCATGCAAAATCAGTTATTTTTGTCCTGTTCGACCCTCTTAGAAGTTGTACATTGTGCTGTTGACTTGATTTGAGGCAACAAACAAAAATAGAACAAAACAAACAATCAAAAACGTCACATGTCACGTCCCATACTGAATCGTAGAGGACCATACAAGTTACTACAGATCTCGCCAGAGATATCCAACCTCTTGAACAAAGTCGTGCCGCGCTCCATTGCAAGGAACAGACAGTGTGTGTGGTGCTACCGGCCCCTAGCGCCCGCCGCTGTTTGTTCATGAAGTTGGATTCTTCTAGCAGCTATTGCAATACAGAAGTGGGCATGTAACCGTGATGACAGTAGTACAAGGCCTCTTTTACGGACAAATTAACACAATGGTTTAAAATCCACAAACACGCACACCGCACCTTCAGGCAACCAGGCATGCTTGGACCTCATCTTCAGCAATCGTAGCCAACTAGTGTCGTCCATAGACACAGCCTGTGTCCTGGGTGCATCGGATCACCTCCTCGCTTCATGCCAGTTTGATATCCCCATGGACTCGCTTCCCTCTTGTGCTTCATCCAGGGATTTTGTGCAGTCATCTTCTGCCCGTAAGTACAATTTTAAGAGAGTGACACCTACCATGTGGGCGGGTATTAATGATGATCTAGCGGCAGTTGCCTGGCATACGGGTGTTACGTCAGATGTGGACGAATCACTTGCAAATATTCAGACTGTTCTAGACCGCATTTTTACGCAGCACATTAGTGGCCAGCACTATGAGCGTTGCTCCATCAGGGATACAGGGAGATCACGCCTGTCGAAACAACTTCCGCCCTGGATTAATGCAGAATTGAAAGACGCTATCCGTCACAAGGCGGAACTTCACAGTCGGAGTAGGAAGTAGCCAAATCCTGTCAACATATATCTGTATAAAAAGCAACGAAATATTGTGAGGTCGCTGTCCCGGAAATGTCACCGGGAGTATATCGGAAAGCTGCAGGTCCTGATTCGCGATACCAGTAATCACCCTTCATTGCATAAATTCATTCGCATGCAGAGATCTTCGGGAAATAGCCCTGGAATACCTGACCTCGCATCAAATTGAAAGTTGGCAGCAGACCCTGCAGCTAAAGCTGCAGCTTTGAACGAGCAATTTGCATCAGTGGCGGTTGTTGACGACCCACGCATACCATTGCCGTCCTTAGACCAACACCCTTGCCTCCAGAATGCGTTTCGTGCTCCGATAATAACCACAGCTGGAGTGCGCAAAGCTATTGCGAAGCTTAAGCTTAACAAATCGCCTGGTATGGACGGCATCTCCAATGAAGTTGTTAAGGCTCTAGCACCATCATTATCATATCCTTTATGTCTTCTATTTAATTTGTCTTTCAGAAAAGGGAAGTTTCCATCGGCATGGAAAGGGGCCAAAATAACGCCGATATTTAAGGGCAAAGGTAGTAAAGCTACTCCTGGAAATTACAGGCCAATCTCTCTCTTATCATGCATTTCTAAATTATGTGAACGAATATTTTATGATCAGTTGTATAGCCATGTTTCCCCTGCCATTCACCCTGCTCAGTCTGGCTTTCGTCGTGGAGACTCAACTTCACTGCAGCTGACTCGCCTTGTACAGGACATTATCGGAGCAAGAGCAGAAAAGTTGTACATGGGCATTTGCTTCTTCGATCTTGCCAAGGCGTTTGACACAGTGTGGCATAGAGGTCTCTTGAGGAAGCTTCAAGTCATATTTAACATCTCTGACACACCGTTGAAGTGGATAGAGAGCTATCTTTCTGGGAGAAGCCAGTTTGTGTCCGTGTCGGGAGCAGACTCTCCAAAGCTACCCGTGCTGTCGGGGGTGCCTCAGGTCTCAATTCTTGGACCATTGCTTTTTGTTTTGTATGTTAATGATCTACCAAGTCATGTTTCTGGAATGTCATTGTTTGCTGACGATACAGCTGCTTTGCGCCACTGTAAAACTGTCAAACAGCTTGAGTCAGAGTTGCAAGACGCGATAAATAGGATTGTCACCTGGATGTCCAGTTGGAGGCTTCAGGCAAACGTTTCAAAAACCAGAGTACTGTTTCTAACAGATTCTGCCTCAATGTTTAAGTTCACCTTTCCCAATTCACCTACAGAAATTCAGACGGTAAAGGAGCACAAACACCTAGGGGTAATGTTCGATTCATCCATGTCCTGGTCGGCTCATGTAGATTACATTTGTAATAAAGTCAGCCGTGCTCTTGGCTATATTTAAAGTCATTGTAAACATCTCTCTATTCCGTGCCGTTCCGCTATATATAAAATTGATCTCCTTCCATTGTTTGAATATGCTGCCACAGCCTGGTGTGGCCTAGCTAAGGTCTTATCCAATTCCATTGAAGTTCATCATAGGAAAGTTCTAAAAATTTTGTTCTCCAAGAAACCTTCCTTTCCCTCCAATGAGTTGTACTTATTAGCTCAGACTACTCCGTTAGAGCAACGCCGACTAACTTGCCTCTGTATATTGGTTCATCGAATGCTCTTGGGTTGTGTTCCTGAACATATAAAGCCGTATAACTGGTTTGTTTCGGGCCGCTCAACCAGAAACAAAGTGTCTCTTCCCAAGGCCAAGTTAACGCAATTCACAAGATCGCCATTCTTCCAGGGCTACTGTGCATGGCTACAACGTCCCGACTCAGTGAAGACTTCTGCATCATTGAAAGAATTTAAAGTGAATCGGAGGGCCTGCTGATGACTGAGTGCACCATAATAATAATACTTGCAAGTAAAAACTAATCAATATAGCTTTTCGGCTGTTTCCTTTTCATGTATATAATCTTCTCCTTCTTTTACCATGGTTGGCTATCACCCACATCTTCCCGTTTTGGCTGCCACCGGAAGCCATAAGATGTTGAATAAATAAATAAATAAATGTAATAAATCATACACTGGAGAAGAAATCAGAAAAAAGGATGTGTAAAATAAAGAATTTCAAACCCAAACCAAAAACACTTCAAATCAATTTTAATATAAATTAAAATAAACTCAATCAATAAACTTAATTCAATGTGAAGAAGAGGTTGGTGCGACTTCGGCGATAGTAGGGGAAGAGTGTGTTGTTCCCTACATGGGAGCTCGCGGTTTTCCTGCCGACTTGAATTCTCACTTCACTGACTCACGACGGCCATCCAGAGCAAACGAGAAGTCCATCGAACCGTCCACTCGGCAAACCTGCAAGAAAGCACCACTCCCTGCTCAACACACAGTATTTCGGAGAATTCACCCCTCATCAGGTGAGCTTGAGTAGGCTGAGGAAGGTTGTGCCTGAAGAGCACCACTTATATAGTGCTCTCCAGGCACAAACATCACCAGGGATACAAACTTACAGAGACGCGCCGTTTCCAGCGCGACAAACACCTCGTGAACACCATAGCAGCAGACTCATGATAACAGAGTATTCGCTACCAGAAGACTCACATTGTAAGCGACAAAGACGTTTAAAAAAAACAGTGCACAACGGACTGCAACCACCATGACTACCGAACACTAGAGGGGTGAAAGAACCACGCTCTACATTGACAACTCTCTCCTCATATTCACGGCACTTAGAATCCTCATGTTGCCTGTAGAGAGCGCTGAGAGATTTGGAGCGATAGGAAGGGGCATCTGGGCAAAATTCCTTACATAGAAAAGCCTCCTCCCCACGGCTCCAAAACCCCCGAGCGCTCACATCGAGTCTGGCCTCCTCAATAACGTTCGCTGTTCGAAAACGAAAACGCTCGCCAGCTAGAGGTGCGAGCGTCGGTTCCGTACCAACCGCGGACCAAACCATTGTGAGCTCTTCCGCCAGGAGATCACGAACTTCATTATGCCGTTGGGTAGGAAACCCCCACGACTACAACAAAGTTGGTACTCGACCGAAAACTCATGTCCGCATATACATGTACAGGACTGAGGCGTACACTGCAAAGGTCAACCATATCGCAACGCGACAGCGTCCTCGAAGTCTCTTCGTGAAAAACTAAAACCATGTCTCCCGATAGGTAATACCGCTAGCCAGGACGAGGCACACTTCTCTGATAGTTCGAGAATACGCCTCCTGTCCCGATCACACAACATTTCAGCAACCGCGCTCGACGCAGCCCCAGCTTCCCTAATTTGCTGCGCATGGGTGTGGGCCTTACGCTCCCGCACGGCGTCCACTATCATTGCCACAGGAGTAGTGGCAACGTGGTCACTCTCAGACACTACACTCGTGTGACCCGGAGAGGCGGCAGGTCGAGAGGGCACATGCAAAGTAGCCACCCACAATACCCAGAACTAGAGGCTCCAAAATGTGGCGAGACTGCCGCCGTTGGTGCGCAGGCACAGCAACAAAATACGGGATATCCATCCCACCAAGCCGAAGTCGAAGTTGAAGCCGAAGTCTCAACACCCTCCGATCAACGCCAGACAATGCGGGTTGCCCCACAACAACTGGCAAAAAAAACTGAGAGAGGCAAGTCTCCACAGGAGCAAGTACCTCCTCACCCAAATCCATAGCCCGAAACAAGTATGTCCATTTGTGCCTTAAACCATGTGTCATCGCAGCATAAGCCGCATGAGGCTCAACAGCCGCAAATTCTTTTAGAACATTCAGCTTTTGCACCCACTCATCCGCACGCTGAATAGCAAAATCACGACAGAAAGCGGAGGTGCCCAGCCCAGCACCAAGGTAACGAACACCATCCGTCTTCACAACAATAGCCAAGTCTCCAAAGTGCTCGTTGGCAGCCACCTCAAGCCCAGGCGTCACAAGTCACTGATAACAGTACATTTACATGGCTGTTGATAAATCCCTCGCTCCCGTTCAGTTGATTTGAGGTGGCATACCATTATAGAATGTTATGTCCTTAGTCGTTCCACACGTCTCTGCTGCAGGAAAAAGGTCAACTGGCGGACCCAGACACTTCCCTGTTTTGCGACTTCATTGCCTGTATTTTAACAATTCCCGTGCTTTTAAATCCCTCCGCTCATTCCGACGCAGAACACCTTTCACTGATGAACGAACTGTCAGGGACATGTCAATCAATGGCTAGTTTCATGAAAATACCCATCACCATCCCGGTGACAATCATCACTTGAGTTCGAACTAAAATTTAAAAAAATCATGGTTCGCGTGACACTCCCCTGGAAGCCCTGTTTTCCGCATTCGTAGGAACGCCACCACCCTTCAAGTATCAAGGCGCAGATGCAGCTACTAAAGCGGTGGGAGGTGAGTAGATCAGCTCATCAGCAAGTGATCAAAAACCGAAAATCCCATTCACTGCATCCATGTTTTCCTCGTGCCAGGCCACGAATTCCCAATGAACTGTGGTTTGCAGCACGGCCGGAAAAACTCCTTCCGCTTCCAAGCAGGACTTGCACCTGGTACCTTAGGTTTCTCAATAATGGTCTTCGGCCATCCCACTATGCCTGCCTGGGCTGCCTGCTCAAACAAGAGAACCCCGAAACATTCCTTCTCCAGTGTCTCAACATTTCGTATGTATACTGAGAAGGCTTCGCCCTATTCTCTCGCCTCAAAGCCAGCATTCTATGGAACTTTTTCTCGCCACTTCTCACTCCTATAACCCGCCTTCGCGAATTCAAATATTTCCTGCGCAAGCACTCAACACACCGATGGCATACCAAACCACTTGACTTTGGAATTGCTTTTCTTATTTTATTGCATTTTTCTTTTGTTTTACTCTTTCCCGAACATGAAAGCTCTCTGAGTTGGAGATCCTATCGACACGCTCAGGGCCTCTCGGTAAAATCCTTTTTTTTTTTTAAATAGAAAATTGGGCAAAAATTGAAGCTTGTCGCACTAGAATCAATCAACCTAGTCCAGATTTGTGGTGAGAACCACTATTTGGCGCCTGAACATTCTGCCGCTTCACTACACCATCCAAGTCACACCTGACAAGGACCGACCTGCGCGATCGGGCCAGACGTGGGGTTGTTATTCACATCTGGATTTCGAATCCATAATCGGCTTTTTCTACCTCTTTGAAGGCCCCCACAATTATCAAGTTAAAAACCTGTAAAAGAGCTCTGGTACGTGACCTCTGTCATTCAAATCTCTTTGCGTACCTTCTCTGCTTCCACTCCTTGTTTGAGATCTAGACTCAGAGATGACTCTCTCTCTCTCTCTCTATCTCTCTTTCCATCTCTCTCCCCTCTCTCTCTCTCTCTCTCTCTCTCTCTCTCTCTCTCTCTCTCTCTCTCTATCACATAGTCTCACAGGTTCATATGTCACTGTCTGCTAGGTGTATAACCCTAGCTTTCCTTTTCTCCAGTGACCATGATCTGCTCCTCCTGACTACAGCTTTGTCAGGAGAGTATTGAACTTATGGCTCGCTGCGTCACATCCTCACGCACAATAAGCATCTGTAAAATTTATATTTCCTTTCGCACAACACTTCTTGTGAGCTTGTTTTGCATTGCAGAAATTGAGACGTTTCCGAATTTAAAAAAAAACCACAGGTGTGTGGCCGGCTCTTCTCCTAGAGAAATTACAATTCACTATCGACAGTGGCTAAAACCATCAGATTACCAACGCACTACATGTTCATCTACATGTACATGTAGATCTACATGAGCGAGCAAGACAATACTTATACATCAACGGCCAAAGCAAATTCTTCTTTGCCGATATTCTGGCTTTATGCCTGTATTCTTCATCACTTTGTGTTATTTTAAACGCACCGCACTGTAGGATCTTGCTCAGCGGAGCTCCAACTGGTTCAAGAAGTGGAGCATCGCAGTGTATAATAATGATGATGAACGCAGTTACCAAAACACCTTGGTTTCCCTTTTCTCTCTAGCTCCTCTCATGCACCTTCTTGCTATTATTCACGTAAACGTAAACGTCAACGTGGGGCTTTTAATAAAACAAGTCACAAGGGTGAAACACGAGACCATCGAAAAGGCACAAAGCACAATTCGATCAGTGGGACATGATGTTTGTTGAAGCTGGCTTTCACGCTGAAGGCAACAACACGCTTTGGCGGGGAAGTCGTAGTTTAAAAATCAAGGCTTGTCCAACTCTCTCAAAAATGTGTGTACACGGATGAGCACGTTTTGAACTACATGTACAAGTATGTAGAAACATTTTGGCAACAAAAACATACACACACATGGCCACAAGTTGGCCTGTGAGTGCCCATGTGATTGAGCATCTCTGTGTGTACGTATGTGGTGTGTGTGTGCCTGTGTGTCTGCGTGTAAGTGTGTGACAGAGCGTGGGAGGGTGTGGTGCTGCGCACTTTTTTATTCCAACACATCACGTAATCTGTACCATAACCTTTTAGCACAAAGGAAGCCGTGCGCTCAAGTGCATCTACAACAGCGTCATCAAGAGCGTTCGCACATTTGCTTGATCCCCACGACAGGGGTTCTACTAATTGTTCCAGATGAAATGCGGCTCCAGCTGCGCCACGATACGAAGCAATCAGAGAGATTACTAGAGGACATTGTATTCTTTTGTGAAAGATG
This sequence comes from Sycon ciliatum, assembly GCF_964019385.1. Lineage (NCBI taxonomy): Eukaryota > Metazoa > Porifera > Calcarea > Leucosolenida > Sycettidae > Sycon > Sycon ciliatum. The sequence continues at coordinate 32,959,600 of NC_088647.1, forward strand.
CTCTAACGATTCTCGAGAACAATAGGATTACAATATTTCATTAACCCTCATAGACCAGATCGAATGGGTACGAGTGACTCTAGTTCCCTCTCCTCCGTTCCGTTAGATTTGCGTTGATGGCCGTCTACAGTGTATTTACGAAGGCCTACTTTAGGAAAACCCACTGGGTGTCTTGAGTGAGCTAATAGTGTGCGTTTCCATAGCGGAGTCAGGCCATATGCATGTGCATTCCCGCTACATATACTGCTTCGTAAGCTATGATCACTGCGGATACTGCAATAATTATAACCTTCTCGTGCATACTTGTACTAGTACTTGCTCTGAGTAGCTACAGTAAATAATCGAGATGCTTGTGCTGAGGGCGCACACCTTTGCTATCGGTATTGTGTTTCAGCGACCAATAATAAGATACAAAAGAAAGGCATTCCCACCATGGTTTTATATAAGTACTTGATTAGCTTATGATATCGTCCCGAGGCGTTCCACCGTGTGCTTGATCTCGCAGACCAACATCTAGCCATAGTAGGAGAAGCAAGTTAGTGTTTGTCGTTGCCTTCTATCTGTATCCCTTCCTTGTTAACTGAGCTGGTACCATGTCTACCCTGTGCAGAGACATAATGCTTCTGATGGGTGCAGTGTGGCGCCTAAACTGAGAGGCACTTAAACCGAGAACTGCAGAAGAATTGTCTTCGCGCACGTACGTCTCCCGCTCAGGCGATGTCCTGCTCACGGTACTGCAATCCCGCCTTCCGAAGACGAGGTATAAATTGATGGAACACGGATAGCGTGTTCACGAGTTGTTCCTTCTCTGATACCCGAACTGTCGAGTTCCTCTTCCTATCCGGACTTCGAGCAAGGAATTCTCGGCAAGACGACGGTGCGGAAAATCAAATCATGGAGGTCAAGATCATCATTGTCACGTCACTGGGTGAGTAACAGCGGGTTTCTTTTTTCAGTGTTTCAAATTATCATTTGTTCTTCAGACCTGACTAGATGTGATCCTCCAAGCACGTAGCACGTGTCACTCGTGTAGCAAGGTTCTCGATCATCCGAGTCAAAGTGGCCTTCTGGTGGATAGTAGGAAGTGGCAAGTTCCAACCTTATTTGTATCAGCTTCAATGCTACAGTGCTGGCTCTGCATATTCGCTGTGTGACCGGAAAACCAGGTGGGATGCGGTGCATGGTTGGCTGTCCTCATGACGTGAGTTCTTCGCCAAAATATTGGTGGTCTCAGGTGAAAGAATGGGTGTCCAGTCAAAGAATTCTGATCCCTCTACTTAGCACGGCAGGAGGGTCCAATGGGATAGAGAGCGTCCTAGTATACCACAGATGGTAGCCGGCTGCATTCATACACTGTACAAAAACACGTGTACCGGCACGCGTCATGCTCTTTGAAGTGTCCAAACATGTGTTGTTGCCAATCTATTGGAGGAGCTGTCCGAGATTGTCCAGACTTTTGTTTTCATTTGAAGGTTCGGTTGTAGGTCAAGAAGTAAACGATGACGCTGTGAAACACTACAGACGCCTAGTACGATGAAAAGATCACCAGTCGACTTTGTGCGCGATGCAGCTGCCTATAGTCGCGAGGTTATTATGCGCAATAATATCTGAAATTTGAGGCAGAAAAGAACAGCAACTTCAAGTCCAAGGACAGACTGGAATCTGTACCACTATATCTGGAGAAAACTCCCAGTTACCGTCCTGTTGGGAGTGTTGCGAAGCAGTGTATTCAGGAACGGACCTAGAATATTTTCAACACATTGACACTCGCGTAAGATATGTGCAGCTACATGTCCATGTATATGGGCGCAAATTCAAATTCTCCGCGCCTCACCATGGATAATTGGTCACGGGGGCCACTCTGTAGGTCCATGGGGCATGCAACTGCCTTTCCTGTGTGAACGCCTACTTGTTGCTAGTGGTTTGCACGAGGATTTCCAACCAAGTCGCTGCGCCGTGCATGAACGCAGCCTACTTGAGTCCTGTTGTGTTGCATGTATGTTCATTCGTTTCACATGTATTGAACAAAGTCGCGCGTCCGAAATCTATCAAGGAATCAAATGGGTGATACTACCCAGCCACAACCAAGAGATTAAGGCGTAGTTGAATGCACTTTATCAAAGTCCTTTAGCGAAACGAAGACCATGTACTGGAAATTGAGAACTCAACAATCCGCTACCGTCCTGCTACCGTCCTGCTACCGTCCTGCTACCGTACTGCTACCGTACTGCTACCGTATTGGTACATGTAATTGGAGATTTTCAAGTCCCAGAGTAGAGGGCAATGTGTTTTCATGGTGAAAAAGGCCAGGCGAGAGTTTGATATAGAGGCAGGGGAGATAAAGAGAAAGAGTGAGAGAGTTGAGAAGGATACACAGTTATAAGTAATGTGTAGTTTTACCACACGAAAAGGTCAGTAGACTCTGGAGTGCAGCGAAGCTATGTGGAACTATGCGAGATCGACATATCTAAGAAGGTGATGAGATTGAAGATGCTCGTTAGTGGAGGGATGGCTACTTAGAATCCATAACACATGGTCATCACTCCGTGCAACAAAACCCGAGCTCTGTATAGACCACTGTGCTTCATGATTGCTTGTGCTAAAATATGTACGTGTATATCCAAATCATTACCCTATCGAGGATTGCAATTCTATACCATTGCCTGGGTAAAACAAACTGCAGGTATATTAGGTGATTGTAAGCTGCCGCTGGCCTGATGGATTTGCACCTGGGGACCCCAGGCAATAGGGGCTACGTCAGGACTGATGATTACTTTGAGTGCAAGGGACTCGATAGCTAGTAACAGTTGAGCAAGGGACCAACTCCGTTCTTGATTGGTCATTAGGGCCTGGCGTTCTGAAAGGAACACTACAATGGCCCCCTCCAGGGAAAGGTACAGAGTGACAATGTCCGAGGTGAAAGAGATGCAGAACTAAGATGGACAAAGGCTCTACCGATTGCCCACTTAGACTATGGTTTCTAGGGTATTGGTTTAGCATTACGGAGCAGGACGTACGTTGTCTGCTATTGGTACCAGCCAGCACTGATTAATGGTAATATACATTTCCCTTGCATCTCTCACCAACTCCTGAAATGCCTGAGATCTAACTCAGCATTGTTACTTAGAGTACTTGTATCCGACAAGGGACATTAGCATCAACCTTGACTCAATAGCCATAGGATAAGAAGTGTGAACTCCGCCATTCCACACTGCACACTAGGGAGACCCACTACACTACAGTCTACAGTTGCCTGGGAACACCCCTCCAAAGCCAGCAGATTCAGTCAATAGGTCATGTATATCTAATCAGCCCCTCTCCCAACATGTTCTTGGCTTGTAAAGATCTATTCAGTGTATAGGACGATATTCTTCTACGCAATGCTGGGGAGTGTTTGTGACGTTCAGTGCGAGAAATGCATCTAAAACAATGCATCCGTGAGGCATTCTCAAGAAGACGAGATCTGAATATGCAAAATGACCTCTCCAGCCTCTTTAGCCCTTTTGCTTCCAAACATCAGTACTGCTTGACAATGTGCCGCGCCTAAGTATTTCCCTTTTTCTCTATCCTATGACCTATGTCGTAGACGATGAGTTAGGTTGTCTAGAGAAAGTTCAGCCAAGAGAGACATCTATCACTTCAAGTGCCATCGCGCGCTAAATACTCTAGATTGAAAGAAAGTCAATCAACAACTACTAGGCGTTGTAAGCTTTGAAGTATGATGAGCTTGCAAGCATCTGCCGCTCCTGGGAATTCCTTTGTACTTTGGGAATTGACTTGTCAGAACCGGCATTGATTTTCAAGCAATGAAATTTCAGGAAAGCACCGCTTGCTTGGTCCAATACAGGATCCTCGCCACTTTGTGCGCAAAATGAGTGCCAAGCGATATTAAATTGCGGTACTAGCACACGAAATCCGACACGAAGTGCGATAGGTAAACTTGGCCAGCTGGCAAGGATAGCTTCATACAGGTATTTCGTACTACACCGAACGGAGAGACGAATATTATGGTTACAGTTCAAAGTGTCACGCTCTTGGCGATCTTCAGGCGACTGGTGGTACACTCTGCTCGCTTATTTCTTACTCTGTGTATTATATTCGTGTGTAAATGAGTGCGCTGCATTCTAGATCCAAGGCTTCTCCTATAACCAATGGTTTGTGCTAAGAAAGAAAGAAAGATAGACAGGCAAAGAGTGAGACAGACAGAGAGACCGGTAGACATCCAGAGGGAAAGGGATATAGAAACAACTTTACAAATTCGGCCTACCTCACCCTGAATCAAATTGACGAGACCAGTCGATGAGATGAATTTATAAGAAAAGATTCAGTGAAGGGACAAGGCCTCTGATTAGCAGGCGGCGCGCATACACTGTTGCTATTACTTCTCTTATCTGTCTTTTTCACTGTTCCTTCTCATCTGACATGCAGCTATTGCCTGCGTGCAAGCCGCCAGTCCTGGATCTAATTGGAATTACGACGAATCTTCCAACATTGGTAGGTTTCTAGTGGTGCTCACATCTTGAAAATCTGAAAACATTGTTGTGCTGGTGCTGGCTTGTCGGCATATCCCTCTGATGAACAGGTCTGTTTACAGTAAGAGGCCTTTGTCTACTGTATTGACTGGTTTCACACCACGCACTCGTTCCAGGTCCTGCTAACTGGGGTAATATCCAGGGTTTCGAGGGGTGCGGCACTGGAACGGAGCAGTCGCCTATCAACATCCAAGCATCCAGTGCAACGTATCGGAGCTACCCTCCACTCAATGTGACAAGCAACTCTGGTACAGGTACCTTTCGCCTGGAGAATGATGGCATTGGTCCAATTGGGCTTCCTGACGCATCTAACATCAATTACCTGACCGGCGGTCCGCTAGGTGACAGACAATACAGGCTGCACAATTTCCATCTCCACTATGGCAACTCTACGTACGAGGCGTCGGAGCATGCATTCGACAACATGAGGACATCGTCCGAGGTAAGATAAAAACAGTACGTTATGATGGGGTATGGTGTTGAATGCGAAACGCTGAGTTATGAATGACATGGTCGCATATCTATTTGATGATCTCCCCGTTCGGATGAACCACACCGTTCAATGGGACACTGTACATTAGGCGATTCTGACAGATCTAGACATCGACACTGAGGTATAGGGCTCTTGTCGCCATACGGCAAATGGCTGAAAAGGACATTAAATTGAAACACGAAATCTCATGATCATACCTCAGAAGAGAGCATGATTGTATGATCGTACAGGACTTGCCAGTCGCTTCCTGTAACGTGTTGGATTCCTGTTCGCTTCCAGGGCTTTTCTGTACAAAAATGTGATAGCATTATTGCATAGTGAATTGTTTGTGGCAAATGTAAGATACAAACCGCTGACATGTATGTGACCCTAATAGTCAATTTGCAAGCACTGCTTGATCACGAAGATTTATTACAGTTCCTTTTAGACAACCCTAGGGCTTCAAATTCAACACAACTACATGCGTTCGGAAACAGTGCAGCAGTTCGGAAACAGTGCAGCCGCTCAGCGCATCCAGCCGTGTGGAGTTTGAAGATAATAGACCGAAAGCTGATGCCTTAATGTTTAACTATTTCAAAACCCTTTCAAATGGTGAACGGTACTATTCGGCCAATAAAATGTAAAGAACTCCTCCTCTCCTCTCCTCCATGCGCTCTCACAGCCGACTCACTGCTACCCTCAGTAGCCATTACACACACCAACCAAGGACTATCACCTAGCCGTTAGATAATTAATGTTAGCAGCTTGTGATTGGATTTCTAACCTGACATTTTCTTGGAACCCCTGGCACTGTGTTGCTAGAGAGGTTAGCAGCTTGTGATTGGATTACTCACCTGCCATTTTCTTGGAACCCCTGGCACTGTGTTGCTGGAGAATTGTAACTTCTCATTCTCACACTTTGCCCGTAATCTTGCGCCCATGTTTTGTAGTATAAATCTGACCATCTCCACCTGATATCATCCTATTCAATATCACCTTCTCTGATGAGCCTTATGAAGGCGAAACAGCTGTCAGGAGGAATTTCAGTATCTACCTGCAACCCTTCCTTGGTTGGTGTGTGTAATGGCTACTGAGGGTAGCAGTGAGTCGGCTGTGAGAGCGCATGGAGGAGAGGAGAGGAAGAGTTCTTTATATTTCAAAACCCTGTCTATATAATAAATGGATCTCTAGATAGACCGAACTCTCGTGTCATTCATGTCTTTAGATTCACTTCGTCTTCTACAACAACATCTATGCGAATATCTCGGCTGCTCTGGACAGCGGAGATAGAGATGCTCTGGCCGTCATCGGAATTCTGTTCAGTGTGAGTCAATGTGCTCTTCCCAAATACAATCATATTGTTTGACGTTATGAATATGCCTATCAACAGATTCCTGTATACAGCAAATAGTCAGCAATATTAGTGTCAGCTAAAATTGCACAATTGTTGATAAGCATTGGGTGAGACAATAAGAAATGGTGGACCACTCAAGTTGCATTTTGTGCTATCCATTTAGAAACGTATGCAATCATCCACAACTGAGGTGTTGCTGTTGGTAGTAGCGGATGTTGATTGTAGTAAGTTACAGTTGTAGTAGCGGCGGTGGCCGAGGCCGCACTCCCCAAAACGTCTTCACGCATGGTATGTAATGCTGAAGCATGCATCCTTTCTAGCTAGTGGACATTTTAGTATTCCAGTTGCATGGAGCCATGTACATGTACTGAAGTACATTTTACACACCTCAAAAACAATAATGTATAGTATTTTCCCGGCTCCGTGCAATGTTCCATAAAATTATAATCACCATGTTTTGCGTGTGTTGTTTGACTCCGGCCTGCAGACCAGCTTGGATGTATCCCATGCACATCCCAGCATTGTATCGATATTGAACTTTTTTGCTCCGCTGACTTACCCAGGTACGTGAACCTGTCAATAAGCTCATTGGGCACAGGCATGGGATGATAAAGATTTTGGAAAATATCATCTGGTAGCAGTGGGTGATGGAGAAGGGTGTGGCATAAGGTTATCCAAAGTCACCATTACAAGAATGAAGCTTGATAGTTTTAAGATGAGGGTTTGCCACTTTTTGGTCAGCTAATCAAAAACAATAGTATAGACAGCTGTGATACACTCAATTCATCGACAGTGATTATTGTCGCCACCAGGGAGTAGTACAATACTACTCCCTGGTCGTCACTATGCACCATGAGAAAGTCAGCATTCTGTTACAATACAGGTACCTCCTCCCGTACAATCTACTTTTCCCAAGCTGGCCTGCATGTACCCCGTGTAAACTCGTAATCACCTTTTGTTCCGTTGGCCTGGGTAGCTACTTGCGCGACCATATTTGCCATGGCTACCCAGACCTGTTATCCTGCATTCTCCCTCAATCGATCTCGCTCGCTCTTCCATGATGTAGTCGTTTCCGGTTCGTCTTTGTCTCCGTCTCTCTCTAATAAAATTAGAGCCTACTCGTGCTCGTTGTCCATTGTGCCTTGGGAGTATCACCCTTTTTGTACTCAACACTTCCATATACAGTGTAGTAGGCTGCGGATCACACATACACTTACTCACACAAACAAGCACATGTGCACCAGCCTCGTTCACAAACTCAAACACAAACAACCGAACACAGCACCTGGCCCAGCACACACATACACTTCACACATGTATAATTTCTGAGGACACAATCTTCAGGAATGATGTGAGTTTGTGTCTTTTTACTGGGTACACTTTCCAACGAAATAACTTATTATGATCGTCTCTTCCGGATGCTGGATAGAGTGAGAAGGAGAGAGACAGGGGAGAGACAGGAGAGAGACAGGGGAGAGGTTTCTACATACATGAACATGTTTGGCAGCTCTATCTTTTTCTTGTCATTCCGTGTGTTTTTGGCCGTGATGCGGAGACCTCAGGTCGGCAGAGCCATCAATACCCAACCAGCACTGCCGCGTCTTGGTGCAGCGCCTGCTCCTTAGTTGTCACGTTTGCCCTAGCCTCCGTACCATTGTTTTCATTATTCTTTTTGAGCAGGTCATGTGAACATAGTTTAAAAAAATTAAAAACATTATCGCTTTCCTGTGTGCTGCAGGTGATACAACCACGGAGCAACTCGATTTCTCTACTGTGCTGCGGCCTGAGGACGTTTCTACGTTTTATACCTACAACGGATCTTTGACTACGCCAAGCTGCAACGAGCAGGTTGTCTGGTTGGTGATGAGCCAGATACAATACTATCCTCCAACAGTGGTAGGTGTCCTCACAAGTCTGTCGACTTGTTTTATTCAAAGCCCCACATTTAAGTGAATACTTGTCCTCACAAGTACATACACACATTCGCAGAAATAATATACACGAGAGCCCTCATACATACACACCCCCATGTTCGGAGAATCTATTTAGTCGAGACAAAACTATAAAATAAATAATCATGGCATCCATAGCTAGCAGGCAGGCATAGAGGGATGGTCTAAGATCGTGAATAAGAAACGGAGGGGACCAGGTTCAAGTCCTGCTTGGAAGCGGACATTTTTTCCCGCCGTGCTGCGACCCACAGTTAATTGTGAACTCGTTGCCTGGCACGAGGAAAACATGGATGCAGTGAATAGGATTTTCGGTCTTTCACCACTTGCTGGTGAGCTGATCTACTCACCTCCCATCGCTTTAGGAACTTCATCTGCGCCTTGATCCTTGAAGGGTAGTGGCGTTCCTACGGATGCGGGAAACTCGCCCTCTAGCCGAGTCTGACGAGAACCGTAAAATAGTAATAATAAGGTAGGTAAATAGGGATACAATGAAGAACCGATAGAAAATAGAAGGAAATGGCGATAGAAAGACCGATAGAGAGTTAAAGAGAGGGCGAGAGGGACAGAATTCCAGATGGATGGAGTCTCTTTCATGAAAATCAAAACGAGACTTGTAAATTATGTTCATGGAAAATGAGAAGCAATAGCATCGGTTTTTGTTGGGAGTAATATTGTAAATAATTATGGAGGCATATCAACAGTATTTGCAGAGGTGTGTATTATAGTGCAGTACCAGCCAACAGGTTTTCTTTAACCTTGCGTGCCTATGTCAATTCTCTCACTTCTCCCAGATCGATTCACTGTCCAGTCTCTTGACCACCAATCGAACTCAACCACCAGTGGGAATCATCGGAAACACTCGCCCACTACAGCCACTCAATTCCCGCACTATCTATCAGAACTTCCAGGTTAGTGAATGCTCCATGTGATTCCACGTGTACTGATGCCTTACCTTCCTTTTCCAACGTCCTGTTATTCTACACGTTCGTGTGTGGTCGGATGATCGCTTAGTCCGAGTAAAAACACTTTTTCATCCTCCTATTCTTGTTGTATATGTGTATTATGTGCGTTCGGGCCTGGTTTAAATCTGGCTGTTGGAAAATGTATTTTTCTTGGGTCTAGACTTAGTACGAATTCCAGCTGTTCATTGTCAGCTGGTGCAGTTGGAAGCTGCAATATTAAGGCGCTTGCAGATAATCATGTCGATACTTTGATCCTCATGGATATACATGTACATGTACGTGACTGCATTCATTGCTTATGCCTCGATGTGATTTCTGTTGCACAGAATCCAACAATGGCTTCCACCACCTCAGGCTCCGGACTCATGAACAGTAAGTATTGTTATTTCCAATAATGATACGCACCAATGGAGCAATTCCACCTTCACCACATGCGCTATCTGGCCGACTTCATCACACCAGCACCATGGCTACAAATTGTAGATAATGACAAATAAAATTTCTCCATACAGCGCTATTTCGACCACTAAGGTCTCATCAGTGAAGATTGAGAATAATGAATGGCTGGAGTGGCTTTGAGTACACTGGTCCGCAGAAATGCAAAGTGCATGGCATGATATATTTTAATGATTATAATTAATATCATTAGAGAATGGCTGATGTAGTGTTGTTATAATGCATGAACGTGTCCTCAGGGTTGGTGTGGTATACATGAAAGACTTGCACGTTTCCGAAAACCTGTTCTAAATCCCCTTTCCGTGTTAGGATCGACCAGAAAGAATAATTATTATGTTGAAGTTTCAAGTCGAATGTAAAAATTCAACTGTTTGTGGTGCTCTCGACCGTTGTGTTTGCTGCACAGTATCGCTATTCGTGATGCTCCTCTCTTTCATCGTGGCCAGCGTCTAGGCAGTCGTGTAACTCAGCCCATCCTCTCTATACTGGCAGTCATGCATTTTAGTTCTGGGTCTAGAAACGTTTGGGGTTAAAATGGGCTCTGCCATTTGACCGTGAAGCAGTTCAGTGCTAGGTGCGAGCCACTTAGGTATAATCCTGGCTTTTTTCCACGGCCTGATAACTGAGCGTCATCTAAATGTTTAATGCATGCAGATCTACAAGTATGTGAAGTACACGTAATGCCACTAGTAGATGTGTTTCAAGTGTAGCAAATTACCACCAAGGTTTGCACTGCATTTCGAAATTCTATTCCACGCGTTGTTTCCTTTTGTTGAAATTTTTCTCCGTTTACTCATTTTGGTGCTTCAATTCCATAATATAAAACGAATGTACGGCCGTGCCACATATGCATGTATGTAAAGTACACGTAATGCCAATAGTGCATGTGTTTCAAGTGTAGCACATTATCTCAGAGGTTTGTACTGCATTTCGTAATCTTATACTACTTATACTTTTGCTTGCATTACGAATTGAACAATAAATATGGTGCGTATTCGCCAGACCGATATCCTGTTCCTACTAGGCATAATTATGCGGATTTTGCCGGCAGAAAAATTGGCAGAATTCGGTACTTTTTCTGGTACATTTCATGCATGTTTGGTAAGGGGATAAAGAAATGGAGCAGAATTCGAGGAATTGCCCGCCATAAGGTTTGTATGGTTCTGCCAATTTCACTGCTTTTCGAGCAGAATCTGCCACCTTTTCGAGCATTATCTGCCAATGCCTAGTTCCTACTTGACGATTAAATTGGGATGTCAGAAATGGCTCAATTTGCGGTTGAAGTTCCTAAAGCTATGGAAGGCGATTAGATCTGACCCTCAAAAAAGTGATCAAAGAAGGATAATGCGGGCCTTTCGCAAGAACATACAATAACTTAGGTTTGAGAAAATAGGTGCTTCATGAGCTTCAATAATAATAATAAACACAGCTCGCATCCTCCCTGAACCTGTTAGACAGGAGCAGAGTCGACGCATCTGTCAACAGTGTCAAGCCAAGTTAGTCTATCTCCTGCAGCTTGGAGAGCGCTTTCCACGGAGAGATCCGCTGCCTTCAGGTCGTGCCGAATCGTATCTATCCACCGCAATGGTGGACGGCCACGGGGTTTTTTTTTAATGTCGTTTGTGTTGATTGATACAATACAAGTGGAATAATACCTTCTGTAAGAAATGGTTTGCTCCCCACACCGGAGCTCGCGCTATTCCGCCGACTTTACTTGACACTTGACTGTGTCACGACTGCCATCCAGAGCACACGAGAAGTCCATCGAACCTTCGACTCGGCAAACCTGCAAGAAAGCACCACTCCCTGCTCAATACACAGTGTTTCGGGGAATTCACCCCTCATCAGTTGAGCTTGAGTAGGCTGAGGAAGATTGTGCCTGAAGAGCACCACTTATATAGTGCTCTCCAGGCACAAACATCACCAGGGATACAAACTTACAGAGACGCTCCGTTTCAAGCGCGACAAACACCTCGTGAACACCAGATAGCAGCGTGAGTCAGTGTCGCTCCTGGACGGTGAGACAGACGTCGAGGACCCTCGGTCATTCGCAACGCTGTCACCTCCAAACCAACTAGTCGCAAGCCCGCGCTGGGCACAACAGTACGAAGCAGTGGTTGCGACTTCGGCGATGATTTGTAAGAAATGGTTTGCTCCCCACACCGGAGCTCGCGCTATTCCGCCGACTTTACTTGACACTTGACTGACTCACGACTGCCATCCAGAGCACACGAGAAGTCCATCGAACCTTCGACTCGGCAAACCTGCAAGAAAGCACCACTCCCTGCTCAATACACAGCGTTTCGGGGAATTCACCCCTCATCAGTTGAGCTTGAGTAGGCTGAGGAAGATTGTGCCTGAAGAGCACCACTTATATAGTGCTCTCCAGGCACAAACATCACCAGGGATACAAACTTACAGAGACGCTCCGTTTCAAGCGCGACAAACACCTCGTGAACACCAGATAGCAGCGTGAGTCAGTGTCGCTCCTGGACGGTGAGACAGACGTCGAGGACCCTCGGTCATTCGCAACGCTGTCACCTCCAAACCAACTAGTCGCAAGCCCGCGCTGGGCACAACAGTACGAAGTAGTGGTTGCGACTTCGGCGATGATTTGTAAGAAATGGTTTGCTCCCCACACCGGAGCTCGCGCTATTCCGCCGACTTTACTTGACACTTGACTGACTCACGACTGCCATCCAGAGCACACGAGAAGTCCATCGAACCTTCGACGTTTGGTGCTCTTCAGGCACAATCTTCCTCAGCCTACTCAAGCTCAACTGATGAGGGGTGAATTCCCCGAAACACTGTGTATTGAGCAGGGAGTGGTGCTTTCTTGCAGGTTTGCCGAGTCGAAGGTTCGATGGACTTCTCGTGTGCTCTGGATGGCAGTCGTGAGTCAGTCAAGTGTCAAGTAAAGTCGGCGGAATAGCGCGAGCTCCGGTGTGGGGAGCAAACCATTTCTTACAAATCATCGCCGAAGTCGCAACCACTACTTCATAATACCTTCTGTTTAAAAAACGTTTTTGGAAGACAGATACATGTAGGTCCTAATACAGTAGGTTGTTGTTTGTCAGTGGCCTTCAAGTTTGCCCTTGGGCTTACAGCCCTCTGCCTAACATGTCGTGGAGCTTGCAAGCCCTACCTGCCATGCCCGAAGCTATAATACCTTCCCCTCCCACTTGAAGTCCATTGTTATTACTGTTACTTAGAATCTTCGAAGTTGAAAGGCTTTTTGAGTTCGCATCCAAGACATGCAAGAGCAGATTGGCAGTTACTAGTAGTTGTAGAACGGCTGTACCTTTGGTCAGTGTCCTGCAATGATTGAATGTTATCGCGCGAGTTGATTATCAAGTAAATTGGTGGTATTTTTAAATGTACATACTAGTGTAACTTGTAGTTGCTTGGTAGGCACTTCCCAGATCGGCTGGCCGAAAAATGTGCCAAAACAAAAGTTTTGAAGACAAATTCACAGTAGTTTTGCCGGGTAGGCAATTTTCGCATAGAATTCGCTGAAAATTGATGTTTTGGTGCTTGTTCAGCATGCACATACTTGCAAGTACAATTTCTGTAACCATTATGTTGCGAAAGGCGACTAGTCGACTGCGATTTTAGGTACATGTATTTCCGAAATCGGTCAGCAGGAAAAGACGCAGAAATCGATGGCTGTCAAGGAATCGCCATTATATGTAATTGCGCCGAATTTACCAATTTCGCACCGAATTCGCCGAAAATCAATGTTTCAGTGGTAGCGAATACTCTGTTGTCATGAGTCTGTTGCGTGCCCGTCTCTCTTTCTCCTTACTGAGATCCAGTATTCTTTGTATCCGTGGTGCTCGTTCTCGTCGGGGTTTCCCCGCTCAACATTTTGTGGATATTTCCGTCGAGGTGGGTGAGCCTCGCCTTGTTACGTAATTTTCTGATCTTCTATACTGTGTTTATTTGTTTGTCAAGTTTTTTTTTTCTTGATGAAGTTATTGGTGTTCTTATTAATCAGTACAGCGTTTTTTTGTTTTGTTATTGTTTTTCTCTTTTTGAATTGAGTTTATTGAGTTTATTGATTGAGTTTATTTTTAATTATAACAAATTGATTTGAAGTTTTTTGGTTTGGGTTTGAAATTCTTTATTTGACACATGCATTTGTCTGATTTCTTATCCAGTGTAAGATTTATTGCATTTTAAACCATTGTGTTGATTTGCCCGTAAAAGTGGCTGTAAGCATTGAAAAAAAATGTTTCAGTGTGTCTGAAGCATGCATGTAAATGTGTATACTGCGAGCGTTGACTTCAAGTATTGGTTTGAGCCGAGTTCTGACTTTGAGGCTCATGATATGGCCAAATTTGGACATCCTCTCAGCTGACCATAAAGAAAAATATGATTTGGGAAATGCCTATTCTTTGGTCCTTTTCTTTGTTATAATTTCGTCTTTAAACTGTACGTTACCGTGGCTATTTCGAAGTAGAATATCCGCGCCCATATTTCATTTCATTGCCGTTATTGAACCGTTAGGTCCGAGCCGATTATCCAATCTTATTCAGCAATAGATTTAAAACGTACATATACATGCCGCTTGTGAGGACATTAAGACCGACAAAAGGATACAGTTTGACAGGACAACAATAATCATTAATTATTCAAATATACTTACATGTATCTACTATCCACATTCCACTTGCCAGCCTGTTTCCAAGCAGTCCGACCCGTTCGGCTTGCTTCTGCCATATTAAATGTTCAGTGTCTAATGATCGCATTAGTGTGTCATCTACATGTTAGATGGAGGCTAAGAACTCGGCGTCATGCCAGTACTGTCCCCGTTGTGATCCATGAAAACGCCACTCGCTATGTGCCAGAACGTGTTCGATGCTCTGTGCGTCTGTAAGTGCTCACCCATTTGCTCGCTGCCTGGCACATTCTTCACGTTCAATCCTTACCCTATAGGAATCCCTCTGGCAATCGCTAAGTGATCGGGCCCCCAAACACAAACGGAAGAAATGGTCGCAATTAAAGAACTCATAATAGCTTGTCAAAGCAGGCCGCTGTCGTGTAGATTGCACACTAAGTTGGCAAGAAACACTAACACAAATCTAACTGACTGAAGCAGATAACAGCAGGACAGCAATTTGGTTGGACTGCACAAGGCAGCAATACCAACAGCACGGATCGGAGGTATTACTATTGGAAACACGAATCATTGGTACGGGGGAGTTAGAGGGCTCGGCAATGAGAAAAAGTAGAAAGAGAAGAGATATCAGGAATGTAGTAAAGTAGTGTTAGGAAAAGGCTGTGCTGAACTATATACTGAGAAGCACATGACTGTATTATGGTATGGTACACGTGTTTACGTGTTCACTAGTAGCCCACTGACCAGCTCCATTCATTCCTAGCTGGAGGAGTGCCTGGCCGGTACCCAACCAGTCTGTACCAGTCCTTCACCGCGGGTACATCCACGGCCCGCGCAGGCTGTGGGTGCGTGCCAGGCGCAGATGCACCCCCACTCCTACTCCAGGGCTGCGGCTGCGCCGGCTACCGATGGCTTTTGTGCCAAGGCTGCCCAGGCTGCACCAGACAGGACGAATGCAGGCTCAGTAACGGAGCCCGCACTTCAGGCAACGGTGACATCTTGCTATCAGCGCCCTGCACGCAAGCACGACCGGTTAAGGGGTGCCAGTCGGCTAAAGTGCAAGGCCGTCTACGTTGGCCGTGTTGATGTCGGTTGCTCGGCAAGTTCAATCGCTAAATGGTGCGAGGACCGTAGTGTGACTGTAATCAAATGCTCAGTATCTGCGGCACGGTATTTTGGTCTGGCGTATGCCCACCTTGTTATTTCGGAGGAGCATTGGCAGAAGGTCCAGAGTCTAGACTTCTGGCCAAGTGGCATTTCGGTTCGTGAATGGCGCTTCAAATCAGACCGCATCTCTCAACAGAACTGATTGCGTCGCTCAATCTACTTGCGCCACCATTCCTTCCTGATTCTGGACGACAAACTAATAAAACTCCCAATCAACCTGCCCAATTACCTTCATCCTTCTCAGTGCTCTCACTTAACTGCCGCTCCATAGTAAATAAGTTAGCTGAGCTTAGTCAAGTCTGTGAGCAGTATTCTCCAGACATAATCTGCCTATGTGAAACGTGGCTGACAGCTGCCATAGACGTCTCAATTCCAGGCTACACGTCATACCGCCTGGACCGTCCACCCACGACCAGCTCTGATAACCTGCCAGCAAGAGGCTATGGCGGTGTTGCTACTCTTGTAGCTGACAGATCGTTCATGTCCATCAAGCGCCGCTTCGACCTTGAGCGCTGTGGACTGGAGGCGGTTTGGCTCGAATTGCAGCCAGTGATCCTTCCCTCACTCCCCCTCATCATCTGCTCTGTTTACAGACCGCCTGGAGACAGCATCTCCCAAGTCCAGGCATTTAGTGACTTCCTAGAGGACTGTCTGTCCAATATTAGCCTCCCCAATTCGGCGATTGTACTTGCAGGAGACTTGAATGCTCGCCACTTTGACTGGTCTCCTAGTGACACCACGAATCGTGCTGGAAGGGAGTTCCGTAACCTCTTCTCTTGTTTTGGCCTTGAGCAAATGGTGACATTCCCCACACACTTTACCCCCCACGGCTCAACATCGTGTATTGACGTTGTACTCACGGATCATCCTCACCTACTACTCTTTGTTACATCTGTTGCTCCTCTTGGTGCATCTGACCACGCACAGATCCTCAGTCATTTCCTACTGCCTACTGATGCTGTTTACCGTGAGGAACCTGCTGCAAGCGGACATCCCGCTGCTGCACCCCGAAGCCACTTCAGCAATGTTCCTGCAAAGCCGGAATATGACTTTAAATCCGTGCCATCTTCCGTCTGGGATAGTGTGAATGCAGAGCTCTCTGATATTGACTGGAGCTGGCACCTGCGTGCCAGCAACGTCGATGATGCGCTTTCACACTTTTCTTCCATTCTCAACAGTGCCCTTGAGAAGCACCTCTGGCCATTCGGAAAGCAGCCGTATTCTCACCGCTGCCCACGGCCCAGTCAGCCACCCTGGGTTGATGCCCATCTCCGCACAGCAATCAAGTGGAAATATGATCTCTATAGCATGTTTAGGAAGTACTCAACACAACAAAACAAACAAGCATACCAACAGCAGCGAAATATAGTGAAAACCCTGACGCGGACAAAGTACAGAGCTTATATCCGCTCAGTGAAAACTACTTTGCAGGGTAGACACCGTCCATCGCTTCACCAGTTTGTGAGACAAGCAAGAATTCGAAACGTATCACGGGAAATTCCGTCACTCACAACAGGGACTCAGCAGGCGGCTGACCCTTTGGCCAAAGCTACGGCATTAAACGCCCAGTTTGCCTCTGTGACTCGGCCAGATGACCCGTTGATCTCTATTCCCCCTATTCTCACCCCCTCGGAGCCCTCAGCTTGTTTCACGTCCGTCATCACCACAACTGCCACTGTCCGGCGTCATCTGAAGAAGCTTCCGACGTGCAAGGCGTCTGGTCCTGACGGCATCCCCAACCGGGTCCTCAAGGCCCTGGCACCATCCATAGCATTCCCTTTGTGCCATATTTTCAACATGTCATTTACCACGGGCATATTCCCTTCCGCATGGAAAACAGCGAAAGTCATACCTGTATTCAAGAAAGGTTCCCGCCACGAACCTGCAAACTACCGCCCTATCTCTCTTCTTCCCTGCGTGTCCAAAGTATGTGAACGCATCTTTTATGACCACTTATACAGACATGTTTCGCCGTTTCTGAGTCCCGCACAATCTGGGTTTCGTAAAGGCGACTCCACCTCTCTTCAACTGACCCGCATCGTGCAGCAGGTGTGCCAGCATAGGGATAACAGAGCGCTTGCTGGCATTTGCTTCTTTGACTTGGCCAAGGCTTTTGATACCGTCTGGCATCGAGGACTTTTGGCAAAGCTCGAGCATGCATTCAGGGTACGCAAACAACCACTCTCCTGGCTGAAATCTTATCTCTCTGGGCGTTATCAGTACGTAACTGTGCTTGGCACATCCTCGGCTGCAGAGCCAGTATTGTCGGGCGTTCCTCAAGGATCAATTCTTGGTCCCCTACTATTTATAATTTACGTAAACGACTTACCTGCAGTCTTCCCTGGAACGTCTCTGTTTGCTGACGACACGACCCTTCTCACCTCATCAGCTTCCCTCACTGGCCTGAAAAACAACTTCCGTGCTGGCATTCAGGAAGTTCTTTCCTGGATGTCGTCCTGGAGGTTGTCCCCAAATCTATCAAAAACAAAGATCATGCCCCAGCCGGAGTTCACAACCCTCATCCATGCCAACTTTCCAAATCCAATTGACATAGTGTCTTCTCACAAACACCTTGGCATTGTGATTGACTCTGCACTCTCTTGGGTACCTCACATCGAATTATATCTGTAAAAAATCAAGTAAATCCTTAGGAATTCTCTCCCCCCACTGCTCCTACCTCCCACTTTCTTGCAAGCTTCTTTTTTTTTTAGCCTACCTTCGCCCAATATTTGATTATGCAGATACGTCTTGGGTTGGGTTATCCTCTTCCGCTGCTGCAAAGCTTGAAATACATCACAAGAAAATCCTTAAAATTCTCCTCCGTCAACCCCGCATGCTCTCATCATCCGCCCTTTATAAAATCGCTCACACAACCCCGTTATCACATGGACGCAGTGCACACCTGGCTTCTCTTGTCCATTCTATTAAGCTTGAGTTGTGCCCACCTCATCTCATGTGTTTTAATTGGTTCTCTTCTCTAAGAACTAGAAACTCGCTCTTACTCCCTAAGTGTAACTCATCCACTCTTTTGCGCTCCCCTCTCTTTATTGCTTATTCTGTTTGGCTCACTCTACCCAGAGAAGTTAAGGACCTGACCTCACTCCGCCTGTTTAAGATCCGTGCCGCCCCTTATTTACTACGACATGCATAGCTCATTATCCACATGTCCTTTTTGCGTCTCTGTGTTTTTCACTGTTTTTATTTGACATTATCTTTCTTTACGGAGTTGTTGTTGCTGTTCGTTTTGCTACTCTTTCTTTTTCCCTCCCCTTATTTATATTTATCGCCGTGGTTGGCAATCACCCACTCTCGTAATATTGGCCGGTGTTTCCGCCGAGTCTTGAGATGTTGCAATAAATAATAATAATAATTCCGGATCTGGTGGCGGCAGCCTTGGGTCTTGAATTGTTTTATCATGTGCTTGGGACCCGGTCCCTGCAATAGCATGGGTGGGGGGGGGGGGGGAGGCTGTGCCTGTTGTCAGTTAGACAGACTGGGAATGAGCAGGTCAGGTAAGGGGGTACTGTCAGGAGATGAGTTGACTGAAGCAGATAGCGGTTTCGTTCGTCGTATTGGTTCCTTATTGTACGTGTATGGCTTGGGGCAGCAGGTGTCGGGATGAGAGAGGTGATTTTGGGAGAGCAAGTATTTAGTAAGGTGCTGTAGCTTGTATACTTTTGCTTTGTGTAGACCAAACCGCCACAATCCTGCGAAGAGGAGGGGGCTGGAGCAGAGTGCCTGGGCCAATGAAGATTGCTTTTTGGCCTGCTCCTGGACTCGATAAAATCGGGCTAAGTGAGACTTTGCAGCACCTATTACCACCAGCGGCGAGCACTCTGTGGGATAGGGTGTCCAAATCCCTTGCACACAGATAAACACCCGTGGTGATAGTCTAATACTTGTGATGCTCTGCGCAGAAATCCCAAGTGCTGGCTTGCTTTGACCAAGCCCCGGTGGACATAATTGTGGAATGCAAGATTTATGCCGAAAATGACTCCCAGCAGCTTCAGGATCTCAGTTACATCAAGATTACATACCCCAAGACGTTGCAACTGCCTGCACAACGTATCCAGTGCTAAGACGGCAGAATTTCACATCACATCACATGGTGCATTAGGGTGCGGTGGCAAACAGTGCAAAGTGACCACAGGACAGTTGTAACTCAAAGCACGACTGCGAACAACCCTGTATCTATGATACACGTATAATAGGGTGCACATAATGTGTACGAGTTTGTCACACGATGGAAAGGTCTGCGGTTGCAGACTCCATAGCTGGATTTGCACATTCTTGGGGGTTATGTACTCTTGGTTCCATGTACATATATGTGGATTTCACTAAATATAAATTATATGGTTGAAGCGCCGGTGCATTGTGGCTGGTGCAGAGAAGTAGACATTGGATCTTGGCTCGTTCGAACTTGATTTGCCAGGTTGTGGAGTGTCCTTTCCAAAGAGCCAGCTTTAGCGTGCACATCGGCGGGCTGTTGTGCCCTGACGTGGAGTGTTGGGCGCTCTACCTGACATGGGACATTCATGAATGTCTCAGTCCGTCCAATCGCATTAACTTACTTGTGGCACACCCGTTAAAAAGTAAAGTTTGCACGTCCGCATTACCGCGTTCCTACGTTCAACTCCTGTTTGGAGGCGGAAGAAATTTTCCAACTCGTGGCCTGGCACGACAGTAACATACATGTGCATGCAGAGAATGGAATTTTCTGACTTTAACACACTTTGTGGAGGGTCTGCTTGTCTCATCTTCCGCCATTTTAGTAGCAGCGTCTGCGCATTGATCCGATATGATGGTTGGGATTTAGCGGATGCGGAAATCTCAGTTAGACGGAGTTTGACATGAACTGTGTGATGGGATTTCTCATGAAGTCATAGATACCATCTAGGCAATGAGTTGCATTCCATGTGGCCCTAGAGATCGGATCAACCTGTATGCCAATTTCATCACGCATGGCCTTTAGGGCATCAACACGGAAAGCACGGCAATGACATGTTCCTGGCAGTGTTCCGGATTGCCTCGCTGTGCTACGAGTATATCATCCTTGTACAGTGCCGGTTGTGTCTTCAGTTCCAACACGTTCTTTTCTTGCGTGCTTAGTTCAGTTTCACCTACAAGAACTGGACAATCGGTTGTATTGGAGCAAGGACTTTAGCATAGGGAAACATGGAGCTTCTCGTACTTCTGTCACTCGGTAGGAACACTATGTGAGATTGTAACTGGATTTACGCATTGGAGATAGTGACACGTAACGATGGGTTTGACCTTGAGAGAGTTGATGTGTTCTGCCTTGATCTGTCTTCCGGCATAGAACCAAAACGTTGATCAGCTTTTTGGAAATCTACAATAGAGTAACAATTTGATGATGTAGTTGTATCAGTCGTTTTGGAAGTCGTCATAATATTACATTTTGTTGGAGAAGAAGGGATACATAAAAGGGTAGTGTGAATTAAGCAGCTCGTCTGCGCCTTGTCCCCTCATGCATGTCTGCAGAAACTATAATGAGCTTTCCTATGTATCTTACATTCCAATACTATACTTAGGTATTTTATCGTTTGCCTGATGGATACGCATGTAGTGAGCTTCTTCTTGTGATAATAATATCAACAATCTCACTAACCATTTCACTACAGGCACTGCCTCACTGTCTTGTTTTCATTCCGATGATTTCTGCCTGCAGCCATTACTACCACATTTGCTTTTGATCCGAGCCAACAAACTTGGAGCTACATCTCGTCATCAAACATTGGTAGGGTTTGTCATGATGCTGCACAGTAGTCCATGTTATTCATCCTTTTTCGGCGATATCTTGACGGTGCTAAGTTGAGTTTGCACCAGCTTAGATTAAAGGGTTGTATAGTCACAGAAAACACCATCAGAAGGTAATTATTGGTGAACAGTCGCATACAGCAGCTATGTTACATACCAACTCAGTAGTATAGCGCCTGGATAACGCAACCTACGAGTAGGGTGTCTGCGATGAAAACCGAGGCTGATGAATGAGTGAGATTGGCAACAGCGAAATTCGTCTATTTGGTTGTTACCTCTGTACGGCTTACTTGAACGCGAAGGTGCCATGGTGATAGCATTGTATTGTACATTGTACTCTGTCATCTCGTTCGTTGTATATGTAGGTCCTGCAAGTTGGGGCACACTTTCTGGCTTCGAGACGTGCGGAACGGGAACGGAGCAGTCTCCCATCAACATCCCAACAGCGAGCACAGACTACCAGAGTTACCCTCCGCTGAATGTTACTGACAGCTCTTCCTCTGCTTACTTTCATTTTGAGAACAATGGAGCAGCGGCAGAGGCAGACCCGGAGGGAACAACGGTAGTGTACTTAACTGGAGGCCCGCTAGGTTCAGAACGCTACAGGATCCAGAATTTCCACATCCATTTCGGAAACTCAACGTTTGCGGCGTCCGAGCATGCAGTAGATGGTTCAAGAACGGCGGGTGAGGTAAGATGATGCCTACATCAGTTCAAGATCATGCTGGATGATCAGAAACCCTAGTCAAATCAAGTTGGTATTTATCTCTTGGGGTAAAGTGTGCTTTTGATGGCGAAAGTTCAGTTTAAACTGCTTTGTGCCTACACAAAATGATTTTGGGGCCATTCGCTTACCTCGCTACGTATCTCACGAAATCCTATCTTGTGAATTATTCCCTATAGCTCCATGTTGTGTTCTTCAAAGCAACCTACCCCAATATCGCGGATGCATTGGCCAGCGGAGACCGTGACGCTCTGGCCGTCATTGGCATGTTGTTCGACGTAAGTGCATAACTATATATTATCATAATTACATAGCAGACTCAGCGGAGGACGTTCAGGTTGGTTGTAACTCTGAGTGATTGCCTAGCGGCATAAACGTCAGAGTTACAACCAACTGAACGTCCTCAGCTGAGTCTGCTATGTACTAAGCTCTGTCTCTGACATTGAGCACTCTCTGCAGCTCGGGGATCAACGGATTTGTATTTATTATCATAATTATCATGATTGCCGGTATGCCTCCTGTTCATATTTTTTGGTGGAGTTGTCCAAAGCCTCTTTTACTGGCGAACAAAACACAATTTGCCATGGCGGAGGATTGAAATACAACACACATAATGAAAATAGTTTTGTATACCGGAGTAAGTAATCACAAAAACTGTTCATGGTTCATCGCAAACCTTTCCTTCGTCACTTGGAGTTCCGAAGTATTTGTAAATTGTCTAATGCGTACTATCCTCTCCGAAAAGAGTCTTGAAGAAATGTCTGTTGGTTAACAGACGAATAGCTCACGACAATTATCGTGTGAATCATGATATTCCATACTGGTGCGTGATAAATGCTATTTAGCTGGAGAGAATGAAACTATCCATCAGCATTTGTATCTTTGCCACCTAAGCAAGGAGAATTCAAGGCTCTTTTAAAGCATCGAAATTCAAGCTTTGTGAGAATCCGAGCAGGGTGTTGGTACATAGTCCTCACTCTGTACCATCTCACGTAGGGGGACGTGTATCCCTAAATATATTCGTATTATAATGGTTACCGGTACAATCTTTTTTTACTTCCGCGTCAGGTTTTACACTTTAGATTTTACATTTTAAATTTTTAACATCGATGGTAAACAGACCGGAGTTCCTCACAATTTCTTTTTATACTTTCTGCTCGTCAAAGAGGCTTTTCATAGTATGTTTACTTCTGTGCCTTTTGATTGCCGACTACAGGTCGGTTCGGACGCATCACTCGCGCATCCCGGACTAACTACGATGTTGAACCATTTCTCGAACTTGACTTATCCAGGTGAGTTCTGCCATGCACATGCACCTTTAATTCGTTCAGATTTCTTTATCGTTTACCCGTATGATCTATCTAGCTGCGACAAGTGCATCAGCATTCCTGGCAGTGGTGGTGGACCCATATTGTCGTTTGCAATAGGGGACAGAACCAGTTTACCAGAACCTTTGGGAGTTTCGACTCATCTGTCAGGTCTACGTCATCCGTGATCCAGTGGCGATGTCATACGTGATCCAGTGGCGATGTCATCCGGGGTCGAAGTAACAACTGACCATGGTAGTGATCTGCTAACCGTGATACAAACCATAAGTCAATAATTGACGACGTGTTCCAGAATCTGTCCTGTCCATAGGGCATAAGGAACAGACCACGCAGATATATAAAACACACATCGCTGCACATTCCACTCCCAGCCCGTGTTTTCTCCCTAGAAGCTGCATCATAACATGGAATGTATGCTGAGATGCCTTGACCACCCTGGAGGACATGTACATGGTGCATGTATGTCACAGTGCTAACAGAATCTGCGGAAAGAGTTGTTTTGTCCTTCTTGAACTCAGCAGCGCAGCACAGGGAAAGTGAGGCCAAGGCTGAGAGCAATAAAAAAAAAATTTCGAAGCCAGCTGCAAACCAGGCCCGAACCTTCCTTACCAGACAGATCTAGTAAGCTCTGTGTACCGGAAGCAGAATAGGACTTCCCTAAGATTGGAGTGCTCAACTACTACGAGAAGTACCAAAATAAGGAATACCACAGTGCTAATGTAATGTGTTTCTATCTAATGTCATGCATATTCTCGTTTGAAGCATTGTTCATGAGTCCTTCCAACTATTCATGGAGTCGTACAAGTTATAAACTAGATGGAGTTTGAGTAATGAGCAACCGTCCCTCCCTCTATTTATAATTTGAATCTAAGGACAGACCAAAGCCTCGGACTAATCGATAGGTGAAGGAATGATAGGTGATTTTCGAGTCCTGGGGGTGACAAATTCAATTTTTTCATTAGACTTGTATTCCGTTTTCAACACCCACAACTGATGAATACTCGATATGGGAATATTCCCGCTGGTTTAGGTCCTAGTGTTTCACCATCTAATATTCTTTTCATAAAGTGAATAATGCCAGTACAATAGTCTTCAACTGTTCAAGAGATCCCCAGCCAGGGCGTGGCGAAACTGCACAAAAATGCCTCATCAACCCCACACTGCACACCATCATGGTATAAAACCGTCGAAGTACTGCCGCATATCCTGTTCATTCAGTACCCTTCCTGAAATGAATACGAAATCTGTCGTGCTCTAAGCTGGATAGGGTGGATATATTTGCTTATGCGTGCGTGCGTGCATACCGACATTGCCGCTGCTTTAGGGTTTAGTGTTGTACAGTCCTTGGACTTCGCCACACTACTGAGGCCTTCGGACCTCACGTCATTCTACACATACGAGGGATCACTGACTACGCCAGGTTGTAATGAGCAGGTGGTTTGGCTGGTTTTGAGCCAAGTTCAGTATGTCCTACCAGCCTCGGTACGTCTCCGAATGTACATGCATGGCTAGCGGAGTGATGTTTATTGTGATGGGTTGTAGAAGCTAAGGGATGTACATTGCATGTGCTTGTATTTCATTATTTCAGTAACATGTGCGTACAGAAAAGGGAATATTTGCTCAATGTCGACCGCGGTACTAAGTACCTACTCACTCTGTCACTCAATGGGTTCACTTACTTGAAGATGTTTTTGCGTTTGTTGGCACTGCACTATTACGATGCTTCGGGCCAGGTGCCCGTCGTCAGAACATTGCTTCGGGTGAGAAATCTTTGTCCGGGACTGACGTTATATTATGTGAAGAAAGGTTTGAAGGCTTGACCACAGATTGGTAGATCCATAGCCAGCTGTCTTGAAATTGTTCCACTTGAGCCGTCACAATCCTTAAAAATTGGACTATCTGTTCAGTCTCATCTACAGAGATTTTAATAATGCCTTGCAAAGTTGCAAATCCAAACACGAAGCAAATTCGTTTCTTTCTCCCATGTGCATTCTAGCTCGACGCTCTTTCAGGCCTCTTGTGTACTAGTCCCACGCAGACACCTGCTATACCCGTCTTTGGAAACGCTCGCCCGCTGCAGTCACTCGACGTTCGAAGGATATTCCGAAACTTTCAGGTACGTTACTGACTGTACTGTGATGCTTCTGCGTGCCACTGCGAGTACCGACCGGTATTTGCGTGTTTCCAAGCTTCATCTTTCTCCTAAATTCAATGGGAATGCCAAGAGAAGGTATAAAGAACATGAAGAGTAGCAACAAATTTTAAAGGTTTACCAGCATTAATAAACGGTCAGAGCCCTCGGAAGTCATGGGTTGTAATGATTTACAGATACCACAATTTATCTGACGCCTGATCGTGGGGTGGTGGCGTCCAAAGAAGCGGAAAGGTGGTTCTTGACCAGGGAGTTGTACGACTCCTTGTTTTTGGCCTGCCTGGTACGCGAACCCGTCGAATTTTTGTTTAAGTTACACAAATTATCTAGTAGAATGTGGAAGTCTTGCAACAGTGCAGCCCTTGAGTAATGTATTTTCTTTCAGCTGGGTTAAGCCTCTGGCATGGGCAAAAAAAAGGCTATTATGTAGTAGTATATGGCCCAATATCTGAGAAAATCGACCTTCCGGGCTATTTTGGTGAAAATGACTTTTCCATTGTAAAATGATTTCTGACCTGTGTAGAGTATTTTGACAACGTTTCACGGATTTCAGAGCAATATTCACCATGTAGCAATGCATTTTATGAGTAGGAGTCAAATTTTGGATTTGCACATCTTAGAATTGATTTTGAAAACTCAGCATGGTTGGTACTACTGTTTGTATCCAAGTTGTAACCATAACAGAAAACAGTTCAGGACTACAATAGAGTGTCTAAGCACTTCTTTTCCAGCTTTCACTCTGTTGGTAGGGTAGCTGCGACAGCAGCAACGGCAGTAGGAGCAGGGCAGGTGATGTCTCTGTTCTCCTCGTGACAGTGCTGACGAACCTGCTTGAAAAGGTAGTCGGCACGAGCGTGTGACATCCCGGCTGGTTGCAGGGCAGGTGGAACGACTTCCGTCTTCAATGTGCTGATGTCAGCATCCGGCTTGATAATCGACAAGGTCTTGTCAGCCTCCGTCGATGATCCAGACATCTCCACCATCCCAGGCTTGTCAGCTGAGAAGTGGAAATTCTGGTATTTCGTGATGTTTTTCACGGGCTTGAAAACAGTGGAAAGGTATGCATCCCACTGTCTCCAATCCCATGAAAACAAAACGGCCTTGTTGAAGGCTGCTGATTTATCTGTTGCATCAGCTAGCTGCTGAAGTGTATCGACGTCGGACTTCCTGTAAGTCTGCTTCAGCAACCCAAAGCCGCCATCGACAAAGCATCGAGTGTGCCCAACGCGCATGAAGCACAGGTCGATGGATTCGTTGAGCCCCACAATGACTCGCCAGCAGAGGTACCCAACGACTGTTTTGTTTTTGTTTTGTCCGCAGCAATTGTCGGCGTGCAGACCGATGTCGTGTGCGCCCTTGGCATGCTGCTGAAGATGGAAATGGAGGAGTGAGACCACTGAGTTTGGCCCATGGCATTTGCTGCCATCAACTCCGATGGTCTCATTTTCGTCAAACAAATAGTTGTGCTGTGCTGGCACAGCCTCCGCTGCAACACCAAAAATCTGGATCCGGCGCGGAACTTTGAAATACAACGCACCTACTTCACGGGCATGGTGTGGAATGTGCGCCTGCTGGGCAAAGTCGAACGTGAAGTGCTCGTATGCTGGCGCTTGCAACTCACTGCTTTGCTGTTCAGCTATGGCATCCTTTGCCTTCGCAATGCAGGCCCTGTAATGATCTCGCGCAACATTCGCCTTCTCCATGTGCGCCTTCAACTCTTCCACTGTTTTTTGTCTGGAAATTTCCGTTCTCGCTCGGGTGATCTTCGACTGCATGTCTGAACATTCTCCACACACATCTTCCTTCGGAGTCATAATCAATACATCTGGAGTTTCTTTCAACCATAGTTTGACAAATGTCTGGTAAGAGACAGTGCCTCCGGTATCTACGTACTTCTGGTGCACCAGCTTCTTTGTAGTGATGCATGGCAAGTAAACTGGTGCTGGAGTGTTGTGCCCCCTGGGTGCAGCAGGCTGTGGGAGACCATTCACCACAGCGTAGTTACGAATGAAATCGCGTACCTGCGTTACACCCTCCGCAGACACAGCATGCCAGGGAGAACGACCTACATTTCCATGCTGTGGTGGAGTCAGAACGCCTGCGTCGAGATGTGCCTGCACTTGATGCACGTCGTATCGACTGGCGGAATTTGCATACAAAAATACCGCCTGACACGTTTTCACACCACCGACTTCGTACCGGTATGTCACTCGAGATCGCGCAGCATGATGTGCTCCGTGATGTCCTGAATCGCCACGATTAGCCAGAGCATCCAGCTTGCCACTCAAGAATACGCGACGGTCATCGTCGCCAAGAACCTCCGTAGAATTTCGCGATGATTTTAGAATTTCTGGTGGGACACTCAGGAAACAGTTTTGACTCCCTGCGCAAGGGCAGCCAGCGACCCGGCGTGCTTCGATGTCCTCGGTGGATGACAGCTTGATAGCTGGTTGCTTGTCCCTGCCTACAGCGGCAGCAGCTAGCGCTGTGGCCGGCTCCGGTTGCCCCTGATCATACTCATCAAGGTCCTCTTCATCGTCGCTGCCGACAGGTAAGTGCGTTGTGTCAAGTGCGATCGTTTCATCCGCGCTATCAGAAGCGCTGGCGTCGCTGGAGGGGATATCGCCAAAGAACGATGCATCATCGTCGATGAGATCGCGGTTGGCTTCTTCTGTGAATCCAATAACAACCTGACACAAGGATCGCCTTCGATTTCCTTCCGCCATTGTCGCCTCCGCAGTTTGCTGTGACAGAATCGATTTTTTTGCGATCAAATTTGTTTTGGCTTTTTCTCAAAAAAGTCGCGTAGCCCCGAAGGTCGAAAGTCTCAGATATCGGGCCATATTATCTCGTTACCTTGGAGGACTGTTATTCATAACTAGTAACTTATAGGTCAATTTCTCTTTACATATAGTTGGGTAATTGCGTGTGGCTCCCTACGTGGGCGCCTGCGCTATTCCCGCCGACTTGAATTCTCAATAGACTGACTCACGACTGCCATCCAGAGCACAGGTTCATCGAACCGTCCACTCTGCAAACCTTGAAGAAAGCACCACTCCCTGCACAATACACAGTGTTTCGGGGAATTCATCCCTCATCAGTTGAGCTTGAGTAGGCTGAGGAAGCCGAAGTCGCAACAACCTCTTCTTCACAATGTAGTTGGGTGTAAGTAAAAGTTTTCAAAGTTACAAAATAGTAATGAGGGTGAAGCCAAAGCGTGTTGTCGGTAGGCGTAAAACGTAGTTGGATCTTTCCTGTCACCCCAAAAGGGAGGTACTGAATTTACCACTATGACTGTGGTCTTCAGGTTGAAGTGTTCCCTGGGTCATCATGTTTTCCCTGGGTCATCATGTGTTCCCTGGGTCATCATGTGTTCCCTGGGTCATCATGTGTTCCCTGGGTCATCATGTGTCCCCTCGGTCATCATGTGTTCCCTGGGTCATCATGTGTTCCCTGGGTCATCGTGTGTTCCCTGGGCCATCATGTGTTCCCTGGGTCATCATGTGTTCCCTGGGTCATCATGTGTTCCCTGGGTCATCATGTATTCCCTGGGTAGGCCCCAGCGGCAGATGCTAGCTAAATGTTGCCAAGATGTTTTTTGGGATGCTAGCTGACAACTCAGAAAGATGCTAGTTTGGATGCTAGACAACACGAATTATGCTACCTATTAATGGTAATGGTGAAACATTTGGGTGAAACATTTGGGTTGAAAACGGTGTTCCGTGCTATTTATGAATTCTCACAAAGCAGGTATGTAAAAAGAGTTTTTAAAGGTGCGATGTTGGCGTCATGTTGCTATGGAAATATTTGCAATACAAAAGAGCAAATACCAAGAAGTACCAATGGCAATGTGGGTCTTGGTCACAACTACATGTAGGTAATGCAAACAAATTGAATGTAGTGCATGCAATTATCAATGTGGTAGTACCGTAATACTAGTTTCATAGTGTAATCTAGACCGAATTCCACATCCAGAATGCCAAAATTGGCAAAAATGTATCGGATGCCGGTAAAAACTGCTGTTTATGCTAGCATCGTGTGGAGTCACAAAAAGGCCCTTTTATGCTACTTTGGGTGCTAGCATTTGCCGCTGGGGCCTATCCCTGGGTCATCATGTGTTCCCTGGGTCATCATGTGTTCCCTGGGTCATCATGTGTTCCCTGGGTCATCATGTGTTCCCTGGGTCATCATGTGTTCCCTGGGTCATCATGTGTTCCCTGGAACATCATGTGTTCCCTGGGTCATCATGTGTTCCCTGGGTCATCATGTGTTCCCTGGGTCATCATGTGTTCCTGGGGCACGAGAACCAACGTCAATTTATGTGTTTTTAATTTTTCTGATCGCCACTTTGCAATTTTCACATAGGACCTAAAAGAGGCCTGAAAAAAATGTCATAGCAATGAATGACCACAGGACGAGAAACTGCTCTAGACATACAATCATGATCAGCATGTAATACTTTTGCCAACGATCCACTTATATGTTGCCCTGGGCGGAATTCTGTGTGATCCAGGTTTTTATACTTTGAAGTACATGTAACTGCACTAGCACATCAGACCAAGATACTAAAACATGTGTGCATATTTGACAGCTGTCACGGTCAGGGGCCAGGCTAGGTGAAGCAAAAGACTCGAAGAGTCAGGGAATGATGTCAACTTTACATTTTATTCAAATTGTTTCGGTTGATCGACCCATCTTAATTCACATTAGATAACCGACTTTGCGCTTGTTCTTGTTTATTGTAACCTTTATCAGGCAACTACTAGTGGTCCCAACACCACGTCTTCAGCTCCAGGACAGTTGAAAGGTGAGTCTCTGTTTTCCTATGGGCACTTTATGCGCATTTTCAACGCCATCATGCTATTAAAATGACACTAATGATGCAGCATGCAGTTATCCATCACACATCTGGTGGGCAGTTCCGTCGGTGGATAATCTGTCGGCAAGTTGAAGTCATGCGAAATTCGTTACATGTACTTCTACAGTGTAGTCTCGGTCACGTGACACAATTACCTGGTAGTTGAAATCGCTGTTCTTCTCCACCGTCGTGTGCTCTATGCAGTGTCATTGTTCGCACTCTTCATATCCGTCCTGGCTGTCTGCACGCACTGGATGTGACCATCTTCACCTAGCTGATAAAATGATCGACTGCAACCCGTATGTCAAGCTGCCATGACTCCTGAAACAATCTACTTGTGCTCTCTTAGGCTATCGTCTAAGATCTTCCACTTCAAGTTCGCATTTTTTCATTACCCCTTCTTCGTCAGGAATATAGCAGTTCCTGCTATTCACCCTCTCTCAATGTTTCATAACCATTTTACTTTCTTGGAAAGAAAAAATACATCTCTCAAGCTAAAT
Organism: Sycon ciliatum; assembly: GCF_964019385.1. Lineage (NCBI taxonomy): Eukaryota > Metazoa > Porifera > Calcarea > Leucosolenida > Sycettidae > Sycon > Sycon ciliatum. Next base: position 32,990,456 of record NC_088647.1, read on the forward strand.
TCGCTAAATGTATCACCTAGTTGTAATGGTAACCGCCCTTGTGATGCTACGTATCCCAATGTTTCATTGGTTCTGGTTGCTTGTATTTCATTTGAAAAGAAGGCCCAAAAACTGGTTTATGAATTTCGGAGTCCTTGTTGCTGATGATGGTGAAGAATAGCTTAATATTAGTAGTTTTGATGAAGAAAGGAAAAGAACAAAATGTTACGAGTTATGTATTCCTTTCTTCATCATAACTATATTGGCTCACCATCCGAGTTCATATTAGTAGTTTGTATTTATTTATTTCATATTTTATTCTCCAGAGGCAAATTGATGGCTATCAAAGGAAGTCTCCCGGGGAAAGGAAGTGAAGGTGACATGACGAGGTGAAAAAATAAAAATTATACACAGAGAAACAGCAGAAGCTACTTGCAAAAGTTTGGTATGCCTTGCACAGAATACTTGTGGTGCAGATAGTGTCTACGCACAGCAACAGTAAATCGGCTAGCGGATGTCAGACAGCGGATTTCTTCTGGCAGTTTATTCCAGGCAACACTGAGACAAAATAGAGGGGATTTAGTGAAGTATTTACTCTTCTCTGCGTGCTTGTGCACTTATGCACTCTTTGTGTTCCCTCCGTTGCGAAATCGATTATCAGACTAAATTACAATAGTAATTATTTTGTTCTTCGCTGCTACCCCCAACCACACGTTGATGCGCCACCCTCCGATGTCCCTAACCTCACTGCTTCTCTCTCTGTGTCTCGCTATCTCTCTCCCCTGTCTCTCTCTCCCTCTCTCTCTCCCTCTCTCTCTTTCTCTCTCTCTCATACACACACACACTCTCTCTCTCTCACACACACATACTCTCTCTCTCATTCACTCACCCTCTCTCTCATCTCTCTCTCCCTCTCTCCCTCTCCCTCTCCCTCTCTCTCTCTCCCTCTCTCTCTCTCTCTCTCTCTCTCTCTCTCTCTCTCTCTCTCTCTCTCTCTCCGTAGCTTTCTCCCCTTTGAAATTCGCTTCCATAGAATTGGGCAGCATTGCTAGTTTGGCCTTGCGACGTAAAATAAAAATCAACAACAACAAGTATGTACCAGACTTAGGGAGAATCATAAAAGGTGGATGGCGACTACTACGGGATACGGAAAAAGAGAAATGTTGCAACAATGATGGGTATCGGGGAAAAAAACATGGTGGAAGTAAGCGAGGCCTAACATTTGCCGCTGCCATGCAAGTGATTCCCAGGAGGAAAGTTCATTAAGTGTGTCCTTGGGCGTGGACAAGTCAGGCCGACGCTTCCGTTTACTCTTTAGGTAAGCTCTTGCAGCTACAGCCTGCAATTTGTCAAGCGTTGCTGACAGTGTTACACTAAGGGAAAACATCCATATGGGGACAGCATATTCAAGAAGTGGACGGGCATAGCATTTATACAGTTAATTCGTTGTACCGTGAGAGAGAAAATTTGACATATGACATAAGAGAAATACGCGGCCATGGAATCGATTGGTAATGCTTTGCATGTGTGCAGTAAGATTAAATGATGGGGTTAGGATGATACCAAGAGTACATATGTACTCTTGATGATACCCAAGTGTCGATGTGAAGAAGGCTGAGACAGTAGCTTATCATGCATCACGATAGCTCCATAATTAGAACCTAGTACTTTACTCATGGGTATGCGAAATGGTACGTGGACACACTTGGTGGTGTTGAACAGAGCCTCAGCTTTTTCGGACCATTGTAAGCATCTGTCAACATCCTGTTGTAGGGAGCTGATTTGAGTGGCTATAGGAATGGTAGGAGCGGACACACAAACCATATTGGAGTCGTTAGCAAACAGGGTAAGATCACTGGTGCTGGGAATGGCAGGCAACGAATTGATGGAGAGATTAACCAGACGGGGACCAAGATGAGAGCCCTGTGGCACTCCAGCAGTCAGCAGCAAAGTACATGATTGCGCTGTGCCAACTCGTACTGACATGGAGCGACCCACAAGAACATGTTGTGAACCATGCTAATGACGCTTTAGAGCACCATATGGATAGGCACGCAGCTATAAGGCAGTGGCTCGTGCGGTCAAAAGCTTTGGAGAAATCCAAGAAGACAGCATCACAGATGGATCCATTTTCAAAGGCATGGGTTACAGTGGACATGACGTACATAAGTTGGTCTAATGCGCTGCGGTGTGGGCGAAAACCATAATTATTGCTTCGGCGATAGCAAATCATTGCGTTCTACAAAAGAGTATACTGTAAATCAACAAATCTGGCCGGTGAGAAACTTTGGCCGATCCCGAAATGAAACTTTGGCGGTCATTTAACTTTGGCCGATTGGGTTTTTCAAAAAAGAAATCGACTGGTATTTGTTGCTCTCACATGCAGCCATGGCTCAATAACGCATCATTTGCCTCTATGACAATTTTGGCCTGCGATTTACTTTGGCCGGCTGATACCCAGCGGCGAAATCAGCGAAATTAAATCACCAGCGAAAATGTTCAGCAAACATTTCAAAACATACGACATTATGTCGTTCGCTAATTACCGTTACCCGTCGTCTCACGTGGCTTCAGAATATGTTACGAGAGATAGGAGAGTCTCCAGCAGGCAGCGCATCTATCGTCAGGAAGTGGAAAGAGCAAACGGCATGGTCCTTGGTTGAGGTAAATGCTGAACGTTTGATTTGTCCCAACCAAGATTTCAGCACTTGGTTCGTCACGATTTTCGCTTGCCAGCTAACGTCTCCGCACTCCAGCTTTCTCCTGTCGGTGTCACGTCCCAGTACACAACGGGGAGGACTACTAATAAACAGTTCACGGCACTAACAGCATTGAACACAGCACTTCTTTCACTTCGTGGATACAATAAGACAGCTGAAAATGACACAATTCTGCAGTGATCGACTTTCTCTCTCACGGAGCTAAGCAGAATGTGCGTCATCACCTGTAGTCGCCATGGAAACGCAATCAGAAAATCGGCGATATGGCAAGTTTGCAATATCGTACGGAGGCGAGAGATATACCATCGGAACCGATATGAAATTGTCTTTCATCTGAGCCCTACTTGAAAAATCGATGCACTTCCCCTTTAACGCCGTCGTGTTGCTGCTGCAAATGCCGAATGATGGGGAGTGTGGCCAATGCATAAAATGCCATGGACAGCGGGTCTCCCTGGGTAGTACCTTTGACGAAATCTCCCCACCACCAGCGACAAACAGACGTGCCTCCGACTGATAGGAGTTCAGAAGAATGGTGGATAGTGCTGGACAGAGGCGCTGAACGTTATGCAGAGCTGCCTCTCGGTTTATGCTGTTGAATGCGTTACTGGCATCCACCCACAGCACTCCCTCAGTTGACGATTCGTTGTAAATGTCTTGCATGGCCTTTGTGTGGTGTTGGTGACTGATGGTGATATTGTTATGTACAGTGTGTGTGCCGGTTATGTCACTTGTGCGTATGCGTTTTTATAACTGAGGTGTCACCCATGGCTTCGGCTTACTGAAAGCTGGTGAGACCACGGGGCAGATCGGTGAATGTTTGTCTAAAACTCGAGTAATACAGTCTGAACAGAATGGGGGAAGAAAGGTGCGGCAAGAGCGTTGAGAAGCGCAGGGGTAGAAGTGGAAGAGATGGGAGAGAGGTTACGCATTGGAAGCTGGCTTCGTCACTTTGGGGCTGTCCGCAAAACGCCACTTGCGTACTGAGTGGCTGATGGCTTCGGGCCAGAATGCTCTGTCTAGTACACGCTCTTCATGTTCTGCAGCCACAGTGACTCTGGCATACGATGTGCCAAGGTATTTCGACTCCATGACGGAGCAATCCACGTCCCTCGCTTCGCACCAGTCTCTGATGGAGTGAGCGTTGCAACCGCTTTTGATGCTTCCAACGTAGAGCACAGGTTTGTTGATGGGCACCACCCCAGTCAGGACGCACGGATCAGCAGGTTCCGTGTTAGGTGATTCCTTCACGTGCCTAGATAGATTGTGAGCCAAGTCCATGAATTCATGATTTTCGTTCCCACATTTGGTGTTCTGCGATTTTGTTCTTTTAGCATGTGCCATGTGGAGAGACCTAATAGAAGGTCATTTTTGATTGTTGTCAGTTTTGGAAGCTTGCAGTGAAGTCAAAATAAGCAATTATCTTAACATACCCCGTTTCCATAGCAACTACATAGCAACTGACATAGCAACATGCTATTTTCTTCTTTTACTAGGGAATTCCCAACAGTCGTTTTTGAAGGTGTTTCTTACTCTCTCTTTTTTAACTATACGAGCCAAAAATTTGAGAATTACGCATAGGTGCATTGTATAAAGTATGTGCACATTTTAAATATTACTCGAAGTGACGATGCACTGGTAGGTAAGTGCACATGAAATGGTGCCGACAAACACGAAATGCATTTCAGGAATGATAATGTACAGAACAAACAGGTAGCATTCAATATACAAAGCCCAGCAGCAGCGAATTCTCCGGACAACGGTAGGAAAAGACCATCAACAACAGCCAGGAGAATCTGGTTTAATCCGGTGCAATGCTCATTACACCTCTACATCTCTATAATAATTTTATACATGTATAGTGTTGCAGCCCTCTGGCCATGGTAGACAAGATTCCCTTCCAACCATTACTTGATCTTGTTCTTTACAAAGTGGAATAAAACTGAATCTGCAAGAGTTCTGAAAAGCAAAGAGCGACACGTATACATGTAATCTCAAGCAGAAAAGCTGGCAGCGCAACAGGAAACATGAAGCCAAAACGGCAAAAGAGATGCCTAGCTCTGGCGTACATCGTAGAGGTCACTGCGCATCCGGTGCACTGCGCCCCAAAAGCAAAGGTGCAGGCACGGCGCCCCAAGAAGTGACGATGTTATGCGCGATCTGTCGATCTGGAAAATGATCGATCGATTTTCTTGCGCGATCTGTCGATCGACAGATCGCGCAGGGCCTACAAGGGATCGATCGATCGATCGTGAAACTATCGCGAAACCATTCAAAACAAATCGATCGATTTGGAGCAGCTTCGAAACGTTGTAATTGTATGTTTACGACAGCTTTTCAAACGACGGAAACCAGTTAACTAGTTACTAGTAGCTTTTCTGAGAGCAATTTTCTTCTCCAAAATTAATAGTTCGACAATTACAATTGTAGTTCCTTCCGAAAATTCCATCGTGCTGGACCTCGAAGCTGAACGCCATAAGCAAATAGTATTGGATAAGATGTTACTCGACTCACTGTGGCAAGCCGTATGTCGTCTGGATTATGCAGTTGTTTGTCATAGTCAACAATCTTCTGGTCGTTCGTTCATCGTATCATTTCCCTGACGATCGCAATGAATACGAGGGGCTCTCATGCTCAGGTTAGTGTTTATTGATCGGTCTCTGCACATACTACAAGGTATTATTAATGTTGTGATGCAGCTACAAGCCCATTATGGTACTAAGGGAAGCAGCCAGATTCTTCGGATTCTCGTGCTGTCCCAAAAATCTCCACGTTTTCCCCTTCTCGTCTTCCCCTGAGGCATGAGCTTAGATTTCATATTATTTTGGTGTTTGCTTTGGCAGTGCATTTCATAGGTATACTAGTAATTCAGACTTTTAGGCCCGTGGAAATTGGTGTTTTCCTTCTCGACAGTGATAATAAGTCATGTACACATTGTAGAGCAATGGTACATGACAACAGGTTACATGTTTATTTATTGATACTTACGGATAACCCAAAGGCTGGACAGGGGCGTCGGAAGGTAATTTAGTGTGGTACGGTCAGCCATCTGAAGTACAATTCACTCGTGTGGGAGGGATGGCTGATCCGAAATTTTTGGGAAATTAGAGCCCAAATCAGTGCATTTTATTGATTCACAGGGTACTTCGGGCAAATAGTGGTACGGTCAATACCGTAGTGACCATACGTGTCCGACGCCCCTGCTGGAGTGCCTATGTCAAGGGGTGTTTCTGGACAAACAAGCATCATGTAATGAGCTCAGCAGTGAGCGAAAACAAAAGCAATGGGATGGATGAACATATCGCGTTCAAAACAGTATTGTCTCTTATAGGTTATAGCAAGAGTACATGGTTATATACTCTTGGTTATAGGTTTAAACCGTTTGGTTAACCGTTAAGATTTTCCTTAACCCATAACCTGAAGCGGAACAGGCATACAATTTTCATTGTTATGTCTTATTACGCGCGATGTATTATTATTATAACCTGAAAACGGTAACCCTTTCAACTCTATAAGTGTAATTTTGACATACATGGTGCGTATTGTGTGCCCAGCTCGCTATAACATGGACTTGGCCTTGACGGATTATGCTAATATTTTCGTGAAATTCTGCTTTTCGCATTGATGAAAAAACTGCAGAATTATGCTATTTTTATGCTAAACGTTATCATATTATGCCACATTATATTCACATTATGCTGCTAATGTACATGTATAATTGTGATGGTTCTGTGCAAAATAACAGGTGAATTTTGTAGAGGGCGTTGTACTGTAGTAGCAAAAGTAATAGTTCCACGGGGTCAACCCCCCCCCCCCTCCTAGCTACGACCGTCACTGATTGTAGTGGACTGGACATGTTATCATCAAGGGAGTCGTAAAACTACGACTTCCTTGTGCATCTACTTGCACTTGTACTTGTAGAACATGTATAACTGTATGGAATGTGATGCGAACAGACGGATTATTCCAATTTATGCAATTCGTATGCAATTTGCCTTGAATTATGCGATTATTCGATTATGTTAGGACTTATGCGACAAATTATGCTAGCATAATCCGTCAAGGCCTAACATGGACCTTGCTAAAGCATAAAACTTGCCGTGCCCCAGAGAATATAGTACAGTGCGTTTTTTTAAAACAGACATTTGTCGATTTTGATTTTTTAGTTTGTTCTTTCCTAATTTGAAATTTTTTCTTCACAGCTGCGTTTGTGTGGGTCTTGGATCGAAGAAAATTAAGTTTGGGAATCGGCATAATAATAATTGTCAAAGTTAGATATTCGGATGGGTTTTGGCTGAAAATCCGGTTTTAAATGGTTTTCAGTGGGTTTTGATTTTAAAACGAAAGTTTTAGCCAGGAAAGCTCATCACGTGCATGGTGTCCGCCAGAGTTCGAATCCAGTACAGTTCATCTTGATTCTTTTTTTCTCTTCTTTTTCGGCACAACGCATGCATGTACATGTACATGACTGTGCAGTTGTGCACTGCTGTCTGCAGTTCTCCTAACCTTTGTAGGAAACCAGTGAGTCGTGGATTTTCACGACTTACTGTGGCAAACTGTACTGAATAATTCAAATGCTGTATTGCAATTAGCTCAATAAATCAAAACATTTCAGCATGCATGTAGGAAACTTCCCTCGATCCCTGAAAGAATGCAGTGAAAATTCAAACACCACAACAAATCACAAGGGCAATTCACACAGCACCCATAAAGAGACTAAAAGGAAGCAATACATGAGTGGTTTTACGAACACACAAATACACACACACACACACACACACAAACACACAATGCAAATAGGTCACAGTTGTGTCTGGTTCAACATCTGCGAATAGTAGAAGACCAGCGAGCGTCGAAACGGCCCCAATAATTCCGTGTTTTGTGTTGCACTTGTGACGACAGTATTACACAGTGAACAGATGTGCTAGGACAGCCGACGACGTATATCATCGTTGGCGTCGGCCTCGTCGGTCTCCAGCCACGAACACATCGGCGCAGTTTTTCACAAATCCTGCCCGTCCACCAGTGTGCAGAACAATAAAGCGCTTGCCTTTACCTGATGGAGCTTCATTTGGTTGCTTGCCTATACACTCCTGTCACCATTGTCGGACCACCTCCTAGTAACTGTGTGACGCGCATTGACCCACGTGTCATCCAGGTATGTCTCACAGGTAGGGATGCCGCCATGACACAATCCCGTGCCGTTCCATCATCATGTGTGTGATACCTCTGGTCTTGCCACACTGGAATCCCATGGAACGCAACATTTTCCAAGAGCTAGTTTTGCTCATGTCTGGAAAATCGTCGATGCTTTCTATGCAGCGAGCAGGAACTTTTTCCAGTGTTGGGTGCTCCTTCGCAGCATAGAATCCGTAAATTACTTCTTATACAGTCCAAAGCAAATCCGTCAGGGTTGAGTGGTTTTATGGCACGAGTCTCACATTGGGGATTGTCACTCTCGTTACCTTCATCACTGGAGACAGACAAGGCCAACGCAGCACGCTGATTTTCGCCGTCAGCATCCCTGGTACATCTGTTCATGGTGGAAATGCTGACGCCACACGCAACAGCAGCATGACGAATGGAATACTTGGGACCAATTCGATGCCCAGCCATTGTTCTCCTCGTCTTCGCAAAAATTGTAAAACAGACACCACCATGTAGATTCTACCATGGCCCGTTCGCGCTTTGTTATATGTGGCATGTCGAGAGAACAAGTTGCCACGAACGAAAAGACACTCGAGAAAAAGCAAAATAGGGCCACAGAGCAGTCAGCAACAAAATGATTCCTCCAGCCACGAGGAGACACTCTGAACAAAATGGCGAAATGGCGAAATGCCACGAGTCACACCTGGTTTTCGAATTTCGCGCGCAGATTTTCGTGACGCAACTCGCATGACATTTTCTCAAAAGTGGCCTTGAGTACGTTCTCAAGGATTTCAGAGTCTATTATAAAAAAACGCACTGTAGTGAGGTCTCAGATGAAGTGTGATACCTACTGTAGCAGACATGGAAATCCAGTCGATTGACCGGAGACAGCGCCCTCAGCGCGCACAGAACACTGTGTGCACTGCACATGTTGATCCGATGCGACCAGCACGCTGCAGCGCATAAATGCATGTGTGTGCCGCTTATCCACGGCTGCATGGCCAGCGCCCTGGGGCCGCTAGACGTGCGACCAGATTTCCATGTCCACGACAGTAGGTATTGCATAGGTGTAAACATCATTATAATTGAATGCACGAATCGAATTCATTTCTTGGAGCTGACTGCTTTAACGCGCTCCCTGAAACCCTTCGCACTTTTCCAGTTCATTTCGAATGTAGTTCCATGAACTCAATGTATACCTTGGGCACCATGTAAGAAGACCTTGGGGCCTGTTGGCAATGCTCCTGTAAAAATAAGAACCTTACACTACAATAGGAATTGCAGATGGCTTGAATGTACAGGTACAGTCCTGCTCAATGAAATCCAGTCTCAAGTTCGCGCCTTGCACGATTTCACAGCCCAGTGTTTGCAGGTCTAGGGTCACGCAACGCCTGGCGCGTACTTGAGTGACACGTCTGGATTTCAGGATTTCAGTGGGCAGCACTGTACTAAGGCTATTCTCCCATACAAACAGCATGGTCATTGGTGCTGTTGGCAAGATGAGCTTAACTAAGGAGGTCTTTCTTTAAAGGATGGCTGAACTTTTGTGTATTTCTGTAGCATCTTTCCCATGCCATGAATTTAATCATAAAATTCGTTCGCGAAACCAAGAGGCTTCCATCACCTTATTATTATACCTTCACTTTCTTTTACCTTTTTTCATGCAGGATTCTGAAAGCTAGAGGAACCCCGCTAGCCCCAAGCACTGAGCTTACAACTTCCAGCCACGAATCAGGCATGGTGTATCACGTTAGCTGTTATCACATCATTTATTGGTCCAAGTACACATGTTTTGCCAGGTACACATTTTTTCCCTTGATTCCATGATCCATGCACGTGTGCGTGTAAACACCCGTACGGCCGTATTCGTAGTTGCCATGCATATTTGCATGACGACTTGCGAAACCTGAATCTATTGTTCAACTAAACGATTACGAGCCGAATCAAACTTTCGTTTCGCATTCGATTCGTAGCAAATGCGAAAGGTCCCTATTATGTATCAGATTGCAACGACCAGGAGGCTCTACTACAAAGAAGGTGGCTGCGCCAAACGACTTGTTGTTGGAGCTCACGTTTCCTGCCGAACTGACTGACACTTGACTGGCTCACGCCATGTGAAGTTGTGAACACACACAACAACTTTGAAACCGTGTGAGTGAACGCGGAAGTCACTGCGCTGTAGCTACGTGTTGTTGAATACACCTGCACATCGATCGATCGATCGATTTCTGTTTGAGAATTATTTTAGTATTTCAAGATCGCCAATTTATTTGAATTTAAGAGTCAACGCCGTCTTCTATCAGCTTTCACAGGCGTCTGCTTTTCTCAAAATGTCGTCAAAGTCACACGGATAGCTTTGCCACATCAAGGCCTTGGGAATGAGTCTGTGTCAATGCCGTTTTCGTCACATCGTGAGAGTAAATTGCATCCACGGCAGCTCAAAGAATCTATTTGGTAACAAAACAAATTGGGACGCATCCCGCTCGTCAAAATTTACCAGACTTTCGACATGTCCTCTCTGACTCCATATCGATACGAAGAAGAACTCGTTTGTTGTAAACCAGACGAACACAAAGTCATGTACGAGTACCGACGTCAGTGAGTTGTCATTTTTCATGCTTTCGCGCGGAATATTTCTTCGAGTTCACAGCGAGTTTTTCCAGGCAGCCCTCGAGCGCTCATAAGGTAAGACGGCAAACTCCCCGGGCGATCGCCAGGATTGCTAATCTTTTTGAAAGTAGAGGATATAACCCGAGTCAGAGGGTTATACCGGCTGAATATAAATCCCGACTACGATAGCAGGAGGGATTTATATGAGGGTACATTATAACCCGACTACGAGGGTCATATTCTACTTATGCCAGGTACCCCTACGCATTTCCAGAACTACGAACCTATTTGGAGATCTCCTACTGTCCTACATCATACAGTTCATGAACATGTTCTGCTGGTTATCAGTTGTCAATTGAAAGAATGGTTGAGTAAGATCAGAAGGAGATTCCTCCGTGGATGTTTGGCATCAGATTTCCTTTCAGTTCCAGTGCATATTGTAGCATATTGTCTCGTGAGCGACTCGGAACAAGTGAATTGCTGGGGTGCTGGAGTTGTCGTTGAATCAAACTACCGTCACTAGTTAGACTACAGTACAGTTTGGACTCTTTGGGAGTGTTACTATTATCATGATTATGGTACAGTGCTGATTTTCACATGCGGCATCTTATAATCAGGTTTGCTTACTTGCAAGTAGATGCATTTGCATACACTGTTTTGTATCACTGTATCACATTTCAATCCATTCTAGCGTTATTCCAATCGGTTTAGGTAGATTTGAAGTACACTCTGTATTATAAACTTAGTTACGAAGGAGACAGTCCGCTGATGATCTTCAACTCTTTGAAGTACAATGTACATTGCTGACCCATTTGGGATACTTCTTGGTTATTCGACGTTCTTTATCCTCAGATTCAGTACAATAGAATACTCTGTAGACGAATTCCAGGTCATTCTTCTTTTCCATTGCGTACTGTTCCTCGTCAGTGTGCCGTTCTGTGTGGAGTGTACACGTGCATGTGGTGTATGTTGTGTCTGTTGTGAATGGTCCGTGCGCTGGAGTGCTGCCGTCGTACAAGTTCGGTGGCAGTGCCCTAGCGTACGTACTGTGCACCGGGATTTATATTCAATATAAATCCTGCGCGGGATTTATACTGGCCAATATAAGGCCAAGTAAAAATAATTGATTGTTGATCGTCAACGCCCGCCCCGATTTTTCAGTCCGCCCCGGGATTTATTTTATTTTTTATTTTCGTGATCAACGCCGTTACGGTAGAAAACTCTTGTGTTTAGCGAAACGCGGACTTTTTTTAGCAGTACACGCGAGCTCTCATGTACAGCTTCAACGTGCTTTTACCGTAGCAACATCACGCATGCAGTGTGATTCCAGTGTACTTGTGTGAAATCTGGCAACTACAATACATGGCACTATAGTCTGTACAGTGTACCACCTGATATCTACGCCTGCATTCATGGAAACTGCGCAGCCACCGCGTGCCGCGTCCGAAGCTGTTGTTGATCGATGAACCCGTACTCATGCTCTTGAGAAGGTCCGCACTGTGAAGAAAAGTCGCATGCACGCCGCCGTTTGCTCTCTCTTTCGCCGACATTCTTCGAGTGCAATTTGTCTTTGTGAAGTCTGAAAGAGTTCCTTGACGACTTTTAGTTCCTTTGTTGGTTTCAGACAGTGGAACTTCAGAAGGATGCCGTTCGTGATCACCCAGATTCGTCATGGTGCGAATCATCTGCACATGTTCAAAGTGTTTGGAGTGTGCCCAGGCAGACTAGTAGCAGTCACAACCAACAATGGTAGTACACCCATAACCCCATAGATGTAATACAGGCTAAGATTTCAAGATGTCTGGTCGATGCAGATATAAAAAAAAGTTAAAAAATAAAAATAAAGCCCTCCCGTCCGCCCCGATTTTTCGGAAAATTCTGACGATCAACAATCTTTTTTTTTTACTTGGCCTAACCATGGCTAGACGAGCGCTGATTGGCTGAAAACAGGCCCTCCGCACCGTACCATGGTATAACTGACTATATGGGTTGGTTCACATAAGCAAAATCGGCGGCGCAAGACATCGGCGGTGAGCCAGCTCCCGATCCGTTACGCATACGGTTCGAGTACCAAATCTACTACAAAGTAGTACAGAATGTGCCCAAATGCTACGACAGGTTTGCCAATTGAAGCTTGAATTCTTTGTTTCTTCAGTAGTTCAAGGTCTTTTGGTGATGGCCACTCGGTGCTACCTTTTACTGGAGATCATGAAAATACTTCTACACCTTTTATTGCAGTCTAGTAAGCGATTGTGTCGAAATTATGCTTGCAAACGTTGGTGAAGTAACAAGAACCTGCCAATGTATCCCATCATATTTTTTAATTGTTTCAATTGTATTTGTCTCATAAGTTGCACAATGGTCAAGCAGATCATCCGAGAAGGACGGGCTGGTATGCTGACTTATTTGCCACCTTGAAGCGACTACAAGAATTGCGAACGGACCTCCTCTCTAGCTTCAATTTAGGACAAGTATTGGTTTGATATTTTGACAAAGTCTGGCTCCCGGTTGCCAGCGATCACCGGCGCGAACGGTTCACAAACAACTTTTGGTCAAAATTGTACGGGATCGGCGCCGGGGCAGATCGCAAGAGTTGGGCACTGTCCAATTTTGCTGGCCGTCCCTTAGGTAGGTAGGTACATTTTTATTTGAATTCGCAGAACCAAACGGGCGGTGTCGCCCAATTACATGGAAGCGAATGGAAACAGTAAAATATTGTAGGAAATAGCCTAACATGATAGCAGGGTGTAGTACCAAGCAAAGAACGCTCAGTCAATGAATAACGTTAACGTTAGAATACAACAACGGGCAGGGGGTAAACAGCACATGACTGGTTCTGTGGAGTACCGCAAACGTTCAAAGATTCCTGTAGTGTTCAGTAGTGGGTGCTACTGCTAGCAAGACAGAACGGGAGGCAGGCTTGTTTGAACTGGTGGTACTGGGTAATACCACGCACGTCGGATGGCAGGGTGTTCCATAAAATGGACCCGCGAGCGGTTGGACGGTCGTGGCCGGCTTTGGAGGCAGATTTGGGCACTCGAAGACCCAAGCTGCGTTGCGCGCGCGTTGTTCGAGTACAGGGATGCTCCAGAAGGGCTTGCAGTGCATTGCTTGCACGACCATTCGAGCAACGCCAGATCATAATAAGGGTCTTTTGCTTGTGGAGCTCTTCGACGCCATACAGCCTTGACTGCACTGGTTCACACAATCGCAATGCGCCGGGAGAGGTTGCAAGATGCCCACCGCCGGTGACTCCCGGCGCGTACCGGCGATATGTGAACCAACCCTGAGGCCAGTAAGGCCGTCATCACACTACGTTCTCCGACTCCCGTTTATAGGCGATTCACACGACAGGCAAATCCACGTTTGTCAGGTGCCCGCAGGAAGTGAAACGTGAGGCTGCAGTTCACACGGCCGCGGGTGGCGGCCAGAGCTCCCGCGAGTATCCGGTGAGTATACGGCGTTACTGTGGTGATTTGGAATGAGTACCCAGAACTGGTCACTCTACAAATCCCATACCTGCCAACCTTTGCAAACCTGAGATCAAATGACATACCTAGGCATGAAAATGTATACAAATGTAGCTCGCGGTGAGGCATGGAGCTAATGCACTTTTGGGTGCCTATTACCACCCTCGATGTCGGGACGATCCCGGCCAAATCGGGATGGTTGTCAAGTATGAAATCGCAACCGGGAAAACCATGAAATTAAAAGATAAACTCGGCTGGAACGCCGCTTTTCTGGGAATAGAAAATGTGTAATGCCACTTTCGGCTTGTCCTTTTGCAAAAGTGATTCAGTGCCTCCCCAATGCTGTATGAGGGCCAGGACATAGCAACTTTCTGTCTGCCGGGGGGGGGGGGGTCATCGTCCGCAACATTGGTAGAGTTGAATGGAGCTTGCATTTCAAATGTTGTTTTTATACTTTGGCAGTGCCTCTGCTACACTTTCATAGAGAGTGAGGTCCTGTAAATAGGATCCAACATTGTTGGTGGTGTGTGTGGGGGGGGGGGCACTGAAGAATGCAGCAAGAGTTGCTCAGATTCTCTTGATTTCGGAACACATTTCCTTCACTTTCACCCTCTCCGTCTCTTCCCTATGCCCTCCATGCATGCACAATCGAGTTTGCATTTCAAATGTTGTTTTACTTTGGCAGTGCGTTCGATAACGTTAGGACAGTCTAAGTTAGGTGTTCTTCTCTTCAGGCTTATTGGGCCTGTAAAAATTCTAAAAAATAGCTTCCAAATGCTAAACGCAGGTCCCTATGAATACGGTTCTGCTGGGCAATGATGTTTGCACCAAACTTCACTCTATGCAGCTGTCACAGCAGCCACAACTGATCCTCTCTCTCTCTCTCTCTCTCTCTCTCTCTCTCTCTTTCTCTCTCTCTCTCTCTCTCTCTCTCTCTCTCTCTCTCTCTCGCTCTCTCTCTCTCTCTCTCTCTCTCTCTCTCTCTCTCTCTCTCTCTCTCTCTCTCTCTCTCTCTCTCTCTCTCTCTCTCTCTCTGATCACTATTTGATAAAGCCAATCTTTAAATCGCTGTTGCACAGGATCTCGGGTGGGAAGAAGCGATGAATCGATACATGGCAGTGTAAATAAAAGAAGAACAAATTCACAGTGCACGTGAGACTCGGTTAGAAAGACTAAGGGTGCGTTTGGTTGGTACGATCTAGAACAGGATCGAACAGCTGGTGCACATGCAGCAGCCTCATGCCAACCAAACGCTACTCCAGAAACAGCACATTTTGTGGAAAAATGTGCCAAACTTGGTGCATTCTTCAAAATGTGTATGGGTCACCATGGTCACTTTGTACGGTACGACGAGTCCAACCCAAAAGCGTATGCACGTGATCATTTGGGACCAAAATCGATGTTCCCGCCAGGTTTCACTGTGAAAAAGTGAAACTGCTCGGTCTGCTCCGGCCTCGAGGCCGGAGCAAGCACAACATGTTCTGGCCGACCCAGAACAGGTGCAGTCCCAACCAAACGCGCTGTTCTGGTGAATCCTGTTCTAGTTCGTACCAACCAAACGCGCCCGCGTTTCTGCATTCGTAAGAACGCCACACCCCGGGGATCATGATAAAGAACATATAGGTCGTGAAAATGACTGAAAGAACCAAAAAAGTATTTGATCTTCCAGCCAGCTTAGCCTGGCACTACCTTACTAGCAGTGCTACCAAGTACCAGCCCTCCATATTTTTCCGTATTTGTACGGAAAATCACTCCTTGTCCGCACTACAGAATTTGAGCAAATGGTATAGAAAATCGAAGAGGATCAATCAGCTGTGTAGAAGCATTGCAAGTGTAAGCTGAGCGATGAATAGTCTTGTACCAAAGCGAGTGCATACCGTACCACGACAAGTAGTAGTAGTAGTAGTAGTAGATTTTATTATTTTACTAGGGGAGTCCCAACAGGCGTTGCCTTTTTACTGGGAACCCTAGGTGAATTTTTACCATGTTTACATACAGAGTAAGAGACGGGGCCTGACGGCAGTCAGTGGGAAGAGCATTCCATCTGTCTGCCGCCAGGAAAGAAATAGAACGCATGCCATATTGCGTAGAAACAGGCGGAAGAACTAATGCGCGCTGTGCCTGGCCGCGCGTGCGAGCCTGGTGTCCAGGCACAGCAGCCCTAAGCTGGAACAAGGATTGGAGAAGGGGACTAGCAAGATGTGGGGTCAAGCAGCGGTACACGAAAACATAGAGTTTAAGATTTGTGCGCTGTTCAAAAGAATAGAGATGATATTTGCGGAGAACAATTTCAGTAGACATCATACGGTCAAACCCAAAAACTTTCTTCATTGCTATGTGACTGACCGTCACGATTTTATTGAACAGGGTGGCGCTGAGACAGTGCAGATAAGCGTTACTGGCATAGTCGAGAGTCGATTGCACAATGGATAAATAGAACGTCCTCTTCGCTTCAGGTGTTAGGTTTTTTCGGCCATGTCTGAAGGCGGCAATCTTGCCGAACACCGCACCGCAGACCTTCTCGACTTGCGGCTGGAAGGTGAGATGCTCGTCGATGAGTAGTCCGAGATACTTCACGGTGGCTGCAGGGGTGAGGGGCTTGCCTTTACAAACTAGGGGGATTGGTAGATGCGGCACAGGTTGGCGTGGGCGCCGAAGGACCAGGAACTGCGTCTTGTCAGGGTTCATGAGAAGTCCTTTGTCATCAAGGTAGAGCTCCAGAGCGCTAAGGTCATCCTGAAGCTTTCGCAGCATGACAGAGAGGTCCGTTCCAATGACGAAAAAGGCGATGTCATCGGCATAGAGCTGAGAAATACTGTTCCGAACAATCTGTGGAACCTTGCGGATGTAGACGCAAAAGAGGAGGGGGCCAAGGACGGACCCTTGCGGAACTCCCCTGGTGCAGGGCACAGTCCCACCACGCTCCCCATTGACCACGACTTGTTGACTTCTGGAGGACAGATAGTCCGCGAACCACTTCAGCACCGAGCCGCCTAGCCCTACGTCAGCCAGCTCGTTGACCAGTTGTTGATGCTGTACACGGTCGAAAGCCTTGCTCATATCTGCGAACAGTATCGCGCATCGCTGGCCATTGTCCAGTGCTCTTGTCCACCTGTCTATGGAAACAGCGAGGGCATCTTCGCAACTGTGCTTTGGACGGTACGCAAACTGCTCCAGCGGCAAGGCGGACAGCTCTGGGTGGTCACGGAAGAATTCAGTAATCTGCCGGTGGACAACCTTCTCCAATATCTTGGAGGCAACGGGCAGCAGAGATATTGGCCGGTAGTTGGTGGCTGCAAGTTTGTCCCCGGACTTGAAGAGTGGGCACACGTGTGCATGCTTGTAAGAGGCTGGAAAAACGCCAGAAAGTAGGGACTGATTGATTATGGATGTTAGTGAGGCCGTGATATTTGCTTTGCATGACTTTAAGATGCAGGGAGGAATGCCATCCGAACCCGCGGCCTTGTGGGAGTTTAGAGTAGTCAGTAGAGCCTCAACTGTTTCAGTGTTGACCAAGGTGAAGTCAGTCAGGGTGCTAGGTGCTGTCGGATCCCTGTCGGCTGGTATCTGCAACACTCCTGGCCTGGCTGGGTCGTGGACAACTGCCGCAAATGTTGCAGTGAGTGCTGGAAGTGGCGCTGCAGGGGTGGATTTCGTGGTGGCTCGACCAGAGAGCTTATTTAAGAGACACCACTGGCCTCTGGGGTCACGCTTCATGTTTCTGAACTGTTGCATTAGGAACTCCGACTTCAGGCGCCTGTTCAGAAGTGTCCCTTCCCTTCTCACTGCCCGGTACCGTTGCATTAGTTGTTGATCAGAGGGACGTGACCGAACCTTTCTGTGCAAATGCTTACGCTGCTGTAAAAGATATCGCAGGTGAGGAGTCAGCCAGGGTTGAGGTTTGGGTTTGCTGAAGGATGGTACGCAGATGCGACGGACGGGGCAAAGTTTGTCGTAAGTTGACGTGAGGACGGCTGTTAGGCTGTTCGCCAAGATATTTACATCTGTTGCAAGGGGGAATGACGTCAGTTGTTCGTCCACGGTTCGGCATAGAGCGTCCCGGTCTATTTCTGTGGCGCTCGGCTTCCTGATATTGGTGTAGAGTGGACAGGTAGACATGGTTGGATATGTTAGGTGGGTTATAACTAGGTCGTGGTCGCTGATACCGTCCACAGGGTGCACTGCTGTCTGTGTAAGCTGGACTCCAGTGGAAACAAGTACCAAATCGATGCAGGTCTGCCCATGACGAGTGGGAGCAGTGACAACATTCCTGAGATCAAACTCGCAGCACATATTCCGGAGATGTTTGTAGTGTCCACTGCGAGGCTGCAGAACATCCGTGTTCAGGTCACCGAGGACAATAATGTTCGAAAACTGACGTAGAATGTTGTCGAGTTGAAGGCTGAAGAGTTCCCAGAACTCGACCTTTGCGTTGGGTGGACGGTACACGCTGCACACAACCAGCTCGTTGGATTTGGGTTTGGAAGACGGTATGCGAACACGTACAAATATGCACTCCACTCCCGGTATACATTGCGTTGGGGCAGGAGAGGAAACAAGAGACGCGTGCACATACATGCATACTCCTCCGCCATGTAGATCTCTGTCTTGTCGATACAATGTGTAGCCAGGAACGTGTAAAAGAGAATCGGGAATGCTGCTGTCCAGGTGTGTCTCGTTAATGGATAGAATGTGAATTTTATGATCGTGCAAGAGTTTGTGAATATCCTGAACCTTATTTCTGAGACTAACAATATTTATAAGAGCTAAAGTGCCATTACGACAAGTATTAGTGTGAGCAATGATCCGGTGGCTTACCGACGAGGTGGTAGGATTTGAGGGACTCCCAGGACGATCCTATTGCGTGCCCGGATGTTCCAGTGCACCCCTGTCAGCAGAGCCTCGTTCCTGCAGGAGGTGTGTGATCTGCTGGGGGGTGTACGGTTGGTACGTTTCGTCGAGAATCTCGTCGTACGGCATTGAGCACTTCACGCCTCTACGTCGAAGCTCCTTGTAGCTCGTCACGTTGTTCTTCCTGGCTGTCTGTTGCTGTCGTGTCAGGTCATTGGCCATATATATGGGAGTTCCATCTTGTAGTTTGAGGTTGAATCGTGTACGGTATACGGCAGACTTGCTGGCTTGGCTTCACACCGACACGACAACATGTACATGTAGCACAAAAAAAGAATGCCGTGAGTGCAAGTCACACATGTTTTACACTACCAAATGCAGCCACCGACATGCATGTGCGTGTCAAAAAACTTTGTAGTGAAAGTATGCATGCAATGAACACGGCAGTACGCAACACACTGCAAGACACGGAAAATCAGAAGTCTGAGTACGCAAAACAGACTCAATTGGTGGGCAGCTCTGTTCTGGCCTGTACGGAGGGAGTGAATCTCAATGTGTGCAATGCACGCACTTTGGCCGGCAGTGAAAACTATGCACGTCGTGTAGGTTTGCAGGATGAATGTGAGTCCTTTAAGACAAGCGCCTGAGTGGAGTAGCCCACCGAAAGAAGAGTACTTGACACCGCGAAGTGGAGTCTGCGCATACAACAGTGAGGGGGTAAAATTAGCTATGACTGATTCTGCATGTGTGTCACATTACTCTAGCAGATAGGCACACGTGTTGTTCTAAAAAGATGCTTATGTCAGTGTCTGAATATGTCATGTACCAGGTAATATTGTTGCCAGGATCTCACGGTGAGAGTCAGACTTGGGTATGGTATCAATAGGGGTGAAATGATTACACTTTTCAACTATCGGTTAACCTACCCTTGCATCGATTCGATTATCGATTATGATATCGATTACTGTGTCCTAGAAATTGTCGCGCCAGACCAGCACAAGGCATGCCGTGTTGACATATATACATATACATGTACATACACACATGCAGATAAACCGGGTACTCTACACAATGCAGTGGCACATCACATGCAGGTGCAGACAGTCAGTTTTTTATTTTTTTTTATTTTTTCACAGCCCTACTGGAAAACATATGGACAACAAAAAGAAACAAGGAAAAGGACAAAGTACAGTATCTAGTAGTGCTATACATGACATTTTTTGATTCTTGCAGACGTTTCTTTTTTTAGAATTGCGTAATCGAAACAGACAGCGTAATCGAAATTGTTTCCTTGTAATGATCGATTAGACGGATAACCGATATAATCGTTTCAGCCCTAGTATCAATAGATTATCAATATCATACATCACCACCCAAAGTATAATAGCCGAAGGGCCCGTTTGTGTGGTGGTGTATAATTTCGTCAGCAAGATGAAGTGGCTACAGATGTGTTTTATATAACACCGTAAGAAAAGATCATCAATACTGGGGGAAGGGATTCTGGTAGCATGTTGTATCCAGTGTGGCATGACAGAGACTCCCTCGATTTAGGCAAAGGCCTGTGGAGATTCCATAAATACATAAATACAATACATACAGGCATCGCAACCTTCGGATTATATGCACTTTTGCTTGCCTCCTGGAGTGTGGTTGTACCTTGGTTCAGTAGACTTTGTTTTTCGAATTCGTTTCTATAACATTAGGTTTCTTTGTGTTGCTGCTATGTCGTTTCATATGTTTTACAGGATTGCCATCTGTTGATGAATACCACTCTGAGGCACTCTCACGAGCGAAGGTGTTTGAGAATCCATGTTGGAATGATGGTCGTGTTGGCCTAAAGGTGCATTGCATTGCCGATACTCGCCACCTCCACCCTGGAACATGTTCAATTTCTGTTTCTCGTATGGAAGGACGGAACAGTTTGTTTTCCTGCCTCAGTGGACCACTCAAGACTAAACAGGACTGATGGAAGAAGATTTGCCGTGAATCTCATTCACATAATCAGCCTGTTTAATTGCTGTACTGAGGTGACTGCTTCATAACAATGACCAAGCAGCATTAATTTTTGCATAGTACTGCAGTGCCCCTAAAATTGGAGAATATCGAATTTCTCTGATAGCATTGTGATTTATTCCCGTAGCTATGCAGAAGACGTTACTTCAGTAACGTCTGGCGCTAGCCAGGGTCCACACAGCTTTATTCCCGTAGCTATGCAGAAGACGTTACTTCAGTAACGTCTGGCGCTAGCCAGGGTACACACAGCTTTAATTTGGTGTTTGGTTGTTTGTTTGTTTGTTTGTTTGTTTGTTTGTGTCACGGCTGGAGCTATCCCGTATCTGTCCCGTATCTGTCCCGTATCTGTGACTACAAAGGCTCTACAGGATTGTACATAACAGCTGTCCACAATAATTGTGGGCTCCTGTATCTGTCCCGTACCGTACCAATACTCGTCGAATTATGTATACGACTCCCTGATGTAGAGGAAGATTCTGGAAAGAAATAGGGAGACGAGGAGGAAATTAAATTAGAATAGACGCCAAATAGGTGATAGGATGCGTCACCATAAACATACTTTGGAAGAGAGATCCCGTCGTCTCCAAAATAAGCGTGAACGAGCGATTCAGCGCCAGTCACAGGAAACGTCGGAAGAGAGATCCCGTCGACTCCAGAACGCCCGTGATCGGCAGAGTCCGCCGGTCCCAGGCAACATCAGGACAGACATTCCGTTGAGTCCAGAACGCCCGTGATCGGCAGAGTCTAAGCCGGTCCCAGGAAACGTCAGGACAGACATCCCCTCGAGTCCAGAACGCCCGTGATCGGCAGAGTCAGCGCCGGTCCCAGTAAACGTCAGGACAGACATCCCGTCGACGCGCAGAAAAACTAAATCTGCAGCCTCTTTTGCAGTCGGACAGGATATGTATTTTAGGAGACTGTAAAGTTATGTAATGTCCAAATTTCGACGTGAGCAGCAGGTCACTCGCCTTGATTTTTCGACGTGCGAGCCAAATAACGCGAGCTGAACTTTCGCGTCGCAGACATCCCGTCGACGCGCAGAAAAACTAAATCTGCAGCCTCTTTTGCCGTCGGACAGGATACGTATTTTAGGAGACTGTAAAGTAACTTAGTTATGTAATGTTCTCCACAGGCAACCATGCATTCGGCGTCGTCATTGGCTCAACAGGTCAATGTACATGTATTACTACAAAAAGGCCAGAAAATCCGATTACTGTATTACAATCAACTAATTTTCGCTGGCGATTTAATTTCGCTGATTTCGCCGCTTGGTATCAACCGGCCAAAGTAAATCGCAGGCCAAAGTTTGTCGTATAGGCAAATGATGCATGATTGAGCAATGGATGCACGTGAGAGCAAAAATACCTATCGATTTCAAATTTGACGTGAAATTTAGCGTCACGACGGAAATAACGTGCATCTTTAGAGAGGTAGGGCTTATCGGGTGTTAGCGGCCGTCGTGAGTTCCCTTCGGGAACGGATACGATAATTTACTTTTTTTTTTTTAGAGAGGTTTCTATTTCTCACCGGCCAAAATTTGTTGATTTACAGTATAAGGAGAAAAAAAGGAAAAGAAGGAGCAAACCAAAAGTAGATGATTATTAGAGAAATAACAATCCGCAATAAATTCTGCAAATACTTTTGCCTAACTCATAATATTCAAACTGATTGAAACGTTTTCGCAATACAGTGATGTGGCCAATCAACGGAAAAAGACATTTCCATCAGTTCTTATAACATGTACGATGAGCTAGGCAAAAAAGCATAAAAGCATAGCGTAGGGCCCTGAGCTTCCAAGCTCTCTCGTTTGGTGTTTGTTTGTTTGTGTCACGCCTGGCGCTATCCCGTATCTGTCCCGTACTGTACCGTACCAGCAAAGACAGCTGGCCACAATATTTTTGTTTGTGCCATCGACATGCCCGGCGCTATCCCGTACCTGTCCCGTACCATGAAGAGAATGAGTATATATGCGAAGTGTATCGGGGGAATGCATTCAGTGCAGTAGCATTTTGTGTGGATTTGTGTGCGAGGCCAAGATCCCACTAGCAGGCTGGCTGAGCCGCCTGTCGACCAGCCCGGGAATCGCATGTAGGCGGATAGCATAATAATTATAACGTTTATACAGTCATGTACTTCCTCCGTATACAAAAACTTCGTGACTTTTTTTCAACGGTGTTTTTGAGCAAGAACCTGCTCAACGGGCCGCACCAAAGGCTGTCATCGACCACCCACATTCATGTTGAAGTAGGTTTGGTTGATCCCGAACAGATTCTCCACGGAAGCCATGCGTGTGAGAACGTTGCCGACAGGAACTCACGAGTCAAATGAAGAAAAACTAGTAGCCGAGACGTGTCTGCAGTGGCTCACCAGCTATCTCACTGAACGTCGACAGAGTGTCCGAATTGGACATGCCCTGTCCGCCCCTCTAACTGTCCACTCTGGAGTGCCCCAGGGCTCTATCTTGGGGCCTCTATTGTTCATTGTATACGTTAATGATTTGGCAGGTTTGGATCATACCTCAATCTACGCGGACGATACAGCGCTCCATATAACCGAGCCAGGCTTATTGCAAGCCTGCGACTCGCTACAGTATCACATTAATCAAGTTGTGCGCTGGATGTCGAAGTGGAAACTCCGCCCCAATGTGTCGAAAACGGCAATCCTTTGTATCCCCCCACGACCCTCCAGTGACCTCACCCTCCTTACGACTCGGCTTTTTACTTTCCCTGATGATCCCATTGCTATCAACATTGTTAAAAATCACAAACACCTTGGTATATTTCTTGATGAACACTTGTCCTGGGATTCGCACGTAACCTATATTGAAAAGCGAGTTTGCTCCGCGATAGGCTGCATTTCTCCTCACATCTCCCATCTACACCATGGTTGTCGAATACAAATTTATCACTCTTATGTTCTTCCTTTGTTTGATTACTGCTCTCTCGTTTGGTCCTCCGGTCTATCTTCCGCTCTTATGCATCGGTTAGAAGTCACCCACCGTAAATTACTTCGATTAATATTTCGCATGCCCCCTCTGACCTCCTCTCAGACGCTATACATTTTGGCTTCCTCTTCCCCTCTCTCAGAACGCTTTCCCCACTCGGCATGCAAATTCATTCACCGTATTAAGCTTCAATTTGCTCCTCCTCATGCACTTGCGCATTTAAGCTGGTTCAATAATAGCTCGCGTACTAGATGTTCTCTCCATTTCCCACTTGCCAGGTCATCGATCCTTTTAAAATCCCCTCTGTTCAAGTCCTATTCTCATTGGTCTCGGCTTCCGCAGGAGGTAAAGTCTCGTGACACCTTCGCTGCATTTTGTTCCATTCTGCCCGCGCCTAAGTTGAATTGAATTGAATTCGTTGTTTTCTATTGCTAGCCTAATCTTCATACTGCTCTCTCCAGGTTCCTATAGTACTCCTTTTGTTTTCTTTTGTTTTCTCTTTTTCTTCTCCTTCTTTTTCTCAGTTGTCCCCACCATGGCTGGTTAAAATCGCCCGCATCACATGCTTATTGGCACTATGTCATCGTGATTGTGAAATAATAATAATAAAAAAACACTTATCTCCCTCACGTGACCGCGGACTCCTGCATATACACTCACACAATAACCACACAACTGTTTGGGGATAGCGCGCTTATTGTATTATGCCAAACTTGACACGCTGAGTCCAGCTTGACTCAGCTGAGTCCCTAACTGCAATTTACTGCTCTAACGTGAAGCCGTGCCTGGAAGAAGGGAATGAGCGAAAAAGAAAAAATATTCTGGCCTTCTGCAAGCAATAGCAAGTAATGAGTGACGGCTGTGTAAAGTCGCACAACCATGCAGTCGACCGGATGATGGTGAGTGTCCGGCACACATCTTGCTCTGCTGCTCCACCTGCGCATACCTGATACGGTGGTGCGCTTACGGGCGGGCTGCCTGGGCCCCAGATGCCTCCTTGATGCGCCACGGAGTGCCGTCGAAGCACCTGTATCACTTCGGTGATCCAAATGCGAATGCAGCCTTGCCGGTCGCCCGCCGGCCTGCCGCCTACGCGACCAGCCTGAGACTGGCCCTGCCGCATTTGGCGCTTCTAAACGCTGCTATCCGGTAGACAGCTCACTGGGCTGCCAAATACGTGACTGGCTTGAGGACAGTTCCATACTGGGCAGGGCGCCCAGCTCAGGTCGCACGCCGTAGCGGCGTGAGCTGGGCGCGGTGAGGGTTGGTGATAACTACAGTTTCCTCCTTCCTCCTCCGGAAACTTCCATTTATCACTCCCCCCTCACGTGACCGCGGACTCCTGCATATACACTCACACAATAACCACACAACTGTTTGGGGATAGCGCGCTTATTGTATTATGCCAAACTTGACACGCTGAGTCCAGCTTGACTCAGCTGAGTCCCTAACTGCAATTTACTGCTCTAACGTGAAGCCGTGCTCCCAAAAATAATGGGGGTGGCTTCGCCGCACGCTATCCCCTATTCTTGGTCCCGTCGATCTCTGTGCTGTTCGCTGTAGACCTGTGATGGCATGCCTGATTCGGTATACAGTGAAACCAGTAGCTAAAGACCACCGTGACCAGCGACCAGTCTGGTGCTACCGACCACTTCGCCGGGCACGGACGGTCTCACATTCATAATGGATGTGCGGTGCAAGCCTGCAGCCAAGGACCACCTGCCACTAAGGACCGCTTTCTCTGGCCCCAAGGGGTGGTCGTTAGCCACAGGCTCAACCGCACATGTATCTCTTGCGGGTCAACCCTGACCACCTTCCGGCTGCCTGGAGCTGCCGTCCGGGCACCTTCCTGGCCGCCAGATCCTGTGTCAGCTTGAGGGCGTCTACCAAGGGCATTGCCATGAAGGACTGCTAGGCTTTCCCCTGGTTGGTATCTCCTGCTGGTGCTGGGCACTACTGAATACGCTGACGACTTGTCAGCTTCCGCGGGTAGTGTTCGCACGGGGGGATACCTGGGCGCCCCAAGCCGGGCAGACAACAGCCGAAGGGCTGTCGTGTTGGATACAAGTGTGACTAGCTACCCGCCTGGTACTATGGACACCTTCGCCGGGCACGGACGGTCTCACATTCATAGTTTGCGGTGCAAGCCTCCAACTAAGGACCACCTGCCCCTCAAGACCGCTTTCTCTGGCCCCAAGGGGTGGCCGTTTAGTCACAGGCTCTACTGCACATGCATCTCTTGCGGGTCAACCCTGACCACCTTCCGGTGACCTGGAGCTGCCGTCCACGCCCCTTCCTGGTGGCCAGATCCTGTGTCAGCTTGAGGGGGTCTACCAAGGGAATTGCCATGAAGGACTGCTAGGCTTTCCCCTGATTGGTAGGTCCTGCTGGTGCTGGGCACTACTGAATAAGCCGTCACATATTTTCCGCTTCCACGGGTGGTGTTCGCACGAGGGGGATACCTGGGTGCCCCCCGCAGAGCCGACAACAGAGCCAAAGGGTTGGCGAGTTGTATACAATTATTAGTTTCTCAGTTATTCTTGTATTTTGCCTCTTAGGTCGATGACAGCTTCCCGCCCGCCGATCGTCCCAAAAAAATATGGGGTGAGGCCCCTATCCTGCAACAGGCAATAAATGTGGCCGGGAGTATGCGCTAGAGGCCAGTCAGGACCTACTGGGTGCCTGAGCTACGGTGCTAACAAGCAAATGCGAACAAGCAAGCTCGAAAGGAGATCTTCGGTTGCACTCCCCATCTCAGCTGCAAACAAACCACGCTCCGAGGGAGAGCTGCCCCTGCATTTTGCAAGCCAAGCTGTAAATATACAAAGCTCTAAGGGGAAATGCCCCTGCATTTTGCAAACATAGCTGTAAACTTCCAAGGCTCCAAGGGGAGCTGCCCCTGCATTTTGCAAGCATAGCTATAAACATCCAAAGCTCAGGGGAGCTACCCCTGCGTTTTGCAAACCTAGCTGTAAACCAACAAAGCTCAAAGGGAAGCTGTCCCTGCATTTTGCGCACATAGTTGTAAGCATCCAAGGCTCCAAGGGGGGGGGCTGACCCTGCATTTGCAAACATCGCTGTAAACATCCAAAGCTCCCAGGGGAGCTGCCCCTGCATTTTGCGACCACACCTGTAAACATCCAACTTCAAAAGCTCCCAGGGGAGCTGCCCCTGCAGTTTGCAAGCATAGCTGTAAACATCCAAAGCTCCAAAGGGGAGCTACCCCTGCGTTTTGCAAACCTAGCAGTAAACCTACGAAGCTCAAAGGGGAGCTGCCCCTGCATTTTGCAAACATAGTTGTAAACGTAGAAGGCTCCAAGGGGAGCTGCCCCTGTATTTGCAAATATAGCTGTAGACATCCAAAGTTCCAAGGGGAGCTGCCCCTGCATTTGGCAAACCTAGCTGTAAACCTACAACGCTCTGAGGGGAGCTACCCCTGCATTTTGCAAACCTGGCTGTAAACATCCAAGCCCCAAGGGGAGCTAACCCTGCATTTAGCCAACATAGTGGTAAACATCCGAAGTTTCAAGGAGTGCTGCCCCTGCATTTTGTCCGCACAGCTGTAAACTAGTTAAAGCTCCAAGGGGAGCTGCCCCTGCATTTTGCAAACATAGCTGTAAACATCCAAAGCTCCAAGGGGAGCTGTCCCTGCATTTTGTCGCGTAGCTGTCAACTAGCTAAAGCTCCAAGGAGAGCTACCCCTGCATTTTGCAAACGTGGCCGTAAACATACCCAGCTCCAAGCCCTTTTTTTGGTTCTTCCTCGCAAACATAGCTGTAAACATACCACGCACTAAGGGCAGCTGCCCCTGCTTTCTGCAAGCATCGCTGTAAACGATTACATACAAGGCTCGGAGGGGAGTTGCCCCTGCTTTTTGCAAACATAACTGTACCAGGCCCCAAGGGGAGCTGCCCCTGAATCTTGCAAACATAGCTGTGAACATACAAAGCTCAAAGGGGAGCGGCCTTTGCGTTTTGCAAACATAGCCGCAGCGCCGGGCATAACGCCAACCAGGCGAGGCGCGCTGCCCCTGCCTTGACCAATGCCGCCGCAAACAACACACGCAAAGGGGCGCTGCCCCTGCATTTGCTCGCATAGCCGTTGTATCAGACCGCTGGGTCAGCTGCCATATCAGACCGCTGGGTCAGCCACCATATCAGACCGCTGGGTCAGCCGCCATATCAGACCGCTGGGTCAGCCGCCATATCAGACCGCTGGGTCAGCCGCCGCCGCCATATCAGACCGCTGGGTCAGCCGCCATATCAGACCGCCGGGTCAGTTGCCATATCGGACCGCTGGGTCAACTGCCATGTCGGGCCGCCGGGTCAACCGCCGCATGGGCTAGGGGCGCTGCCCCTGCCTCTGCCTCTGCCACAAACAGAGCTCGAAAGGGAACCACCCCTGCATTTGCTCGCACCGCCGCCGTATCAGGCCGCCGGGTATTCCGCCGCACGGGCGATTACGAAGGGGAATTGCCCCTGCCTCCGCTAGTACAACTGAATAAGCAGCATGGGCCAATCGCCCTGCCCGCCGGGTGCGCATAATGTGTGAGTGTGTGTGTGTAACGCACATACGCGTGTCTGCAATATGCCCTGCGCGGTCGTGACGGATTAATCCGTCGCACCTCGGGTAAAGTGTTAATTACTGAAAGTAAGACAAGGTCGCCAGCCCGCCAACACCGGCACTTACTGCCGGCTCGCCGTGGTATCTAAACAACAATGGCAACAGCGACGACAGCCGCAAGGAAAAAGATAACAGCTCGCCATGTCCAAACAAAGCCCCAAAACAGCAAAGTAGACCCCACATGCTGAGACTTGGTGTAATGCCGCCTAGTACGAGTAGGAAGGGGAGGGGAGCGACAGCACTTAGAGGCGAAGCAGGGTGAGGGATGGAGGAGAGGAGGATAAAGAGAGAGAGAGTATGTGTGTGTGTGTGTGTATGTATGTATGTCTGTGTGTATGTATGTATGTACGCGTGTGCGTGGGTGTGTGTGTGTGCTTGCGTGCTTACCCACGTGTGCTGAGAGAGATAGACTACACAGGGAATGAAAAAGGAGGCACGCATTGGTTGAGAAGAAGTTCAGCCGGTTTGCTGCCATGATTAGTTGCTCCCGCATAGCATGAGTTCGGGACTAAGCCGGGAAGATGTTGGGTTGGGCCATTGTGCCCTCTTGCAATATGCTGTTGCAGCCTGAAGGCAATGAAAAAGTTCGAATACTGATCTGCTTTCAAGCGTAGAATGTTACATTATGTGCATTATATATTTGCATAATTATGTTTTGTACTGGAGTGTGAATGTGCGGCAAGGGCATGCACATGTAAGTATATCGCACTGCAAACAGCCTAAGAGTTCACGTGGTATGTGATAAGTACACTTTTGAAAAGTGCGTGCACAGTCGAATCATGTAATGTTAAAACAGCCTTCGTGCTCCTCCCTGAATGGCTGCACAAGTAGAAATCTCCGTCTTCCTTTTGCTTCTTTTTGCTTGAGCTGGCATGGTGGTCGTAGAGTTGGAAATTGTTAAGTATGATAACAATCGTTGTTTGGTCTGGAGACAAGAATGCATTTGGATATTTGTCCCAGGACTGCATGGCTTCCCAAACTACATGTTGAATGCCAGAGATGATTATTGTTCGGTTCAAGAAAGGACTCGTGGGTCTGTCTGGCTATTGTGAGCTCTCGCTAGTCCATTTCCATAGCACTTGCTCTGGATTCACTCGCTGGAATATTCTCCAGTATAGAACAAGAAGTTTAGAAAACCTACTGGTGATATTAGTATGTTATACTAGTTTCTCCGCACTGTACCGCAGCTTTTGTTATCACACACATGCGGGTTATATAGTTTATCTACAATCCAGCATGATGTTCTTCCAAGAACGCCCCCGACCTAGGCCCTCGGAACGACGTTCTTTGGTGTGCAACATCACTTATAGTTCTAAATCTTAGAATTAAGCGCAGGATTTTAGTGATCACGGTTCCAAATGCATGTCATTGCACTCCGCCTTTGGGACTTATTAAACATGTCATTGCACTCCACCTTTGGGATTTATTAAGAGCTGCATGCATGCCAAAGCTTGTCATAAAAGAAGAGCAGACTTAAATAGGCATCTTGTACGCATGATTTCTAACATGTAACATCCCTGCCGAAGAGTGTTCTTCCATACTACAGTAGAGTCGAGCGTCCAAGAACGTTGTGTCCAAGAGGTTAGCCTGGGGTGTTCTTATTTTTCAGCCATCCGGCTGCGCTCTTGTAGCATGTTCTTAGAAACAACCATGTTAGGATCATAATTATGTATCCCGAAAGCTACCGGAAAACCAACACCGCCATTCTTTTAAACTTAAGGCGGTGGTGTTCTTAGCATTTCAGGCTGGACATTCTTGGGCAACACGTTCTTCGGCGCCTGACTCTACTGTAGTACTGTACATGAAATACAGCTGCTACAACTGTAGTAATATAGAATGCTGATTATCCGAATGATTGATTGTCCGAACTGCTCAGGCTGCATGGCAGCAGGCTGTCATCAACATGCATCCCATGATAATTTCGAGGAGCTGGAGTGTGTGCCAAAAAGAATGAGAAATGAAAGTATGCATGAGGAAATGAGTATGTTTTAGATGAGTGTTTTCCCACGCCCTTATCCGAACATACATGCACTCGATCGCCATAACCCCTGGCACACAGCTTCAGAACCTGACAGAGTATGATAATATGGGTATGTCACAAGTACTCCCAGGTCCCGAAGCTTTCGTCTCAACAAAGGATCATAATCGACGACTTTTAATGAACTACATTTTGGTGGTATTACACCGTACTTGTTTACATTCAATTTAGGAATGAGTTTAAAAGCATGAGAACTATCCACAGCAGACATTCTCACTGTTCGGAGTTGCCAAAAAAGTGGTGCATGTACAAATCAGGGATGGGTACAATACCAACATCTGAGGTGAGTCTATCAGGAAAGTGAATGTCGTCCACTCTATAAAATGGGGTCCCTCAAGAAAGATGTGATTTTGCAGCCATGGACGTTTCCAGCCAGGTGACTGTATATACAGTGATCTAAGTTATGCAAAGCTTGACATGAATAATCGATTGGCTGGACACGTCGAAGAGAAGGAAGAGAGAAGCAGACCAACCTTACACCAGCTGAGTGTAGTGGCCCAAAACAACAAACTAATTCTGTGTGGCCTTAGAGGAGCTGGGCAAGATGTGTACAGTGAATTAAACAATACAGTAAACGTGGGAGAAGAAGTGACAAGACTGAGTATGATACACTGTGCCAGCACAGTGCACATACTAGTGCAACTGTTGGTGTAGTTACAGTTAGCCCACACAAGCAGGTCACTCGATTGTAGATACACAGAGCGCATTCTACATCATACAAAACATGTTGAGCTAGGCAGCAGTGGCTGGCATTTACCGACATGCACCAATGCCAATGCGCGGCTTGAGCAAATATTACAAGCCTCAGAACACCCATACGCCATTTTAGAGACAGAACAAGGCGATGAGTAAGCACCAAAGGATTATATGAATAGCGGCCAGGCAATAATTCAGACCACTGCTGCTAATCAAGGACTAGTTCCTAGTACTAGTATGTTGTCAGTGTACCCTGAAACGATGCAATCACAGCGAACGTGATACATGCACATCATGTTGCCTGGTTCTTGGTTAAAAGTTGTATCCTCAATGCTTGAGGTTTGTGGGGTCCCTCCAGCTTCTCAGAGTCCTGCACAAAAAAGATAAAAGCAAATGCAGGTAGAATAATAGTAAGCTCACATAAAACCTCTTCGTCTTGCTAACAAATTTCGTGATTAAATCCACAGCATGGGAACGAAGCTACAGGAAAAAAGTTCAACCATAATAATGCAGAAAGGCAACTTTAGCTAATCATATTTTTGGCAGCAACACTATACTGTTTGTATAGGAGAGTTGGCTTGGTGCATTCATGCCAAATGAACTCCCTATAGTATTGTATTACTGTACTTCATCATTTTACTTGAGCATTCATTCCCAGTAGCCCTAATGTCTTCTAACAGAGTGCGCAAGGTACTGCATATTCGGCGCATATTTTATTTTCGGCTAATATCGGCCTGTGCATTTTTAATTCGGAAAGTGGTGGACATCACGCAACTGAATTGTAAATAAAAGGAGGTTTGTCAACTGACAACCGCATACTTTTTCGACATCACTAATAAAAGAATTTTGCGTCCAGCGCATGCGCCAGGAGTGAATAGCAACTGAATAGAGCGGATGTCATTTATTTACTAGAGGAAACGCAAAAGGTAACAAGATTACGTAACCAAAGGTGAGAAGGCACTGAACGAACTGTCAACCTACGAATACAACCTCAGTGCAACAACGTGCTCTTTCTGCTTACACAAGCAGAAAGAGAAAGAGCATGTTGTTGCACTGAGGTTGTATTCGTAGGTTGACACTTCGTTCAGTGCCTTCTCCACTTTTATGTACTGGGCATTTGTAGCCTAAAATTTGTTTCGCAAGGTTCAATTTGACAGTGTATACACTATACAGGCATCAGCAGTACAGGCTGAAATTTCAATGTGGCCGAGATGTGTTTTTGCCCTGGGGAGGCTGCAATTTAAAAGCGTCGAAAATTTGCATACTTTACAACAGTACTGAGCATGCGGTGAGCTGATGATGAAATGAATTGGAGGTACTAATAATGCTAAGGGATTCGGGGGTGCATCAAAGGGGTCAGCACCAAGGAATGGGATAGATTTGTGCCCAGTTCGGGTATGTATATTGGGTATAGAACGGAAATTATTGGCTAAGCCTCGGGCGACTCGTACCAGTATTGCCACCAATGGCCCATGGCTACTGATCTCTGTGATAGAAATGAGACGTGTATGTGAAACCAAAATATGGCTTTTCAAGATGTACTGTAAGACATGCTGTTATAACGAGTCGCAAATTTAACGATTGTCCAAGATTCATAGGTTAACAAGAAGATTATGTTAACAATCTTGCAGTATTCTGCCATATCCACACACAGCATATATGAAGCAGTACGGCCTCAACGGATCTATTATAACGAAGAAATGTCATCCGTTAAAACGTTAGATTTGCTTCCTCGTTATATAATATATACTGTAAGACATGATTGTATATTATAAAATCATGTCTTACAGTACATATGTGCATTTTGTGAAGATCTGATGTAAGTCATTAGGGACACCTTGTTGGGTCTTGCCAACATTCAATTATTATGATGTTCATATCTATGCAATAACGTTAATGGAATTATCAGCAAGAATCAATAACCCCAA
The DNA here is from genome assembly GCF_964019385.1 of Sycon ciliatum. Classification (NCBI taxonomy): domain Eukaryota; kingdom Metazoa; phylum Porifera; class Calcarea; order Leucosolenida; family Sycettidae; genus Sycon; species Sycon ciliatum. Next base: position 33,023,473 of record NC_088647.1, read on the forward strand.
GAGTATGCAGCTTTGCACATGGAGTCTGCCACAACACGTTTACCAAAGTGCATGAACCTAGACACGAGCTGAGGAATCAGCTGAGCTGCTGCATCATTTATGATCTGCTATAGTTTCCAGTCTCCATGGAGGTTTTTCTTGGAGACGTCGAATCTACAGTATTAGGTGTGAAACTGTTGTACTAAACCGCAGGAGATAGACTCTATTCAGCTCGGACAACATTTCACAAGCTCGCCGATCAAAGCTTGGTACACTCCCGTTTAGTCAACTTAACGGCCCAAATAATGCTTGGGTCATGAACTCATCGCTGTTGGTCTTTCGAGGGTGCCTGACAATGGTTGTTAGTGCACAGCACCAGCCGGGCCAAATGACAAGATCAGAGACATAGATCTTCCTAGTTCAATTGCTGAAAGGTGACTTGTGCAAACGTTATGTAGCAAAAGGAACTGTACTATGGCACTACACGCCATTCACAATAATCAAAAATGCCCACTTGACAAAACAGAATTTCATCAACGGAGTCCCGGGATTTTTTCTTCTGTACATATGCATTATGGAGTCATAGCATAAGGGAGACGGCACGGTAGACTTTCAGCCGAAATCATAACGAGGGCCAGCTGGGCAGCTCAAAAGAGAGCTCTATGTACTATTGGCAGAGTGGTATACATGAATAGAGAGTGACCACCCAGTGCATGAAGCTTTTCGTGTCACCCTAGAAAATTTCAAAAATTAATAATGTGGGTTCAACCCTGGGCTGCCAGTGACAGTTGCCCTAACTGCCTTAGGGGCAAGTGCGATACATACATGCTCGCATATAGCATCGCTTGACTGACCCATGCTTGGGGCCAGTGAGTCAAGTCCGCAATCACGAGTTGCATAAACCACAGATCATGTAGAATCTCCATGGATCCGATCTGTGTACTGTAAAAGCAGAAATTTTCGGTGGTGTAATATTTTCGGAATTCTCCAAAATCGGCGATTCGGTGGAGGGAAATTTTCGGTAATACCCGCTTTCCAGGTAAGGGTGCTAGTACCACTAAGTAGAACCGAAAAAGTTCGGTGCATTTTTTCGGTAAAAATTGTCGGCACCGAAGTTACCGAAAATAAAACACCACTGAAAATTTCCGCTTTTACAGTACATCATTTTGGGTATCATGATCTCGTGTTTTTTCCTTGGGTGCTACGACTCCCTGACATCCATGGAACGGTATGAATTGGGCGATTTCAGCCAATCAGTAGACGTTCTGAGAGGAGTATATTCAACGATACACCCCGCTCAGTTCACAAGGGTCGCGCCAAGAGTGAATATTGGAAGGAGTCTTGGGAAAGTGCCCTGGGAGAAATGGATTGCACCATTCTATACATGTACTGCATTCCCCATAATTTCCTCGTGCTATGTCCTCAGGAAAAAATTTAACGTATACCCTTCATATACTCATAGTCTGAGTCATAGAATAATCCAAACGTATCTGCAGTCAACCACGGGTATAACAACCCACGGATAGTGACACTATCTTCAGACCTAGTAACAATATAGCCGTATATTTTCAACCCCCGTGAATGACGACAACTCCCAAATACCAACACTTTTCTCATGCCCGATCAAGGGTCGTTCGTTACTGGCAAAGTTAGCTGGATATCATGTCATGTAGTCATTATTACTTCAGGCAGGGACAATGAAATACCCCCCCCCCCCCACCACCCCTTTCCTGCAGAGGGAACAGTGCTGTGTTCAGGTCCGCATGCAGCATGGAGGTGCTAGTAAGTCACTGGCATTATTTTCTCTTGTGGATCGAAGTACCATGATGTACAGTGCGTGACAATGCTTCCATAACGTTAGTGGTGGTGGTGGTGGCGGGAGCATACTGCACTGCAGGGCATTACAGCACTGGCATACTATTATTTTCTCTTGCAGACGTGCACGACAATGCTTCTATAATGGTGGTCACGGTGATGGTAGTGGTGGCGGTGTGGTGGTGGTGTGGTGATTGTGGTGGTCACAGTGGTGGTGTGGTGGTGGTGGTGGTGGTGGTGTGGTGGTGGTGGTGTGGTGGTGGTGGTGGTGGTGTGGTGGTGGTGGTCACAGTGGTGGTGGTGGAGGTGGTGGTGGCGGTGGTGGTGGCTAATTTTCTATCCTAACAACATTCAGCTTCGAGGTCAAGGACGACGGCATTTTTGGAAAGAAATTTCGAATTTTGGAGAAGAAGCTTGCTTTCGGAAAAATGTTCCTTTCACGCAAGGCAGCATGCCAGGTCAGGCGTGTGAACCAGGTGAACTGTGTCGGCAGATCGACGTTTACTTTCCAGGCCGACAGTTTTTTGACCAAGCCGTGAATCGCCCTCGCTCTGACTCCCCGGCTACAAAGGAGTAATTTTACAACTCTTCAGGCCAGCTACAGGTCTCTGATGCAGAGCTGCAAGTGACGGATATCGGTCATTTGCAGCCACTACTAAGAGCCTCCTGGTCGTTGCAATCTGATTGGAAAGGCTTTCTGTCTAAAGCCTTTCCATACTGGTGCTCGATGTTTTCAGTTTGGGGACACCAAAATTAGTGTACCGCTAAAGACACGTGGTCGACACGTTGTTGGCACGTTGTTGACACTTTGTTGACACGTGACCCAATTACCGGCCTACCAAGTGCCTTTGGCGACCGCTAACAGCAACTGTGGAACAGTGCAGTGCCCTTTTTTGGAGCAACGTACGAGTAGTGCCCGTGGATTATGACCCCGCGACCCCAATCTACGTGGCGGTCCGCAATTCGCTACTTCATACTGACTGGCGTCCGGCATCGTCCCGAATTTGGCCGCAATGTGCTCTCGGGACCCCTATAGGGCTCCCTGACCTGCTCCATCTCCGCCATCGTCAATGTACTGCGCATCCACCCAGGCCAGGACTGCCCAGTCTGCACTTACTTACGGGAAGGAGTATTTGCAAGATGGAATCTGGGAACTGGAAGACGACGAAGAAGAAGCGTGGGAATCCGGCGGCAATGGCTGGGATGTAAGTCCAACATTGCTGGTGCTAGAGTTGTCACTGCTTGCTTTAATATAAGGGAATCATGTGTGTTGCCTTTTGCCTTTTCCGACGTCCTCCTCCGACTGTACTCCCGATCCCAGGACTGAACTTACGGGAAGGAGTGCTTCCAAGATGGAAGACCAAGAAGAAGAAGCCGCTGAATCCGGCGGCAATGGCTGGGGTGTAAGTCCAACATTTCTGGTGCTAGAGTTGCCACTGCTTGTTTATAAGGGATTCATGTGTGTTGCCCTTTTTGCCTTCTCCCATGTTCTCCTCCGACTGTACTGGTGAACGCTGTGACATATGTTGCCCTTTCCAGGCAGTAGAAGGGAGGGGCGGGGGGGGGGGGGCAGTACATCCTGGCATCCAGGAATGCTAGGTGGAACTAGGCAATCTGACCTTTCCTCTTACTCCAATAATGGTATGGATGGGGAGTTCTTGAACATCCTCAGTCTTGTTAGAGTGAACTGTGCAACTCGACAATCGGTGATAGCAGAGGACCAATGCCGATGGCGATGCTCCTTCCTTTTTCTCTGTCACAGGCTGCGGTCTCGAGAAGAAGCGTTATTTCTGCATTCCAAGAAGGACGGCACAATGGTGAGTGGAACTTCGTGGGTGTGCAGCCTTGCTAGTTGAATTGTAAATCAACCATTCTTCCTGTCTCTGACTTCTTCAATGTCCTCCTCAGTGTCGGACTGTCCGCGTCGCATTGAACTGGTCCGATGAGGCTGCTATTGCACACACAGTGAGGGAACTCCCATACGGGAACTCGGAAGTACTGCTACAGTACAGGCAAGAGTACTGGGGGGTTATGTACTCTTGGTACAGGTAAGGTGGTCATTGCTTATGTGGGTGCGCCGTTGTTGTCAACTTTTAAGCCAGATGTACTCCGACCTACATGGAGTCTGAAAGTAGTCAGCTGGCGAACTACAATTGAAGTTTAGACGTTATATGCCGCGGCTTGGTCAGCTTTTTCAGTTTCACAATGCATTGCACTCAGCACCGCTTCTCGGAATATCTTGTCAGGATAGCTGTGGAACGCATCCTCCCCAGTGGCGGAACGGCAAAGTGCTGTTGATTTTTAGGCTTGCTTTTATGGTACGTACAAATCCCCATTGAAAAGACATAGTGGAGACCAGAAACTGCAAATAGATGTTGGGAACCGCGAAGACCACCCTTCCTCGTCAAGTTCCCTGAGGATGTGGAGGGGGGGGGGGAGCGGAGGAGGGACATTCCTGCACTGCTTAAAGTAGGATTCACAGGAGCATTTTCAGAAATTGCTTGTACATTTGTACCAGTTGTAGCCGACAAACGCATTCTCATTGAGCTTTGACTTGAGGCACGTCAGCAAGGCACTGTTGCATCGCTGACGTCTTGTCGTGATTCTGTGAATGGTATTTTGTGCGAGTTTGCATCGCACGCAGAATCGCAGGTCGTGTCGCATTGCGCAGCACACTGCCAAATTGCTTCTGTGAATCCCACGTGAATGGGAATTCCAATGGGAATGTAATCCATTGCCAACAGGTGTATTCCCGAGCTGCGCATCATACTGCAAAATTGCTCCTGTGCATGCGAGTTTGCGTCGCACGCAGAATCGCAGGTCGTGTTGCATTGCGCAGCACACTGTCAAATTGCTTCTGTGAATCCCACGTGAATGGGAATTCCAATGGGAATGTAATCCATTGCCAACAGGTGTATTCCCGAGCTGCGCATCATACTGCAAAATTGCTCCTGTGCATGCGAGTTTGCATCGCACGCAGAATCGCAGGTCGTGTCGCATTGCGCAGCACACTGCCAAATTGCTTCTGTGAATCCCACGTGAATGGGAATTCCAATGGGAATGTAATCCATTGCCAACAGGTGTATTCCCGAGCTGCGCATCATACTGCAAATTGCTCCTGTGCATGCAAATGGATTTCATTGCTCTTCTGTAGTTTGGGAAATTCTCGATTATGATAATTCTGCGTGTGTGTGTACACCAGCCCTGAACATACATGTAGGTGACCCATTTGTGGTGTCTCATAGCCTACCTCACGACCTTATGCTTTCTTTCTGTATCACTTGTATCTTGCAGGTATATCACCCCGTGACGACCACATCGAAGTCTGAAATTGAAGTGTGAAGATGCTTCAGCAACCCCTTCATATTTTTCCATTGCTTTTATTGTGCTTCTACTGTGCATGTGATGGCAATGTATGCCGGTGACACGGTCAGATTTTGTCCATGCGTGTAACGTACACCTGCATGCTATCGTTGAAAAGGATCTGCCACTTACGATCTTCGGACGAGTATCAGGTCAGCTTGGTTTTGTGTGGGCTGTACCAGATGCTGTTCACTCCTCTATCTGTTGGATATGTGACTTTCTGCAAGTTTCTGGTGTGTGGTGGCCACTTCTTTGCTTGTCTTTGTATGACATTACAATAATTCTGTATTCACTGCTTCCATGGTGTGGTCTGCAAACTGCAATCCTTAGGCAAATATCATCACGCTGCAATGTTGTGCTTTGGCCGCCAGCTTACCTACACATTGTAGTTGAATTATTTTTGTTTCACAACTGACTTCCTGAAGTATGGTGGCTACTGCTTTGCATGGCATTATACAATGTTCATCAAGAATTTCCTGTTTGGGTCGTGTGTGTGTGTGTGTGTGTGTGTGTGTGTGTGGGTGTGTGCATGGCTTCGCCAGTTGTGTGGATTAGACAGTTATCTGGCGCTTGTCTTGATCTGTTTCAATCAGAATCAGATCCGCTATCGTTGCTATAAAGAGAAAATCTGTGGGTGCACATCCAGTGCATTTGCAGATTTGCGTGCTTCTCTTGCGACGGGCGTATACATGGTACATTGTGTGTGTGTGTGTGTGTGTGTGTGTGTGTGTGTGTGTGTGTGTGTGTGTGTGTACTGTTTGGCTCCTTCTTGCAGCGTCGCCCAGCACATGGCCCACGCCGCAGATGGAAGGACTGTGCTGTCCGAGATCTACGTGCCCGTGGCGTGGAGGCATCATGGTATGATGTTGCATGTGAGTCTCGCGCGGAGTGGCGCAGCACCTACCAAGAGCCTGACAATGTGCCTGAGCCTCCGCCCCGAGTGGTATGTACGGTATGCGGACGGGATTTTGCACGGAAAGGAGACATGGCTCGGCATAAGTGTCTGGAGGAGCGTGCGCGGCCTGTGTCTGAGCAGCGGGGCGCCAGTCAGTGCGGGCGGTGTGGGCGGTGGCTGAGAAGCCGCGGTGGCTTGGTCCGGCATGTGTGTGCCTCAACGGTGGATGCCGCAGTGCCACCTGGAACTACCGGAGCGTCGGCACCGGCGGAGGGATGTTGTGCCGCGCATTGTGACAGGTGTGGTCGCTGCTTTCGCGGTGTCCGGGGACGGGAAGGCATCGCTGTTCAAGGGTGGCTCATAGACCAACAGCAGCGGAGCGCTCAGCCTTCCAGCACGTGTGCATATGCGGCAAGCGGATGCGACTACCCGTGCACCTGGAGCGTCATCGAGCGTCGTGTCCTCTCTCTCTCTCTTCTCAAGTTTCCCAGTGATGGGATCACGTGACCCTTTTGCGGCAGTGACTCTACAGGACAGGACAGGTGTGTGTGTGTGTGTGTGTGTGTGTGCGTGCGTGCCCGTGTGTGCCATGTGCATGTGCGTGTTTGTCACAATGTGTCTGTGTGCAGGGAGGGCTGGAATGTATCAGTGTGCTATGTAATGTTCCTGAGTGAACATCAAGTTAGTTCCCGCACTCCATAGATCAACTTCACTCCACAATTCCCAGACAACAACTAAAGTTTATTTACATAGAACAACGAAAGATAAAGATGCACAACCAGGATCCATATATGTACACAGTACAGGAATGCATATGGGTAACCGATCCCGGAACGGATCGGGTACAACAACGGGACCACAACATCTCCCTTTTTATGTTCGAAGAGAGAGAGGTTACAGAGGTAACAGCTCGAAGAATATTTAGTCATATACATACAGAGGAGATAGGGTAGAGACACACAAATACTACATGCAGTTCACGATCATCAGCGTCAGCGACTGGAGTGATCATAGCATGAGCAATGACTAATGCGTTTACAGGTCGAGTCTGTTCAGCGGCCGGGATGGACGTGCTGATCGGCGCAAGGTAGGCTGGAACTCGACATCAGCGGATGGAGGTTCTGCAGGTGTAGTGACATTCAACTGCGGTGTTGGTGTTGGTTGCACATCAGGTAGCAACTTGACGTGGCGACGGTTGCGGCGGTACTCGGACAGGTTGTCGGTCGTGACAATATAGGATCTGTCGGAGACGCGGTCTGCAATCACGGCTTCGGAAGCGAGATCTTGCACCCAGACTCGGTCGCCTTGGGTCAATGGTGGCAGAGATTGTGCTCGGTGTGACGAGTCGTACGTCTCACTCTGTCGGTCTTTCTGCCTCACCTCGAACTTCCTTAGCTTGGAAATATCAGGCCAACTTGGAGCGAGGGATTCCGCTGTACATGGGAGGTGTGTGCGTAGACGACAACCAAACAGGAGCTCGGCTGGCGAGTAGCCATTTGCGAGGGGTGTTGACCTGTAACTGAGTAGGGCATCGTTGAGGCTGTTGTTGGTCTTCAGGAGACGCTTGAATGTTCGAACCGCTCGCTCAGCTTCACCGTTGCTCTGTGGGTAGTGCGGGCTACTGGTGCGGTGGGTGAGCTGCATTTGGGCTGTGAATGCGGCGAATTCAGCACTTGCGAACTGTGGACCGTTGTCCGACACAAGGGCTTGAGGGATGCCATGGATGGCGAACAGCTCGTGGAGTTCCTTGATGACGGCTCCAGAGGTAGTCTTCCGTAGCGGGATGGCGTGAATGTACCTGGAGAAGTAGTCGACAGCAATGAGGTACTCCTGACCGTCATGTTGGCAGAGGTCGACTCCTATTCTCTCCCATGGCAAAGAGGGAAACACAGTTGGAGACAGAGGCTCTGGCGGCTGAAAACGATGCTTGGTGCAGGTCAGGCAGTTCTGCACGCATTCTGAAATGGCACGTGTGATACCTGGCCACCAGACGGAGGATTTCGCACGGGCCAGGCACTTGGTTATGCCTTGGTGGCCGTCATGCAAAGTGGCAAGTGTAGCTTTGCGCTCGGATGCCGGGACTACGATCCGAAATCCGTGGTACAGCAGACCGTCGTGAACTGAGAGCGAGCCACGTTTGTTGCGGTAGGCTTCCAGGTCGGCGTTGACCTTGGTCGGCCAGCCATGGAGGGTATGCTGGATTACTTGTTGCAGGACTGGATCGTCAGCAGTGGCTGTAACGAGAGCGTGTTGCTTGGTAGGACTGCATAGAGACGACAGGACAGCGGCGATGGTGGCTTCCGAGTCACTGTGTAGGTCGGATTCGGTTGCTGGCGTGTCAGGAAGAGGAGCTCTGGACAGCGTGTCGGCGAGAACCATGTTCTTGCCAGGCACGTACTCCGCCTGTACATCGTAGCGCATGAGTCTGATCAGTAGACGTTGGCAGCGTAGAGGTACTCGGTCGAGGTCACGCGTGTTCATTAGTGGGACCAGCGGCTTGTGGTCCGTCTGAATGGTAAATCGGGGCGCTCCGTAGAGGTATTGATGGAAGTGTTCACATCCCCAGACCGAGGCGAGGAGCTCTTTCTCGATCTGGGCATACCGTTTCTCTGCTGCTGTCATGGTGCTTGAGGCGTACGCGACCGGTTTCCACTCATTGTCGTGGAACTGTAGCAGTGCAGCACCCAATCCATAGCTGCTCGCATCAGCCGTGACGATGGTCGGTGCAGACGGGTCGTAGTACGCGAGACACGGGGCTGAGGCAGCTAGGCATTTGAGCTCTGTGAAAGCTAGCTCATGTGCTTTGGTCCATTGCCACGTCGCGTCGCACCGGAGTAGCTCGCGCAGTGGGGCGGCTACGGTCGACAATGACGGCAGAAACTTGGAGAGGTACGTGAAGAGTCCGAGTGCACGACGGAGCTCTTCCACATCAGCTGGTGCTGCGAGGCGCTCAATGGCATCCAGCTTAGCTGGGTCAGGGTGGACACCCTTGTCGCTGATCCGATGGCCCAGGTACTTTAGGGACGTGCATCTGAACTTAGACCTGTTCGGATTCAGTGTCAGACCGGCATCGCGGAGTCGGTTCTCGACGGCGAGCAGAGCAGCATCATGCTCAGCCATCGATGAAGCATAGACGATGATGTCGTCTATGAACACTGCTACGTTGGGAATATCGCTGAGTAGACCTTGTAGCCGGCGCTGGAATATCTCAGGCGCGCTCGTTATGCCGAAGGGAAGGCGCTCGAACTTGAAGCGGCCATAGGGAGTGATAAACGTCGTCAGCAACGACGCTTCCTCGGAGAGTGGGATCTGCCAGAAGCCAGACGTGGTGTCCAGCGTAGAGAATATGGTAGAACCGTTGAGTTGTGCGAGCGTGTCGTCCACGGTCGGTAACGGGTAGTGCTCTCTCTTGACGCTGGCATTCAGGCGCTTGAGGTCTACGCATACACGCACGTTGCCGTTCGGCTTGAGGACCGACACGAGGGGTGAACACCAGTCAGTCGGCCGCTCGACTTTTGTGATGACACCTGCTTTTTCCATACGCTCCAGCTCGGTGCGAACCTTGAGGCGAATGTGTATTGGAATGCGTCGAGCATTTACACAGTTGTATGGTTTGCAGTCTGGCTTCAACTCAATCTCGACTGGCTTGCCTAGCATGCATCCGATTTTCGGCTGGGCATCTGAAGAGCCAACATGAAGACGTTGTACTAGGCCCATCTGTTCAGATGTCTGCCTGCTCAACAAGTTGACACCACCGGTGGCAATGACCAGGATAGTGACTGGGTACTGTACATCACGGAACACAGCACAAGTGTGGAACTCACCCTGTATCGTGAGCTGGTTCCCATCAGGCCCAATCATACGTGTCTGGCACGGACTGAGTACTGGCGGTGCAGTTAAACCGTTGTAGCTGGCCTGCGTCATAATGTTGAGATCAGCTCCAGTGTCGATTTTGAAATCGAGGTGTGAGCCGCACAGATCCAGTCGTACTATCCACGGCTCGTCAGCGGTGTGGGTAGAAGCAGCTCCAAGGAAATTTTCGCCGACGGGGTCCGACTGCAAGTCAAACTCAGCTACATGCACATAATCGTTGTGTGCTGCACTGGCGGAGGCAGACCGGCAGACGCTGGCGAAGTGTCCAGACTTACGACACTTGTTACCAGACTTGTCCTTGGCAGGGCATTCGTCACGGTTCGATTTGTGGTCTTTGGAGGAGCCACACCACGAGCACTTCTTACTGTTGCTCGAGTCTCGTTGGGACTTGACCTGTGGTCGCTTTCCCGTCGATCCGTAACTTGCGTAAGCAGGGGACTTGCCGTGTTTCCGTTGCGGTGAGGTAGCTGCAGCAGCTTGGCTCACCCGGGGCGTTTAGGTAGGTACATTTTTATTTGAATTCGCAGAACCAAACGGGCGGTGTCACCCAATTACATGGAAGCGAATGGAAACAGTAAAATATTGTAGGAAACAGCCTAACATGATAGCAGGGTGTAGTACAAAGCAAAGAACGCTCAGTCAATGAATAACGTTAACGTTAGAATACAACAACGGGGAGGCGGTAAACAGCACATGACTGGTACTGTGCAAACGTTCAAAGATTCCTGTAGTGCTGGGCGACCTCGGCGTTTACGGACTCCGTTTTGCGTGCCAAGCTCACGGCAGTCTCGAGTGTCAGCTGAGCGTGATCCTCGAGCTGTAGCTTCTTCGAAACTTCTCGGTTCGTCATATGGGCCACCAACCTGTCGCGAATACGCTCATCTGACTTGTCAAACGCGCAATATTTGGCTGCGGCACGGAGACGACGCACATACTCTTCCACGGATTCACCTGGGTTCTGGACACACCTTTCAAACAATGTCCGTTGGTGGATTACGTTTACACCCGGGCGAAAATACTTGTCAAAGGCCTCCAGTACCTTGTCGAGTTTCTTCTTATCATCCGCGGACAGAGATAGAGACTCAAAGATAGGATCGGCTTCGGCTCCCATGGAGTAAACTAAAGTGTCTACTTGGCGTTGCCCGTCCGCCTCGTCCAATTTGGACAAAGAACTAAAGCGTTCAAAACGGGTCTTCCAGAGTGGCCATGCTTCTGGGGTGGAGAAATCGAACGGGGCAGGTACAGGAAATTTGGCAGACGACATGACTAACTGCTACTTCTGACACCATGTAATGTTCCTGAGTGAACATCAAGTTAGTTCCCGCACTCCATAGATCAACTTCACTCCACAAGTCCCAGACAACAACTAAAGTTTATTTACATAGAACAACGAAAGATAAAGATGCACAACCAGGATCCATATATGTACACAGTACAGGAATGCATATGGGTAACCGATCCCGGAACGGATCGGGTACAACAACGGGACCACAACATGCTACTGCAGTCGCATGGCTACATACAGTGGATCGCGCGTGTGCTCACCATGTTTATCTTCGGAGCAGGGCCGGTATGGGGGAGGGAACAGAAAAAGAACTGAAATTACCCATATAAAAACCGCTCTGTGAGCGGTTCTGAAAAACCTCTACTGGTGCAGCCCCGTCGTAAAAGTAAGAAATTAGAACTGGCGCATTGTCCTCCCAAATGTGAACTGATCCACCTAAATCGCGATTGACGGGACCCGAACGCACCAGTAGCACGAGGTCGGGAGGGCACAGGATCACAGCCGGCGTCGGCGCTGATCAAGTTACCATACAACACTTACAGTACGTAGACCTACCCCGAAGCCCACCTTTGGCTTTGCCGCTTTGGCTTTGGCTATGGACCAGCGTCCCCAGCTGCATCCACAGGTAGGAACCTCGTGCTACTGGTGCGTTCGGGTCCCGTCAATCGCGATTTAGGTGGATCAGTTCACATTTGGGAGGACAATGCGCCAGTTCTAATTTCTTACTTTTACGACGGGGCTGCACCAGTAGAGGTTTTTCAGAACCGCTCTCACAGAGCGGTTTTTATATGGGTAATACATAATATACCTCCGGATAGAGCGAAACTGAGCACCCTGGGACGCGAGCAGTTTTTAGTACTCCCGGGTCCAAAATCTCACCACCAGGCCGGGCTGATCAAAACGTCTGCCGGGTCTGCAGCCTACAAACGTGGATCTGCCGACACTGTGCTGTCGACGACATGTCCCGCAAGGTCCTTGCGCGTGAAAGCAAGGAACGCTTTTTTTTAGAAAGGAAGCTTCTTCCCCAAAATTTGAAAAAAAATTTAAATTATTCCTTCTGAAAATATCATCGCGCTCTTGACCTCGAAGCTGACTGCTGAATGCGATTAGGAAAGAAGATTCCTGAAGATGCACCAGACTGATTCTGGCAAGCCGTCTGTCGTCTGGATATGCACTGTTGTTCGTCATGGTCAGCAATCTTCTTCGTTCGTCCTTTCGTTTTCCTGACCACGATGATGACAAGCAGCTCTCATGCTCAGGTTAGTGCTACTTGTATGTCTGGGCACACAACACATCTGAGATGCACCCACTGACGTTATCGAACTGAAGAATGCAGCAAGGGTTCCTCGGATTCTCTTGATTTCGGAACAAATTTCCTTCACTTTCACCCTCTCAGTCTCTTCCCCATGCCCTCCATGCATGCACAATGGAGCTTGCATTTCAAATGTTGTTTTTATACTTTGGCAGTGCCTCTGCTACACTTTCATATAGAGTGAGGTCCTGTAAATAGGATCTAACATTGTTGGTGTGTGTGTGGGGGGGGGGGGTATGTTTGCAGCCAGGATGTAGGAATGACACTTCTGCGCAGCAGGTGGCAATAGTCAGAACTGGTCACTCTACAAATCCCATACCTGCCAACCTTTGCAAACCTGAGATCGAATGACATACCTGGGCATGAAAATGTATACAAATGTAGCTCGCGGTGAGGCATGGAACTAATGCACTTGTGGGTGCCTATTACCGCCCTCGATGTCGGGATGGTCGCGGCTAAATCGGGATGGTTGTCAGGTATGAAATCCCAACCGAGAAAACCATTTAATTAAAAGATAAACTCGGCTGGAACGCCGCTTTTCTGGGAATAGAAAATTTGTTGTGCCACTTTCGGCTAGTCCTTTTTGCAGAAGTGATTCAGTGCCTCCGCAATGCTGTATAAGGGCCAGGACATAGCAACTTTCTGTATGCGGGGGGGGGGGGGGGGGGCATCGTCTGCAACATTGGTAGAGTTACGGTTACATTGTATATTAAATACATGTGCATCAGGGATTCATAGCACCTGGGGAGACGACATGAGACCAAAGTACCCAAAACGTTGTGAGTTTTGATCCCACATTGGGTAGTTCTACGTGATCTGTGTTCTGTGCAGCTCTTAATCACAGGCTTGCTCTGTTAAACCCAAACGTCTAGATTAGCAATTCTATAGACCTTATTCGATAACATGATTTTTGGACTCGCCTCCAGGGATTTGTCGTAAGCTGGGGCACGCGTACGTGAAACAAGTGGCAAGAAAGGCCCAGTTCGTACAAGGGAGTAGTAAAATACCGGTATTTTTCTGTTCCTATGTTCCCACGACGAGTCCTCTGTGCACTGAGTGCAGGTCTCTTGCCGCTCCCTGGTCCCCGGTTCACGTGATCGTGACTGTTATCGAATAAGGTCTATATGCGGGCATGCATAAATTAACCCTTCCACAAGGACGGCTCAAACAGGCAGCCAAGGAGTGAAAATTTCGCTCCTGGGGCTAGAGGTGAAACGAAGGCCTCAATTTGCCAAATGAACCTTCTCCATCGAAACGAACGAAGGTGTCGAATAATTCTTTTACCAGTTCACAGTTCCTGATCACACGTACTCCCGGGGGGGGGGGGGGGGGGCTACTATGCACTTGTAGTGACACTTACCGTAAGCAAAGTTGCACCTATGGAAGCCAAGTGCACCACGACTAGTTGACTGTACTGTAGTCTGTACAGTATACATGCACATGTTTGCAGCGAACATCAGTGCATGGATGCCTGCCGTAATCGTATGTTGACCTTCGTTCAAATTGAAAAGAGAGGGTCGTTTCGAAAAAGAAAAAAAGCTCAATGGAAGTATGATGCTGCTGACAATTCAAGACTCACTGAAGTCGCCTTTCTGGAATGGATCATGCGCTCTAGGTTCATCCAATTGGATATGGACTCAATCATTGTTATACCATTCTTGTTTGGTTAGTTATTCTACATCCCATAGCATGTACAATCCAACTTGTGAATAATGTACCTCGGGTTTACAAAACAACTCGCAAATAACAATCTTCAGATCTAGTGACCATTTTAGTGCATACTTCCAACCTCACGAGTAACAACAATACACCAATAGCGACACTTTTTTCATTCACAATCGAGGGTCAGTATTCCCCAGGTTGACTGCAATTGCCAATCAAACAGGAGGGGCGAAAGTCGACCACGGCTGAAAAGGCGTAAAGAAAATGTATGTCATGAGCTAGATGGCAGAAGGAGGAAGTAGGTTTTCTGAGAAAGCAAGAAACAGAGGTGAATGAAGCACCAGGTCTGTCCATGCAGTGGATAGAATTATTGTACTGAAAGACAGGCTCTTTACGTCAGCTTGCTACTATTATACCTACATTTATTATTATTATTATGACGGATAACCCAAAGGCAATGGTTTGCTTTCTGCCTTTTTCATGCAGGATTCTGAAAGCTGGAGCAGCTCTGCTTACCTCGACCACTGAACTTACAACTAACTTCCAACCAAGTTCAAGGCAGTATTATGATGAATCAAGCACGCTTGCCATCATTTCATCATTGCAAAGTACATCGACAATAATTATAGATTTGGTGCTGACTATGTATGATGCAGAGTGTGCTCTATGTATCTATACTACTGATTGGCCTACATTGTACTTATGTGGGCTGAGAGTAATCGATTGTGCTGTATGGCAGTTTACTTGCATGTCATAGATGTTCACATTGCACACAGCTACTGAATTGCTTTCTGTTGCACTGGCCTACTGCAAATAGATTGTAGTGGCATGGGCCATGCCATAATTATAGTAGTATACCGGTACTACACCAACAGTTTCACTGGTGCACTGTACTTACTGGTAGATCTACATCATGCACAGCCTTGTCACTGCTTTTCCCACTTTTTATTAATTTACTGTACTGTACACATTTTGGCACAGCTCTTCCACAAAGAGTTACTAGTATTTTCTTCTGCATACCTACTGTATACAGTGACGTGACTGGTAACATCTATGGCTGTGAAATCACAAATTTCTGGGTTGACAGCCTCGAACCTATACGATTTGTTTCTAAGAACGTGCTATAACTATCATTCTATTAAAGTATTCTACTGTAGCTCGCAGGACATGGAGTGCAATTACGTAAAGTTTAGAACACCACTCTTCTCTGATTTGGATGTCAAATTATGAAATTCAGTGTGTGAGGTAAACCCATGCATGGCATTCACTGCTATAGTATGACTCGGGGTAAAGTGTTCCAACGCATACTCATTATAGTGAATAGGTGTGTGTCAGTTAATCGGTGCCCAGCGTTGTTGCTGCTGGATAACATATTCCGAGATAACTGAAGCTACACAGCCATCTAATGTTCAAACATGCATCGAAGGGGCCGTAACGAGATCTGCAAGGCACGATTCTATGTACTGTAAGACATGTATATAACGAGGAAGTAAATCTAACGCTTTAACGGATGACATTTCTTCGTTATAATAAGATCCGTTGAGGCCATACTGCTTCATTATGTTGTGTGTGGATATGCCGGAATGCTGCAAGGTCGTTAAACTTAACTTCTCGTTAACCTATGAATTTTGGACAATCTATAAATTTGCGACTCGTTATAATAACATGTCTTACAGTATTCGATGCTCTCTAGCAGGACATTCATCTGCCTCATTTTCTCTGTGCTGCATTGACGACCGAAACAGCATGTTGTGCTCAGATTGAGAATTGTGTATGACAGACGTGTATGTAGTGGTAAAGCTCAAATACATGTACAACATAACAATCAATAACAATCCCCGTGTTTTACAACAGCACAAACCCAGCACCGCAATTCTTAATTTTGGGATGTGGTGTTCTTAGTATTCCAGGCTGGATGTTCTAGGCTTCCACGCTCTTGGGCGCACGACTTTACTATGCCGAAGAATATTTTCAGCCAATGAACCCAGTGCTTGGTGGCAGATGAGTGTCATGGAACAGCATTTTGCATGTGGCTTTCACTACATGCACATGTACAACGTTCAATTGATTCGGAAAATCAGACGAGGACTTTTGCAGTTATGAGCAAGGTCCCCACGAATGGTCATGTCACTTCACAGAATACATGAACTGATAGAGTAGACCTCGGTCCCCTCAGAGAACGCTTGGGGAAGTCGGTTTCAGCTGAGGACACGTCCAAAACCATGCTAAGTACTTGAGCTGCTCATGTGAACCCCACAATTATCAGGCCCGCCGGAACCGGTCTGGTTGGTCAGGTTATCACCGGACCAACTTGTTGGCCACCAACAAATGTTTCCTGCCGTGGAGGACGTGTGTACCCGCCATATCACACACAAAGTATAAAAGCCATGAAACTACCGGACCAATCAAAAACTGCTTCCGGCGGTACTGATTATCATGATTATAGGACAGGTATAAAAAGCGGCTCCATTTTTGTCATACATCAAACCAACTCTGTCATTGCTATGCTACTCACAAGAGTAGTGATGTTTATTCACAAACGAGAGAGCTTGGAAGCTCAGGGCCCTGCGCTATGCTTTGTTAGGGGCCGTCCAAGGTTACCAATAGTATTTTCAAAACGAAATGTTTTCGTTTGGGGGTGGCTGGGTTTGAAGGAGTTTCGTTTTGAAAATAATTATTGAATGCAGATGGAGAATGCCCAGTTACTTCTGGGTGTCGAAAATTGCCATCAATATTAATTTTTATTGGAATTCGTTTTACCTGCAGAAAAGGTAGGTGGGTGGGTGGGTGCTGAAAAATACTAAAGCTTTTCGTTTCGCAAAAACTATTGGTAACCCCGGACGGCCCCTTAGAACTGATGGAAATGCTTTTTCCTTTGATTAGCTACATCATTGTATTGCAAAAACGTTTCAATGAGATACTGAAGTAACGTCTTCAGCATAGCTATGGGACCGGCGCTGACTCTGCCGATCACGGGCGTTCTGGAGTCGACGAGATGTCTGTTCTGACGTTTCCTGGGACCGGCGCTGACTCTGTCGATCACGGGCGTTTATCTTCGTATTATTATACTGACGGCAACTAACATCCATTCTGATTGCATTTACTCGTCTCCCTACTTCGTATTTCTTTCCAGAAAATCTCCCCATACAGCAGGGAGTCGTTTACATAATATGACTCCCTGCTATACATCTACTTCCTCCGTATACAAAAACTTCGTGACTTTTTTTTGAAGGCTGCGCACAGCTCTGGAATTGTTCCGTTTGACTTGGAATAACACTTGTGGCATTGTCTAACCTGTTTTCAAGCTATATACAAAGAAAAAAGCAACTTAGACGAATGAGATTGAGTTTATTCAGGGTCTTCGTTGCTCCTGTCGTTGTCACCTAACGACGCTGACGCCGCATCGCCAACAGTCGCTGCTTCCGCTCCCACCCGCTCAGATTCTTTTCAGCTGCAGTGATGATCCGACGCGGGACTTTGGCTACGTCCTCTTCACCTCCGGAGCTGTGTACGAATCGGTGTCGCCTATATTCAGTCGTTCCAACCCGCGACCTCCATTGTGTCGTGAAACGAGTCGCTCAAGCACACCCACACGCTTCGCATGTTTTCGGCAGGGTAATCCTCCCAGCATTCTACAACGGCTTCGAGGAGGTACCTGCGATTTCCCTAGACGACGACGGAGGCGTCTGACTGGAGAGCGGCGATGAAAGCCAGGTCGTCGACATTCCGAGCCGGAGTCAGCGCTGGTTGCACGACGACTGAAATGTTTCATCTTGCCGTGCGAGTGGAACCGATTTATGTTCTCACGTTGCATATGGGGCAGCGCACCGCAAGTACGAGCCTGGCCAGTTTCAGGGCAGCGAATGCTGCGTGACTCCGTAGGCCGTGTTCCAGCCGCGAGCTCCACTTCGTCACGGTGTCAGTTTCGAGCAAGAAAATGGAAGTTTCCGGAGGAGGAAGGAGGAAACTGTAGTTATCACCAACCCTCACCGCGCCCAGCTCACGCCGCTACGGCGTGCGACCTGAGCTGGGCGCCCTGCCCAGCATGGAACTGTCCTCAAGCCAGTCACGTATTTGGCAGCCCAGTGAGCTGTCTACCGGATAGCAGCGTTTAGAAGCGCCAAATGCGGCAGGGCCAGTCTCAGGCTGGTCGCGTAGGCGGCAGGCCGGCTAGGCCGGCGGGCGACCGGCAAGGCTGCATTCGCATTTGGATCACCGAAGTGATACAGGTGCTTCGACGGCACTCCGTGGCGCATCAAGGAGGCATCTGGGGCCCAGGCAGCCCGCCCGTAAGCGCACCACCGTATCAGGTATGCGCAGGTGGAGCAGCAGAGCAAAATGTGTGCCGGACACTCACCATCATCCGGTCGACTGCATGGTTGTGCGACTTTACACAGCCGTCACTCATTACTTGCTATTGCTTGCAGAAGGCCAGAATTTTAAGGGACACCGTCGTGCATGACCAGTTTAGTTGAGTTCCTTGGAGGCGCTATGATGCCGGCCGGCGCATGTGTTGGCGCACGGGAGACGATTAGCACAAAACGGCGTGCGGAATACTTCGAGCTGGCCACAATGCTTCCTTCCTGTCCTGCCCACACGCAGCCAGCAGCCAAACGTGTTAGAATCGATCACTCCGATGGCAATCACTGAGTGGAATTGTCATTGGCGGCTCCTCTTCTGGCAAGAGAAAAACTGAATCTCTAATCTGCTGGGTCGAGGCCTGGCAGACTTTCAGAACCATCGCGCCTTGCAACACGAGCTTACGCCCTCTGGGGCCCTAAGTAGTCCGACAAGAAATTCATACTGCACGGTGACAAAAAGGCAGTTGGAGCAGTCTGAAATCCGGGACTTGCCGAAATCCAACCGTGACGGAACTAGCCCACTTCAGCCCCCGCATGGTAGCAGAACACAAGGCTTTATCTCGCTGACTACCCATATGACGGCCACGGACAACTCCGCTGTGGACGCTCTTTCACGCGGACGATTAGTCCATTTCCTCTCATCGGCTCCCTAATCCAGCTGCTGGACTTGGCTTAGTCCCGAACTCATGCTATGCGGGAGCAACTAATCATGGCAGCAAACCGGCTGAACTTCTTCTCAACCAATGCGTGCCTCCTTTTTCATTCCCTGTGTAGTCTATCTCTCTCAGCACACGTGGGTAAGCACGCAAGCACACACACACACCCACGCACACGCGTACATACATACATACACACAGACATACATACATACATACACACACACACACATACTCTCTCTCTCTTTATCCTCCTCTCCTCCATCCCTCACCCTGCTTCGCCTCTAAGTGCTGTCGCTCCCCTCCCCTTCCTACTCGTACTAGGCGGCATTACACCAATTCTCAGCATGTGGGGTCTACTTTGCTGTTTTGGGGCTTTGTTTGGACATGGCGAGCTGTTATCTTTTTCCTTGCGGCTGTCGTCGCTGTTGCCATTGTTGTTTAGATACCACGGCGAGCCGGCAGTAAGTGTCGGTGTTGGCGGGCTGGCGACCTTGTCTTACTTTCAGTAATTAACACTTTACCCGAGGTGCGACGGATTAATCCGTCACGACCGCGCAGGGCATATTGCAGACACGCGTATGTGCGTTACACACACACACTCACACATTATGCGCACCCGGCGGGCAGGGCGATTGGCCCATGCTGCTTATTCAGTTGTACTAGCGGAGGCAGGGGCAATTCCCCTTCGTAATCGCCCGTGCGGCGGAATACCCGGCGGCCTGATACGGCGGCGGTGCGAGCAAATGCAGGGGTGGTTCCCTTTTGAGCTCTGTTTGTGGCAGAGGCAGAGGCAGGGGCAGCGCCCCTAGCCCATGCGGCGGTTGACCCGGCGGCCCGACATGGCAGTTGACCCAGCGGTCCGATATGGCAACTGACCCGGCGGTCTGATATGGCGGCTGACCCAGCGGTCTGATATGGCGGCGGCGGCTGACCCAGCGGTCTGATATGGCGGCTGACCCAGCGGTCTGATATGGCGGCTGACCCAGCGGTCTGATATGGCGGCTGACCCAGCGGTCTGATATGGCGGCTGACCCAGCGGTCTGATACGACGGCTATGCGAGCAAATGCAGGGGCAGCGCCCCTTTGCGTGTGTTGTTTGCGGCGGCATTGGTCAAGGCAGGGGCAGCGCGCCTCGCCTGGTTGGCGTTATGCCCGGCGCTGCGGCTATGTTTGCAAAACGCAAAGGCCGCTCCCCTTTGAGCTTTGTAGCTTCACAGCTATGTTTGCAAGATTCAGGGGCAGCTCCCCTTGGGGCCTGGTACAGTTATGTTTGCAAAAAGCAGGGGCAACTCCCCTCCGAGCCTTGTATGTAATCGTTTACAGCGATGCTTGCAGAAAGCAGGGGCAGCTCCCCTTAGTGCGTGGTATGTTTACAGCTATGTTTGCGAGGAAGAAACAAAAAAAAGGGCTTGGAGCTGGGTATGTTTACGGCCACGTTTGCAAAATGCAGGGGTAGCTCTCCTTGGAGCTTTAGCTAGTTGACAGCTACGCGACAAAATGCAGGGACAGCTCCCCTTGGAGCTTTGGATGTTTACAGCTATGTTTGCAAAATGCAGGGGCAGCTCCCCTTGGAGCTTTAACTAGTTTACAGCTGTGCGGACAAAATGCAGGGGCAGCACTCCTTGAAACTTCGGATGTTTACCACTATGTTGGCTAAATGCAGGGGCAGTTCCCCTTGGGGCTTGGATGTTTACAGCCAGGTTTGCAAAATGCAGGGGTAGCTCCCCTCAGAGCGTTGTAGGTTTACAGCTAGGTTTGCCAAATGCAGGGGCAGCTCCCCTTGGAACTTTGGATGTTTACAGCTATATTTGCAAATACAGGGGCAGCTCCCCTTGGAGCCTTCTACGTTTACAACTATGTTTGCAAAATGCAGGGGCAGCTCCCCTTTGAGCTTCGTAGGTTTACTGCTAGGTTTGCAAAACGCAGGGGTAGCTCCCCTTTGGAGCTTTGGATGTTTACAGCTATGCTTGCAAACTGCAGGGGCAGCTCCCCTGGGAGCTTTTGAAGTTGGATGTTTACAGGTGTGGTCGCAAAATGCAGGGGCAGCTCTCCTGGGAGCTTTGGATGTTTACAGCGATGTTTGCAAATGCAGGGTCAGCCCCCCCCCTTGGAGCCTTGGATGCTTACAACTATGTGCGCAAAATGCAGGGACAGCTTCCCTTTGAGCTTTGTTGGTTTACAGCTAGGTTTGCAAAACGCAGGGGTAGCTCCCCTGAGCTTTGGATGTTTATAGCTATGCTTGCAAAATGCAGGGGCAGCTCCCCTGGGAGCATTGGATGTGTACAGCTATGTTTGCAAAATGCAGGGGCATTTCCCCTTAGAGCTTTGTATATTTACAGCTTGGCTTGCAAAATGCAGGGGCAGCTCTCCCTCGGAGCGTGGTTTGTTTGCAGCTGAGATGGGGAGTGCAACCGAAGATCTCCTTTCGAGCTTGCTTGTTCGCATTTGCTTGTTAGCACCGTAGCTCAGGCACCCAGTAGGTCCTGACTGGCCTCTAGCGCATACTCCCGGCCACATTTATTGCCTGTTGCAGGATAGGGGCCTCACCCCATATTTTTTTGGGACGATCGGCGGGCGGGAAGCCGTCATCGACCTAAGAGGCAAAATACAAGAATAACTGAGAAACTGATAATTGTATACAACGCGCCAACCCTTTGGCTCTGTTGTCGGCTCTGCGGGGGGCACCCAGGTATCCCCCTCGTGCGAACACCACCCGTGGAAGCGGAAAATATGTGACGGCTTATTCAGTAGTGCCCAGCACCAGCAGGACCTACCAATCAGGGGAAAGCCTAGCAGTCCTTCATGGCAATTCCCTTGGTAGACCCCCTCAAGCTGACACAGGATCTGGCCACCAGGAAGGGGCGTGGACGGCAGCTCCAGGTCACCGGAAGGTGGTCAGGGTTGACCCGCAAGAGATGCATGTGCGGTAGAGCATCACCCACTTCGAGGCCGGTTTGCGTTTTTTGGGCTCCGGTAGAAATGGCCGTTTAGGTCCGTATTTCACAGTATACTGATAGTAAAGCATTAGCAGACGGCATGGAGGCAGGGTCTGACCCTGCAAATGTTGCAACGACGGGTGACCAGAGCTTGGACGCATGGAGAGGTGTTGCACCCGCCCACCTGAAGAGCTGTACTGCTTCTTTCCCAGCTTTGAAACAAGTAAGCATTCATGACTATTTAGAAGCTCTAGAGGGTCACGGATATGAGGATATTGTATCCATTCAACTGCTAAGCACAGGCAGGTGCCACATCACGCTCAGCTGCCAAGAATCAATCAGAAAACTATCCCTTGAAGGTTTCTCCGTTCGAGGACAACAAATTGTCCCTGCGCCATTGGTAAATCCACACATTCAGTTGCACATGCACGACATTCCTGTCTGGATTTCAGATCCCGCAGTCATTGCAGCATTATCTTCGTACGGTACGGTAGTGGGCACAGTTCGACATGGCCGCCTGAAGTTGAAGTCTGGCAAATTTGCCGCCACCGGGGTCAGATTCGCCACTTTTATGCTGACACCTGGCGTGGCCATTCCATCGTATGTCAGTACAACAGGCAGTACAAGATTCAGAGTTCACTACGAAGATCAAAAACCCACGTGCCGCATCTGCGACTCCCCTGCTCACTTGGCCAGTGCATGCCCAGTCCGAAAACAACGGATCCGGATGCCTTCAGCGCACACCAGGCGATGGGAGACCCCCTCACCTGACGTACTATCGGAGTCGTGTAAATCCAACGCTGAGGCACCGGTCTTGAAAGACTCTCAGCTAGCGAGTACTTCTAGCTCTGCGAGTATGTCCATTGCCACGGAGCCCGGCAAGGCTTCTTCGAAATCCACCGACAACAACTCTCAGACTGAACAACACGATGATAACCCTACTAGTCAGAAGCCTTGTTTGACACAATCCCTTCCAGTTGCTGAGCATGGGACTGTTGAACCTGCCAGTCAGCCGGCCGAACAGTGCTTGGACAAATGCGCTTCCGACCAAGCCTATTCACAACCTGAGGAACCTGTTCACCAATCGGAGGATAAGTCCCTGTCTGCCTCCCAGGACCTTCGAATCAACAAACTCCTGAGTGATGCCGCTGACCACGATTGGATGAAGGAGTTTGTAGAAGTGCCTCCCCTACGTCGTGGAAAACGCCATGAGTCATCGCCAACCAGTAAATCCACAGAACCTTGCGTGGCAGCTCAGGGAAAGAAGGGAAAGCGGGGAAAAGAGAATGTTTCTGGATCTCGCTTCAGCAACCTTTCTGTAGAAGCATGAAAACCGTAAGAACTGTTAGAACTATAATGTCTTATTAGTAATGATAGATCATCAGAACACAATTTCTTTAGCTGTATCTTTTTTAAATGTATGTAGTCAATACCGTTAAATGTTCACTCAGACTCCTTTGCACCAATGCATTTAGCTTGGGAAACAAGCTAGCTGAGTTCCAGCACACACTGCACCAGCATAATCCCGACATAGCAGTAGTGACGGAAACAAAGTTTTCCTCTGAAACCGTCCCACCATCCGACTCCACATTCCCTGGCTACACCACCTTCCGGCTGGATCGAACAGCACGCGGTGGCGGAGTGGCGGTATGGATCAGATCTACACTCCCAGCCATGGTAATTGATGAGTTATTTTCTTCACATCACGAACTCATTTGGCTATCCATTCAATTGTCCCCTGGACAAAAGATAGTCTTGGGCGCTGCTTACAGGCCAGGTTCGACGGGGCCCAGTGACCTTACGCTCATTAACCATCTTGATGACATCCTTCCCTCTGCTCGTGCACTTGGTGCCAACCTCATACTCGCCGGTGATTTTAATGTGCATAACCGCAATTGGCTCCATAGCTCGAAGACCACACCTGCGGGGGAAGCCCTCGAAGACACATGCACAGCTCACTTTCTCACGCAGCACGTTCAGAGTCCTACTCGCGGGGATAACACACTCGACCTGGTGATGTCCACATTCAACTCTCCAGTGACCACGCAGATAATGTCCCCTATTGGTCGATCTGACCACGCTGTAATTCTTTCGGACTTCACAGGTGTTCTTCCTACCCATGAAGCGGCGGTGCAACGAACTGTCTGGCGCTATGAAAAGGCAGACTGGAACCGCCTCCGATCCTTTTTCCGCCAGGTTGATTGGTCAACCGTCATTACTGCCAACCCAGAAACTTCGTGTGAGCACGTTACTGCCACAATCATGCAAGCCGTTTCCCAGTTCGTTCCGTCCAAGACACTGACAGTGAAGTCAACGGATCCGAAATGGTGGACACCTGAGTGTGCAGCCGCCATGAAGGAGAAGGACAAACGCTGGCGCACTTGGAGGAAGCACCCTCACGATTTTGCACTGAAACATGAGTTTACCCGTTCTGTAAACAATGCTATCGCAGTCCTCGCTAGATCTAGAGTTTCCAAAGAGAACAGCCTCAGGCATAGCTTGTCGAATGGGTCCTTGAAGGAGAAGGAATGGTGGACGAAGCTAAAGTGCGCTTGTGGCGAGGGTCGGAACACTGACATTCCCCTGCTCGTTGATAGTGAAGGTTGCGAGAGGGCCACAAGCTATGAGAAATCGGAGGCTTTCGCACGTTTCTTTTCCCACAAGTGCAGTGTGCAAGGCCGCGACCTAACCAAGTTGGACTTACCGGACACGGCATTCGCTGACGCACCTGCACTAACGACAGTCCACTTTCGCCCCGATGCAGTCCACCGGCATTTAGCTCGCCTGGATGCCTCAAAGGCGACTGGACCCGACGGTATTTCCGCTCGTGTTTTGAAGGAATGCGCTAGAGAACTTGCCAAGCCACTGTGTCAGCTCTTTGCTCTTTGCTTCCAGCACGGAGTCCAGCCACAAATGTGGAAGACTGCCAGCGTGGTTCCAATCCACAAGCGATCTTCACGATCCGCCCTAAGGAATTATCGTCCAGTTTCTCTGCTGAGCATAATCTCTAAGATCATGGAGAGCGTTATCAATCGTCAGCTCATGAATCACCTTGAGCGTTACAAACTCCTGACACCCCACCAGTTCGGGTTTCGTCGCCGCCTCGGGACCTCAGATGCGCTACAGGCTCTACACCACGCCTGGATCACAGCCGTCGGACGAGGCGGTGCAGCACGTATTCTAGCCGTGGATATTGCCGGAGCATTCGACCGTGTGTCCCATGCTGGCCTCCTCCACAAAGTCCGCCATCTTGGCATTGGCGGCCCCCTGCATACCTGGCTCTCTTCCTACCTAGGTGGACGGTCCATTCAATGCTTGGTGGGCGGCCAAACCTCATCGCTGTATACCATATCAGCAGGAGTTCCCCAAGGGAGCATACTCGGCCCTACACTCTTCCTGATTTACGTGAACGACGCCTCAGAGACCCTGTCACCCGGAGCCCACCTGGAGGCGTATGCCGACGATACTACCTTGTATAGCCTGATATCCCTCGACACATCCCCAGCCGACGCAGCATTGAGCCTCCAGACTTCTGTGGATCGCTTGCATCAGTGGGGCCGCAGATGGCGCATCTCCTTCGAACCGTCGAAGTCCCAAGCCATGACCGCCACTCTCCGCAGAACCCCCATCAATTTGCCTCGCATTGTCTTCGGCGGCACTCCTGTCCTTGAGGAGAAGGCTCTCTCTTTACTTGGAGTGACCTTTGACTCGAAGCTGTCATTCAGCACTCATCTCCGGAAGGTTGCCACTCGAGCCAAACAACGCCTGGGCTTCCTGCGCCGTGCAGCGCACATTCTCTCTCCAGCCGGCCGCACCACAGTATACAAGGCATTTGTTCGACCAGTTATGGAGTATGCCCCCCTCATCTGGATAGGTGCTCCGCCCAGCTACCTGCAACGCCTTGATCATATCCAACGCTGTGCTCTGCGAATCATCGGTCCAGGTGCACTATTACCTAGCCTGGCCATCCGTCGTACTGTTGCCTCGCTTGCCTGCCTATACAAGCTGCATTACCTGCCTGGCCCTCCGCAGCTACTCTCTGTTTTGCCACCGCGCCATTTCCCCTCATCCAGCCCCAGAACTCGCAGCGAGCATGTTAGCGTCATTGGCCATGATCACCAGCTCCAACACCAGCTGCTTGCATCTGTCCCGCTGGCATTAAAGCGCTCGTTCCCACACTGCAGTATTAGTGACTGGAACTCCCTCCCCGCCGCTCTTCTGTCCCAGCCTCCCCACAGCAAGGGAATACAAGCATTCAAAACTAATGTTTATCGCCATCTGCGAAGCACAAACTGGCTCTGGGCAGTCGACTCGCTATGATGATGCTCTCGTCGTTCTCCTCTATCCCTATCTATGCACCACAACTGGCTCAGACAACCGACTCACCATGATCAGCCATGATGATGCTCCTCTCAGTAACAGCCCTTGTAATTTGTTAATAGTCTCACAGTTTCTCCCGCACACTCGCTGGTGTTAACCCTTAAGGCCTTCCTTTCTTTTCATTTTGCTGACTCGTACAGCTCTATCTTTTGTTTTTGGTGCGTGTTTTTGGCCGTGATGCCGAGACCTCAGGTCGGCAGAGCCATCAATGCCCCACCATCACTGCTGCGTCTCGCTGCAGCCCCTGCTCAATAGTTGTCACGTTCGTCCTAGTCTCAGTATCATTGTCTTTCTTATTATTTTCGAGCTGGGAATGTGAACATAGTAAAAAAAAAAAAAAAAAAAAAAAAAAAAAAAAAAAAGAGCCTGTGACTAAACGGCCACCCCTTGGGGCCAGAGAAAGCGGTCTTGAGGGGTAGGTGGTCCTTAGTTGGAGGCTTGCACCGCAAACTATGAATGTGAGACCGTCCGTGCCCGGCGAAGGTGTCCATAGTACCAGGCGGGTAGCTAGTCACACTTGTATCCAACACGACAGCCCTTCGGCTGTTGTCTGCCCGGCTTGGGGCGCCCAGGTATCCCCCCGTGCGAACACTACCCGCGGAAGCTGACAAGTCGTCAGCGTATTCAGTAGTGCCCAGCACCAGCAGGAGATACCAACCAGGGGAAAGCCTAGCAGTCCTTCATGGCAATGCCCTTGGTAGACGCCCTCAAGCTGACACAGGATCTGGCGGCCAGGAAGGTGCCCGGACGGCAGCTCCAGGCCGCCGGAAGGTGGTCAGGATTGACCCGCAAGAGATACATGTGCGGTTGAGCCTGTGGCTAACGACCACCCCTTGGGGCCAGAGAAAGCGGTCCTTAGTGGCAGGTGGTCCTTGGCTGCAGGCTTGCACCGCACATCCATTATGAATGTGAGACCGTCCGTGCCCGGCGAAGTGGTCGGTAGCACCAGACTGGTCGCTGGTCACGGTGGTCTTTAGCTACTGGTTTCACTGTATACCGAATCAGGCATGCCATCACAGGTCTACAGCGAACAGCACAGAGATCGACGGGACCAAGAATAGGGGATAGCGTGCGGCGAGGCCACCCCCATTATTTTTGGGAGCACGGCTTCACGTTAGAGCAGTAAATTGCAGTTAGGGACTCAGCTGAGTCAAGCTGGACTCAGCGTGTCAAGTTTGGCATAATACAATAAGCGCGCTATCCCCAAACAGTTGTGTGGTTATTGTGTGAGTGTATATGCAGGAGTCCGCGGTCACGTGAGGGGGGAGTGATAAATGGAAGTTTCCGGAGGAGGAAGGAGGAAACTGTAGTTATCACCAACCCTCACCGCGCCCAGCTCACGCCGCTACGGCGTGCGACCTGAGCTGGGCGCCCTGCCCAGTATGGAACTGTCCTCAAGCCAGTCACGTATTTGGCAGCCCAGTGAGCTGTCTACCGGATAGCAGCGTTTAGAAGCGCCAAATGCGGCAGGGCCAGTCTCAGGCTGGTCGCGTAGGCGGCAGGCCGGCGGGCGACCGGCAAGGCTGCATTCGCATTTGGATCACCGAAGTGATACAGGTGCTTCGACGGCACTCCGTGGCGCATCAAGGAGGCATCTTGGGCCCAGGCAGCCCGCCCGTAAGCGCACCACCGTATCAGGTATGCGCAGGTGGAGCAGCAGAGCAAGATGTGTGCCGGACACTCACCATCATCCGGTCGACTGCATGGTTGTGCGACTTTACACAGCCGTCACTCATTACTTGCTATTGCTTGCAGAAGGCCAGAATTTTTTTCTTTTTCGCTCTTTCCCTTCTTCCAGGCACGGCTTCACGTTAGAGCAGTAAATTGCAGTTAGGGACTCAGCTGAGTCAAGCTGGACTCAGCGTGTCAAGTTTGGCATAATACAATAAGCGCGCTATCCCCAAACAGTTGTGTGGTTATTGTGTGAGTGTATATGCAGGAGTCCGCGGTCACGTGAGGGGGGAGTGATAAGTGTTAGTTTTTCTTCATTTGACTCGTGAGTTCCTGTCGGCAACGTTCTCACACGCATGGCTTCCGTGGAGAATCTGTTCGGGATCAACCAAACCTACTTCAACATGAATGTGGGTGGTCGATGACAGCCTTTGGTGCGGCCCGTTGAGCAGGTTCTTGCTCAAAAACACCGTTGAAAAAAAGTCACGAAGTTTTTGTATACGGAGTAAGTACATGACTGTATAAACGTTATAATTATTATGCTATCCGCCTACATG
This sequence comes from Sycon ciliatum, assembly GCF_964019385.1. Lineage (NCBI taxonomy): Eukaryota > Metazoa > Porifera > Calcarea > Leucosolenida > Sycettidae > Sycon > Sycon ciliatum. The sequence goes on from NC_088647.1 coordinate 33,052,221, forward strand.
CGATTCCCGGGCTGGTCGACAGGCGGCTCAGCCAGCCTGCTAGTGGGATCTTGGCCTCGCACACAAATCCACACAAAATGCTACTGCACTGAATGCATTCCCCCGATACACTTCGCATATATACTCATTCTCTTCATGGTACGGGACAGGTACGGGATAGCGCCGGGCATGTCGATGGCACAAACAAAAATATTGTGGCCAGCTGTCTTTGCTGGTACGGTACAGTACGGGACAGATACGGGATAGCGCCAGGCGTGACACACGTGTCGTCAGGTTGAGCATCTATCCGTTTTTGTTTCGCTCTGTAAAGAGCACTTAGGGTTCCCTGTAACAAGACGGCAACGTCTGTAGGGCCTTCCCTATCAAAATAATAAATTCTACTACTACTACTACTACTACACAAACAAACAAACACCAAACGAGAGAGCTTGGAAGCTCAGGGCCCTACGCTATGCTTTTATGCTTTTTTGCCTAGCTCATCGTACATGTTATAAGAACTGATGGAAATGTCTTTTTCCGTTGATTGGCCACATCACTGTATTGCGAAAACGTTTCAATCAGTTTGAATATTATGAGTTAGGCAAAAGTATTTGCAGAATTTATTGCGGATTGTTATTTCTCTAATAATCATCTACTTTTGGTTTGCTCCTTCTTTTCCTTTTTTTCTCCTTATACTGTAAATCAACAAATTTTGGCCGGTGAGAAATAGAAACCTCTCTAAAAAAAAAAAGTAAATTATCGTATCCGTTCCCGAAGGGAACTCACGACGGCCGCTAACACCCGATAAGCCCTACCTCTCTAAAGATGCACGTTATTTCCGTCGTGACGCTAAATTTCACGTCAAATTTGAAATCGATAGGTATTTTTGCTCTCACATGCATCCATTGCTCAATCATGCATCATTTGCCTATACGACAAACTTTGGCCTGCGATTTACTTTGGCCGGTTGATACCAAGCGGCGAAATCAGCGAAATTAAATCGCCAGCGAAAATTAGTTGATTGTAATACAGTAATCGGATTTTCTGGCCTTTTTGTAGTAATACATGTACATTGACCTGTTGAGCCAATGACGACGCCGAATGCATGGTTGCCTGTGGAGAACATTACATAACTAAGTTACTTTACAGTCTCCTAAAATACGTATCCTGTCCGACGGCAAAAGAGGCTGCAGATTTAGTTTTTCTGCGCGTCGACGGGATGTCTGCGACGCGAAAGTTCAGCTCGCGTTATTTGGCTCGCACGTCGAAAAATCAAGGCGAGTGACCTGCTGCTCACGTCGAAATTTGGACATTACATAACTTTACAGTCTCCTAAAATACATATCCTGTTCGACGGCAAAAGAGGCTGCAGATTTAGTTTTTCTGCGCGTCGACGGGATGTCTGTCCTGACGTTTACTGGGACCGGCGCTGACTCTGCCGATCACGGGCGTTCTGGACTCGAGGGGATGTCTGTCCTGACGTTTCCTGGGACCGGCTTAGACTCTGCCGATCACGGGCGTTCTGGACTCAACGGAATGTCTGTCCTGATGTTGCCTGGGACCGGCGGACTCTGCCGATCACGGGCGTTCTGGAGTCGACGGGATCTCTCTTCCGACGTTTCCTGTGACTGGCGCTGAATCGCTCGTTCACGCTTATTTTGGAGACGACGGGATCTCTCTTCCAAAGTATGTTTATGGTGACGCATCCTATCACCTATTCGGCGTCTATTCTAATTTAATTTCCTCCTCGTCTCCCTATTTCTTTCCAGAATCTTCCTCTACATCAGGGAGTCGTATACATAATTCGACGAGTATTGGTACGGTACGGGACAGATACAGGAGCCCGCAATTATTGTGGACAGCTGTTATGTACAATCCTGTAGAGCCTTTGTAGTCACAGATACGGGACAGATACGGGACAGATACGGGATAGCTCCAGCCGTGACACAAACAAACAAACAAACAAACAAACAAACAAACAAACAAACAAACAACCAAACACCAAACGAGAGAGCTTGGAAGCTCAGGGCCCTGCGCTATGCTTTTTTGCCTTGATGACCTAGACAAAAAAAAGCATAGGGATGTTTTCTTTAAAAATCCTTTTTTTTAAACCTGGGATTCGAACCCGCACTATCGCGCGCCCTGCATGCAGCCCCCGATACACTTCGCATACATACTAATTCTTCCAAGTTGTTTCACATTGTGATCTTGCATTTGAAAGCCCTATTTGAATATGCATTGTGGCCAGCCATCTTTGATGGCACGGTACGGTAGGGAATAGGTACGGGACAGGTACGATCGAGGGTAATACGACACCGTCTAGCTGCCCGCAATATTCAAATAGGGCTTTCAAACGCAAGATTAACGTGAAGCAACTTGGAAGAATGGGTATGAATGCGAAGTGTATGGGGGAATGCATGTAGGGCGATAGTGCGGGTTCGAATCCCAGGATATGCCTTAAAGAAAAGGAGAATTGAAAAATTTATAACATCCTATGCTTTTTTGCCGTCAGATACGGATAGCGCCAGGCGTGACACAAACAAACAAACAAACAAACACACACACAAACAAACAAATACCAAATTAAAGCTGTGTGGACCCTGGCTAGCGCCAGACGTTACTGAAGTAACGTCTTCTGCATAGCTACGGGAATTAAAGCTGTGTGGACCCTGGCTAGCGCCAGACGTTACTGAAGTAACGTCTTCTGCATAGCTACGGGAATAAAGCTGTGTGGACCCTGGCTAGCGCCAGACGTTACTGAAGTAACGTCTTCTGCATAGCTACGGGAATAAATCACAATGCTATCACAGAGAAATTCGATATTCTCCAATTTTAGGGGCACTGCAGTACTATGCAAAAATTAATGCTGCTTGGTCATTGTTATGAAGCAGTCACCTCAGTACAGCAATTAAACAGGCTGATTATGTGAATGAGATTCACGGCAAATCTTCTTCCATCAGTTCTGTTTAGTCTTGAGTGGTCCACTGAGGCAGGAAAACAAACTGTTCCGTCCTTCCATACGAGAAACAGAAATTGAACATGTTCCAGGGTGGAGGTGGCGAGTATCGGCAATGCAATGCACCTTTAGGCCAACACGACCATCATTCTAACATGGATTCTCAAACACCTTCGCTCGTGAGAGTGCCTCAGAGTGGTATTCATCAACAGATGGCAATCCTGTAAAACACATGAAACGACATAGCAGCAACACAAAGAAACCTAATGTTATAGAAACGAATTCGAAAAACAAAGTCTACTGAACCAAGGTACAACCACACTCCAGGAGGCAAGCAAAAGTGCATATGATCCGAAGGTTGCGATGCCTGTATGTATTGTATTTATGTATTTATGGAATCTCCACAGGCCTTTGCCTAAATCGAGGGAGTCTCTGTCATGCCACACTGGATACAACATGCTACCTGTACCAGAATCCCTTCCCCCAGTATTGATGATCTTTTCTTAGGGTGTTATATAAAACACATCTGTAGCCACTTCATCTTGCTGACGAAATTATACACCACCACACAAACGGGCCCTTCGGCTATTATACTTTGGGTGGTGATGTATGATATTGATAATCTATTGATACTAGGGCTGAAACGATTATATCGGTTATCCGTCTAATCGATCATTACAAGGAAACAATTTCGATTACGCTGTCTGTTTCAATTACGCAATTCTAAAAAAAGAAACGTCTGCAAGAATCAAAAAATGTCATGTACAGCACTACTAGATACTGTACTTTGTCCTTTTCCTTGTTTCTTTTTGTTGTCCATATGTTTTCCAGTAGGGCTGTGAAAAAATAAAAATAAATAAAAAACTGACTGTCTGCACCTGCATGTGATGTGCCACTGCATTGTGTAGAGTACCCGGTTTATCTGCATGTGTGTATGTACATGTATATGTGTATATGTCAACACGGCATGCCTTGTGCTGGTCTGGCGCGACAATTTCTAGGACACAGTAACAGGGCGCGAAATAACGGTCGGACATCGGACAATTTCTGACCGTTTACGGTCAGTTTCCGGATGTTTTGTACATATCCGGACAAAGTGTCCGCGCACCTTTTTGCAAAATACAAAAAAGAAAAGGCACATCAATCCTTTGTCTCATAGTCATTAGTGATGTGGTCTGGCAAGAGAAAGCTAAGCACCGCTGATGCGGGTGCTCCTCTTGGAAAGAAGCCCAGAGGAGTCAAGACGACCACTTGTGACAAGTGGGTCGCCGAGTATGATAGGGAGCTTTCAACTACTTCTGTTTGGCTGAGCTATGAGCGCAGTCCCTCAAGTCGTAGCATTGTCGATAATTTGAAGTGTAAGATGTGTTCCCGTTTTGTTGATAAAATTCGCAGCAGCAAGAATTTATCTGACTCCTTCGTCGTTGGCTCAAGGAACCTGAAAACGTCAGCCTTCAAAGATCATGCTGCTTCTGAAATGCATCGTCGTGATAACATTTCGATGGTATTAATTCTACACTGAATGTTGTGTGATTTGATGTGAAAGTTGCATGTCCGGACATGTCCGGCCATTTTTGCAACTGGCAGGACATTGTGTCAGAGCATATTTTAATCCTTAGCGCATGCCATGCAGTAATCGATATCATAATCGATAATCGAATCCATGCAAGGGTAGGTTAACCGATAGTTGAAAAGTGTAATCATTTCACCCCTATTGATACCATACCCAAGTCTGACTCTCACCGTGAGATCCTGGCAACAATATTACCTGGTACATGACATATTCAGACACTGACATAAGCATCTTTTTAGAACAACACGTGTGCCTATCTGCTAGAGTAATGTGACACACATGCAGAATCAGTCATAGCTAATTTTTCCCCCTCACTGTTGTATGCGCAGACTCCACTTCGCGGTGTCAAGTACTCTTCTTTCGGTGGGCTACTCCACTCAGGCGCTTGTCTTAAAGGACTCACATTCATCCTGCAAACCTACACGACGTGCATAGCTTTCACTGCCGGCCAAAGTGCGTGCATTGCACACATTGAGATTCACTCCCTCCGTACAGGCCAGTACAGAGCTGCCCACCAATTGAGTCTGTTTTGCGTACTCAGACTTCTGATTTTCCGTGTCTTGCAGTGTGTTGCGTACTGCCGTGTTCATTGCATGCATACTTTCACTACAAAGTTTTTTGACACGCACATGCATGTCGGTGGCTGCATTTGGTAGTGTAAAACATGTGTGACTTGCACTCACGGCATTCTTTTTTTGTGCTACATGTACATGTTGTCGTGGTACGGTATGCACTCGCTTTGGTACAAGACTATTCATCGCTCAGCTTACACTTGCAATGCTTCTACACAGCTGATTGATCTTCTTCGATTTTCTATACCATTTGCTCAAATTCTGTAGTGCGGACAAGGAGTGATTTTCCGTACAAATACAGAAAAATATGGAGGGCTGGTACTTGGTAGCACTGCTAGTAAGGTAGTGCCAGGCTAAGCTGGCTGGAAGATCAAATACTTTTTTGGTTCTTTCAGTCATTTTCACGACCTATATGTTCTTTATCATGATCCCCGGGGTGTGGCGTTCTTACGAATGCAGAAACGCGGGCGCGTTTGGTTGGTACGAACTAGAACAGGATTCACCAGAACAGCGCGTTTGGTTGGGACTGCACCTGTTCTGGGTCGGCCAGAACATGGTGTGCTTGCTCCGGCCTCGAGGCCGGAGCAGACCGAGCAGTTTCACTTTTTCACAGTGAAACCTGGCGGGAACATCGATTTTGGTCCCAAATGATCACGTGCATACGCTTTTGGGTTGGACTCGTCGTACCGTACAAAGTGACCATGGTGACCCATACACATTTTGAAGAATGCACCAAGTTTGGCACATTTTTCCACAAAATGTGCTGTTTCTGGAGTAGCGTTTGGTTGGCATGAGGCTGCTGCATGTGCACCAGCTGTTCGATCCTGTTCTAGATCGTACCAACCAAACGCACCCTTAGTCTTTCTAACCGAGTCTCACGTGCACTGTGAATTTGTTCTTCTTTTATTTACACTGCCATGTATCGATTCATCGCTTCTTCCCACCCGAGATCC